>NC_079194.1:207159587-207759587 GCF_029499605.1 Hyla sarda | reverse complement strand
GTGGTCGGTGAAGATCTCTGTGAGGGACACTAAGTAGTGAACCTCACAGATAAGAGTAGGACCACACATACTGTATATTATAATTGTAGCAAAGCAGCAAAAAGCTTCAATATTTGTTTGTGCAAAATCTGTATTAATTGGTGCCATTTTTTTTTTTTTTTTTTACTAATTGTGCACAGAGCGGCATAGCATTGCTTTTGTGTTTAGTGTTTTGGTCTTTCCAGGATGCCAATTCTTTTGCTAAACTCTAAAATGGAAATAATATTCACTGCTTGTAAAAAGCCACTGCATCTTTACTTTAATTTATAATTTTTGGGCAACTTGTAAAAAGCCATTGTTTTTTTGATACCTCTGTTTGCATATTACCATCAGCAGGCATCTGCCTTTTACAGGGATAATTTTTGGATTTCAATTTTAAAAAGCATAAAAAAAATCTGCTGGTGCAGCATGTTTTTTATTCAGCCTGTCAGTTGCCATTGGGCATCATCCATTTTCCCATAACCATACATATTACTGTACCTTTGAAATTAGATTTGCGTTAAAAACAGCTCAGAAGTGCATAGATACACTCCTCGGTGACCTAGCAGTGTTATACAAGTCTTTTAGGTCTTTTCAGCAGTGTTATACACACATTTTGGGTCACTGGTAAAGTGCAGCTTTGGACAGAACTAGTTTGTTCAGAACCAGAACTTTTTGCTAGAAATCGATAAACCAGCAGGACTGAACGTTTGAAAAGTTCACTCGCCTCTATTCTTCATGTGCTGCAACAGGTATTGCAGGTAATGTCCATTAATTTAAAGGAGTACTCCGCCCCTAGACATCTTATCCCCTATATAAAAAAAATCCATACAAGTGCCCCTTTAAGAGGTAATCCACCCCTAGACATCTTATCATGGGGGTCTGCATCGACAGGACCTCTGCGATCATACATCTTATCCTCTATCCTTTGGATAGGGGATAAGATGTCTAGGGGTGGAGTACCTCTTTAACCCCTTAAGGACCAGGCCATTTTACACCTTAGGACCAGAGCGTTTTTTGCACATCTGACCACTGTCACTTTAAACATTAATAACTCTGGAATGCTTTTAGTTATCAATCTGATATGTTGTTTTTTCGTGACATATTCTACTTTAACATAGTGGTAAAATTTGGTGGTAACTTGCATCCTTTCTTGGTGAAAAATCCCCAAATTTGATGAAAAATTTGAAGATTTAGCATTTTTCTAACTTTGAAGCTTTCTGCTTGTAAGGAAAATGGATATTCAAAATATTTTTTTATTCACATTTCCAATATGTCTACTTTATGTTTGCATCATAAAATTGAGGTGTTTTTACTTTTGGAAGACACCAGAGGGCTTCAAAGTTCAGCAGCAATTTTCCAATTTTTCACAAAATTTTGAACCTCGCTTTTTTTCAGAGACCAGTTCAGGTTTGAAGTGGATTTGAAGGGTCTTCCCATTAGAAATACCCCACAAATGACCCCATTATAAAAACTACACCCCCAAAGTATTCAAAATGACAATCAGTAAGTGTTTTAACCCTTTAGGTGTTTCACAGGAATAGCAGCAAAGTGAAGGAGAAAATTCACAATCTTTATTTTTTACACTCGCATTTTCTTGTAAACCCAATTTTTGAATTTTTAACAGGGGTAAAAGGAGAAAATTTATACTTATATTTGTAGCCCAATTTCTCTCGAGTAAGCACATACCTCATATGTCTATGTAAAGTGTTCGGCGGGCGCAGTAGAGGGCTCAGAAGCGAAGGAGCGACAATGCGATTTTGGAGAGTATGTTTTTCAGAAATGGTTTTTGGGGGGCATGTTGCATTTAGGAAGCCCCTATGGTGCCAGAACAGCAAAAATAACCCACATGGCATACCATTTTGGAAACTAGACCCCTTTGGGAACGTAACAAGGAATAAAATGAGCCTTAATACCCCACAGGTGTTTCACGACTTTTGCATATGTAAAAAAAATAAAAAAAAATTCACTAAAATGTGTGTTTCCCCCCAAATTTCACATTTTTGCAAGGGTTAATAGCAGAAAATACCCCCCCAAAATTTGTAACCCCATCTCTTCTGAGTATGGAGGTACCCCATAAGTTGGCATGAAGTGCATTACGGGCAAACTACAATGCTCCGAAGAGAAGGAGTGATATTTGACTTTTTGAGAGCAAATTTTGCTCGGGGGGGCATGTCGCATTTAGGAAGCCCCTATGGTGCCAGAACAGCAAAAAAAAACACATGGCATACCATTTTGGAAACTAAACCCCTTGAGGAACGTAACAAGGAATAAAGTGAGCCTTAATACCCCACACGGGTTTCACGACTTTTGCATATGTAAAAATATATATATATATTTTTCACTAAAATGTGTGTTTCCCCCCAAATTTCAAATTTTTTCAAGGGTTAATAGCAGAAAATACCCCCCAAAATTTGTATCCCCATCTCTTCTGAGTATGGAGGTACCCCATAAGTGGACCTGAAGTGCACTACGGGCGAACTACAATGCTTAGAAGATGAGGAGCACCATTGAGCTTTTGGAAAGATAATTCGTTTGGAATGGTAGTCAGGGGCCATGTGCAATTACAAAGCCCCCCGTGGTGCCAGAACAGTGGACCCCCCACATGTGACCCCATTTTGGAAACTACACCCCTCACAGAATTTAATAAGTGGTGCAGTCAGCATTTACACCCCACTGGCGTTTGACAGATCTTTGGAACAGTGGGCTGTGCAAATGGAAAATTAAATTTTTCATTTTCACGGATCACTGTTCCAAAAATCTGTCTGACACCTGTGGGGCGTAAATGCTCACTGTACCCCTTATTACATTACGTGAGGGGTGTAGTTTCCAAAATGGGGTCACATATGGGGGGGGTCCATTGTTCTGGTACCATGGGGGCTTTGTAAACACAAGTGGCCTTCAATTCCGGACAAATTTTCTCTTCAAAATCCCAATGGCGCTCCTTCTCTTCTGAGCATTGTAGTGCACCCATAGAGCACTTTACATCCACATATGGGGTATGCTCTTACTCAGAAGAAATTGGGTTACAAATTTTGGGGGGCTTTTTTTTATTTTCCCTTGTGAAAATGAAAAATTTAGGGTGACACCAGCATTTTAGTGAAAAAAAATTTTTTTTTTCATTTTCCCATCCAACTTTAATGAAAATTTGTCAGGCTCACTATACCCCTTGTTACCCCTTGTTACGTTCCGTGAGGGGTGTCGTTTCCAAAATGGGGTCACATGTGGGTATTTATTTTTTGGGGTTTATGTCAGAACCGCTGTAAAATCAGCCACCCCTGTGCAAATCACCAATTTAGGCCTCAAATGTACATGGTACGCTCTCACTCCTGAGCCTTGTTGTGCGTCCGCAGAGCATTTTACGCCCACATATGGGGTATCGCCGTACTCAGGAGAAATTGCGTTACAAATTTTGGGGGTCTTTTTTTTCCTTTTACCTCCCGTGAAAATAAAAAGTAAAGGACAACACCAGCATGTTAGTGTAAAAAAACATTTTTTTTTTACACTAACAGGATGGTGTAGACCCCAACTTTTCTTTTTCATAAGGGGTGAAAGGAAAAAAAAGCCCCCAAAATTAGTAACGCAATTTCTCCCGAGTACGGAGATACCCCATATGTGGCACTAAACTGTTTCCTTGAAATACGACAGGGCTCTGAAGTGAGAGAGCACCATGCGCATTTGAGGACTAAATTAGGGATTGCACAGGGGTGGACATAGGGGTATTCTACGCCAGTGATTCCCAAACAGGGTGCCTCCAGCTGTTGCTAAACTCCCAGCATGCCTGGACAGTTAGTGGCTGTCCGGAAATGCTGGGAGTTGTTGTTTTGCAACAGCTGGAGGCTCTGTTTTGGAAACACTGGCGTACAATACGTTTTTTATTTTTTATTAGGGGGACAGTGTAAGGGGGTGTAAATGTAGTGTTTTACTCTTTATTATGTGTAAGTGTAGTGTTTCTAGGGTACATTCACACTGGCGGGTTTACAGTGAATTTACCGCTAGGAGTTTGCGCTGCGGTGAAAAATTTGCCACAGCTCATACTTGAAGCAGAAAACTTACTGTAAACCCGCCAGTGTGAATGTACCCTGTACGTTCACATGGGGGGGCAAACCTCCAGCTGTTTCAAAACTCCAACTCCCAGCATGTACTGACAGACCGTGCATGCTGGGAGTTGTACTTTTGCAACAGCTGGAGGCACACTGGTTGGAAAACCTTCAGTTAGGTTCTGTTACCTAACTCAGTATTTTCCAACCAGTGTGCCTCCAGCTGTTGCAAAGCTTCAACTCCCAGCATGTACTGATCGCCGAAAGGCATGCTGGGAGATGTAGTTATGCAACAGCTGGAGGGATCGCAACTACAACTCCCAGCATGCAGAGACAGCTGTTTGCTGTTTAGGCATGCTGGGAGTTGCAGTTTTGCAACATCTGGAGAGCTACAGTTTAGAGACCACTGCACAGTGGTCTCCAAACTGTGGACCTCCAGATGTTGCAAAACTACAACTCCCAGCATGCCCAGACAGCAAACTGCTGTCTGGGCATGCTGGGAGTTGTAGTTTTGCAAGATTTGGAGGTGTACAGTATAGATATCACTTTGCAGTGGTCTCAAACTGTAGACCTCCAGCTGTTGCAAAACTGCAACTCCCAGCAAGCCTAAACAGCTCTCTGGGCATGCTGGGAGTTGTAGTTTTGCAACATCTGGAGGGTTACAGTTTAGAGACCACTATAGTGGTCTCAGACTGTAGCCCTCCAGATGTTGCTAAGTAACTCACCGGCTTCCGTTGGATCCAGGGAGCTGCGTCGCCGTCCTCTTCTTCCGCCGATCGTCGCCCGCTGCCGCCGCTGATCGTCGCCGCTGCCGTCGCCGATGGGTAAGTGGATCTTCGGAGCTGATCCCTGTCGGTTTCCCCGTCCTGCCCCGCCTATTGTGGGTGGGCAGGACGGGGAAACCGAAAGTAAACCCCTCCGCCCCTGATCTGCTATTGGTGCTATTCTAGACCACCAATAGCAGAGATAGGAGGGATGGCAACCCTGCCACCTCACTCCTATCGCTACAGGGGGATCGTGGGTGTCTAGATATCAGCAGTCACCCCGGCCCGATCCCCGCCCGGCACGCGGCGGGGACCGAAATTCCCACGGGCGTACAGGTACGCCCTTGGTCCTTAAGTACCAGGGAGCAAAGGCGTACCTGTACGCCCTTGGTCCTTAAGGTTAAAGGGGTACTCCGATGGAAAACATTTTTTTTTTAAATCAACTGGTCCCAGAAAGTTAAAGTGATGTGTAATTTACTTCTATTTAAAAATTTTAATCCTTCCAGTACTTATCAGCTGCTCTATGCTCCACAGGAAGTTCTTTACTTTTTGAATTTCTTTTCTGTCTGACCAAATTGCTGTCTGCTGACACCTCTGTCCATGTCAGGAACTGTCCAGAGCAGGATAAGTTTGCTATGGGGATTTGCTCCTAGTCTGGACAGTTCCTGACATGGACAGGGGTGTGGGCAGGGAGCACTGTGGTCAGACAGAAAAGAAATTCAAAAAGAAAATAACTTCCTGTGGAGAATACAGCAGCTGAAAAGTACCTGAAGGATTAAGATTTTTAAACAAAAGTTATTTACAAATCTGTTTAACTTTCTGGCACCAGTTGATTTAAAAAAAAAATGTTTTCCACTGGAGTACCCCTTTAAATGAAACAGAGCTGCAATAAATGAATAGAAAGAAATAGCAGACTCTTCTGTAATCCTGGACAATCTATTAAATATGGGGATGTTCTTGATGCAAATACTAAAGGTGCAAGTGATTACATTGAGCAGATGGAAGATTATCTCTGGTGCTATCTCTATCTATAATATAATAAATGAATGCCAATACAAAACCAAAATAAAGAATGTCAATTACATCAAACCAGGGCTAGTCATCCCCTTTCTTGACCCGACTCATTTTAGTTGTTTATAGGACATGCAGATTAGAAAACTATAAAGTTTCCTCTCAATTGGTTATGCACATAATGTTTGTGCCCTTCTTTTGTGATAAATCAGTCTTTATTTTTAGTTTTTGTAATACAAGGTGGTGGTGGTGGTGGGGGGGGGACAAAAAGAAGATAAGTGTATATTTTCATTTTTTATTGAAAGCACAAAATGCCACATTTTTTTTAAACATGTCTTCTTTACATTTTTATATTTCATCTTATTTTTCACATTTTATTTTTTACATTGATAT
This sequence comes from Hyla sarda, assembly GCF_029499605.1. Taxonomy (NCBI): domain Eukaryota; kingdom Metazoa; phylum Chordata; class Amphibia; order Anura; family Hylidae; genus Hyla; species Hyla sarda. The sequence goes on along the minus strand of NC_079194.1, from coordinate 207,753,361 downwards.
ATTTTTTTATATATATTGTGCCTTCCATAATGTCATTAGAGACAATTTTTTATTGTTGATTTCCACTGTAACTTGGGCTGACATGTAAGACATAGTTATGGGGTTAATACTGTCTTCTGGCTTGCACTGGTGACCTGATATGGGTCTGCCAAGACCCAACAGCCCGCTGCAGCTACCTGGCACCTGGCAATTGCGTGATCACCAGGACAGGATGCTTGAAGCCATATGGCTCCTGCTGAGCTGTATGCATAGTAATAATTGTGTGTTGTGTACACGGTGATTGAGAAGGCAGGGATTATAATAAACCATCCATGTCTCTCTGGAGAGCCTGACTGTCGCTGACAGATGGTTCCTTGCTCTTGGAGCTGCATGGTCTCCCTGTCTCTTCAAACTCAGCCATGATGTGTGAAAACTTCCTTGTAGAATTCATTTCTGACCACCCAGTCAACAGGCATTCAGCAAGTGGTTAGGGACATCTTTGGTTACACATGTTTGTCCAATAAAAAACATAATGTTTTATATAATTTGCCATTAAAAGTTACAGTAGTAGAATATGGACTTCACAATGGCCATAACAGCTGGACATACAGTGATCCATTAAACAGTACTCTATTAAAAGTTACTTGCAATTCACAGTTTACAAGGCTTCAAATGGAAATTCACTTGTATAATATACAGTACTTGTATACATATCTATGATCTATAAGGATCTAATAGTGAAAGAACTCCAATACCCACACAATGTTGCCCATAACCATTAGGTATATTAATCAGACAGTGGGTTAAAGTAAAAGAGGATGAGTAACTATATGATATGGTTACATACATAGTCTCACTGCTCTTACAGTAAAGAATCCCCACAGTGAAACCTTCTTGCCGTAGAGGATGCCCCCTTTTCATGGTTTTCGGCCTAGATATAAAAAGTTCACTAAAAATATATCTGTACTGTCCATTCATATATCTGTACTTTGTGATTAAATTGCCCCTAAGACATGTTTTCTTTAAACTAAATAAGCTTGAAAATCTGTCTTGGTCCTGTAATCCTCTCATACCGTTGATTACATTGGTTTCCTTCCTCTGCAATCTCTAAAGTTCAGGGATGTCCTTCTTATATACAGGTGCCCAAATGGGACACAATACTCCATATGTGGACTGACTTATGATTTATACAGAGGCAATACTATGTCCCTGTCACAATACTCTATATCTCTTTTAATACATTCCATGACTTTTAGTTTTGGCAGCTGCTGCCTGGAACTGATCACTAAAGTTGAGCTTTAGTTGTTTTACATAATGTTTTTTTTTTTTTTTTTAGCAAATAATTGTACATGTTGTTTTTATGGCCCATGTGCACAACCGTACATTTATCTGCATTAAATTTAATTTGCCATGTCTGTGCCAAAGCCTCTAGCTTCCCCAGATCCCTCTGTAATATTATGTTATCATCCTCAGTGGTGATCATCTTAACCAGTTTAGTGTCATCAACAAATATTGAAATTTTACTCTGTAATGCCTCTACAAAGTCATTAATAAACATATTGAAAAGAAGTGTACCCAGTACTGACCCCTCTGGTACACTACTAGTAGCTGTCACCCAAGCAGAGTAAGTTCTATTGATCCCACCCTCTGCTTCCTGTCACTGAACCAGTTGCTAACTAATTTACATATATCCTCCTCTTGTCCCATCATCCTTATTTCCTCAAAATCTTATCTACAACAGATATTAAACTTACAGTCCTATAGATGTCAGGATCCTTTTTGACCCATTTTTTAATATTGGAACCACATATGCGAAAACCAGTCCTATAGAACAATCCCTGTCATTATAGAATCTTTAATTCTAAGGAATAAGGGTCTGTCTAGAATGGTACTTAATTCCTGCAAAACTCTGGGAAGGATGTCATCTAAGCCTGATGTTTAATGTTAATAAGGCAGTACTTCTTGTTGGGGTTAACAAGTGAGATTTGCTTAATAATTTAATAATAATAATTTACATAATTATCCCTCTTCATGTCATCTGACATTAGATTTTCCTGTGTAAATACAGTAGAGAAAAAGAAGTTTAGAAGATTGGCCTTTTCTCCATCCTCCTCCATCATTACACCCAGATTATTTCTTAGGGGGCCAAAATTTACAGTTTTAAGTTTCTTATTATTTATGTATGTGAAGAATATTTTTGGGTTCCTTTTAATTTCTATTGTAATTGTTCTCTCTGTTGTACTTTTTGGCTAATTTTCTTTGTTCTTTACAGAATTTATTCTTCTCCTTATAATTTTTTTTAACACCTCCTCACTACCTTCTCATTTCAGAAGTCTAAATGCTTTCCTCTTATTATTTATCACATCCCTTACTGTTTACCACATTGGTTTCCTCCCATTTATAGCATGTTTATTCCCAAAGGGTATGTGTCATTCACAAGATCTATTTAGGATGCTCTAGATCTTGTGAACAACAAATATACCCTATGGAAATAAGTGCAATAAAACTTTTTTTTAAACAAAAACAGTAAAACTGCCCGGATCATACTTGTTTGTTCTTGTTACATGCTTTTATGTCCCTAGATGCATATATTTGTGTATTTTTTCCCCCAGAAGGGCTCCTAGATCAGTTTACTTTTCTTTCCAACTCTGTTTTTCAATGACCTTCCTTGCCAGCACTGCAATATGCTGTACTACCTGCTCTCACTTTTCATTCTTCCAATTCCTGTAGTTTATCTTGTTGTCTCTGTTGCTATAGGTGTATTAAGCCTAACAACAGGCAATAAAAAGCAAGTTCTGTAGAGGTGAGACATCTAATGGTTGACATGTCAGACACATTTTAGGACTTAAGAAAGCAATTTGGTTGAAAAGTTAATATCCAGTACCAAACACCAAAAGACTTAGGCCAGCATTTATCATTGTGTTTACCCTTTTTTACTGTCTAAATTTGTCGCTATTTTGGTACAAGTGTCCTTTTTTTTTTTTTGCGCCTTTTGGTTTACACATTCCTGCTGATTTTGAGTTGTAATCCACTGATTTTGGCAATACGCATGATATGAACAGGTTTAATGAACTGTGCCTTTTTGTGAAAAGGCGCAAAAAAAGGCGCAAAACCACAGAAAAGTCTCTAAAACTACACAGCCCAGACTTAGCTTAGCTTTTTGGTGTATGTGAAGAGTGAAATTTCATAAAATGTGACCTGCGCAAAGTTTATCAAATGCTCTGCGACATTTAATAAATTTGGTGCTTCTACACATTACCATTACACAAAAAAAGGTGTAGAAAAATGCTTCACTTACACCTACAATGATGAATGCCCCCATTAATTTTATATAAAAAGTGAATACAAGTAAAGTTTTAACAAACTAATATACCATCAGTATTATATAGACCAATCACTTTTATCTCTATGTGTGTAAAAAGCCATAATAGGAGCATTTCTCAAGTGATGTATAGCTGAACTCAAGACTACTAACTGGACTGTGTCACTTTCTCTCAAAAAGCAAGGGCACTGTTTAATAGAACAGAGCAAGATAAGTCTGGTGGCAGATCAATTCTTTATATAACATGCATAAATATTATCTCATTATTGGTTAGCGAAAATACATGTTAGAAACCACACTCCAGCTATGATGCCTTCGGGATTTGGATTTGTAATATATGATTTGTTAAAACCAAGCCTGTTAATAACCTGCAAACATTTTTTTTTTATATGTGTGGTGAAAACATGTACAGGTAAACTGTGTGTAAACATTACTAAACCAAGAAATTACATATAGAACACATTTTCTGCTCTATCTTAACCCCTTAAGGACACAGCTTTTTTTTTTCATTTTTGCACTCTAGTTTTTTTCACCTCACCTTCTTAAAATCATAACGCTCTACAGACCCTACAGACTCATAAGAGGGCTTGTTTTTTGTGTCCCCAATTTTACTTTGTAATGACATCAATCATTTCTCCACAAAGCTATGGTGAGAAAAAAAAAAAAAAAAAAGATATATATATATATATATATATATATATATATATATATTTATTTTTATTTATTTTTTTTGAGGGGAAAAAAATGGAAAAAAAAAATCATATTTTTTGTAACTTTTGGGGGCTTCTGATTTTATGCAGAGCAATTTTCAGTAAAAATGACACCTTATCTTTATTGTGTAGGTCCATATGGTTACAATGATTATATAGGTTTTATTTTGTTTTACTTCTTTAGAACTTTTTGTACAAAAATTAGCATGTTTAAAAATGTCCTCTTATGACTCCTATAACTTTAAAATTTTTCCTTATATAGCGGTGTGTGAGGGCAAATTTTTTGCACTATGATCTTTAATTTTTATCGGTACCATTTTTGTTTTGATGGGACTTTTTGATTGCTTTTTATAAAAAATTTTTTAGGGTATACAAAGTGACCAAAAATATGCAATTCTGGAGTTTGGTATTTTTTTTTTTTTTTTACATATATGCCATTGACTGTGCAGTTTAATTAACATTATATTTTTATGGTTCCACCATTTACGCACGCACGCGACGATACCACAAATACTTATGTTTATTCTTGTTTACATTTTTTTTTTAATGGGGTGATTCAAAGTTTTAATAGTGAAGGGGTTAAATCCCATTTATTAACTATTTTATTTTACTTTTAACACAATCATTTTTAGTCCTCATAGGGGACTATTACATGCATTCATTAGATTGCATACACTGTTCTATGCTATGCCATATATAGAGATGAGCGAATTTCAGAAAAAATCGATTTGCCAAATTTTCTGAAAATTTGGTTTGGTCTGAATTTATTTGCGGCAAATTGCTCTTAAAAACAGCTTTTTCTGGCCTACAGAATGGCTCAATAGGGGTGTAGAACACTTTGCCTTGTCCTAACACGCATAGGGAGTGCTGCGTTAGTAAAATAATACTGTTATTCAGTATGACATGCAGATTAAAGGCATCGCTATTAGAATCACTGCCGCAGAGCGTCTGGATGTGGCAGATTTTTTATGTAACTTTTATTTAATTTAATTTATTTACATTTTTTGAGTACCCATTCTGATTAGCATCGAGCTGGCGGTCCTCCACCAGGTGAGATACCACCTGTTCCAGCCCCTGCCTCTCAGCGCCCCCCTGACTGTGAAAGTGAAAATGTTTCATTTAATCAGTTATGGTTCATTGTTATCGCTCCAAGCTGTTTCATTGGATTCTTGTGATGATTCCACAGGTAATATGACGTCGACAACCATAGGGCCATAGTCTTGAAAAGATTTAATCGATTTTTTTACATTTTAATTTAAGATTTGTATTAGATTCCCAAGTTTAATGTCCCGGTGTTTACTTTGAACTTATTCTGTATGACCACAAAACCCAATCTAACAAGGAGTTACATGGCAGCACAATGACAGAGCCTAGAGGTGGCAGCAGCATGAGGAGACCATAATCTGGCAGAATGACACAGCCTGGAATTGGCGGCAGCAAGAGGAAACCATATAGTGGCTAAATAACACAGCCTGGAGTTGGCGGCAGCATGAGGAGACCATAGGGCCTCACAATCTCTAAGATTAAAAGATGAATTTTCATATTTAAATTGAAGATTTATGGTAGCTAGTGCTACCATAAAAATGTTTAGGTAATGTCCCAGCAGCATAGGGAGACCATATAGTGGCTGAATTGCACAGCCACGAGTTGGAGGCAGCATAAGGAGAACATATAGATGCTGAATGACACAATGGGGAGGTGGTGGCAGCTTGAGGAGACCATATAGTGGCTAAATGACACAGCCTGGAGTTGGCAGCAGTATGAGGAGAACGTATAGTAGCTGAATGACACAGCATGGAGGGGCCGTCAAAATGAGAAGACAAAATAGTGGCTGAATGGAATAGCCTGGACTTGGCGGCTGGGTGAGGAGAACATATAGTGGCTAAATGGCACAGCTTGGAGTTGGCAGAAGCATAAGGAGAACAAATAGTGGCTGAATGACACAGCCTGGAGTTTGTGGCAGCAAGAGGAGACCATGTAGTGGCTAAATGACACAGCTTGGAGGTGGCTGAAGCATGAGGATACCATATAGTGGCTGAATGGCACAGCCCAGAGGTGGCGACAGCATGAGGAGAAAATATAGTGGCAGAATGAGACAGCCTGGAGGTAGCAGCAGCAGCATCAGAAGTCTTAAAAGTGACCCGGTGATAGAGTGGTGCGGTGGGTGGCAATAACAGTACCCGGTGATGAAGGTGGGTGAAAAAAGGTATGATGCAGAGGAGTGTTTGTAACTGGGGAGCAGCAGCTTAAATCTGTTTGGCACTATCCATATTTGTGAAATGATGGGGTGGCACCATGGTCCATTTAGTCTGATGCATCAGGCATTGGTGGGTGGAAATCCTGGCAAATCCATGCCTGATTCATCTTCACAAAGGTCAGTCTCTCCACATTTTTCGTGGACAGTCAAGTTCTCATTGGGGTGACTATGGCCCTGCCGCTCTAAGCACCCGCTCTGATGGCACACTATTGGCCAGGCAGGACAGCTTTTTCAAGGTATGTTGGCATAGGCATTTCAAGGTATGCCACCACCTGCTGGTTCAGGTCTTGCTCCAGATCTACCGGCTGCTGATGAGTTGCTTCACTATGCTGGTGAAGAAAGGTACTCATCAGCGACTGTAGACTGCAGACTCCTGTCACCCCACCCCTCCCCAGCAGCCATGGCAGTGGAAGGTGAGCGCAGAGGGCCACCCGAGTCAGACCTGCAAGAGGATGGACAATAGCGCTGATAGGCATCGGCCAACTGACTACATGTCTCTGGAGTAGGTCAGTTTGTACTCTCTCTCAGTGGATGTAAAAAAGGCCCCCATTTTGTGCCGGAAGCGAGGGTCCAATAAGGTGCGGAGCCAGAAGTCATCCTGCTGTCGAATGGTGACAATTCGGCAGTCACTATGCAAGCAACTGAGCATGCATCGTGCCATTTGTGCATTTGACTCAGAGAGACTCCCTGCCTCCATCTCAACTGCATACTGCTACGGTGTGTCTGGGTCCTCTGTCTCACCATCCTCATAACCTTCTAGCTCCTCTGGCTGCTCCTGCTCGTGTCAGATGACTAGAAAAAACACAAATTTCACGAAACCTAAACTGTGCTCCACTGTAACCCCTCCCCCTCCTCCTCCACTTCAGCCCCCACAGGGCTCATATGGCTGTGAGATGTAGGCGCCACGTCTCAAGCGCCATGACCAGCCATTGTTTCCAAAATGTGTTGTAGGAAATGAAGCAGTGGAATGACGTCGTTCATCCCGCAATCCTGGTGACTGACGAATAATGTGGCTTCCTCAAAGGTCCTGAGCAAACGGCAGGTGTCATGTATGAGCTGCCACTGGTTGACATTGAAGTTCCACAGGGGAGTACCCCTATCTGCTTGGATCATCAAGAAATCGGTGATGGGTTTTCTCTGTTCGTATAGTCGGTCCAACATATGGAGGGTGGAATTCCAACGTGTGGCAATGTAGCAAATCAGATACCGGGGATACCGTTCTGACTCAACAGGTCAAGGAAGGTGTGCTTTGTCATGTACAAGTGGCTGAAGTGCAAGCAAAGTTTCCTTCCCACTGTTAGGATGTCTTGCAAATGGGGGAACACTTCAGGAACCACTTGTCAACCAGATTGAACACGTGTGCCACGCAGGACACATGGCTCAGCCTTCCTTGTCGCAGCGCAGACAAGATGTTCTTCCCGTTGTCAGTCACCTTGATTCCCATTTCCAGTTTTTGTGGAGTAAGCCATACTCCAATTTCTTTATGAATGACTTTTAGCAGTTCCTCCCTTGTGTGACTCCGTTCGCCAAGGCAAACCATGTGAAAAACAGCATGACACCGCTGTGCCCTGCACACATGGTATGCTGAAGGGGCACTGAGAATAGTCCGTGCAGTGGAGCCTGAGGACACTGTGGAGGATGAGGAGGCAGAGTCGCACACTGTCCCAGGCCAACGGCCTGAGAGCATGGAGGAGGAAGTGGCGTGACCTGTCCAAGTTGGTGTTGTGGCTGTGCAGAAACCACATTCACCCAGTGGGTCGTAAAGGACAAGTATTTTCCCCGACCATAGTTACAGCTCCAGATGTCGGCACTGCTGTGCACTTTGGTACACACCGACAGGCTCAATGACTGGCCCACCTTCTCTTCCACAGAATTGTGTAGGGCTGGTATTGCCTTCTTCGCAAAGAAATGACGACTTGGGACTCTCCACCTTTGCTCGGCACAAGCCATCAGTTCTCTGAATGGTGCAGAGTCCACCACTTGAAAAGGTAGGGACTGCAGCACCAGCAACTTGGACAGGAGCCCATTCAACTTCTGCACATTTGGATGAGTGGGTGCATACTGTTGTCTCTTGGACATAGCTTCGCTGATGGATTGCTGGCAGAATGACTGACTCAAAGTAGGAGGAGCAGGAGCATCTGGAGGGACAGAAGGAGGGTATGACACAAAGCTCCCTTCGGCTGAGGTGGTGAAGCTTTGGCTTGCTGAAAGAGGGAGCGGCATGCCACTGGGTGATGAAGCAGGTTGGACCACCACATTGGAGCTACGGTTCTCCCAAGCCACTTTATGGTGGTGCAGAATATGTTGATGCAGGGCCGTGGTGCCAAAATTGGGACCTTGGCCACACTTCACCTTCTGCCGACTCATCTTGCATGTGGCTACGTTAACCTCCTCCGGGTGCTTGATGAAAAACTTCCACACCGCCGAGTAGCCTGCACTAATTGACTGCTACTGCCGCCGTCTCCCGGAACCCCTGTTCCACTACCTCTCGGGAAGGTAGGCTACCGCAAACCAGGTGGTCTACCCTGGGCACGTTTGGCTCCAGAATTTCCACTTCTGCCATGATGCTGACTGTAAACCATACTATCACCTTGCTGGCTCAGCTGCTGCCTCAGGGGCAGCCTGCAACCCTCTTCTCCTGATGATGATGAAGCCCCTTCTGTACCCGGCTCCCAATTGCGATCGGCTTCATCATCATCTGATATCCTCCTCAGGTTCCTCAACAGTATCTGCTTCAGGACCCTGAACGCTGGCAACACCACCTCCCACGTCACTCTCCTCATCACTACTTGCCCGCCTAGCAAAGGAAGCAGACGATGTCTCCTCCACTTCTTGGCTGGGCAGTAGCTGCTGACTGTCCTCTATTAGATCGTCCTCACTGAATAGTGGAGCGGAACCCACAGCATAAGAAACTTCTGTAGGGGAAGGAACAGCATAGGACAGCGGCAATGGGAGGACAGGTACTGCTCCCGGGCCATGCCAACTGAAGTTTGTGTCTGAGGAAACCACCGACTGTTGACTGGGGGTATCAGATGTCACTTGTGATGAAGTGGATGAGTGTGTTAACCAATCAATGATGGCAGATAGGTTGCTGGTTGAGACACGACCGCTAGCAGATACCGGGAGATCAGGCCTCTCGCTTCCATCAGGCCACTCGCCCCTAGTCTTCTGGGACCTCTGCCTGCACCTGATGAATTTAGGCCTCTGCCCCTCCTCTGTGCACATCCTGGCACTTCTCTGCCTGACATACTTAGTGCGTATCTAGGCCCTTAAGACTTTATCAGGAACAAAATGGTTCAACACTTAGATGTACGTTTGTGGTATGCACTTATGTGGGCAGAAAAATGCGCTACAGTACACTTAAAAAACTATGTGTACAACACCAGCCGGTGTGTACTTTTGGCTGTCCTTTCACAGTATCTAGGCCCTGAAGACTTTATCAGGAACAAAATTGTACAACACTTAGATGTACTTATGTGGTATGCCCTTATGAGGGCAGAAAAATGCGATACAGTACGCTTAAAAAAGTTTTTGTGTACAACACCAGCCGTTGAGTACTTCTGCCTGGACTTTCATAGTATCTAGGCCCTTGAAACTTTCATAGGAACAAAATAGTACACCACCTAGATGTACGTACGTGGTATGCATTTATGAGGGCAGAAAAATTTGCTACAGTACGCTTAAAAACGTTTTGGTGCACACCAGCCGTTGACTACTTTTGGCTGACCTTTTCCAATATCTAGGCCCTTAATACTTTATCAGGAACAAAATGGTAGAACACTTAGATGTACGTATGGGGTATGCCCTTATGAGAACAGAAAAATGCCATACAGTACACTTAAAAAAAGTTTTTGTGTACAACACCAGCCATTGAGTACTTCTGCCTGGCCTTTCATAGTATCTAGGCACTTGACACTTTAATAGGAACAAAATAGTACACCATCTTGGTGTACGTACGTGGTATGCAGTTATGAGGGCAGAAAAATGTGCTACAAAGTACACTTAAAAAAGTATGTGTACAACACCAGTCGGTGAGTACTTTTGGCTGTCCTTTCACAGTATCTAGGCCCTGAAGACTTTATCAGGAACAAAATTGTACAACACTTAGATGTACTTATGGGGTATGCCCTTATGAGGGCAGAAAAATGCGATACAGTACGCTTAAAAAAGTTTTTGTGTACAACACCAGCCGTTGAGTACTTCTGCCTGGACTTTCATAGTATCTAGGCCCTTGAAACTTTCATAGGAACAAAATAGTACACCACCTAGATGTACGTACGTGGTATGCATTTATGAGGGCAGAAAAATTTGCTACAGTACGCTTAAAAACGTTTTGGTGCACACCAGCCGTTGACTACTTTTGGCTGACCTTTTCCAATATCTAGGCCCTTAATACTTTATCAGGAACAAAATGGTAGAACACTTAGATGTACGTATGGGGTATGCCCTTATGAGAACAGAAAAATGCCATACAGTACACTTAAAAAAAAGTTTTTGTGTACAACACCAGCCATTGAGTACTTCTGCCTGGCCTTTCATAGTATCTAGGCACTTGACACTTTAATAGGAACAAAATAGTACACCATCTTGGTGTACGTACGTGGTATGCAGTTATGAGGGCAGAAAAATGTGCTACAAAGTACACTTAAAAAAGTATGTGTACAACACCAGTCGGTGAGTACTTTTGGCTGTCCTTTCACAGTATCTAGGCCCTTAAGACTTTATCAGGAACCCAATTGTACAACACCTAGATGTACTTATGTGGTATGCCCTTATGAGGGCAGAAAAATGTGATACAGTATGCTTAAAAATGTTTTTGTGTACAACACCAGACGTTGAGTACTTCTGCCTGGACTTTCATAGTATTTAGGCCCTTGAAACTTTAATAGGAACAAAATAGTACAGCACCTAGATGTACGTACGTGGTATGCATTTATGAGGGCAGAAAAATGTGCTACAGTACGTTTAAAAAAGTTTTGGTGCACAACACCAGCCGGTGAGTACTTTTGGCTGTCCTTTCACAGTATCTAGGCCCTTAAGACTTTATCAGGAACAAAATGGTACAACACTTAGATGTACATATGTGGTATGCACTTATGAGGGCAGAAAAATGCGCTACAGTACGCTTAAAAACGTTTTTGTAGATAACACTGGCCGGTGAGTACTTTTGGCTGTCCTTTCACAGTATCTAGGCCCTAATGACTTTATGAGGAAAGAATTGTACAACACTTAGATGTACGTACGTGGTATACACTTATGAGGGCAGAAAAATGTGCTACAGTACGCTTAAAAAGGTTTTTGTGGACAACATCAGCAGTTGCTGTGTACTATCAGTGCTCCTAGGCAGGATCTGTGCTTGAGCTGAATTGCTGCTGTTCTTCTGTGCAACACACTGCTCTCTGATCCTCTCTATAATAGAATGCTGTAGACAGTGACTGGGAGGTGAATTACTGTAGTAAGAATGCTTTTCTGTGGAAAACAAACTGCTCTATGTGCAACAGAATGCTTACTTGACAAGGCGGTAAATTGCTGCTGGAAAAAGCTTTTCTGTGTATCACACAGGGCTGTCTGTACCTATCTATCTCTCTGCAGTGTGAGGATGAAGTGAATGGCCACAATATGGCTGCCGATTATATAGGGCTGTGACATCACAGGGGTGATAGGCTGCTCTTGTTCCTGCCTTCCTATGATTCCTTGCCCCATGTCCTCACATGTAGATCCGCCATTTTAGATGCCCTAGAGCCTGGACCGCACTAAATGAAGTTTAATGAAGCGATTCGCGGGACAGAATCGCGGCGATATTCACATTCATTTCGAATTGAATTTCTCCTGAAATTCGTTATGAATTTGGATTTGTCAGATTCGATTCGCTCATCCCTAGTCATAGCATAGCATTGATCAGTGTTATTGGTACTGCATTGCTCCAGCCTGCTTAGGATGACTGGAGCCTTGAAAAACTGATTGTGATTTTCCCACAATGATTCCAATCAGCTCCGATGAGCTGCCAGGAATGTATTTTTGGCATTTTAGATGCTGCAATCAAATTTGATCGTGTTGCCTAAAGGGTTAATGCCGGGAAACGGCCCGATCGCTGGTGTCCAGCATTAGCCGCAGGTCCTGGCTGCTGATAGCAACTGGGACCAACCGGATATGAAGCAAGCTCAGCTCCAGAGCTCTCTTTATAGCCCTGCCGCACAGCCGCATTGTATACATATGGCGCAGGTCGTTAAGGGGTTAAAGGATCACAACCAAAAGGTTCACTGGACAAGCAAGAGTCTTACATTGATTAAACTTTAACATTAGTTATATGTCCTTTGTTTTCACATTAGCCATAATTGAACTGAAAAACTCCCTCAATACATTTTTCTGAAATACACCTGCAATGGACCATATTGGCAATGCAGATTGGGCAGTTCCTGTATATGAAGAGGATATGTTCATCAAACAGGGATATAGATGGGCAAAAGGTTTGCAGTGGGGGTAATTGTTAAAGGGTTCATGGAATAGAAAGGAACAGGACAACAAGATACAATTTATATCCATTTATAAATGCCTTTGGATGAAGGTGTGATCTGAAATGCAGAAACACAGTACAGTATTATTGACTGATATGGGCATCACCTGATGACAGCTAACAGGGGTTATTAGATTGCTTGCTTTGTGCAGTGGAGGCGGGACCTGGCATACCCAGCATCCCTGTCTCCATGCTGGGCCCTGCCTCCATTGCGCAACTCCGACAATTAACATATTAGCAATGCCAGCTAATAATTGGTCTAGCTCCCCAGCTGGAATCTAAATTTGGGTAAATTATACCTCATTTAAATTTAGCTTACCTGCACTATAATCCTGTGTACCGGGTTTAGTGTGGGTGAATCAGCTGTCAGTTTCCCTTTAAATTAACAATTTAACAGTTTTCAGAATTTGTGTAATGGAATATCCTAACCTTTAGTATTGTGTTTTTATTTGCTGTCTGTTTATTTTATATTATGGTAATATGCTATATATTCATGTTGATCATGAATCTCCTCCTTTGGGTGCAATAAAATTTCTGAAAAGTCTGAAGCTATTGGAGATATTTAAAAAATAAAAAAGTTTTTTTTTGCTGCATTTTTTAAAATTATTTTATTTTGTCCCATTGCATTTTTTTTAGAGCCTATATATTTGAGCATCTATGTTGACATTGGAACACAGTATGCAGGACTGATGGATATGCAGGTGAGATCCTGCACATGTGCCTGTAAGCCTACCTCTTGTACCCTGGGACATCTTTACTATATAGGAGTACAGGTCTGTCAGATAGTTTTCCCCTGAGGAAGAATGCAAAACATGCTTTTTAGTTACACTTTTTTAATTTCCTTTAGGGGAATTTTATAAGCAACCATTAGATTGTTTATTAGATTGCATAGCATTGATCAGTAACATCAGCACTCTGCTAGTAGAGTCTTCCTGAAGTAGGCTCTATTAGCAAATCAGCCCGTGGCCAGTACGGAAGAATTTTGAAGGCCCCCAGCTGCAATGGAAACTAATCAGCACCCTGTAGTCACATTGCAGGAGTGCTGATTGGACAGGTTATAGATGATACTCCTGTCCCAGAATGATTGCAGCATTTAAGAATGATCTCTTCCGTCAATCATTGACTGTGAGAGCCATCTGTTGATAGCAGCAGTCACTGGCCATCTATTAAGTGAGCGCAGCTCATGCTTCATAGCCGTCCTGCACAATGCGCCATACATGTACGATAAGGCCCAAGTGGTGTGTCATTTCAAGGTTAAAGGGGTTCCACAGCCGCAAAAAAAATAAATAAAATATATATATATATATATATATATATATATATATATATATATAAGGATTCAGGTTGAAATAAAAAGGAAAAAAAAAAGTTATACTCATCTGCCACATTCATTTTCACGGTGCCCAGTCCCAAAAGTGCATTTTGCTTTTGTTTTAACACACAGGAACCAATCAATGGCCAGGGTGGCTCAGTGCCACTGACAGTGATTGGCTGTGCGAAACAAAATCAAGAAGCACTACTTAATTGGGGCAAATGCAGCAGAATATTGGGGCAGGAGAGTATTACTTTTATTTTGTTTTCCTCTGCCAGCCTTAACCCTTACACAAATATTTTGGCAACCCCGCTAAATATGATGATTGCATTATCAGATCATTATACAATATCTATGACAAGCTCAAGTCATACAGGGATAGCCAGCGTCATCTTGATCCCTGGTGCCTTAAAGGGATACTCCGCCCCTAGACATCTTATCCCCTATACGACGTCTGATCGCAGGGGTCCCGCCGTTGGGGACCCCCGCGATCTTGGCTGCGGCACACCAGACATCCGGTTCACGGAGCGAACTTCCATTCCGGGTTGACTGGCGATGCGTGGCGGAGGCTCATGATGTCATGGTCATGCCCCACTCGTGACATCACGGCCACGCCCCCTCAATGCAAGTCCATGGGAGGGGGCATGGCGGCTGTTGTGCCCCCTCCCATAGACTTGCATTGAGGGGGTATGGCCGTGATGTCACAAGTGGGCGTGGCCGTGACATCACGAGCCTTTGGTGCTGCACCCATTGCTCTAAACGAACATCGGGTGCAGCAGGGAGATCGCGGGGGTCCCCAACGGCGGGATCCCTATGATTAGATATCTTATCCCCTATCCTTTGGATAGGGGATAAGATATCTAGGGACGAGTACCCCTTTAAGATATTGTACTGCATTGCTCCTCAATTACTGGCCTTATCCTGATCCCTGGTGCATTAGGATATCCCAACACAACACATTCAAAATAACCATGGCTACAACTGACTTGAGCTGTTCGTAGATATAATGATCTGATTATGCAAACATAGAACACTTTAATAAGGCCAGTTTCACATATTTGCTTTTTACCAAAGACAGGAAAGAATAAAAAAAAAAAAAAAATATATATATATATATATATATATATATATATGTCTTTTCTTTTATAAGTGTCCCTTCTTTTTGGAACTGAACCTTAAACTGCAACAATGTGAATCTGGCACTATAATGGATGTCAGTGGTTGCTGTTATAATATGAGACTATATAATGTATTTTTGTTTCTAGTACTCTTACATTTCTTTTTTCAAATAGCAGTATGCACAACATTTTTTTTTAAATGGTGTTTTCCTCCCCTATATCTATAGACCAGTGTTTCCCAACCACAGTGCCTCCGGCTGTTGCAAAACTACAAGTTGTAGTTTTGCCACAGCCGAAGGCAAACTGGCTGGAAAACACTGCTATAAACTTTTAAAAACTTTAAATACTTGACTGTGTTGCAGTTTTTGGAGGAATGTCTATAGTGTATTTTGGTCAGGACGTACTGTTAAAGGACTAGTGCAGAGAAAAAAATGTATCTCCTATCCGAAGGATGAGGGATAAGTTATAGATCGTGGGGGGTCTGAGCACTTGGACCTCCTGCGATCTCCTGAACTGGACCCTGGCAGTCTGCCCAAAGCGGCACTTCGTACCCCCCGCAGGAAGACGTTGCCGACACACCATGTATCTCTATGGGATACATGGAGGGGGTGTATCGGTTGGTGCTCAGTATGGGGTTGGCACGCCCCCTTCCAGCAGACTGCCGGGGCCCCATTTAGGAGATCGCAGGGGGTTCCAGCGCTCGGACCCCCCGTGGTCTATATCTTATCCCATATCCTTTGGATGGGGGATAAGTTATTTTTCACTACAGAACTCCTTTAATGATACACAATACGCCATATGGTATACAGCAGACGGCATAAGAATGTTTATTTATGTAAAATGTATAGTTACAGATTGTGTAAACATCCATTGACTTTTTTCTATCTATTCAAAAGATTTTGTTTCTGCACATTGAAAAGTAAACAAAATCGTATTCGACCACATGGCATATTGCACAGATATTAGCTAAAACATAGGCAAAACAGTCTGCAGAGACTCATATATGTTACAGAGGTGGGGTACTACTATAACCTACTTATCTATCCAGTAAACCTACAATTTAAGGAGAACTGTATTTCATTTGGTAGTGACATTTATCAGGGAAGTCACTAAAGTGGAAAGAGTCAAAAGTAATCTGAGACTCCGCTATGTGATGTTAGTCTTAATGTAGGCAGTTCAGTGGATATTGGAAATCTTTCAACTGGCGGTAAAAAAACAACTGCTACAATAAAAAATGTTAGGCCCCAGGCTGGTTGTTTCTGTCCTTGAAATCAGGGTATCTGTCATATAAACCCAGGAGTTATTGCAGGAATAAAACTGAGTCTTCTAATCCCTTTATATGGTACAGCACGAGAGTACATAACTCCTTCTCAGCCAGACACATCCTGGCAGTTGGGGATGTGAAGGGTTAATATGCCACAGGCTACCAGAGACAAAACACGCTCTATTTTTACTTTATTACTGTTCTTAAAGCCTTTTAACCAAGATCACAAACCTGAAAAAAACTCCCCCAATATCAAATTGGGGCCCCTGAATAGTCAATAGTCAAGTACAGTACAGGCACCCTCAGAGGGACCTTTTGGGCCACCTGGCTGGGAATGACTACAACTTTGGCACCATCTATACAGTGGTCTCCAAACTGTGGACCTCAAGTTGTTGCAAAACTACAACTCCCACGCTGTCCGTGCATGCTGGTAGTTGTAGTTTTGCAACAGCTTGTGGTCTGCAGCTTGGAAACCACTGCCCTATAGTTATATCTCAGTTAAAAGGATGAGAAAAATACACTTTATTGAGGCCCTTCGCAGATATATGACATAAAATTTAGGTTTATTATTTCCTGAAGCTGTTACATTCTTTCAACCTCCATCTATTGATCTATAAGTGCATATTGTTATGACTCCTAGTGAAAGTCTAGGTCACAAGCCTTTAAAAAGTACAGGATGGTTATTACAGAAGTCACATGGATTGCACATCAGATGGCACTTAGGTAAAACGTACTTAATACCGCAGAGATGTTTTTATGAATTCTGCCAGTGCCATTTAATAACATGTGATTGACTCTTATAATCCTGTCTGTAATACCTAAAAAAAAATGAAATTTTTAATAAATTTTTTTTTAATAAAACCCCATTTGTTTTCTGATCTGTCCTACGGTGCAGCCGCTCAGTGAGCAAATATTCTTTTTTTTTTTTTACAGTTGCCAAGGATACCTGGCTAATACTTATTATGTACGTCCAAATGCAGGTAAATTAATTGTGCAAAATGATCTGTTCTCTGCCCGATGCTTTGAACATATCCCCTGAGATATAGTGTATAAGAAGTTCTATAGCAAATATGAATTTCAATTTGCACATGTGAACAGACTCTAAAGTCAAAGCAAGTGAATTAGTCAATAAAAAGTATATTATACCTGCTGATGTATGTGTCTGTTATCTACTGCTCTCACTTACCTTGGCAGCACTGCAAGGAGATGGAGCAGTAATGATCCATTTGCCATATTCAGACCTGAGTAAGAATGGAAAAGAAGCAGTCACCACTTGCCTTTGACTTGTATAACAAAGCCACAGCTGTCACATGGAGGGAAGCAGCCCAGCTGAAGATTCGCTGCCCTGTAAAGGCTTGTGAATGTGGATTGGTGATCGGTGGAGAAGGAGGGGTTGCAGACTGGCCCCCACCTTCTCTCTCGTGCATCTTTGAGCACTGCTCTGTAGTATTGGATGCATCTATGTTGTAGCAGGAGCTGCACTATGTCTTGAGCTCATCCAAAGGCGCAGCAGTGGGCAAAGCTGAAATGCAAGCGCTAAAATACTAAGGCAGACAGTCGTAGGAGCGGAGTGTTTAGAGCCGGAGGAAGCAGGTGGTAAATGGACACACTGGAGAGCACTCTCTAAGTGGGTAAAGTGCCTTTTAAGAGTAGCTCTGCTCAACCCTATTAAGTGCAAACTACAAGGTTCCTTGGACATCGACAGAGGTTGATGGTATATATATATATTTCCTTCAAGAAGCAGAAGGGAGAAGAATTGGAAGCTAAGGGGAACGTTAAGGTGTCTGAGTGCTCAAGTGGATCTCAGAGTGCTCAGCATTTTACTTATACTGCCCAGCAAGCTTCTATAGCAATGTGGGTCTTGGAGCTGGTGCTGGTGGGGTTGGCATGGCTAGCAGGGATGACCAGTGGTCAAAATGAAACGGAACCTATTCTACTGGAAGGTAAATGCCTGGTGGTTTGTGACTCTAACCCGACTGCTGACCCAACTGGCACGGCACTGGGCATCTCTGTGCGCTCTGGAAGTGCTAAAGTGGCTTTCTCTGCCATCAGGAGCACCAACCATGAACCCTCAGAGATGAGTAACAGAACTATGACTATATACTTTGACCAGGTAAGCAACACACGAAGAGTGTGCTTTGTTTGATGGCATGCATGCTAGAAAGTCATTGTGATGCTTATCAGTTGAGCAGGTGCTGGAGGTTGATGTTACCATGTACTGTTGTGCAGCAGATTCCTAAGCATAGGCAATGTTATTACTGGGCTGTCTAGTTCTGCCTGTCCAGGTATGATTTTTTTTTCTTTTTTGCATGGTAAAATGAATCATTTTTGCAGTTAAAATGAATCATTGAATTTATTGCCACCATACCAAAGTTAGTGTTTCCAGAAAGTCTTCCAAACCCAATGCCAGAGGTTTGCATTGTAGTACTGCTTTTAACAATAAAAAAAAAAAAAACACGCCATGTATTAATTATATATATAATAGAAAAAAAAAGGATTATTGAACAGCCATTGGCTAGAAGCCAAGTTCTAGCATCAAAACTGCGTGTAGAGCCGATGTTCGGAGGCTTATTGTCATCTCTGCTTCTTTCATGTTCACGTGAAACCCTTAACTGTCAGATCTTTTCTTTGTTCACATTGGCTAAGAAAGTGTTCGAATGCATGTGATCGTAGTACTTAAGACTGTGCAGTAAATCTAGCTGTCGTAACTAAAAGATCTAATGAAATATCTAGTGAAATATTGAATTTTCTAATGTACTAAATATTGGGGAACTGAGGCATTAACAAATATTTTGAAAGCAGCAGCTAAATCTTCAGAGAATTTAATATCATTGGTTTAGAGAGCTTACATTATCTGAAGAGGTGGCAGGTACCAACCAATGTATTCCTGCATTCCTCCACACACTTTGTAGAGGACTCCCATTCAGTGATCACGTGGAAATCAGGTGGCTTTGCATTTGGATTATCATAATTTACTTAAAAAAGGTCAAGAATAAGTGAAATAAAGGCCAGTACTTACTTATGGATGGCTTATACAAGCCAGTTATCTTACCAGTTACCAGTCTAATACCCAAAAGGTCAATCTAGTAACTAAACACTAATGCTCCATATTTCCATGAAATGGCCAATACTCTGTCAGTTTAATCTACTCTATATGATCTATAGATGTAGTATGCAAAGGGCATTTATTTAAGCAGTGCAGGAGTCACAACTAAGTACCATCCTAAGATTGATAGGCTGTGAACTCCACCGTATACAGCAGTAGGCCATATATAATGGCAATAAACCTATCCTGCAGTGTTTGATCATCCCGGTGGTTTTATGACCCCAATTGAACTAAAAACTCCTGTTTATATTAACATTTTTACATGCTACAAAGCTGTCCTGCGGTGCTATAAAATATAACCAGTTATCTTCAGCTTATTGTCAAATGATTCACTGTCTTCAAGTCATGCCCCCTGTATATACTATCACCTAGAACATATAGAATTCTCTGAGATATAATTTGGATATTTAGTAAACAAAAACATCTAGTACAACAGACATTTTTAACAAGTGGGTAATAGTTCTGCCCATTCCAAGGAAACATAAGTGTTGTATGTGACAGGTTCAGATATCAGCTTGCAGAGTGTTGAACAACGATTCAAGGCCCTTTATTTAGTTTTCACAAATACTGAAATCTTTAGGCTTTGACTAATCTGTGTTGACATTAAACTTGGATTTTCTTTGTTTTTACAATTCTAGATATTGGTAAACATTGGAAGCAATTTTGATTCAGAACGAAGCACCTTCATATCCCCCAGAAAAGGTATTTACAGCTTCAATTTCCATGTGGTGAAGGTGTACAATCGTCAAACCATTCAGGTGAGGCTGGGATCATCCTTTATTTTTGTCTCCAGTTACCCACATGCGGTTTTTATTGCAATATATTGCGCCTGACATCAAAGTGGACACAGTGGGAGTCTTTATCATGTTCCATCTTTTTTTATCTACTTGTAGCTTTGGTTAAAAAAACTGCACCATTAACTGCATCAAAACTGCATAGGTGTGAATCCATGCTTAGAGTATGCCCACACATAATGTATACGCTGAAAGTTTTATGATGCAGATTTAATGCTGTGTAAATCAAGAGAAATAAATATTGAATACGGCATAAAATCCACAGCATCAAATCTTCAGCATATATGCGTGAACATAACCTTATTTCAATTTACATGTACATGTACACTCTCTACAGTTCTTATTACTCCTAAACACAAAACCTGAGTTACCATTCTAAAATATATTCAACACCTAAGTACAGATAAATATTTATATTTGACCACTGTCTTTTTGCAGTCAAGTGGTTAACCCCTGCTAGTTGCAGCATCGCCATGTTGTAAGTAATGTACAGCCCATACTGTATCACACATACAGTCTTTCTAGCACCTATTACCTACCCATCTGCCATATGCCTTCTTCAGTTCATAAAAACAGAGCATCACTCTGTATTCTATCAATTTCCATAAGAAAAAAAAGACTGTTTGTTATCCTTTCACCCTTGTGTACAATGTAATTTGCAAACAGGTCGTGAAAATGGGGTGCTAAAATGGGTGTTATATTTAAGAAACCTCATCTGTGTTGGGCAGAGTGCAGGAGATATTAATGGAACTGCTTTTGATCTGTTATCTCTATATGTTCACTAACAAGCAGGATTTGGTTTCATGAGGCATAATATGCTAATGTGTCCTATTTATGCAGCAGGTGTGATAAATCATAAAGAATCTTTCTTGGTGACATGGGCATGTTATGACGTGAAGTCCATCATCAAGTCTCGTAGATACCATATATCTCTGGCAAGAATGCTATAAACAGAAACATCTTGTGTATAAGTTTATGACAAACTATCATAGCATTTGGCTGCTGGGTCACTGTGACTTTTTGGGGCCATCTAGTTTTTTTGCTAAGTCTGAAGTGCAGAAATGTGATTTACAATGTAGAAATCAGCTCTAAATGTTTGGTAATGGTCCCCCTTGTATTTTAGAAGGGGGGGAGATAGTGATAGGTACGGTTCTGCTAGTGGGGAATTAATATTGCAAGGTGTCTCTGGAGTCAGGCAATTTCATAATGTGATGCGCTGGTCATTTAATATTTGTGTCTAGAAAGCACACATCTGGACTTTCTGCTTAGTGCAATATGTGCAGCAAGGAATTTAGAATGAACAGCGCTTCAGCATTAAAGTGAAATTGTAGATTGCACCACAGATATTACATTATTAATGTCTTAACTCTTTCAATGTAACTGCTATTTTTTTTACCATAGCAGTTGCATTGAAAGGGTTAAATGATTAATAATGTGACCTATGACCTAGATTATCAGTCCACCTTCATTGGTCAGATATGTCAACAGAAAAGGGTGTACTTATGTAGCAGAGCTGAATTTGTTATTTGGGCTGTCACATCACTATATACATATATTATACATATTTTTTGTATAAGACAGCAGGTAACCCTACTGCATTCTCTAACAATATACAATGCAACCACAAAAACATTAAAACATTACAAAATAAATAGGCAAAATATTTAAACATTTTCAGTTTTAATATCACACACATATGCATGCTCAGGGGATAAACAGAATATATATATATATATATATATATATATATATATATATATAGATATATAGATATGTGTATATATATATATATATATATATATATATATATATATTAATTGGTAGATGAAAATACAGAGATATGTAGATAGATTTATATGAGAAAGAAGATGATAGATAAAGATAAAATAGATAGATATGACAAAGATCTCTTCAGTCACTAAAAAGTGAAAATGAAGGTGCATCCTTGTAAAGGAAATATATTTAGCATATTTCAGCCACATAGTAGAATTCCTTTTTTTTCCTGGTGGCCAGGATTCGGATTGCTTTATAACAATACAAGTATCAGTTAAGTACTGTACTCCACTCAGCTGGACTGAATGGCCTTTCCCTTCGGAAATACTACCATGCTCCTCAATAGAGTCTTTGTTCTGTACATTAGATACCATGAATAATAGGCCCAAGTGGCCAGCTGTACCCTTGAGATTTGATTCCTGCAACACAGGTTGTTCCAAAATAACGAAATGATTAGTTCATATCTGGAAGGTTGGAAGTCCACCAGACTGCAGACAATTACCCATCATCATCTAGACACATTGGTATAATCACATTTTCCATCTTCCTGAGCCCTTTACAATATGTTTATTCTACATATAGCGTTGCCTATATTGACTACTGCTTTTTTTTTGCACTTCAGGTGAGCTTGATGTTGAATGGATGGCCTGTGATTTCTGCCTTTGCGGGTGACCAGGATGTGACAAGAGAAGCAGCGAGCAATGGTGTAATAATTCAAATGGAGAAAGGGGACAGAGCTTACCTAAAACTAGACAAAGGCAATTTGATGGGAGGATGGAAGTTTTCAACATTTTCTGGATTTCTGGTATTCCCCCTTTAAAATGACTTTTTTTTTCCTAGAGCAGCAAGTGACATAGGGGAGATTGTTCGCTATTGACCCAAAATAGCTGCACTTAGAGACTCAGACGGGACATTTTTCACTTTGAAATATCCAAGACCCCACATATCTAACTGAGTGTTCACCTGCTTCAGAAACTTTATTATTGTAACAGAGAAGGAACTAGTAAGATCAACCATCATTTCATTACATTGCACTTTTAGAAAAATATTTCTTTTGGTTTGCATCCTTAATCAATGTGTCATTGTCATCTAAGCATCTGTTTTTAACCTCACCTATTCCATATCATTTTCTTTGTCTCAGTTGAACAACCGGTAGAGAATACATATAGAGATTTCATGTATATTGGCTTCTAGGTAACATCAGAAATATCTAACAAAGCACAGTGGCAGGATGGTGTTATCAATATTTTTCTGTATTTCTGAGTGATTGTGGAAATAAAGGCTGCTACATGTCTGATGCTTGTTCTGCTCTTGTAAAACGTGGCCCAAATACAAGCGATAGAAGTATATCCAACTTTCAATATTATACTCTGTAGGTGTGAATGCCGAAATGTCATATGCTTCAAGTCCCTAATCCTTATTTGAGGGTCTAATGGTTTGTTGTATTTCCAAATCAGATACCCAGCTATCCCAGTCCTATGCCAAAAGAAGTCTGTGCAGATTAGAAAATATGATCAAAAATTGTAGTATATTTTTAGTTTTTTTATTTACTTATTTATAGAATTTATTTTGGGTTAGGGTTATGTTCTGTCTTATGTTTGTTTAATAGAATATTTTAAAGTTTGATCTTTTAATGTTGCATGTTCAAAAGGGAACTTTAGCCAAAAAAATGAAACATCTTCAAGGAACCATGTACGTTATAAAATACGGTAATACCTAATGTAATAATGTGCATACAGACACACAGAGATAATAAATGTATATACACAATATATAAAAATATATTTTCATGCCTTTTATTCTGTTCAGATGTAATCTGTATGCAGCCTTCTGATATGTCACTGTTTATCATTTTTTTACTATTGTCATTTATTTGCTATTTTATAATTTTTACTGTTATTTCCAAAATTGTAAATGCTATAATTTTGCAGCACTGAGATGACTACTTTTATGAAAGTGAATATGGGAAGAGATTTGATTGTACCTTAAATTACCAGTGAAATAAAAAGTGTAAGAAATCGGATTTTTTTTCCCCAAATGTTATTTATGCATGATTGTCAGGTATAACACATCAATGTGACAAATGGCAAAATATATTAAAATCCATTGTTTGGAATGTCTATATTCCTTGCATAGTCTCCCACTATGCCAGTTTCTTGAGTGGCTACTGCAGAGTTAATATACCGTGGCTTTATTTCAAGCCCCTGGCTTCAAGAAGGAACTTAATTAGCTCCTAAGGGGAAAATTAATACCAGCATAATAAGCAAAGTCTCCTTATTTATCCTCAGTTTTGTCTTAGTAATAGTTTTGTTGAGCTGATGGGGACATTGCAAGATTTTCAGCACACCAGGTTACTCCATCATATCTACAGCTTGATTGTTTCTGTAGAGGTTATCATTACAAATGACAAGATGTAATTCCCATTCTACTTGACTCACTCCTGTGAAGTGTAAATGGACGTAAATATCTATTAACAAAGTGCCCAGTTCTTTAACACTGCATATTTGCAAGTTTCCAATATAAAATATTTATCTATCTGTCTGTCTGTTTATCTATCTATCTATCTATCTCATATCTATTTATCTATCTATCTATCTATCTATCTATCTATCTATCTATCTATTAATGCATATCATATCTATCTATCTATCTATCTCATATCTGTCTATCTATCTATCTATCTATCTCATATCTATCTATCTATCTATCTCATATCTATCTATCTATCTATCTATTTATCTCATATCTATCTATCTATCTATCTCATATCTGTCTATCTATCTATCTATCTATCTATCTATATATCTATTTATTTATTTATCTATCTATCTATCTCATATCTATCTATCTCATATCTATCTATCTATCTATCTATCTCATATCTATATATCTATCAATCTATCTGTCTATCTATCTTGACATAAGCAAAACAACTTCAGCAACCTGTTCTACTGCCAAATATTAAACTTCCCTGTTTGGTTTGCTTTTGTCACCTTTTTTGTGTTTTCTTTATTCTTCTTTTAGCATACAAATATAACATTTTAAATTACTCCATTCCTTTGTTTCTAGGCCCTCAATATGATATGTCTGTCTTTCTGTTAATTTGTACATTAGACAGAGAACTTGAAGTAGTGAAGTGTTTTCTTGTGTTTTTTTTTTTCCTTTTACGGACCTCTGGGTACTCTCATATACTTTGTCCCCCATGCACTCTTCAGTTGATGAACAGCTCTTGTCGTGAAGACAAAAAAGAAATCTGGCTGCTTTTCATTTGCTGATACACAGGCCTGTCAGTAAGTCTTCATTATAAACACATCCAGATACAACAGCAGCAGCTAATGGGCGGGGGCTTTGGCTCAACCCAATTACAGTTTATGAAGAGGTTAATAAAAGGAAGAAGGTATTTATGTGCACAAGACTTTCCGCTTTAGTACTGTGAAGTCATGTCCATTGTTGTCATGTTGACAATTTTTGGAGAAACGAAATAATCCTTTAAAAACATGTTTCCATTTAAGATAATGTTATAGTTGTTTTTGTAGCTATAGCTTCTAAATGTCATAGTTGGGGGTCTGTGGAAACAATACTGCTCCTGTTAATGTCGACAAGGACACAATCTGTTCTTTTTTAAATACTATTGTTTACAAACATGGTTTATTACTAATGAGTCTACAAATACAGACCCATTTTGTCCTTGTCATAGGGATATTATGAAGATCTAAATAATAATCACATTAATATTTAGATCCTAAATAAATGCAGAAAATAAAAAAAGTTAACTCATTCTTAAAAATCCCCCTCCCCCTTTCTTTTCCCAGTCCTTGATTATATCTTGTCTCCAATTGCTATAAAAACTGAGAAATATGTTTCCATATATAAAAAAATTATATATATATATATATATATATATATATATATATATATATATATATATATGGAATAATTTTTTCCTGTTTCCCAGGAGATCAGACAATTCCCCCCTCCTCACAAATCAGTGTCTGACAGTAAGACAGACTGAAGAAGACATCCTCTAACCCCCTTCCCCCTCCTCAGTCTGCACTAGGTGACAAAGAAATCCCACCTCTTTAGCTGTGCCCCATCCCCATAGTCATCTACCAGCTGACAATAGTAGAGATGAGAAGGAAATTAGCCCCTGTGTTCTCTGCAAAATGTCATGATGTTTGTTTCAGGTACATACAGAACACCCTGTGGACTGACAAACACTTTGGACTGTTTCCTTTAATCATTATTGTCTACGTCTTATACTATTGAAAATTGTGGCAGTCCTGTGTCATCCTACTCCTTGTATATCTCCCTTATCTTGGGGCCCACTAGCATCTGTCATATGAGCTTTGAGTATTATCCTCAAGTAGTGGTATAGGAAGTGATCATTTAACATTTTACTGGAGTACGAGTGGATAATGTTCAGTCTTGTTCTGATTATCTGCATTAAAAAGGAACACAATAGTCCAAATAAGGCTGGCTTCACATTTTGGTCAGTATTTTTATCCAAAATGAAATGTAAAATTAACACACAACGATGATTAGAGATGAGCGAAGTTACAGTGATTCAATTCGTCACGAACTTCTCGGCTCAGCAGTTGCTGACTTTAGCCTGCATAATTAGTTCAGCTTTCAGGTCCTCCGGTGGGCTGGAAAAGGTGGATACAGTCTTAGGAGAGAGTATTTAGGACTGTATCCACCTTTTCCAGGCTAAAGTCATCAACTACCAAGCCAAGAACTTCGTGACGAATCGAATCACTGTAACTTTGCTCATCTCTACCGATGATGATATGAAAGGGAATAATGAGATATTGATAAATAGGTTTTTATGAGGGAATGACTGATTTAAATATGGAGGTGATGTAGATTTTCGAGGGAACAGGAATATTGGTTGGCCTGACTGTACGAATGGAATGATTGCATGGGGGATTAGACTACAATGATGTAAAAGGATGTAGGTGGTGAATACATCTGACAGAATGGATCTAAGATACCGACAACCTAGGATGGATGGAGAGTAACATTAATATCAGAAGGGGGGGGGGAGGTAAGAGAGGGAGAGAGATAAAGGGAGGATTTGTATACTGGATAACTGATTGAGAAACGTGGTTTGATGTGATGGTATATTAGTAAATATTTTCGATGCCCCTTATTCAGGCCATGTGGAACTAAAGATTTCATTTAAAAATCCAGTACGACTCTCCCCTTAGAGTCTCAAATCTGTCAACACTGTTTTCTGACATCTGTTCTATACCTGTAATTGTAAAATCCGAGAAGGCGTTATTGTGAGATTGATTGGCGTGGTGAGATACACTGTGTTTTTCGAATTTGTGGAGTACATTAAATCTGTTCATTCTATTTCTGAGTGTTTGAGAGGTGTGGCCGATGTATTGTAGTCCACAATTACATTTAATTAGATAGATGATATAGGTTGAACGCAGTTTATATAGCCTTTTATTTGGAACACTTTTCCTGTTTGATTGCCTTTGAATTGTGTAGCTCCATTGTTTAACCCCTTGGGGACCAAGGCTTTTTCCATTTTTGTACTTTCGTTTTTTCCTCCTCCACTTTTAAAAATCATAACCCTTTCATATAATGGCTTATTTTTTGCTCCACCAATTCTTCTTTGTATTGACATCAGTCATTTTACCCAAAAATCTACGGCAAAACGGAAAAATAAAATAATTGAAGAAAAAATTTAAGAAAAAATGGCATTTTGTAACTTTTGGAGGCTTCTGTTTCTACGTAGTAAATTTTTCAGTAGAAATGACACCTTCTCTTTATTCTGTAGGTCCATACGTTCACAATGATATCCTACTTATGTAGGTTTGATTTTGTCGTACTTCTGGAAAAAATCATAACTACATGCACGAAAATAAAAATGTTTAAAATTGTCCTTTTCTGACCCCTATAACTTTTTTATATTTCCACGTATGGGGCTTTATAAGGGCTCTTTTTTTTTGCGCCGTGATCTGAAGTTTTTAGCGGACTTTTGTATTGATCGGACTTTTGGATCGCTTTTTATTCATTTTTTCATTAAATAAAAAGTGACCAAAAATGCACTATTTTGGACTTTGGAATTTTTTTGCGCGTACGCCATCGAACGTGTGGTTTAATTAACCATATATTTTTATAATTCGGACATTTCCGCATGCGGAAATACCACATATGTTTATTTTTATTTACACATTTTTTTTTTTTTTAAATGGGAAAAGGGGTGGATTCAAACTTTTATTAGGGAAGGGGTTAAATGATCTTTATTAACTTTTTTTTCACACATTTTTTTTGCAGTGTTATAGCTCCCATAGGGGGCTATAACACTGCACACACTGATCTCTTACACTGATCACTGCAAAGTCATAGCTTTGAATTGATCATTGATATCAGCGCTTGACTGCTCCAGCCTGGATCTCAGGCACGGAGCAGTCATTTGGCGATTGAACACCCAGGAGGCAGGTAAGGCACCCTCCTGCTACGTCCTAGCTGATCGGGACTTCACTATTTTATCACGATAGTTCCGATCAGCCTAACTGAGCTGCCGGGAACATTTTAGTTTCGCTTTAGCCGTGGCAATCAGCTTTGAATGCTGCAGCTAAAGGGTTCATAGCGCACTGGACCGCGATCAGTGCCGCACGCTATTAGCCACAGGTCCCGGCCATTGTTAGAGGCCGGGCCCGACCCGCTATGACTTTGCTCCGCATTATAGAAAGGGAGGTGGCTAAGGGCGTACAGGTCTGGACCCCAAGAGGATACATTTTTCTGACTACCTTAAAGGGGTACTCCGTTGCCCTGCTTCCAGAGCTCTGCTCCCCAGCATCCGGAAGTTTATTGTTCCGAACGCTGTGTGCGGGCTTCCGTGTTCAGGGCCGCCCCTCTTGAAGTCACGCCCGCCCCCTCAACGAAAGTCTATGGGAAGGGGGCATGGAAGCAGGGCAGCGGAGTACTCCTTTAACCTTATGGGAGAGGAAAAGCAACAATGACAACTCCTATCCCATCCTCATGTCCTATCTTCAGGTGAGACTGAACTGTGATAAAGAGATTTTAGGCCAAAAATAGAAGGTGCGTGACTTTGTGAGGCATGTGGGGAGGGGGTGTGGCTTGCAAGCCGCATCTACACATGTCCACACTTTTGTGGTGTAAGGTGTGACTGAGCTGTGATGAAGAGATTGTGGTTGAAGGACCTGTAATGTGGGTATGTCAGGCAAAAATTTAGTTTTTGGCCTTCAGTTAAAACAAAGGGGTTTGGCTTTCAAGCTGGACTGCCAAATTCGCCAAGACCTGCAGAGTGGAGCTTGTGGAGTAAGGTACCAAATGTCCCATAGACTTGCATAGGACTTTAGATATAATCATGACACTTGCAAATAGGGGTGGGTTAGAGTAAATGTAATTATCCTATATTTTTTGATGACATATCAGTAACACGTGTACCAATTTTCAATAAAATATCTCCATATCGGAAGTGAGACTGGAACATTTATACACATTTAATAAGCTAATGAGCTCTGGTAAAGTGAAAGCTGAGCTGTGATTGGTTGCTGTGGAAAATTCACTAAATTTTTTCTCTCACAACTTGATAAATCTGTGCCACTTTATTAAGCTGGAGTTAAATACTAGCATGACACCGTCCGTAAAAGTCCAGACTAATGGTAAGTATGAGAATGCAGACTCTACACAGCTAAAATTGGGGCAGGTGTAAAGAAATGTGTGTGCTGCTCATGTCCATGTGCACTTAGGCTTCTAAAGTCTGCTTTTTTGCTCTTTTTCTTTTTTGCTACTTTTTGGTTTACACGGTTCTTTTTTTAAATTGTGTACAGACCAGCTCTTTTGCAGTGGTAATGAATGTATCAACTGCAACTTTTCTTAAAAGTTGCAAATTTTACACATAAAACACCAAAAAGCTGCAAAAATACTCCAGATTTAGCTTAGCTTTTTGGTTTGCGTATAGAAGGAAATTTCAGAAAATGTGTACCTGCACAGATTTATGAACTGCTGTGCGACCATTTAATAAATTTGGTTCACCTACACATTACCACCAGACAAAAAAGGTGTACAAAAATTCTTCACCTACAATAAGAAATCCCCCCTCCCCCCTCCCATATTTTTTCAAAGAGGGTGATACAAATTGAATTTACTGCAAGCTTTGCCATACCTGCACAATTTTACAGCTTACTGAGCTTTTTGGTCTGCTTGGTTACTGACTATGAAATGCATTCAGAAAGTCTTCAGACCCTTTGACTTTTTTCCCCTTTTTGTTATTGTAAAATGAAAAATTAAAATCAAGTTTTCCCCCGATCATTCTGCACTCAATGATGATAATGTGGAAACTGAATTTTTGAAATGTTTGCAAATTTATTAAAAAGGAATTTTTTTTTTAAATTTTGAATAGAAATAAGCAAACATAACCTTTGCTATGACACTTTAACCCCTTTGGGACCAGGCCAATTTTCATTTTTGACTTTTTGTTTTTTCTTCACATTTTAGCAGCCATCATTTTTATGTTATTTAACATCTTATCTTATTCCTCAGGCCAGTAAAATTATAGCAATACCCAGTTTACATAGTTTGCTACTGTTTAAAACTTTAGAAAAAAATTTTACTTATAAAAATAACTGCTTTAAACAGCCATATTCTGACCCTTAAAACATGTTTAGTCTTCAATCTATGGAGCTATGTTATGGCTCATTTTTGAGTGGGATTTTTTCATCACTTTTTCTAATTTTTTTTGGAATTGGATGTCACCAAAAACTGCAATTCTGGCACTTGTGGTTGTTTTTTTCAAGTACGTCATTCACTGTGCAGCATAACATTACATTTTACATTGTATTTTAATAGTTTGGACAATTCCACATACAACAATAGCAAATTGTTTTTTTACATTTGTATTCTTTAGAAAATGGAAAAAGGGGGTCATTTGAATTTAATTCTGTGAGGGATTTATATTCATACTTAAAACATTTTTTTTTTACTCTTTTTTAGTTTCCCTAGGGGACTTGTATAAGTCAGATCAATGCAGGACATATGTATAGATATGTGTATCAGATTGGAACAACTGCACCACCAATGACAGTAAGGCCATTTAAATGCTGCTGTCAGCCTTGACAGCAGAATTAAAACCGTTAAATAGCTGTCATCGGAGACCACTTAATTCTGGCTATTAGCAACAGCCGTTAGCTGCTAAAAGCAAGCGGGAGCACACGTCTGCAGAAGGGTTCAAAAATTTTCATCTGCATCAAGAGCACAGTGGCCTTTGTGAATCTTAAACCCTTAAGGATGCCACCTGTTTTTACCTTAATGACCAAGCCTAATTTTTCTAATCTGGCCTGTGTCTCTTTAAGAAGTAATACCTCTGACATGCTTTTACTTAGCGACGTGATTCTGAGATTCATTTTAAGATGAGTTTTTTTGTGACATATTGTACTTTATATTAGTGGTAAATCTTTGTTGATTCGTGCAATATTTTTTTCTGGCGTTTTTTTCATTGACAGCTGGGTCCCGCCAGCAATCTCCTGCAGTGCATCACTCTAAGCAGGATATCGCCAGGACACATTCATATGTCCAGTTGCGCTAACATGTTAGCAACTGGGATGTATTCATACGTCCTAGGGTGGGAAGGGGTTAAATAGAGGAAATTTGGATCACCATGGACTCTTTTTGGAGCTGGCCACCCCAAAAACTAAACATTCAGAGGAGAGGGACCTCGGTCAGAGATGAGACCAAGAAGCCAATGGTCACTATGAGTAAGTTTCAAAGATCCTACATTGAAGGCAAAAAAAATATTTTGTACATTTGTTAACTTACAAAGAAATGATCAGTCTTTTATTTTATTGGTAGATTTATTTAAACAGGAAGAGACACAATAACAAATGATTCCTTAAAAACCCAATTTAACCCCTTAACCTCCTAAGGACTGAGCCCTTTTTCACCTTAAGGACTGAGCCCTTTTTTTTGCAATTCTGACCGCTGTCACTTTATGTATTAATAACTCTGGGATGCTTTTACCATTTATTCTGATTCCGAGATAGTTTTTTCGTGACATATTCTACTTTAACACAGTGCTTTAAATTTTGTCGTTACTTGCATCCATTCTTGGTAAAAAATCAAAAAATTTCATGAAAACGTAAAAAAATTTTCTAACTTTGAAACTTTGCTTGTAAGGAAAATGGATATTCATTATTTACCAAAGAAAATATATAATAAGGGTAAGGAAACTTAATGTGTAACTTATGTGTGGCACAGTACCCCTTTAAAATATAACTTTTATTCAGATCCTATTAAAATACACCAAAAAATGATAATGAGGCTATTTTAAATAGTCTGTTGGGTGTGTAGCAACAGATAAATACTTGATACACATATGGCCACAAGGGAATAATGTATAACTAAATGGTCTACAATAGACAGATATTAGAGCAAGCAACAATTGCAGGCGAACCAATATATAAAAAAATATATTCTAAGCAGGTTAATAATGTCACATACCTACAATCGTGCATATACACCTTAATATATAGCATTTAATACATGTGTATCAATAGGCAGTGACCAGAGAAGATATATACAGGTGCCATATATAGAAGAATAATATAATAAGCAGCAGGAGGAGTCAGTGGCATGTCAGGAGACAGCAGAAGGGCACATTCTAATGAAAGATGGTATATGAAATAAACCACAGTGGAGGATGAGTCCCAACTTCAGCCATTGACTGTCCACTATATGGCCCTGTATCACCCTATCCGTTCATAGGAATAGGCTCTAATGATGATGCATCACCACTTACAGACTAAATATAAAAACACAGTGCAGATAATGTGCTCCAAAGAAAATTGTATACAAATGAAAGATAAAAACTTTTGCTTTTTCAAAGCGTTTCCCCCCCTTTTTTTTTATGGTGTTGGGGTTCCTCAGGAGGGAGTCATGAAGATGTAGATAGATCTAATTGCTATGTAGGGGCCAGATGTAAAATACAATATACAGACGTATCCCCATAGCTGAGGTGCACATAGATGCCGTGCCTCCCTAACACTGGGCACATATATGATCCCTTTTATATCATTATGGTGGATAGGGGGGAGGTTCCCAATAATTACACACCTGCATAGTCTCGTACCAAGGTGTCCTATTGACGCCATTGCTGGATCCACATGGAACGCCAGGTACACGCTGCCGAGATCTCTGACTCCAGAAGTGACATATGCGCTCCACCAGCACTAGATGTGGAGTGCAAAAAACGCACCGTGATACGCACGCTACCACCAAAAGTGACATATGCATTCCACCGGCACCACCGGAAGTGACACATGCGCTCCATCAGCTCTGAATGTGGAGCGCACATGTCAAACCCGGATATGGTATGTGGGCATCATAGTATGAGCTGCACCGGAGCTGGCATATGAGTTCCATTGATCTTGGAACGCACATAATTCTCATAAACATATATAATAAAAATGCATAACCATACAATATGACATTTCCGAAAATAACCCATGCATTCCAATATTTATGGGGTGCATAATTGTCTGCATAGTGCTGATTACAGAAAAAACATATATAGATATAAAAGCATTCCCAAATTATGTCAAAATGTCAATCAGATAGAACAGACATATCGAGAGCGCAATAAGTACACATACAATCATGTAATCCAGATATGCTGACATAATGAATAGATTAGATGAATCTATAAAGATAACCATATAGAATGCTAACATAAATAAATTAAATAATTATGCAAAGATAACCATATAGAACATTTAGCCCACAACAAAACTACATATTTATGCACGTGATTGCATATATACATGATCTTCAAAAATTAAACCATACAAGAGACAACAAAATTAGACTGGTGTGTAAAGAAACAGAATAGGATATTCTACCGCCCCTTCCAAACCATTGGATATTCCAAATAAATTATATATTGATTCACATATACAATATGTCTACTTTATGTTGGCATCATAAATTTAAAGGAAAACTCCAGAATAGAAAAATTGTCCTCCATACTGCCGGCAGTAAAAAAAAAAAAAAATAGATACATACCTTCCTTCGCTCCCCCTGCACCTGCTGATGGGGCCGAAAATGTCACACTGCCGCTCAGCCTATCGCCGGCCGAGTCGGGACTTCACTGTGGCCGGTGATTGCAGTATGACTCGCCGACCATCGGCAACCAGGAAGAGGATCGCGGCAGAGACCGGAGTGGGTTACCGGAGGCACTGGGAGAACGAAGGAAGGCATGTATCTATTTTTTTTTACTGCCGGCAGTATGGAGGACAATTTTTCCATTCTGGAGTTCTCCTTTAACATGTTTTTACTTTTGGAAGACATTAGAGGGCTTCAAAGTTCAGCATCAAT
Organism: Hyla sarda; assembly: GCF_029499605.1. Lineage (NCBI taxonomy): Eukaryota > Metazoa > Chordata > Amphibia > Anura > Hylidae > Hyla > Hyla sarda. The sequence goes on along the minus strand of NC_079194.1, from coordinate 207,718,864 downwards.
TTTCAAATTTTTCACAAAAATACCCCATAAATTACCCCATTATTAAAACTGCACCCATCAAAGTATTCAAAATGACATTCAGAAAGTTATTTTTAACCCTTTAGGTGTTTCACAGGAATAGCAGCAAAGTGAAGGAGAAAATTCTAAATCTTCATTGTTTACACTCGCATGTTCTTGTGTAAATGTGTAAATGTGAAACGTGTAAATGAATTTTTTTTCACTAAAATGTAGTTTTTTCCCCAAAATTTTACATTATTACGAAAGGTAATAGGAGAAAATGCTCCCCAAAATTTGTAACCCCCTTTCTTCTGAGTATGGAAATACCTCATGTGTGGACGTCAAGTGCTCTGCTGCCGCACTACAATGCTCAGTAGAGAGGGAGCGCCATTGAGCTTTTGGAGAGAGAATTTGTTTGGAATGGAAGTCAGGGGCCATGAGCAATTACAAAGCCTCCCGTGGTGCCAGAACAGTGGATCCCGCCACATGTGACCTCATTATGGAAACTACACCCCTCACAGAACTTAATAAGGGTTGCAGTGAGCATTTACACCAAACTGGCGTTTGACAGATCTTTGGAACAATGGGCTGTGCGAATGAAAAATTAAATTTTTCATTTTCACAGACCACTTTTCCAAAAATCTGTCAGACACCTGTGGGGCATAAATGCTCACTGCACCCCTTATTACATTTCATGAGAAGTGTAGTTTCCGAAATGCTGTCACATGTGGAGGGGGGGGGGGGTCCATTGTTCTGGCACTATGGGGGCTTTGTAAACACACATGGCCTTCAATTCCGGACAAATTTTCTCTCCAAAAGCGCTCTCACTCCTGAGTCTTGTTGTGCATCCGCAGAGCATTTTACGCCCACATATGGGATATTTCCGTACTCAGGAGAAATTGCTTTACAAATTTTAGGGGTCTTTTTTTTCCTTTTACCTCTTGTGAAAATAAAAAAGTATGGGGCAACACCAGCATGTTAGTGTAAAATTTAAAAAAAATTTACACTAACAGGCTGGTGTAGACCCCAACTTTTCCTTTTCATAAGGGGTAAAAGGAGAAAATGCCCCACAAAATTTGTAACTCAATTGCTCCCGAGTACGGAAATAGCCCATATGTGGCCCTAAATTGTTTCCTTGAAATACGACAGGGCTCTGAAGTGAGGGAGCACCATGCACATTTAAGGACTTAATTAGGGATTGCATAGGGGTGGACATAGGGGTATTCTACGCCAGTGATTCCCAAACAGGGTGCCTCCAGCTGTTGCTAAACTCCCAGCATGCCTATACCAGCAGTGGCTGTCTCGAAATGCTGGGAGTTGTTGTTTTGCAACAGCTGGAGGCTCTGTTTTGGAAACACTGCCGTACGATACGTTTTTCATTTTTACTGGGAGGGACAGTGTAAGGGGGTGTATATGTAGTGTTTTACCCTTTTATTATGTGTTAGTGTAGTGTAGTGTTTTTAGGGTACATTCACACAGGCGGGGGTTTACGGTGAGTTTCCCGCTAGGAATTTGAGCTTCTGCGGAAAATTTGCTGCAGCTCAAACTTGAAGCAGGAAACTTATTGTAAACCCGCGCCTGTGAATGTACCCTGTACATTCACATGGGGGGGGGGGGGCAAACTCTGGCTGTTGCAAACCTACAACTCCCAGCATGCACTGACAGACCATAAGAAAAAAAGGGAGGAAATAAGTTCAGCTCACCACTGTATGGCAGAAGTCCCATGAGATGCGGAGAGCAGGGTAGGCAAACAGCGGGCTGGGTCCCGGGATCAGATGAACAAAGAATGGGCTAGAAAGCACAGACCTCCAGCTGCTCCACTTGTGAGGAGAAAGGAATGTAGATAAAACTTGACTTTTATTCCATTAAGTTAAAAACATTGGCTATCCATGAACATAAAACACAAAAAGGAAAGCAACCGAAGCGTTTCGAGACGACTCTGGCTCTTAATCGTGGAACAAAAATTTACGAGCATGTGCCCCTTATATAGTGTAAGCCCTTAATGAGCCCAACGGAACCAGGAAAGCTGGAAACCGGAAAATGAATGATGTGTTCTGTTCGTGCTTCTGTTGGTAAAAAGCCACAAAACACGGACTGGACATTGTTAGAAAAGAGAAGTGTATGTATATGCACAAGGACAAATGTCACATATATCGCATCTAGTGTCTATGTAGCGCTGTACGTGCACATATTAAAAAAGTATCACTGAAGCTAGGTGGCAAATTACCATCCAATAAAATAATCTCTGTGCATCGGGTGGGTCTGAGGTCAAACATCACATATGTCACGTCTAGTTTGTCCCTTGCCCCAGGCGCACTGATGCCACAAACAGTCCCTGACTAATCATAGAAAACACCCCCAATTAGGGGAGTGGATACAAAATACCAAAACACGCAAAGAAAAATATAAATATACATATGGTGACCATAAAGCCACACAAATTTGCAGGATCAATATTTTATCTGTAATAAATAAATCATTGCAATCATATTCTGATGCATGCAAGTGCGTAAGTACATAGTTTATTCCTGCCATCGATGTTATAGATAAGATATAATGTGTAATATAGTGTTTCACAATACGGTGCAAAAGCATGCAGGAAAACTGTTGTATATGAAGTAAGTTGCTAGATCTAATAAACCATGTAACCCGGCAAAAGAATAGTAGTATTGTACTAAAAATCTGATGAATGTAACACAATATACTGTATCCTCCAACAGGACATTAATGAATGAAACATGTGAAACCTGCTCTCTACAAAAGTCAGTCGAAACTTAACATTGTGTAATATGGTGACAAAAACTGACATTATATAGTATGGTATCACAAAACTAACATGTGTATCAAGTAGCTACTAGAACTATATAACCGCATGTACATTGCCAGAAAACCGCAACATCTGAATAAAGACCTAAATAATAAACTAAAATAATTGCAAACACTTAACATAGTGTAGTATGATGACAACAACTAACATATGTGCCAAAATGCTATTGAGGCTATATAGCCACATGTACATTGTCAAAAAAATGCAAAGTCTGAATGGAGACCTAACTGATAATCTAGTGTAATACTATTGTGGGCAATATAATTAGTAAATATACATGCGGTCATGTAACTCCCCACACCTAGTATATTTGGTTACATGTACTGCCTGTCAAGTACAATAAATAGGCAGTACAGCTAGAAAACTTAAAACGAGAATTGCCGAACATTTTCGCTACACCACAAATACTCTTACCAGTAACCGCTCTATATCTGGATTAACTAGACATCTTCAAGATCTACATCATAATGATTTATCCAGCTTTGAATCAGTTTGAATCGAAAAAGTGTCCCCATGCCGTAGGGGAGGAGATTGGACTGCTAAATTTGAGGTCTCGTGAGGCTTACTGGAATCTCACCCTCAACACACGCTTCCCAAGTGGAATGAACGCAAAACATGACCTCATGTATATTTACTAACTAGCTGAGTACCCGGCATTGCCCGGTTTTTCCTTCCTAATCCTTGTTGGGGAGGAAAATAAACAAAGGAGGAAGCTTTTGACTTCACATCCCGTCTTTCATATTGTTGTCATATCCCAACCCCATATCCCGACCACCTATCCCGACTTCCTATCCCGTCATCCTATCTCGACCTCATATGCCATCCTCACATCTTGTCCTCATATCCTGACCTCTTATCCCATCCTCATAGCCCATCCTCCTATCCCGTCCTCCTATCCCGTCCTCCTATCCCGACCTCCTATCTCGTCCTCCTATCTTGACCTCCTATCCTGTCCTCCTATCTCGTCCTCCTATCTCGACTTCCTATCTCGACCTCCTATCCCGTCCTCCTATCCCGTCCTCCTATCTCGACCTCCTATCCTGTCCTCCTATCTCTCCTCCTATCTCGACTTCCTATCTCGACCTCCTATCCTGTCCTCCTATCCCGTCCTCCTATCCTGACCTCCTATCTTGACCTCCTATATCGACCTCCTATCCCGACCTCCTATCATGTCCTCCTATCCAGTCCATCTATCCTGACCTCTTATCCCTTCCTCCTATCTTGACCTTGTCACGATGCCGGCTGGCAGGTAGTGGATCCTCTGTGCCAGAGAGGGATTGGCGTGGACCGTGCTAGTGGACCGGTTCTAAGCCACTACTGGTTTTCACCAGAGCCCGCCGCAAAGCGCGATGGTCTTGCTGCGGCGGTAGTGACCAGGTCGTATCCACTAGCAACGGCTCACCTCTCTGGCTGCTGAAGATAAGCGCGGTACAAGGGAGTAGACAAAAGCAAGGTCGGACGTAGCAGAAGGTCGGGGCAGGCAGCAAGGATCGTAGTCAGGGGCAACGGCAGAAGGTCTGGAAACACAGGCAAGGAACACACAAGGAACGCTTTCACTGGCACTAAGGCAACAAGATCCGGCAAGGGAGTGCAGGGGAAGTGAGGTGATATAGGGAAGTGCACAGGTGAACACACTAATTGGGACCACTGCGCCAATCAGCGGCGCAGTGGCCCTTTAAATCGCAGAGACCCGGCGCGCGCGCGCCCTAGGGAGCGGGGCCGCGCGCGCCGGGACAGAACAGACGGAGAGCGAGTCAGGTAGGGGAGCCGGGGTGCGCATCGCGAGCGGGCGCTACCCGCATCGCGAATCGCATCCCGGCTGGCAGCGGAATCGCAGCGCCCCGGGTCAGAGGACGTGACCGGAGCGCTGCCGCGGGGAGAGTGAAGCGAGCGCTCCGGGGAGGAGCGGGGACCCGGAGCGCTCGGCGTAACAGTACCCCCCCCCTTGGGTCTCCCCCTCTTCTTGGAGCCTGAGAACCTGAGGAGCAGACTTTTGTCTAGGATGTTGTCCTCAGGTTCCCAGGATCTCTCTTCAGGACCACAACCCTCCCAGTCCACTAAAAAAAAATTTTTCCCTCTGACCTTTTTGGCAGCTAAAATTTCTTTGACCGAGAAGATGTCCGAGGAGCCAGAAACAGGAGTGGGAGGAACAGATTTGGGAGAAAAACGGTTGAGGATGAGTGGTTTGAGAAGAGAGACGTGAAAGGCATTAGGGATACGAAGAGAGGGAGGAAGAAGAAGTTTATAAGAGACAGGATTAATTTGACACAAAATTTTGAAAGGACCAAGATAGCGTGGTCCCAACTTGTAGCTAGGGACACGGAAGCGGACATATTTAGCGGAGAGCCATACCTTGTCTCCAGGGGAAAAAACGGGGGGAGCTCTTCTTTTCTTATCCGCGAACTTCTTCATGCGTGATGAAGCCTGTAAGAGAGAATTTTGGGTCTCTCTCCATATGATGGAAAGGTCACGAGAAATTTCATCCACAGCGGGCAGACCAGAGGGCAAGGGAGTAGGGAGGGGGGGAAGAGGGTGACGGCCGTACACCACGAAAAATGGGGATTTGGAGGAAGACTCAGAGACCCTGAAGTTATACGAGAATTCGGAGGAGATCTGCCCAGTCATCCTGGCGGGAGGAAACAAAATGTCGCAAATAATCACCCAAGATCTGGTTAATCCTTTCTACTTGTCCATTGGACTGGGGATGATATGCAGAAGAAAAATTTAATTTAATCTTGAGTTGTTTACAGAGAGCCCTCCAGAATTTAGACACGAATTGGACGCCTCTATCCGAGACAATCTGCGTAGGCAACCCGTGAAGACGAAAAATGTGTACAAAAAATTGTTTAGCCAACTGAGGCGCAGAAGGAAGACCAGGAAGAGGGATGAAATGTGCCATTTTGGAGAATCGATCAACGACCACCCAAATAACAGTGTTGCCACGGGAAGGGGGTAAATCAGTAATAAAATCCATACCAATCAGAGACCAAGGCTGTTCGGGGACAGGCAGAGGATGAAGAAAACCAGCGGGCTTCTGGCGAGGAGTCTTATCCCGGGCACAGATAGTGCAGGCTCGCACAAAGTCCACAACATCCGTCTCCAGAGTCGGCCACCAATAGAAGCGGGAGATGAGTTGCACAGATTTCTTGATACCCGCATGACCTGCGAGATGGGAGGAGTGACCCCATTTGAGGATTCCGAGGCGTTGGCGAGGAGAAACAAAGGTCTTTCCTGGAGGAGTCTGCCTGATGGAGGCAGGAGAAGTGGAGATCAGGCAGTCAGGTGGAATGATGTGTTGCGGAGAGAGTTCAACTTCTGAGGCATCCGAGGAACGAGAGAGAGCATCGGCCCTAATGTTCTTATCGGCAGGACGAAAGTGAATCTCAAAATTAAATCGGGCAAAGAACAGAGACCACCGGGCCTGGCGAGGATTCAGCCGTTGGGCAGACTGGAGGTAGGAGAGGTTCTTGTGGTCGGTGTAGATAATAACAGGAGAACTTGATCCCTCCAGCAGATGCCTCCATTCCTCAAGTGCTAATTTGATGGCTAGAAGCTCTCGATCCCCGATGGAGTAGTTCCTCTCCGCTGGAGAGAAGGTCCTAGAGAAAAAACCAGAAGTGACAGCATGCCCGGAAGAATTTTTTTGTAGAAGAACAGCTCCAGCTCCCACTGAGGAGGCATCAACCTCCAATAGGAAGGGTTTGGAAGGGTCAGGTCTGGAGAGGACGGGAGCCGAAGAAAAGGCAGACTTGAGTCGTTTAAAGGCGTCTTCTGCTTGAGGAGGCCAGGACTTGGGATCAGCATTTTTTTTGGTTTAAGCCACGATAGGAGCCACAATGGTAGAAAAATGTGGAATAAATTGCCTGTAATAATTGGCGAACCCCAAAAAGCGTTGGATAGCACGGAGTCCGGAGGGGCGTGGCCAATCTAAGACGGCAGAGAGTTTGTCTGGATCCATCTGTAGTCCCTGGCCAGAGACCAAATATCCTAGAAAAGGAAGAGATTGGCATTCAAACAGACATTTCTCAATTTTGGCATAGAGTTGGTTGTCACGAAGTCTCTGAAGAACCATACGGACATGCTGGCGGTGTTCTTCTAGATTGGCAGAAAAAATTAGGATATCGTCCAGATATACAACAACACAGGAGTATAACAAATCACGAAAAATTTCATTGACAAAGTCTTGGAAGACGGCAGGGGCGTTGCACAGTCCAAAGGGCATGACCAGATACTCAAAGTGTCCATCTCTGGTGTTAAATGCCGTTTTCCACTCGTCCCCCTCTCTGATGCGGATGAGGTTATAGGCGCCTCTTAAGTCCAATTTAGTGAAGATGTGGGCACCTTGGAGGCGATCAAAGAGTTCAGAGATGAGGGGTAAGGGGTAGCGGTTCTTAACCGTGATTTTATTAAGACCGCGGTAGTCAATGCAAGGACGTAGGGAGCCATCTTTTTTGGACACAAAGAAAAATCCGGCTCCGGCAGGAGAGGAGGATTTACGGATAAAGCCCTTTTTTAGATTCTCCTGGACGTATTCGGACATGGCAAGAGTCTCTGGGGCAGAGAGAGGATAAATTCTGCCCCGGGGTGGAGTAGTGCCCGGGAGGAGGTCGATAGGGCAATCATAAGGCCTGTGAGGAGGTAGAGTCTCAGCTTGTTTTTTGCAGAAAACATCCGCGAAGTCCATATAGGCCTTAGGGAGACCGGTTACTGGAGGAACCACAGAGTTACGGCAAGGGTTACTGGGAACCGGTTTTAGACAGTTCTTGGAACAAGAGGACCCCCAACTCTTGATCTCCCCAGTGGACCAATCCAGGGTAGGGGAATGAAGTTGAAGCCAGGGAAGTCCAAGGAGAATTTCCGAGGTGCAATTGGGGAGGACCAAAAGTTCAATCCTCTCATGATGAGATCCGATGCTCATAAGAAGGGGCTCCGTGCGGAAACGTATGGTACAGTCCAATCTTTCATTATTTACACAATTGATGTAGAGGGGTCTGGCGAGACTGGTCACCGGGATGTTGAACCTGTTGACGAGAGAGGCCAAAATAAAATTTCCTGCAGATCCTGAGTCCAAGAAGGCCACTGTAGAGAAGGAGAAGGCAGAGGCAGACATCCGCACAGGCACAGTAAGACGTGGAGAAGCAGAGTAGACATCAAGGACTGTCTCACCATTGTGCGGGGTCAGCGTACGTCTTTCCAGGCGAGGAGGACGGATAGGACAATCTCTCAAGAAGTGTTCGGTACTAGCACAGTACAGGCAGAGGTTCTCCATACGGCGTCGTGTCCTCTCTTGAGGTGTCAGGCGAGACCGGTCGACCTGCATAGCCTCCACGGCGGGAGGCACAGGAACAGATTGCAGGGGACCAGAGGAGAGAGGAGCCGAGGAGAAGAAACGCCTCGTGCGAACAGAGTCCATATCTTGGCGGAGTTCCTGACGCCTTTCGGAAAAACGCATGTCAATGCGAGTGGCTAGGTGAATAAGTTCATGTAGATTAGCAGGAATTTCTCGTGCGGCCAGAACATCTTTAATGTTGCTGGATAGGCCTTTTTTGAAGGTCGCGCAGAGGGCCTCATTATTCCAGGACAATTCTGAAGCAAGAGTACGGAATTGTACGGCATACTCGCCAACGGAAGAATTACCCTGGACCAGGTTCAACAGGGCAGTCTCAGCAGAAGAGGCTCGGGCAGGTTCCTCAAAGACACTTCGGATTTCCGAGAAGAAGGAGTGTACAGAGGCAGTGACGGGGTCATTGCGGTCCCAGAGCGGTGTGGCCCATGACAGGGCTTTTCCGGACAGAAGGCTGACTACGAAAGCCACCTTAGACCTTTCAGTGGGAAACAGGTCCGACATCATCTCCAGATGCAGGGAACATTGGGAAAGAAAGCCACGGCAAAACTTAGAGTCCCCATCAAATTTATCCGGCAAGGATAAGCGTATCCCAGGAGCGGCCACTCGCTGCGGAGGAGGTGCAGGAGCTGGCGGAGGAGATGACTGCTGAAGCTGTGGTAGTAACTGTTGTAGCATAACGGTCAGTTGAGACAGCTGTTGGCCTTGTTGCGCTATCTGTTGTGACTGCTGGGCGACCACCGTGGTGAGGTCAGCGACAACTGGCAGAGGAACTTCAGCGGGATCCATGGCCAGATCTACTGTCACGATGCCGGCTGGCAGGTAGTGGATCCTCTGTGCCAGAGAGGGATTGGCGTGGACCGTGCTAGTGGACCGGTTCTAAGCCACTACTGGTTTTCACCAGAGCCCGCCGCAAAGCGGGATGGTCTTGCTGCGGCGGTAGTGACCAGGTCGTATCCACTAGCAACGGCTCACCTCTCTGGCTGCTGAAGATAAGAGCGGTACAAGGGAGTAGACAAAAGCAAGGTCGGACGTAGCAGAAGGTCGGGGCAGGCAGCAAGGATCGTAGTCAGGGGCAACGGCAGAAGGTCTGGAAACACAGGCAAGGAACACACAAGGAACGCTTTCACTGGCACTAAGGCAACAAGATCCGGCAAGGGAGTGCAGGGGAAGTGAGGTGATATAGGGAAGTGCACAGGTGAACACACTAATTGGGACCACTGCGCCAATCAGCGGCGCAGTGGCCCTTTAAATCGCAGAGACCCGGCGCGCGCGCGCCCTAGGGAGCGGGGCCGCGCGCGCCGGGACAGAACAGACGGAGAGCGAGTCAGGTAGGGGAGCCGGGGTGCGCATCGCGAGCGGGCGCTACCCGCATCGCGAATCGCATCCCGGCTGGCAGCGGAATCGCAGCGCCCCGGGTCAGAGGACGTGACCGGAGCGCTGCCGCGGGGAGAGTGAAGCGAGCGCTCCGGGGAGGAGCGGGGACCCGGAGCGCTCGGCGTAACAGACCTCCTATCCCGACCTCCTATCCCGACCTCCTATCCTGACCTCCTATCCCGTCCTCCTATCCCGTCCTCCTATCTCGACCTCCTATCCTGTCCTCCTATCTCTCCTCCTATCTCGACTTCCTATCTCGACATCCTATCCTGTCCTCCTATCCCGTCCTCCTATCCCGTCCTCCTATCTTGACCTCCTATCTTGACCTCCTATCTCGACCTCCTATCCCGACCTCCTATCATGTCCTCCTATCCAGTGCATCTATCCTGACCTCTTATCCCTTCCTCCTATCTTGACCTCCTATCCCGACCTCCTATCCCGACCTCCTATCCTGACCTCCTATCCCGTCCTCCTATCCCATCCTCTTATCTCGACCTCCTATCTAGACCTCCTATTCCGTCCTCCTATCTCGACCTCCTATCCCGACCTCCTATCCAGTCCATTTATCCAGACCTCCTATCTCGACCTCTTTTCCCAACCTCCTATCCCGACCTCCGGTCCCGTCCTCATATCTCGACTTCCTATCCCGTCCTCCTATCTCGACCTCCTATCCTGGCCTCCTCTCTCGACCTCCTATCCCATCCTCCCATCTCGTCCTCCTATGTCGACCTCCTATCCCGTCCTCATATCCCGCCCTCATATCCCGTCCTCGTATCCCATCCTCGTATCCCGTCCTAGTATCCCGTCCTCCTATCCCGACCTCCTATCCCGACCCGTAATATGTGTACCAGGTAGAGATGAGCGAACTTACAGTAAATTCGATTCGTCACAAACTTCTCGGCTCGGCAGTTGCTGACTTATCCTGCATAAATTAGTTCAGCTTTCAGGTGCTCCGGTGGGCTGGAAAAGGTGGATACAGTCCTAGGAAAGAGTCTCCTAGGACTGTATCCACCTTTTTCAGCCCAGGGGAGCACCTGAAAGCTGAACTAATTTATGCAGACTAAAGTCATCAACTGCCGAGCCGAGAAGTTCGTGACAAATCAAATTTACTGTAGGTTCGCTCATCTCTAGTACCAGGTATTGAAATATCTCCAGCCGTACGGAAGTTATGTGGGAACATACATTTCCCATTGATTTGCATGGGACCCTCACAAATGGGGGTAGTTAAGGGTTAAATAACTATCCTATATTTTAAGTGGACATTTAAGTAACATGTGACCAAGTATTATCAAAATATCTCCAGCCGTTTGGAAGTTATGCAGTAACATATATTTCTCATTGACTTGTATAGGACTTTAAACATAAACCCCACCCCTGGCAAATGGGGGTGGGTAAGGGTTAAATTACCTATCCTATGTTTGTTGTTGACATATAAGTAACACGTGTGCCAAGTTTCATGTTAATATCTTTAGCTGTTTGGACGTGATGCTGGAACATGAATACATACATAAATACATACACACACACAAAGTCTGAATGCAAAGTCTGAATGGAGACCTAACTGATAATCTAGTATTACACGAGATTATCAGTTAGGTCTCCATTCAGACTTTGTAGTTTTTTGACAATGTACATGTGGCTATATAGCCTCAATAGCATTTTGGCACACATGTTAGTTGTTGTCATCATACTACACTATGTTTAGTGTTTGCAATTATTTTAGTTTATCGTTTAGGTCTTTATTCAGACGTTGCGGTTTTCTGGCAATGTACATGCGGTTATATAGTTCTAGTAGATACTTGATACACATGTTAGTTTTGTGATACCATACTATATAATGTCAGTTTTTGTCACCATATTACACAATGTTAAGTTTCGACAGTGACTTTTGTAGAGAGCAGGTTTCACATGTTTCATTCATTAATGTCCTGTTGGAGGATACAGTATATTGTGTTACATTCATCAGATTTTTAGTACAATACTACTATTCTTTTGCCGGGTTACATGGTTTATTAGATCTAGCAAATTACTTCATATACAACAATTTTCCTGCATGTTTTTGCACCGTATTGTGAAACATCATATTACATATTATATCTTATCTATAACATCGATGGCAGGAATAAACTATGTACTTACGCACTTGCATGCATCAGAATACGATTGCAATGATTGATTTATTACAGATAAAATATTGATCCTGCAAGTTTGTGTGGCTTTATGGTTACCATATGTATATATATGTATGTATATATATATATATATATATATATATATATATATATATATATATATATTTATTTTATTTTTATTTTTTTTTCTTTACGTGTTTTGGTATTTTGTATCCACTCCCCTAATTGGGGGTGTTTTCTATGATTAGTCAGGGACTGTTTGTGGCATCGGTGCGCCTGGGGCCAGGGACACACTAGACGTGACATATGTGATGTTTGACCTCAGACCCACCCGATGCACAGAGATTATTTTATTGGATGGTAATTTGCCACCTAGCTTCAGTGATACTTTTTTAATATGTGCACGTATAACACTACATAGACACTAGATGCGATATATGTGACATTTGGCCTTGTGCATATACATACACTTCTCTTTTCTAACAATGTCCAGTCCGTGTTTTGTGGCTTTTTCCCAAAAGAAGCACGAACAGAACACTTCATTCATTTTCCGGTTTCCAGCTTTCCTGGTTCTGTTGGGCTCATTAAGGGCTTACACTATATAAGGGGCACATGCCCGTAAATTTTTGTGCCACGATTAAGAGCCAAAGTCGGCTCGAAATGCGTCGGCTGCTTTCCTTTTTGTGTTTTATCTTCATGGATATCCAATTTTTTTTAACTTAATGGAATAAAAGTCAAGTATTATCTACATTCCTTTCTCCTCACAAGTGGAGCAGCTGGAGGTCTGTACTGACAGACCATGCATCCTGGGAGTTGTACTTTTGCAACAGCTAGAGGCCCACTGGTTGGAAAACCTTCAGTTAGGTTCTGCTACCTAACTCAGTATTTTCTAACCAGTGTGCCTGCAGCTGTTGCAAAACTACAACTCACAGCATGTACTGATCGCCTAAGGGCATGCTGGGATATGTAGTTATACAACAGCTGGAGGTATGCAACTACAACTACTAGCATGGCAAGACAGCTGTTTGCTATTCGTAAATGCTGGGAGTTTTAGTTTTTCAAGATTTAGAGGGCCACAGTTTAGAGACCACTGCACAGTGATAGCCCTTCAGCTGTTGTAATACTACAAATCCCAGCATGCCCAAACAGCAAACATCTGTCTGGGCATGCTGGGAGTTGTTGTTTTGCAACATTTGGAGGGCTACAGTTTAGAGACCATGTATGCTCACCGGCTTCCGTAGTCTGCACCAGGGAGCCTGCCGCACGTCATCGCCGCCCGCTGCCACCTATCGCCACCTTCAACGATGGTAAGAGACCTCCGGTGTCGGTCACAGGACAGTTCCCCCGTTGTTCCCGGACTACTGTGGGTGGGCAGAATGGGGGAACTGAACCTTAACCCCCCGCCCCCGATCTGCTATTGGTCAGCTTCTGACAGACCAATAGCAGGGATAGGAGGGGGAGGGGTGGCACCCCTTTCACCTCACTCCTATCCCTTCAGGGGGTTCGTAGGTGTCTTGGACAGCCCCGATCCCCCTTATTTTCCGGATCACTGGGTCACAGGAGACCCATATGACCCGGAATTGCCGCAGAACGCCGGTTTGAATTGACCTGCGTTTTGCGGCGCCCGCTGACATGGGGGGGGGCGGGAGTTCAGGACCCCCCTCAGCGATTTGCCGGGATGCCTGCTGGTTTATTTCCCATACGCCCTCAGTCCTTAAGGACTCTCAAACGGGGGCGTATGGGTACGCCCTCAGTATTTAAGGGGTTAACGACCACAGACATATGTTTGCATCCGTGGCCGGCTCCTGTTATGTGAAGCGTTCAGGAGCTGAGCGTGCTTAATACCCAGCAGGTCCCATTTGCTATCAGCAACCAGGACCCGCGGCTAATACCGGACATCAGCAATCGGGCTGATGTCCGGTATTAACCCTTTTGACGCCGCAATCAAAGTTGATCGCAGCGTTTAAACGGGAGAAACAGTTGCCGGTTAGCTCAACAGGCTGTTCGGGACAGCCACAGTGAAATCGCTGTGTCTCGAATAGCTGAGAGGACAGTGGGAAGTTCCTTACCTTGCTTCTCTCTGTCCGATCGGTGTTCTATTGCTCCAAGCCTGCCATGCAGTCTGGAGCAGCAGAGCACCAATAACACCGATCAATGCTATGCTATGGCATAGCATTGATCAGTGTATGCAATCTAAGAACTGCATGTAATAGTCCCCTATGGGAACTTAAAAATAAAAGTGTAAAAAAAATTAAAATAATAAGTTAATAAATGGGATTCAACCCATTCAGTAATAAAAGTTTGAACCCGTTTTCCCATTTAAATCTTTTTAACCTCTTCAGGACACAGGGCGTATGGATACGCCCTGCATTCCGAGTCCTTAAGGAAACAGGGAGTATCCATATGCCCGTGGGAAATCCGGTCCCCACCGCTAGCCGGTTGGGGACCGGAGCCGGATGCCTGCTGAAATCGTTCAGCAGGCATCGCGGCATATCGCCCAGGCGGGTCATTAAGTCTCTGACGGCCCCGAACAGCCATAGCCAGCAGGGGTGAGGTGGCACTGGTTTACCGGCCGACCAATCAGGGCACCTGCTGCGGGGGTCACTCCCGCAACCCGCTCCGCCCCTCTTCCGGAGGACGTTAGCGGGTGCGGGAAGAAGACCCCGGGAGCTGGGGACCCCGATCCCCGGCGTCCCTGTTGGGATCAGGGCCCCAGGAGCGGCGGCAGCGGCAAGGGACTGACCTGGGGAGCAGCAGTTGGAGGTGATTGACAGCCTCCTGCTGTTGCTTAGCAACAGCTCCCAGCATGCAAAAAGGGCATGCTTGGAGCTGTAGTTAAGCAACAGCAGGAGGCAGACCACCACAACTCCCAGCATTCTCTTATGGGCATGCTGGGACTTATAGTTTTGCAACAGCTGGAGGCACATTTTTTCTATGGAAAAGTGTACCTTCAGCTGTTATATAACTACAACTCCCAGCTTGCACAAACAGCTAAAGTGCATGCTGGGAGTTGTAGTGGTGCATCTGCTGGTTGCATAACTACAACTCCCAGCATGCCAGTTGGCTGTCGGTGACTGCTGAGAGTTGTAGTTTTGCAACAGCTGAAGGCACACTGGTTGTGAAACTCATTTTTATTTTTAAACCTAACTCAGTGTTTCACGACCGATGTGCCTCCAGCTGTTGCACACTACAACTCCCAGCATGCACCGTACATGCTGGGAGTTGTAGTTTTGCAAGAGCTGGAGGCACACTGAAAAAATATTGAGTTTGAAAATTTGGTGAAAAATTGGAAAATTGCTGCTGAACTTTGAAGCCCTCTTGTGTCTTCCAAAAGTAAAAACTCATCAATTTTATGATACAAACATAAAGTAGACATATTGTGTATGTGAATCAAAAAAACATTTATTTGGAATATCCATTTTTCTTACAAGCAGAAAGCTTCAAAGTTAGAAAAATGCAAAATTTTCAAATTTTTTATCAAATTTTGGGATTTTTCACCAAGAAAGGATGCAAGTTACCAAAAAAATGTACTACTATGTTAAAGTAGAATATGTCACGAAAAAAAAATCTCAGAATCAGAATGATAACTAAAAGCATTCCAGAGTTATTAATGTTTAAAGTGACAGTGGTCAGATGTGCAAAAAATGCTCTGGTCCTTAAGGCCAAAACGGGCTTGGTCCTTAAGGGGTTAACAAAAATAAAAATAAACATGTGGTATCGACGCGTGTGTAAATGTCCAAATACCAAAGTCCAAAATGTATTGATTTTTGTCACTTTGTATACCCTAAAAAAAGTATAAAAAGCGATCAAAAAGTCCCATCAAAACAAAAATGGTACCAATAAAAACTTCAGATCACGGCACTAAAAAATTAGACCTCATACATCCCTGTATATGGAAAAATAAAAAAGTTATAGGGGTCAGAAAATGTCAATTTTACTCATACTAATTTTAGTGCATGTAGTTATAATTTTTTTAAAGTAGTAAAGTAAAATAAAACCTACATAAATTAGTTATTCTTGTAATCCCATGGACCTGCAGAATAAAAATATGGTGTCATTTTCCCGAAAAGTGTACTGGGTAGAATCAGAAGTTACAAATTGGTGTTTTTTTTTCAAATTTTACTCGACAAATATATTTTTTCTGGTTTTGCTGTAAATTTTGTGCTGAATTGATTGATTTAATTACAAATTACAATTGGTGGCACAAAAAATAAGCCCTCATATGGGTCTGTAGGTGCAAAATTGAAAGCATCCCAATTTTTTGAAGGTGAAGTGGAAAATACGAAAGTGCAAAAATGAAAAAAACCTGTGGTCCATAGGGGTTAAATAAGAATTGTTCATATTTTTTTTTTGTAAAATATGTATTTGATCAACAAAATTTCTGGCTACCAGGTAACTTTTATACAGGTGAAGAGCTAAGATAAGGAGAACTTTCTTAAAGGGGTACTCCGGTGAAAAACTATTTTTTTTTTAAATCAACTGGTGCCAGAAAGTTAGACAAATTTGTAAATGACTTCTATAAAAAATCTTAATTCTTGCTGTACAGTGGTCCCTCAACATACGATGGTAATTTGTTCCAATACATCGTATGTTGAGGGATTCGTGCAATGTAAAAAAGTAAAGTCCTACTCACCTGTCCCCGCCGCTCTGGACCGCGTCCCGCTGCTCCCGATGGTGTCCCCGCCGCTCCCGATGGTGTCCCCGGGCCTCTGCTGGGCTCTCCTGGTCTTCTCCGATCCTCTGCTGGGCTCTCCTGGTCTTCTCCGGTCCTCCGCTGTCTTTCGCAAGGCCTTACTGGGCCTACGTAGAGACATCATTACGCCGCTGCATACGCCCTTCCTATTGGATGACGGGACGGCGTGTGCAGCCGCATATTGACGTCACCGGAGAGGGCCGAGAAGACAGCGGAGGACCAGCGCTGGACCCGAAGGGCCCCCCCGGAGCATCGTGGAGGGGTAAGTAATACTCACCGCACCACACGGGGAACATTAAGCTGCTATCCGGATAGCACTTAATGCGATGGCCCCACATGAAAAAGCATCATATGTCAATGCTGACATCGACATGCGATGGCCTCTGAGAGGCCATCGTATGTCGATTTGATCATATGTCGGGGCCATCGTATGTCGGGGGGTCACTGTACTTATTAGCTGCTGATTACTACAGTGGAAATTATTTTCCGTTTGAAACACAGAGCTGTCTGCTGACATCATGAGCACAGTGCTCTCTGCTGACATCTCTGTCCATTTTAGGAACTGTTCAGAGTAAGAGGAAATCCCCATAGCAAACATATGCTGTTCTGGACAGTTCCTAAAATGGACGGAGATGTCAGCAGAGAGCACTGTGCTCATGATGTCAGCAGACAGCTCTGTGGTTCAAAAAGAAAAGAATTTCCGCTGTAGTACTGAACAGCTAATAAGTACAGGAAGGATTAAGATTTTTTCATAGAAGTAATGTGCAAATCTGTTTAACTTTCTGGCACCAGTTGATTTATAAAAAAAAAAAGTTTTTCACTGGAGTACCCCTTTAACCCCTTAAGGACCCAGGACGTACTAGAACGTCCTGGCACCCTGGGCTTTAAGGACCCAGGACGTACTAGTACGTCCTGGTGTTTCTCCGGTCTCTGCCGCGCCCCGGGCAGAGATCGGAAGCGGATGCCTGCTGAAATGCTTCAGCAGGCATCCAGGGCAAACGCCGAGGGGGGCCATGTAGGCCCCCCATGTCGGCGATCGCCGCAAATCGCAAGGGAAATCGCCCTTGCGATCTGCGGCGATACCGGGCTGATCGGGTCTCTGGGACCCGACCGCCCGGTAATTTTGCATGATCCCGGCTGTCACAGACAGCCAGGACCATGCTAACGTATAGGAGCGAGGTGGCAAGCCTGCCACCTCCTCCTATACCCTGCGATCTGTCGGTTAGTTAACCGACCAATCGCTGGAGGGGGGGCGGTTACTTCCTCCCGTCCTGCCCGGCCCCTTGAAGTCCGGAGAGGACGGGAGGAAGACTGGAGAATGCGGCGGGGGACGGGGGAGTGCTGGGGACCGGCTCCGGTACTTACCTCGTCCCTGAAGACCCGGATCCCGGCGATGAAGACGGCGGCGGCGGCGGCGACAGGTGAGTGGATCTTCAGCCGCGGTCGGGCCCTTTACAGCAATGCACGTCGCCGTAAAGCGACATGCATTGCTGTAATGGGACCCTGTAAACTACAACTCCCAGCATGCCCAGACAGCCCTTGGCGTCTGGGCATGCTGGGAGTTGCAGTTTTGCAACATCTGGAGGTCCACAGTTTGGAGACCACTGTGCCCTTCCAGATGTTGCAAAACTACACATCCTCAGCATGCCCTTACTATCCAGGCATGCTGGGAGTTGTAGTTCTGTAACATCTGGCCCTTCAGATGTTGCAGAACTACAACTCCCAGCATGCCTGGACAGTTTTGGCATACTGGGAGTTGTAGTTTTGCAACATCTGGAGGGCTGCAGCTTGGACACCACTACACAGTGGTCCCCAAACTGTTCTCCTCCAGCATTAACGTAACCACTACTCCCAATATGCCCTTCGGCTGCCTGGGCATGCTGGGAGTTGTGGTTTTGCAACAACTGGAGGCACACTGGTTGGGAAACATTGTCTGTTTCCTAACTCAGTGTTTCCCAACCCGTGTGCCTCCAGCTGTTGCAAAACTATAACTGCCAGCATGCACTGATAGACTGCGCATGCTGGGAGTTGTAGTTTTGCACCAGCTGGAGGTCCCCCCCCCTGTGAATGTACAGGGTACATTCACATGGGCAGGGGGCTTACAGTGAGTATCAGGCTGCAAGTTTGCGATGCAACAAATTTTGCGCGGCAGCTCAAACTCGTAGCGGGAAACTCGCTGTAATCCCCCCTGCCCGTGTGACTGTACCCTAAAAACACTACACTACGCTAACACAAAATAAAATAAAAAGTAAAAAACACTACATATACACATACCCCTACACAGCCCCTCTCCCCTCCCCAATAAAAATGAAAATGTCTGGTACGCCACTGTTTCCAAAATTGAGCCTCCAGCTGTTGCAAAACAACAACTCCCAGTATTGCCGGACAGCCGTTTACTGTCCAGGCATGCTGGGAGTTTTGCAACAGCTGGAGGCACCCTGTTTGGGAATCACTGGCGTAGAATACCCCTATGTCCACCCCAATGCAAATCCCTAATTCAGGCCTCAAATGCGCATGGCGCTCTCACTTCGGAGCCCTGTCGTATTTCAAGGCAACAGTTTAGGGTCACATATGGGGTATCTCCGTACTCGGCAGAAATTGCCTAACAAATTTTGGGGGGCTTTTTCTCCTTTCACCCCTTATGTAAAGGGGAAGTTGGGGTCTACACCAGCATGTTGGTGTAAAAAAAAAAAAAAATTTTACACTAACATGCTGGTGTTGCCCCATACTTTTCATTTTGACAAGAGGTAAAGGGGAAAAAAGCCCCCCAAAATTTGTAATGCAATTTCTCCCGACTACAGAGATACCCCATATGTGTGCGTAAAGTGTTCTGGGGGCGCACAACAAGGCCCAGAAGGGAGAGTGCGCCATGTACATTTGAGGTGATTTGCACAGGGGTGGCTGATTGTTACAGCGGTTTTGACAAATGCAAAAAAGAAAAAAAAAAACACATGTGACCCCATTTCGGAAACTACACCCCTCACGGAATGTAATGAGGGGTGCAGTGAGAATTTACACCCCACAGGTGTCTGACGGATCTTTGGAACAACTGGCTGTGCAAATAAAATATTTTGTACAGCCCACTGTTCCAAAGATCTGACAGACACCAGTGGGGGGTAAATGCTTACTGTACCCCTTGTTACGTTCCTCAAGGGGTCTAGTTTCCAAAATGGTATGCCATGTGGGTATTGTTTTGCTGTCCTGGCACCATAGGGGCTTCCTAAATGCGACATGCCCCCGAGCAAAATTTGCTCTCAAAAAGCCAAATATGACTCCTTCTCTTCTGAGCATTGTAGTTCGCCCGTAATGCACTTTATGCCAACTTATGGGGTACCTCCATACTCAGAAGAGATGGGGTTACACATTTTGTGGGGTATTTTCTGCTATTAACCCTTGCAAAAATGTGAAATTTGGGGGGAAACACACATTTTAGTGAAATTTTTTTTTTTTTTTTTACATATGCAAAAGTCGTGAAACAGCTGTGGGGTATTAAGGCTCACTTAATTCCTTGTTACGTTCCTCATGGGGTCTAGTTTCCAAAATGGTATGGCATGTGTTTTTTTTTTGCTGTTCTGGCACCATAGGGGCTTCCTAAATGCAACGTGCCCCCCAAAAACCATTTCTGAAAAATGTACTCTCCAAAATCCCCTTGTCGCTCCTTCGCTTCTGAGCCCTCTACTGCGCCCGCCGAACACTTTTCATGGACATATGAGGTATGTGCTTACTCGAGAGAAATTGGGCTACAAATACAAGTATAAATTTTCTCCTTTTACCCCTTGTAAAAATTCAAAAATTGGTTCTACAAGAAAATGCAAGTGTAAAAAATGAAGATTGTGAATTTTATCCTTCACTTTTCTGCTATTCCTGTGAAACACCTAAAGGGTTAAAACGCTGACTGAGTGTCATTTTGAATACTTTGGGGGGTGCAGTTTTTATAATGGGGTCATTTGTGGGGTATTTCT
Source organism: Hyla sarda (assembly GCF_029499605.1). Lineage (NCBI taxonomy): Eukaryota > Metazoa > Chordata > Amphibia > Anura > Hylidae > Hyla > Hyla sarda. The sequence continues at coordinate 207,698,532 of NC_079194.1, read as the reverse complement.
AATATGAAGACCCTTCAAATCCACTTAAAACCTGAACTGGTCCCTGAAAAATAGTGAGTTTGAAAATTTTGTGAAAAATTGGAAAATTGCTGCTGAACTTTGAAGCCCTCTGATGTCTTCCAAAAGTAAAAACACGTCAATTTTATGATGCAAACATAAAGTAGACATATTGTATATGTGAATAAAATAAAATAAATATTTGGAATATCCATTTTCCTTACAAGCAGAGAGCTTCAAAGTTAGAAAAATGCTAAATTTTCAAATTTTTCATCAAATTTTGGGATTTTTCACCAAGAAAGGATGCAAGTTACCACAAAATTTTACCACTATGTTAAAGTAGAATATGTCACGAAAAAACAATCTCGGAATCAGATTGATAAGTAAAAGTATCCCAGAGTTATCAATGTTTAAAGTGACAGTGGTCAGATGTTCAAAAAATGGCCGGGTCCTAAGGTGTAAAATGGCTGGGTCCTTAAGGGGTTAAAGGGAGTGCTCCTCATATAATTTTTTTTACCTGCACAGAAGACACCTGTCCACAGAAGCAATTAATAAGATTTCAAACTCTCCACCATGGCCAAGACCAAAGAGCTGTCCAAATATGTCAGGGACAAGATTGTAGAACTACACAAGGCTAGAATGGTCTACAAGACCATCACCAAGAAGCTTGGTCAAAAGTTTACAACAGTTGGTGCAACTACTGTATTTATCAGGTATAATGTGCACCAGCCTATAACACGCACCCTCATTTTTCCAAGGAAATGTGGATAAAAAAAGTTTTTACACAAATATCCTTGTTAAAATGAGGGTGTGTGTAGTTGCATGTATACCCCTATAAACTCTTTCTGGTCCCGCAGTAGCTGCTGCGATTCAATGATTTAAATCGGACGCTTTAAATCATGTAACTGCAGCGGCTTCTGAGGGGCCAGAGTCCTGCCACCGCTACCCGATTCCCTTCCCATCCCCGGCTTTCATATCTACCTCTTCTGGGGGGGCGCACTCCTGCAGGCTCTGAAAGCGTCCTGTGCTGTTACAGTGACGTCCTCAATGCCGCCAGAGCCTACAGGAGAGCGCTCCCAGAAGAGGTAGATATAAAAGAGCGCCCTTCTCCCCGGGGGCACTCTCCTGCTGGTTCTGTCGGCATTGAGGACTATTGTTGGGCGCGAATATTCGCATTTTGAATTTTTATCGGGAATATCGCTAATTTGCAAATTTGAGAATATTGTGAATATATTCGCTATATATTCAAAATTGTGAATATTCGTTTTTACCACATATGCGCATATTCACATTTTCGCATATGCGCACATTTGCATATGTGAACATTTGCATGTGCGAATTTTAGAATATGTGAATATTCGCATATTCCTTCTTTTCACTTGTGGGCCAATTAGAATGATGAAAATACACTTGTGTGAGGTTATCAACAACATCCCTAGCAACCAATAGTAAAGTTACCCACCCCCTCACTGTTTACTTTCTCCTTTACGCGGATATTCACATATGCGAATATTCGCATATGCAAATATTCGCATATGTGAAAATGCGAATATAACGAATACGTGAAATTTACGAATATAGGATAAATATTAGTCTATATATTTGCGAAATATCGCAAATTCGAATATGGGCAATGCCGCTCTTCACTATTGAGGACGTCACTCATTACTACGTAGCGCACAGCAACATCGCAGGACGCCGCCAGAGCCTGCAGGAGCACCCCCTTAGGAGAGGTAGATATGAAAGCCGGGGATGGGGGGGGGGGAAGCGAGCAGCAGCGGCGGGACTCTGCCCCCCCCCAGAAGCCGCTGCAGTTACATGATTTACATGACTGGATGCTTATCAATGTATGTGAAGATGTATCCCAGAATCCTTAATAGTGATTCAGCAAAGTTTCACTCTAGCCAGTGGGAAATTGACAACAATTCTAAATAGGGTCATTCATCTAACACTTCAGTTACAATGCTGGACTGGTCCAGAAGCCACATTGGAGAATTTCTTCTGAAGCGTTTTTCTGTCCAAGTGTGCTTCTTTCAGCTTCCAGCACCTGGCGATTTCCTCCAGTGGATATGATAAAATAAAAGATTTTTTCTTTATTTCTCAGCTAACATGGCTTACTTTTTGATTAAAAAAAAAGTAAGCCATAATTTTTATTGGTACTATTCTGAGGTAGAGGTAACAATTTAAACACTTATTTTTACACTCACCCTGTTGGATAAATAACTTGAAATTTTATGTAGTTCGGACTTTTTGAAACACTGTGATATCAATCATCTGTATTTATTCTTTATATATTTTATATGTCAAATGGAAAATGGGTAGTATTTATTTACTCTGTAGGTAAGGTTAGTTTCACACCATTGAAGATCTATATATGTTTGGTAAACTTCAGCATACTGGCAAAAAGATATGTTGACATATACCCTGGCGTACCTGCACTGTGACAAATAAGCTTAAAGGGGTACTCCGGTGGAAAACAATTTTTTTTAATCAACTGGTGCCAGAAAGTTAAACAGATTTGCAAATGACTTCTATTTAAAAATCTTAATCCTTCCAGTACTTATCAGCTGCTGTTTGCTCCACAGGAAGTTCTTTTCTTTTTGAATGTCTTTTCTGTCTGACCACAGTGCTCTCTGCTGACACCTTTTTAGAAGCGGTCTGGCACAGGATAGATTTGCTATGGGGATTCGCTCCTGCTCTGCGCAGTTCTTAAAATGGACAGAGGTGTCAGCAGAGAGCACTGTGGTTAGACAGAAAGGAAATTCAAAAAGAAAAGAACTTCCTCTGGAACATACAGCAGGTGGTAAGTACTGGAAGGGTTAAGATTTTTAAATAGAAGTCATTTACAAATCTGTTTAACTTTCGGGTACTAGTCGTTTTAAAAGATTTTTTTTTTCCAGTGGAGTACCCCTTTAACAACCCCACCCTAAAAACGATTTATTGTTATTAATTAAAAAAATAAAGAAATAATGGTAGGTGAAAAAAAAAAAAAAAAAAAAAACACATGCTAATCACATTCACCTACTCTAGATATATATTATCTCAGGATGTACTCTTGATATATATAGTACATCAGTTATCCAGTAGCCTGCAGTGCTTACTAGATATAAGGCATACACAATTCTGATTAAAATGAAGAGAGAATATTGAATAATTACTACACCTATAAGGATAATACAATAATGCTGGGCACAGAACAAAGCCAACCAGTCATCATTACTGCTATAACACACCTAAAGGTTACCCCAATTCTTGCAATTCCCGAATGTGGAGACATTTGTGGAATTGGTTACACAAGATATTAAGAATATCCCTGTGGGAAGACAAACTAAGCAGAGCAATTTACCAGTGGATGAACAACAAGCTTTATAAAATCTGAGGGCCGGTAACTTTAATCATCAAGCCCTCAGAAAAAGGTGGTAATATTGTTTTATTAAACACACCACAATAAACAATACATTGAAATGGTCATATACCTCCTTTCTGATATGAACAAGTATGAGATCCTTCCATCTGACCCCACCAAACAATACTTGGACGAATACAGGGAATTACTGGTGGATGCCAAGTGTTTTCTCTCGGAGCAAGAATTAAAATGTATTTAAATTTAGCAATATCTGACACAATCTAGGCCTTCAAGCTATAAAGCACTTCTTGAGCACTAGTAGTATTCACTTTACTGTGCACAATGATTTCATTAATTCACTTCTTGGATTTGTCTTAACACACAATTATTTTCTTTTCAACAGTACTTACTATTAGAGATGAGCGAACTTTTGAAAAATGCTGGGTATTGTAGTTTTGCAACATCTGGAGGTCCGCAGGTTGTAGACCACTGTCCTATACTTTACATTGCACGGATCCCTCAACATACAATAGTTTCAACAAATGATGGTCCATTTGGAACGGATTACCATCGTATGTTGAGGGACCACTGTACTTGTACAAATATGGTCTTCATGGAAGAGTCATCAGAAGAAAACCTCTTCTACATCCTCACCACAAAAATCAGCGTTTAAACTTTGCAAATGAACATATAGACAAGCCTGATGCATTTTGGAAACAAGTTCTGTGGATAGATGAGGTTAAAATTGAACTTTTTGGCTGGAATGAGCAAAGGTACGTTTAGAGAAGAAGGGGAACAGAATTTAATGAAAAGAACCTCTGTCCTACTGTTAAGCATGGGGGAGGAGCAATCATGCTTTGGGGTTGTATTGCAGCCAGTGGCACAGGGAACATCTCACAAGTAGAAGGAAAAATGGATTCAATAAAATTTCAGCAAATTTTGGATGCTAACTTGATGCCATCTGTGAAAAAGCTGAAGTTAAAGAGAGGATGGCTTCTACAAATGTATAATGATCCTAAACACACCTCGAAATCCACGGGGATGGCATCAAGAGGCATAAACTGAAGGTTTTGCCATGGCCTTCACAATCTCCTGACCTCAACATATTGAAAATCTATGAATAGACCTTAAAAGAGCAGTGTGTGACAGACAGCCCAGAAATCTCAAAGAACTGGAAGACTTTTGTAAGGAAGAATGAGCAAAGATACCTCAAACAAGAATTGAAAGACTCTTGGCTGGCTACAAATAGCGTTTACAAGCTGTGATACTTGCAAAAGGGGGCAGTGCAACATATTAACTCTGCAGGGTGCCCAAGTTTTTGCAGATGCCATTTTTTTGTTTTCTGTTATTTTGAAAATGTAAATGATGGAAATAAAATCTAACTTTTGTTGACATATTATAAGAATGTCTAATCTGTAGTTTGATGCCTTTTGGAGATTTTTACATCTTTCCTTGGCTTCTTTATGCACATTAATACAAATTTTTACCTGGGTGCCCAAACTTTTGATCCCCACTGTAGTTGTAGGTATGCGGTATGCAATGATTTGGGCAGAAAAATGCTCTACAATACTCCTAAAAACTCTGTATTTTTGTAAAACACCAGCCAGTGAGTACTATTGCTTGGACTTTCACAGTGTGTAGGCCCTTGACAGATAAACAGGTACAAAATGGTACACTTCTTAGATGTACGTATGCGGTATGCAATGATGAGGGCAGAAAAATGTGCTACTTTACTCCTAAAAACTCTGTACTTTTGTAAAACACCAGCCAGTGAGTACTATTGCTTGGACTTTCACAGTGTGTAGGCCATTGACAGATAAACAGGTACAAAATGGTACACTTCTTAGATGTACGTATGCGGTATGCAATGATGAGGGCAGAAAAATGCGCTACTTTACTCCTAAAAACTCAGTATTTTTGTAAAACACCAGCCAGTGAGTACTATTGCTTGGACTTTCACAGTGTGTAGGCCCTTGACAGATAAACAGGTACAAAATGGTACACTTCTTAGATGTACGTATGTGGTATTCACGTATGAGGTATGAGTACACTTGGAAAACGTATTTTCGTAAAACACCAGCCAGTGGTTACTTTTGCCTGGACTTTCCCAGTATCTAGACTTGTTACAGATTAACAAGTACAAAATGGTACACTACTTAGATGTACGTCTGGAGCATGCACGTATGAGGGCAGAAAAATGCGCTACAATACGCCTAAAAACTCTGTATTTTTTTAAAGCACCAGCCGGTGAGTACTTTTGCTTGGACTTTCACAGTATGTAGGCCTTGACAGATTAACAGGTACAATATGGTACGCTACTTAGATGTACGTATGTGGTATGCACGTATGAGGGCAAAAAAATGTGCTACAGTACACTTGGAAAACGTATTTTCATAAAACACCAGCCAGTGATTACTTTTGCCTGGACTTTCCCAGTATGTAGACTTGTTACAGATTAACAAGTACAAAATGGTACACTACTTAGATGTACGTCTGGAGCATGCACGTATGAGGGCAGAAAAATGCGCTACAATACGCCTAAAAACTCTGTATTTTTTTAAAACACCAGCCGGTGAGTACTTTTGCTTGAACTTTCACAGTATGTAGGCCTTGACAGATTACCAGGTACAATATGGTATGCTACTTAGATGTAGGTATGTGGTATGCACGTATTATGGCAAAAAAAATGCGCTACAGTACACTTGGAAAACTTATTTTCATAAAACAACAGCCAGTGATTAGTTTTCCCTGGCCTTTCACTGTATGTATGCTTGTTACATATTAACAGGCGCAAAAAAGTGCACTACTTAGATGTAGGTATGTGGTTTGCATGTATAAGGGCAAAAAAAATGCTCTACAGTACACTTGGAAAACGTATTTTCATGAAACAACAGCCAGTGATTAGTTTTCCCTGGCCTTTCACTGTATTTATGCTTGTTACAGATTAAAAGGTACAAAAAAGTGCCCTACTTAGATGTAGGTATGTGGTATGCACGTATGAGGGCAAAAAAATGCGCTATTGTACACTTGGAAAATTTATTTCCGTAAAACACCAGCCGGTTATTACTTTTGCTTGGACTTTCAAAGTATGTAGGCCCATGACAGATTAACAAGTACAAAATGGTACACTACTTAGATGTATTTATGCGGTATGCACTGATCAGGGCAGAAAAATGCGCTACAATACGCCAAAAAACTCTATTTTTGTAAAACACCAGCCGGTGAGTACTATTGCTTGGACTTTCACAGTATGTAGGCCCTTGACAGATTAAAAGGTACAAAATGGTACACTATTTAGATGTAGGTATGTGGTATGTGGTATGCACATATGAGGGCAAAAAAATGTGCCACAGTACACTTGGAAAACGTATTTTCATAAATCACCAGCCAGTGATTACTTTTGCCTGGACTTTCCCAGTATCTAGACTTGTTACAGATTTACAGATACAAAATAGTACACTTCTTTGATTTAGGTATGTGTTATGCACGTATGAGGGCAGAAAAATGCACTACAGTCTGCTGAAAAAGCATATTTTTGCACAGCAGCAGGGCACAACAGTGCAGCACCACAAAAAAAAAAAAATTGTACTCTGTCACAGAGTATTAAGAATAGTGTGAACTGCTGGTTATTATACCGTCTACAGACTAGTATAAGCAGCAGATGATTTCTTGTGCAAAAAATACACAGAATTGCGCTGAAAAATAATTTCTGCCTCCTGTGATACGGTTCATGAAGTTAAGGCAGCTTGTTGATATGTATGAGGCAATGAAAAGCTATCTGTCCCTTGTTACTGCTGGCGCTCCGGCCGCACATGTCGGCCGCAAGCACATTGTCCCTGCGTCCGGCCCGTCACTTACCTGTCCTTTGGTACCTCGTCTTGCCCAGTTACCTGTGTGGTCGAGCTGTGTCGGGGGTAGCGACCTGGGTGTCGCCTGCCGCAGCAAGCCCATCCTGCCTTCCGGCGGGCTCTGGTGAAAACAGGCGGCACCTTAGACTCCGTGACAGCCTCCATCCAGGTGCGTGACAGCAAGATCCGGCCATGGATCCAACTGGGGTTCCTCTGCCTGATAACTCGGATCTTGCACCTATCGTGGCGCTCCAGTCCCAGCAGTTGGCCCAGCAGGCACAGTGGCTTAACCAGCTAACCATCATGACGCAGCAGTTGGTTTCTGCTCAGCAGCAACTACCGCAGCCTCAGCCTCCTCCTCCAGCTCCAGGAACCAAACTCCGTTTGTCGCTTCCAGAAAAATATGAGGGGGATCCCAAGTCCTGTTGTGGTTTTGTGACACAGTGCTCCATGCACATAGAACTCATGGCGGACCACTTCTCCACGGAACGGGCAAAAGTAGCTTTCGTCATTAGTCTCCTGTCTGGAAGGGCTTTGGCCTGGGCAACCCCGCTGTGGGATCGCAGTGATGTCGTCACTACTAATCTCCAGGCATTTCTGATGGAATTTTGCACTGACTTTGAGGAACCTGCTCGAGCCTCCTCCGCAGAGACGGCTCTGCTGAATCTTTCTCAGGGCATCTCCACTGTTGGCGAGTATGCCATACGGTTCCAAACCCTGGCGTCGGAGTTGTCCTTGAATAATGAAGCTCTCTGCACTACCTTCAAGAGAGGATTATCAAGCCAATTTAAGGATGTCCTCGCAGCCCGTGAATTGCCATCTACTTTGAACGAACTTTTACAATTGGCATCCCGGATAGATATCCGTTTCTCTGAGCGTCAAAAGGAATTATGAAAAGAAAGGGAATCTGCACGACCTCGGCACTTTCCTCGTCTGGCGCCAGTCTTCCAGCAACCACCACAATCTTCTTCGATGCCTCCTGCAGTGGAGGCTATGTAAGTGGATCGGTCTCGCTTGACCCTGCAGGAAAGGACTCGCCGACGGACCGAAAATATTTGTCTTTACTGCGCCAGTGCAGACCACTTCCTTAAGGATTGTCCTCTGCGCCCTCAGCCAGAGGGAAATGCTTGCACCTAGGGTTTGTAGGAGAGGCCTCCCTAGGTGTGAATTCCTTAAATTTGACAGCCCAGCGTCTTCTTCCCTCCAAAGAGATCATCTCTGTTCTGGCCTTCCTGGACTCTGGCTCTGCGGGAAACTTTATTGATGCCTCCCTTGTGCATAAGTATCGTCTGCCTGTGTTCCGCCTTCTGAAACCCCTGTACATCTCTACTGTAAATGGAGAAAGACTGGACTGTACCGTGCTAGACCGCACAGAACTCCTGACAATGCAGGTCGGAGTCTCACATAAGGAGAACTTGTCCTTCTATGTACTCCCACACTGTACTTCTCCTCTCCTGCTTGGTCTACCTTGGTTACAGCTCCATGCCCCACAGCTCCATTGGAAAACTGGAGAAGTCTTAGGCTGGGGTCCACATTGTAACAGCCAAGTTGAAACCCACTTCTAGACCTCTGCCTGATCTGCCTTCGTTCCTCCAGGACTTTGCGGACTTTTTCAGCGAAAAGCAAGCTGAAGTATTGCCTCAGTAGGAGCTGGAGCTGTTTTAACACAAAAGTTTACTAAAGGGAGAACTTTAACCTGCGGCTTTTTCTCTAAAACCTTCTCCCCTGCGGAGAGAAACTATGCTATCGGAGATGGTGAACTCTTAGCCATTAAGCTGGCCTTAGAAGAGTGGCGTCACCTCTTGGAAGGCTCAGTACATCCTGTCACAATTTATTCAGACCACAAGAATCTGCTTTATCTTCAGTCAGCCCATCGTCCCAACCCATGACAGACCAATGGTCTCCAGATCCAACTTCTTCATCCACTTCCGTCCTGCAGAAAAGAATGTCCGAGCTGACGCTCTCTCCAGGTCTTCAGATGTGCACAACATTGAATCTCTTCCACAGCATATTATCCCGCCGGATTGTGTCATTTCTACAGCACCGGCAAGTCTCCAACATCTGCCTCCTAGAAAAACGTACGTATCTCCTCGTATGAAACTCCGAGTCTTGAAATGGGGACATTCTTCTCTTCTGGACGGCCATTCTGGTATTCGTAAATCCCTACAGCTCATCTCCACTCATTATTGGTGGCCAACTTTGAAAAAGGATGTTGTTGATTTTGTTCAGTCCTGCTCAGTCTGTGCCTGGGACAAGACTGCTTCAGGTCTGCTTCTGCCCTTGCCAGTTCCTGAGCTTCCTTGGTCAGATATAGCAATGGATTTCATTACAGACCTTCCATCTTCCCATGGAAATACTTTCATATGGGTGATAGTGGATCGATTTTCTAAAATGACTAATTTTGTACCGCTTCCTGGCCTCCCATCAGCACCACAACTTGCCAAGCTTTTTCTTCATCATATCTTTCGTTTGCATGGACTCCCTTCCCTGTAACGCCGAGCGCTCCGGGTCCCGCGGCTTCCCCGGAGAGCTCGCAGCATTCTGCTAACAGCAGCGCTCCGGTCTCTGTCTCTGACCGCGAGCGCTGCAGTGTTCGTCCTGGCGGGGACGCGATCCGCGTGGCGGGTCAGGCCCGCTCGCAGATCGCGCCCCGTTCTACTCACCCTCTTCCTCTGGTGTCTGTCTCGTCCCAGCTTTCTAAGATTTAAAGGGCCAGCGCACCGCTAATTGGTGCCTGGTCCAATCAGTTCAATCACCTCCCTACACTATATAAACCCACTTCCCCTTCCTGTCCCTGCCGGATCTTGTTGCCTTGTGCCCTGAGAAAGCGTTTTAGTGTGTTCCCTAGCCTGTTTACCCAGACCTTCTGAAGTTGCCCCTGACTACGAACCTCGCTGCCTGCCCTGACCTTCTGCTACGTCTGACCTCGCCTCTGTCTAGTCCTTGTGTACCACGCCAGTCTCAGCTGCCAGAGAGGTCGAGTGGCTACTGGGGAACACCACCTGATAGTTACCGCCGCAGCAAGTCCATCCCGCTTTGCGGCGGGCTCTGGTGAACACCAGTAACTGCTTAGAACCGATTCCCCAGTACGACCAGCGTCATCGCCTCTCTGGCACAGAGGATCCACCTCCAGTTTCCTCACCAGCCGCTAGTCCGGACCCTGACATTCCCATATTGTTTCCGACCGAGGGGTTCAGTTTGTCTCTAAATTCTGGCGGGCCTATGCTCATGTCTACAAATCAAGTTTGATTTCTCCTCGGCTTACCATCCCCAATCCAATGGACAGGTCGAGAGGGGGAATCAGGTTTTGGGGGACTATCTACGCCATTTTATTTCTGCGTGTCAAGATGACTGGGTCGATGTGCTACCATGGGCAGAATTCTCCTACAACCACAAGTATTCCGATTCCTCAGGTCCTTCTCCCTTCTTTGTGGTCTATGGACTTCACCCTCGTCCTCCTCATCCTTTGTCATCTTCCTCTGGAGTTCCTGCTGTTGATGAACAAGTACAGAATTTTTCTTCCATCTGGCAAAAGACATGTCTTTCACTTCTACAGGCTACTTCTCGTATGAAAGTTCAGGCAGACAAGAAGAGACGTCCTCCTCCTGAGTATTTTCCTGGTGACAAAGTCTGGCTATCCACTAAATATATCCATTTCAAGATACCCAGTTATTAACTAGGTCCTCATTATTTGGGTCCCTATAAAGTCAAGAAATGGCTCAATCCTGTGGCTTATTCCCTCCATCTTCCCTCCTCTCTCCGGATCTCGAATTCCATCAATGTTTCCCTCCTGAAACCAGCCATCTTCAACTGTTTTTTCTCAAGGGGACATCCCTCCTCATGGTACCTCAGATGTATATGTTGTAAAGAAAATCTTGGTCTCTAAGTTCGTCAGAGGAAAACGCATTTTTTCTGGTAGATTGGGAAGGTTTCGGTCCGGAGGAGAGGTCTTGGGAGCCACAGGACAATATTCTGGACAAATACCTTCTCAAGAAATTCCTGAGCCGCAAAAGGAGGGGGAGACCAAAAGAGGGGGTACTGTTACTGCTGGCGCTCTGGCCGCACATGTTGGCCGCGAGCGCATTGTCCCTGCTCCTGGCCCGTCACTTACCTCGCTCCTCTCCCACCTCCTCTACTGTGTCTCAGCTCCAGCGCGCGTGTCCCTGTCTCCTAGTGCAGAAACACGTCGGAGCTTTGAAATTTAAAGGGCCAGTACGCCCATAATTATGTGTAATACCTGACACTACTCTATAAGTCCCTGCACCTCCTACACTTCTCTGCCGGATCTTCAGTGCCATTTGCCTGAGAGAAAGCATTCCCATAGCCTGTTTTGCCATTCTCGTGTATCCAGACCTTCCCGCTACGTTTTTTGACTACAAACCTTTGCCGCCGGCCTTGACCTTCTGGTACGTTTGACTACGCTACAGCCTCATCCTTCGATACCTTGTCTTGCCCAGTTACCTGTGTGGTCAAGCCGTGTTGGGGGTAGTGACCTGGGTGTCGCCTGCCGCAGCAAGCCCATCCTGGTGAAAACCAGCGGCACCTTAGACTCCGCTTCCCGATACGGTCCAAGTCATCTGCCACACAGGTGGAGGATCCACTTCCAGCTCCGTGACAGCCTCCATCCAAGTGCGTGACACCCCCCTATGATAAAATGTTGAATAAAGTGACTGGGAGGTTAATGGCTGGCATAAAAATCCTTCTCAGTGAGAACAAGCAAAACACTGCACTGCTCTCTGTCCACAACGCTGATGTGACTAAAAGTTGGAAGTGGAACGCTGCGGTATGATCAATTCAGCGTGTCTGTGTAACACACAGAGACACGCAGCCATCCTCTCTCTGCAGTGTATGGCATGAAATGAGAAGCTGCAAAATGGCTGCCGATTATATAGGGCTGTGACATCACAGACTTCAATGAATGCTGATAGGCTGCATCCTGCATGTGATTCAGGGTCATCCTGCCTACCTCGCTTCCCGCCTTGCCTTCCCGCCTTCCCAGCATCCCCTGCCCCATGTACTGACATGTGAATCCACCATTTTAGGTGTTTTGTAGTCTGGAACACTGTAAAATGAAGTTTAATGAAGCGATTTGCGCAATAGAATTGCGGCGATATTCGCATTCGTTGCAAATCGAATAAATCCTGAAATTTGTAATGAATTCAGGTTTCGTCTGCTTTGATTCGCTCATCTCTATCCATGAGCAATATAATGCAGGAACATTATTGCAAATATATATATAATTCGCTCTTAAATGCTGCTGCATTTCAGGGAATTCATAGTTATAACCACATCCCCCCACCAGCCTTTTTTGATAGATCTCTCCCTATATGCAAACAGGGAAAGGTCTATCAATCATGCAGAGTAAAGAGAAGCTACTGGGAGCTACTCTTATGACTCTGAGCCCTGATTCAGCTGGTGGTATAAATATGCTTCTTATAAAATGCTGCAGTATTTCAGAGGGAATCATACATCATTGTAAAAAGGGAACAGCATTAAACTGATGACAGGTTCCTTTTAACTAGGTAGCATGCACCTACCATCCACATAAATGCCAGTATAAAAGGTTCCTCAGTAAAACATTGCCCTTAACAATCCACTGACTTTGCTGGCTTTTTCCTGTACTACTCTCTTACCACACCCCTGGCCATCTTCATAATCTAAAAGAAATTGTGTTTCATCAAACAAGGCCACTTACCTCCATTGCTCTTTGGTCCAGATCTCAGGGGCATATGTCCTATATAGGTAACTATGCCATAAACAGGAGTCAGCATGGGTACCCTGACCAGTCTTTGGCTATGCATTCCCATATGCTGCAATCAGGTTGCATTGTTTCTGACATTTTTATTTCATGTTGGTGAGTTTTTTTGCTATGGCATTTTTATTACATAAAAAAAAAAAAAAACACCACCTAAGAATACATAAAAATCCCAGCATTTTTTTATAAGCCGCAAAAGAGAAAAACAAAAAAAATAATAATAAAAACAACTGTGTGAAGGATACCGGGTGTTTTCGGCTGGCAACAGAAACATTAGCATTTAGACATGATGAATGGTTTACTTGTTTACAGGAAACACCATGTAATACTGCACATCCCATGGTGGAGGATAACAGAGAAGAGGAAATCACATCATAAAAATAAGGAGTCGCACACATCATGCAAGAGACACACTATGGACATAAACAACATTATCTGCTAACAGTTAAATATACTTTCTCCATCCTCCATTCCAGGCATTCTGAAGTTCTCAGCCGGTCTTGACATCTGGATTAGAGATGAGCGAACCGAAGCTGACGAACCCGATTTTGTTACGAATTTCATGGAAAATTTGATTCACAATGAATGCGAATATCACCGCGATACTATCGCGCGAATAGCTTCATTAAACTCCATTTTACAGCGTTCCAAGCTATTGGAGATCTAAAATGGTGGATCCACATGTCAGTACATGGGGCAGGGGATTATGGGAGGGCGTGAAACAGCGGTGGGAATGAAGGTAGGCGGGCTGACCCTGAATCACATGTGAGATGCAGCCTATCAGTGTTCACTGACACCTGTGATGTCACAGCCCCTATATAATTGGTGGCCATCTTGCCTCTCTTCATTTCATCTATGCACTCAGATAGAGAGGACGGGACTGCGTGTGTGTGAATAGCTCATACCACAGCGTTACACTGCAACTGCTAGTCACATCAGCATTAGGGAAAGACAGGACTCCAGTGCTTTTGTGTTCTCACTTGGGAAGATCTTACGATATATAAACCTCCTATTCACGTTATTGAGCATTGCAGCAGAGCGGGGAAGGTAGCTGTCAGCTGCCTCATGCAGATCTCCAAGCTGCCTGAACTTTCTGAAGCATCTTATCTCCTCATTTTTCAGCACAATTGAGTTTATTTTTTTTGCTCCACAAACCTTCTGCTGCTCAGAATTGTGTGACAGAGTGCAATTTAGGGCATAATTCCTGTATTTTTGTTTTTTTTGGTGCTGCACTGTTGGGTCCTGCTGCTGTTCACAAATACTGATTGTTCAGTGGACTGTAGTGCATTTGTACCATTTTGTACCTGTTAATCTGTCAAGGTGCTCCATACTGTCAAAGTCCAAACAATAGTATTCCCCGGCTGGTGTTTTTAAAAAATACAGAGTTTTTTCTGCCTATAGTTGCGCATATTACTGCCCTCATCAGTGCATACCGCATAGGTACATCCAAGTATTGTACCATTCAGTACCTGTTAATCTGTCAAGGTGCTCCATACTGTCAAAGTCCAAACAATAGTATTCACCGGCTGGTGTTTTACAAAAATACAGAGTTTTTCTGCATATAGTTACACATATTACTGCCCTCATCAGTGCATACCGCATACGTACATCCAAGTATTGTACCATTTAGTACCTGTTAAGCTGTCAAGGTGCTCCATACCGTCAATGTCCAAACAATAGTATTCACCGGCTGGTGTTTTACAAAAATACCGATTTTTTCTGCGTATAGTTAGGCATATTTCTGCCCTCATTAGTGCATACTGCATAGGTATATCCAAGTATTGTACCATTCAGTACCTGTTAATCTGTCAAGGTGCTCCATACTGTCAATGTCCAAACAATAGTATTCAGCGGCTGGTGTTTTACAAAAATACAGAGTTTTTTCTGCGTATAGTTACGCATATTACTGCCCTCATCAATGCATACCGCATACGTACATCCAAGTATTGTACCATTTAATACCTGTTAATCTGTCAAGGTGCTTCAAACCGTCAAAGTCCAAACAATTGTATTTACCGGCTGGTGTTTTACAAAAATACAGAGTTTTTTCTCTGTATAGTTACGCATATTACTGCCCTCATCAGTGCATACCACATACGTACATCCAAGTATTGTACCATTTAGTACCTGTTAAGCTGTCAAGGTGCTCCATACCGTCAAAGTCCAAACAATAGTATTCACCGGCTGGTGTTTTACAAAAATACAGAGTTTTTTCTGTGTATAGTTAGGCATATTATTGCCCTCATCAGTGCATACTGCATACATACATCCAAGTATTGTACCATTTAGTGCCTGTTAATCTGTCAAGGTGCTTCAAACCGTCAAAGTCCAAACAATTGTATTTACCGGCTGGTGTTTTACAAAAATACAGAGTTTTTTCTCTGTATAGTTACGCATATTACTGCCCTCATCAGTGCATACCACATACGTACATCCAAGTATTGTACCATTTAGTACCTGTTAAGCTGTCAAGGTGCTCCATACCGTCAAAGTCCAAACAATAGTATTCACCGGCTGGTGTTTTACAAAAATACAGAGTTTTTTCTGTGTATAGTTAGGCATATTATTGCCCTCATCAGTGCATACTGCATACATACATCCAAGTATTGTACCATTTAGTGCCTGTTAATCTGTCAAGGTGCTCCAAACTATCAAAGTCCAATTAATAGTATTCATCAGCTGGTGTTTTACAAAAATACAGAGTTTTTTCTGCGTATAGTTACGCATATTACTGCCCTCATCAGTGCATACCACATACGTACATCCAAGTATTGTACCATTTAGTACCTGTTAAGCTGTCAAGGTGCTCCATACCGTCAAAGTCCAAACAATAGTATTCACCGGCTGGTGTTTTACAAAAATACAGAGTTTTTTCTATGTATAGTTACGCATATTACTGCCCTCATCAGTGCATACCACATACGTACATCCAAGTATTGTACCATTTAGTACCTGTTAAGCTGTCAAGGTGCTCCATACCGTCAAAGTCCAAACAATAGTATTCACCGGCTGGTGTTTTACAAAAATACAGAGTTTTTTCTGTGTATAGTTAGGCATATTATTGCCCTCATCAGTGCATACTGCATACATACATCCAAGTATTGTACCATTTAGTGCCTGTTAATCTGTCAAGGTGCTCCAAACTATCAAAGTCCAATTAATAGTATTCATCAGCTGGTGTTTTACAAAAATACAGAGTTTTTTCTGCGTATAGTTACGCATATTACTGCCCTCATCAGTGCATACCGCATAGGTACATCCAAGTACGCGTCTCCTCCCCTCTCTTTCACTTGTTTTCTCCTGCACTATCCACAGGTACTGGTGTGGTGGATAGTGCTGGAGACGCTGATTAAAATGAGCCCTACCTTGTCCGGATCTGCCCAGCCTTTTAATCAGAGTCTCCCGCACAATCCACCAGTACCTGTGGATCGTGCGGGAGACAAGTGTGTTTTACTTTTCATTTTCCCTCCCCCCTCATCATTCCCCCTTTCCCTGCTTTTTATAGTTTTGTTTATTTTCCTTACCTGTCTGCGCTTCGGCAGGTCAGGTCAGGCGGAGGGTCTTGCGAGGTCAGTGAAGCAGATGAGTTACGTCCTCTGCCGTCTTCTCTGTGCGGCATCACTGACATCACTTTTCATTTCCTGTAGTCGCTGCCGAAAAGTGACATCCGTGATGCCGTGCAGAGGAGCCGGGAGAAGACGTAACTCATCTGCTTCACTGACCCCACAAGACAGCCGAAGCGCAGACAGGTAAGGAAAGGGGAAGAGTGGTCTTCAACCTGCGGACCTCCAGATGTTGCAAAACTACAACTCTCAGCATGCCCGGACAGCAGTTGGCTGTCCGGGCATGCTGGGAGTTGTAGTTTTGCAACATCTGGAGGTCCGCAGGTTGAAGACCACTGGATGCCATAGGAGGAACATGATGGGGGGATGATGAGACAGGGGGAAATGATGAGGGGGGAATGATGGGGGGATTAGACAGGGGGAAATGATGAGGGGGGGGATGAGACAGGGGAAAATGATGAGGGGGGATGATGGAGGATGAGACAGGGGGAAATGATGAGGGGGGGAATGAGGGGGGAATGATGAGGGACATGATGAGACAGGGTGGGGGAATGATGAGCGGGGGAATGATGGGGGGACATGATGAGACAGGGTGGGGGGATGATGAGGGAGAATGATGGGGGACATGATGAGACAGGGTGGGGGGATGATGAGGGGGGAATGATGGGGGACATGATGAGACAGGGTGGGGGATGATGAGACAGGGGGAAATGATGATGGGGAGAGGCACTAAATGCTTAATGTCTATATGGCTAATGGTGGTCTATGACGGGGAAATGATGAGACATGGGGGGATGATGAGACATGGGGGGTGGCTATGAGAGGGGTAAATGTGGCACAGGGACTAATAAAAAGGGAGGAATGATGTGGCACTGGAGGGGACAGGACCAAACTGAGGTGCAGAAGAAAACGAAGTTGGGGGGATGATGTGGCATTTAGTCCAAGTCATTTAGCTTACATTTTATTTTTTTTAACTTACATTTCCCAGTTAAAATGGGTGTGTGTGTTATAGGCCAGTGTGTGTTATACGCCGATAAATACGGTACTGTTGAAAGCGTAGTGTAGCGTATTGTAATACCCTCATAAACGCAATAAGTATGTCAGGCAGAGAAGTGCCAGGACGTGCACAGAGGAGGGGTAGAGGCCTAAATACTTCAGACAGAGTTGGCAGCAGACTAGGGGAGAGGGGCAGCAGGAGTCGCAGCGAGAGGCCTGAGCTCCCGTTATCCGCCAGCAGTCGTGTCTCCACCAGCAACCCACCGGCCTCGTCGATTGGTTAACACGCTCATCCACATCATCACAAGTGACATCTGACACCCCCAGTCAACAGTCGGTGGGTTCCTCAGACACAACCCTCAGTTGGCATGGCCCTGTAGCAGTCCGTGTCCTCCCATTGCCTTTGTCCTATGCTGTTCCCTCTCCTAAAGAAGTATCTTATGCTGTGGGTTCAGCTCCACTATTTACTGAGGACGAGCTAATAGAGGACAGTCAGCAGCTACTGGACAGCCAAGAAGAGGAGGAGATGTGCGCCGCTTGCTCCGCTAGGCGGCCAAGTAGTGATGCGGAGAGTGACGTGGGAGGCGGTGTTGCAAGTGTTCAGGATCCTGAAGCAGACACTGTTGGGGAACCTGAGGAGGACATAAGTGATGTGCCCACACCTGTTGATGATGATGATGAAGCCGATCACAATTGGGAGCCGGGTGCAGAAGGGGCTTCATCATCATCAGGAGAAGAGAGTTGCAGGTTCCCCTTGAGGCTAAAAGGCGGTAGCACGGTTGGCAGTCAGCGTGGTGACAGTAGTGGAAATTCAGGAGCCAAACGTGCCCAGGGGAGACCACCTGCTTCGCGGCAGCCTACCTTTCCGGGAGGTAGTGGAACAGGAGTTCCTGGAAACGGCGCCAGTAGCAGTCAATTAGTGCGGACTGCGGGTGGGAAAATCAGCTACTCGGCGGTGTGGAAGTTTTTCATAAGGCATCCGGAGGAGGGTCACGTAGCCACATGCAAGATCTGTCGGCAGAAGGTGAAGCATGGCCAGGGTCCCAATGTCGGCACCACGCTGCTGCATCACCCAGTGGCCATCCGCTCCCTCCGTCATCCATCCAAGGCTCCACCACCTCAGCCGAAGGGAGCTGTGTGTCAAACCCTCCTTCTGTCGCTCCTGCTTCTCCCGCTTTTAGTCAGCCATTCCTCCAACAATCCATCGGCGAAGCCATGTCCAAGAGACAACAGTATGCGCCCACTCATCCAACGGTGCAGAAGTTGAATGTGCTCCTGTCCAAGTTGCTGGTGTTGCAGTCCCTCCCATTTCAAGTGGTGGACTCTGCACCTTTCAGAGAATTGATGGCTTGTGCCAAGCCGAGGTGGAGAGTCCCAAGCCGTCATTTATTTGCGAAGAAGGCATTACCAGCCCTGCATAAGTTTGTACAAGAGTAGGTGGGCCAGTCCTTGAGCCTGTCGGTGTGTTCAAAAGTGCACGGCAGCGCCGACGTGTGGAGCTGTAACTACGGGCAGGGACAATACTTGTCTTTTATGGCCCACTGGGTAAATGTGGTTCCTGCACAGCCACAACAGCAACTTGGACAGGTCACACTGCTTCCTCCTCCAAGCTCTCGCTCCCAGGCAGTTGGTCCTGTCACAGCGTTCAACGCTACCTCCTCATCCTCCACCGTGTCCTCGGCCTCCACTGCACGTCCAAATCTCGGTGGCCCTTCATCGTACCATGTGTGTAGGGCACAGCGGTGTCAAGCTGTTCTTCACATGGTTTGCCTTGACGAACGGAGTCACACAGGGGAGGAACTGCTAAAGTTCATTCGTAAAGAAATCCGAGTATGGCTTACTCCACAAAATCTGGAAATGGGAACCATGGTGACCGACATCGTGTCTGCGCTGCGACAATGAAGTGTGAAATATGCGCCCTGCATGGCACACGTGTTGAATCTGGTTGTCAAGCACTTCCTCAAGTCTTCACCCCATTTTCAAAACATCCTGAAAATGGCAAGGAAACTGTACATGCATTTCAGCCACTCGTACAACGCCAAGCACACCTTCCTTGAGCTGCAGCGTCAGAACGGTATCCCACAACATAGTCTTATTTGTGACGTTTCCACACGTTGGAATTCCGCCCTCCATATGTTGAACAGACTATACGAACAAAGAAAAGCCATCACCGATTTCTTGATGATCCAAGCAGATAGGAGTACTCCCCTGTGTAACTTCAATGTGAACCAGTGGCAGCTCATACGTGACACCTGCCCTTTGCTGAGGCCCTTTGAGGAAGCCACATTGTTTGTAAGTCGCTTGGATTACGCCATGAACGACGTAATTCCACTCCTACATTTCCTACAACAAATGATTGAAACCATGGCTTTTCATGGCAATGGAGATGTTGCACCTACATCTCAAGGCTACATAAGCCCTGTGGGGGCTGAACTGGAGGAGGAGGATGATAAGGGGCAGAGCGGAGCACAGTTTAGGTTGGATGAGATGGTCAGTGTTTCTAGTCATCGGACAGGAGAGGAGGAGCAGGAGCAGCCAGAGGAGCTGGAGGGTTATGAGGAAGTTGAGACAGAGGACCCAGACACACCGTGGCAGTATGCAGTGGAGATGGAGGCAGGTAGTCCCTCTGAGTCACTGGCGCAAATGGCACAATGCATGCTCAGTTGCTTGCGTAGTGACCCCCGAATTGTCAAAATTCATCAGCGGGATGACTTCTGGATCTCCACCTTATTAGACCCTCGCTACCGTCCCAAAATGTGGCCCTTTTTTACACCCACTGAGAGGGAGGACAAACTGACCTACTACAGAGAGATTCTACATTGTCAGTTGGCTGATGCCTATCGGCCACATGGCAGGAGCAGTACCAGCTCATTCAGCATCAGCCTGAGTCTACAGTCACTGATGAGTAGCTTTCTTCACCGGCATAGTGAAGCAACTCATCAGCAGCAGGTAGACATGGAGCAGGACCTGAACCAGCAGGTGGTGGCATACCTTGACATGGCCATGCCAACAACCATTGAAAATCCGCTGGACTTCTTGGCAGCCAAATTTGATTTATGGCCGCAACTAGCAGAGTTTGCCCTGGAAAAGCTGTCCTGCCCGGCCAGTAGTGTGCCATCAGAGCGGGTGTTTAGTGCGGCCGGGGCCATAGTCACCCTAATGCGAACTCGTCTGTCCACTAAAAATGTGGAGAGACTGACGTTTGTGACGATGAATCAGGGATGGATCAACCAGGATTTCCAGCCACCAATGCTAGATGCCTAAGAGTAGATTGACCATGCTGCTACACCAACATTTCCCAATTATGGTTGGTTATGAAACCCTCTTGGGTTATCAATTAGGGTTATGAAACCCTCTTTGGTACTACGATTGCCTGCTCCTGGCTCATCCTGTGTCTTTCAGGAACTTCTTGAATCATTGATGCTTCTGGCCTTGGGCCTTTAATTTTGGGATGTTTAGCAGTAGCTAAATATATGCTTAATGCAAATGTCAACATTGATCTTTAAATGTAAGGGGTTATGAAAACCTCTTGGGTACTGCAAATGCCTGCTCCTGACTCATTCTGTGTCTTTCAGGAACTACTCGACTCCCTGATGCCTCAGGCCTTGGGCCTTCAATTTTTGGATGTTTAGCAGTAGCTAAAAACATGCTTAATGCAAATTTCAACATTGATCTTTAAATGTAAGGGGTTGGTTATGAAACCCTCTTGGGTACTGCGAATGACTGATCCTGACTCATTCTGTGTCTTTCAGGAACGACTTGCCTCCCTGATGCCTCAGGCCTTGGGCCTTCAATTTTTGGATGTTTAGCAGTAGCTAAATACATGCTTAATGCGAATTTCAACATTGATCTTTAAATGTAAGTGGTTATGAAACCCTCTTGGGTACTGCAAATGACTGCTCCTGAATCATTCTATGTCTTTCAGGAAATAATTGCCTCCCTGATGCCTCAGGCCTTGAGCCTTCCATTTTTGGAAGTTTAGCAGTAGCTAATACATGCTTAATGCAAATTTCAACAATGATCTTTAAATTCTCGGCACTCTGCCAGGGCCTTCTCCTACTCCGCCGGGGCCGATCCGAGGACCTCACTAAACCATCCAATCGGTAGTAGAGACATGCGGTGCGTACAAAGGGCAGGGACTTAATGAACCCGAGCTTATGACCCGCGCTTAGTTGTGATTCTTCTTTCCTGGCAAATAATTGCAATCGCTGATCCCTATCGCGAACGGGGTTCAGCAGGTTACCCGCTGGCCCGTTCAGTGTAGCGCGCGTGCAGCCCCGAACGTCTGAGGGCATAACACACCTGTTATTGCTCGATCTCGCAAGTGATCGTGCAATGTAAGGGGTTATTAAAGCCTCTTGGGTATTATGATGCTTACTCCTGACTGCTCCTGTGTCTTTCAGGAACTACTTGACTTCATGATGCTTCTGTGCTTGGGCCTTTAATTTTAGGATTTTTGAAATACATACATACATGCTTAATTAAAATTTCAACATTTATGGTGCAATGTATGGGGTTATTAAACTCTTGGGTAGTGTTTTTTTCAAATTTTCTGATAATTATCACAGTAATAAACTTGAATTTTCCACAAGAATAACCATTACACCATTGAACGCTTGTTGTGTGTGATTTTTTAAGTAAAATTTTCAAAATAAATACGCAGAGAGATGAACACTGCTTCTTTATTTCATAAAAAATTATTTTTAGAACAATGTCTCTTGGTGGTCCACCGTCCTGCATTATAGAGTCTTCTGGACTCTTGGATATGCGCTTGTTCTTAAATAGTGTTGAGCAGCATAGGCCATATTCGAATTTGCGAATATTCGCGAATATATGGACGAATATTCGCCATATATTTGCGAATATTCGCATATTTGTAATATCTTCGTTTTATTTTCGCATACGCAAAAATTTGCGTATGCGAAAATTAGCATAAATAATAATTAGCATAAATAATAATTAGCATAAACGAAAATTCGCACGCCAGTCTCACACAGTACTATTAGAGCCTTCTTTACACCACACAAGCTGGAAGCAGAGGGGGATAATCACTGTGATGTGGAAAAAAAAAAAAAGAATATTTGTAATTACGAATATATAGTGCTATATTCGCGAATTTGCGAATATGTGATATTCGCGAATAAAATTCGCTTTGCGAATATTCGCGAGCAACACTATTCTTAAACAAAGGTACAAAATCCAAAAATGGCCTGTCAGGGCTATGGAGATGTTGCGCCTACATCTTACGGCCAGGTGAGCCCTGTGGGTGCTTGTGAGATTAGGTCCTTTGTACCCACACAGCGGGGTCTGGGACACAAATTTTGATTTAAACTTCAAATAAAAAAATCACACATTTCAATGGTCTCCTCATGCTGCAGCCAACTCCAGGCTGCGTCATTCTGGTAATATATAGAGAGCACTCGCTGTCCTAAATTGTCGTTAAAATTTTTCGTCAAAAATGTTTGTCTTTTTTATTAGGGATTGTAAAGCTTTGGTGCGTACTCATGCATCAGCCAACTCCAGCCTGTGTCATTCAGGCAATATATGGTTTACTGATGGCGCTGCTGGGCCTGGGTCTGGGAATTTCAAATTTTCTCATAGGTAGCACCCGCCATGTGTGCCAAATGCACATTTTTACACTAACATGCTGGTGTTGCCCCATACTTTTCATTTTCACAAGTAGTAAAAGGAGAAAAAAAAAAAAATTGTAAAACAATTTCTCCTGAGTACGGAAATACCCCATTTGTGGACGCAAAGTGCTCTGCGGACGCACAACATGGATCAGGAATGAGAGAGCGCCATGTAAATTTGAGGTCTAAATTGGTGATTTGCACAGGGGTGGCTGCTGGTTACAGCAGTTCTGACATAAACTCAAAAGAAAAAATACCACATGTGACCCCATTTTGGGAACTACACCCCTAATGAAATGTAACAAGGGGTATAGTGAGCCTTAACACTCCACAGGTGTTTGACGAATTTTCGTTAAATTTGGACGTGAAAATAAAACAAATAACATTTTCCCCTGAAATGCTGATGTTACCCCAAATTTTTCATTTTCACAAGGGGTAATAGGAAAAACGCCTATGTGGATGTAAAGTGCTCTGCTGGTGAACTACAAGGCTCAGAAGAGAATGAGCACCATTGGGCTTTTGGAGAGAGAATTAGGCTGGAATTGAAGGCCATGTGCGTTTACAAAGCCCCCATGCTGCCAGAACAGTGGACCCCCCAACATGTGACCCCAGTTTGGAAACTACACCCCTCATGTAATGCAATAAGGGGTGCAGTGAGCATTTACACCTCAGGTGACTGACAGATTTTTGGAGCAGTGGTCCGTGAAACTGAAAAATTTTATTTTTCATTTGCACAGCCCACTGTTCCAAAGATCTGTCAAACGCCAGTGGGATGTAAATGCTCAATGCACCCCTTATTACAGTCAGTGAGGGGTGTAGTTTCCAAAATGGGGTCACATGTGGGGGGGTCCACTGTTCTGGCACCATGGGGGCTATGTAAATGCACATGGCCCCCGCTATCCAAATGTCTTCTTCAGAAATGTCTTCAATTGTTGTGTTTTTTTGGAGGGATTGTGAAGGCCTAGTGTGTACTCATACATCAGCCAACTCCAGGCTGTGTCATTCAGGCAATATATAGGTAGCACCCGCTGTCCTAAATATTCTTATTTTTTTTTATTTTTTTTAAATGGTTGTTTTTTCTTTGGGATTCTGAAGCCCTGGTGTGTACTCAATGCTGCTTCCTGCTACAATCTGTCAGCCCGCGTGTCCTGTGACAGTGTGCTACTCCGGCTTCACTGTGTCTTAAGCCTCTACTGCCCGGACAAGTCTCAGTGGCCCTTCAGCATATCATGTGTGCAGGTCACAGCGGTGTTACGCTGTTCTTCACATGGTTTGCCTTGGCGAGAAGCCTTAGAAACAATGGCCGGTGAGGGCAATGGAGATGTTGCACCTAAATCTCACGGCCACATGAGCACTGTGGGGGCTTGTTTGATTTGGTCCTTCGTACCCACACGCTGGGGTCCGGGACACGCAAAGGTAGTTTTAAATTTCAAATCAAAAAATGATGGCGCTACTGGGCCTGGGTCTGGGAATTTCAAATTTTCTCATAGGTATCACCCGCTATCCAAAATCTTTTTCAAAAATTTCTAAAATTGTGTTGTTTTTTTGGGGGGATTGTGAAGCCCTGCTGTGTACTCGTGCATCAGCCAACTCCAGGCTGTGTCATTCAGGCAATATATGGGTTACTGATACCGCTGTGGGGCCTGGATCTGGGAATTTCAAATTTTCTCATAGGTAGCACCTGCTATCCAAAATCTTTTTCAAAAATGTATAAAATTGTTGAGTTTTTGGGGGGGGATTGTGAAGCCCTGCTGTGTACTCGTGCATCAGCCAACTCCAGGATGTGTCATTCAGGCAATATATGGTTTACTGATGCCGCTGTGGGGCCTGGGTCTGGGAATTTCAAATTTTCTCATAGGTAGCACCCGCTATCCAAATCTTCGGTTTACATTTCTTAATTCATCTTTTAATCTTAGGGATTGTGAAGGCCTAGTGCCTGCCCATGCTGCTGGCAACGCCGGGCTGTGCCATTCATCCACTATATGGTCTCCTCATGCTGCCAACACCTCCATGCTGTGTCATTCAGCCACTATATGGTCTCCTTATGCTGACATGTCCATGCTGTGTCATTCAGCCACTATATGGTGTCCTCATGCTGCCAACACCTCCACGCTATGTCATTCAGTCACTATATGGTCTCCTGACAATGATGCCACCACCAGGCTCTGTCATTGTGCTGCTGTGCGGCAGTGATTCTTAAAGCGATGCCGGTTATCTGCAAGTTATTCTGAATAACAGTATTATTTCACTAACCCAGCACACTCCATATGCGTTTTAGAACACAGCAAAGTGTTCTATACCCCTATAGAGGCTGTCTGTAGGCTAGAAATAGCCTTTTTTAATATAGATGTGCCACAAAAAAATTTGGATTGAAACAAACTTTTTGGGAGAATTCGGCGAATCAGCCGAATCAAATTTTTTAAAATTTCGCTCATCTCTAGTCCCAATCCAGGTCTCAAATGCGCATGGCGCTCTCTCACTTCAGAGCCCTGTCCTATTTCAAGGCAACAGTTTAGGGCCACATATGGGGTATGTCCGTACTCAGGAGAAATTGTGTTACAAATTTTAGGGAGATTTTTCTCCTTTTACCCCTTATGAAAAGAAAAAGTTAGTGGCTACACCAGCATGTTAGTGTAAAAAAATGCACATTTGTACACTAACATGCTGGTTTTACTTTTCATTTTCGCAAGAAGTAAAAGGAGAAAAAGACCCCCAAAATTTGTAACACAATTTCTCCTGAGTACGGAAATACCCCATTTGTGGACGCAAAGTGCTTTGCGGACGCACAACATGGCTCAGGAATGAGGAAGCGCCATTTAAATTTGAGGTCTAAATTGGTGATTTGCACAGGGGTGGCTGCTGGTTACAGCAGTTCTGACATAAACACAAAAGAAAAAATACCCACATGTGACCCCATTTTGGAAACTACACCCCTCATGGAATGTAACAAGGGGTATAGTGAGCCTTAACACCCCAAAGGTGTTTGACGTATTTTCGTAAAAATTTGGACGTGAAAATAAAACAAATAACATTTTCCCCTGAAATGCTGATGATACCCCAAATTTTTCATTTTCACAAGGGGTAATAGGAAAAACGCCTATGTGGATGTAAAGTGCTCTGCTGGTGAACTACAAGGCTCAGAAGAGAATGAGTGCCATTGGGCTTTTGGAGAGAGCATTAGGCTGAAATTGAAGGCCATGTGCGTTTACAAAGCCCCCATGATGCCAGAACAGTGGACCCCCCAACATGTGACCCCAGTTTGGAAACTACACCCCTCATGTAATGCAATAAGGGGTGCAGTGAGCATTTACACCCCAGGTGACTGACAGATTTTTGGAGCAGTGGTCCGTGAAACTGAAAAATTTAATTTTTCATTTGCACAGCCCACTGTTCCAAAGATCTGTCAAACGCCAGTGGGATGTAAATGCTCAATGCACCCCTTATTACAGTCAGTGAGGGGTGTAGTTTCCAAAATGGGGTCACATGTGGGGGGGTCCACTGTTCTGGCACCATGGGGGCTATGTAAATGCACATGGCCCCCGACTTCCATTCTAACCAAATTCTCTCTTCAAAAGCCCAATGGCGCTCCTTCTCTTCTGAGCATTGTAGTGTGCCTGCAGAGCACTTGACATCCACATATGGGGTATTTCCATACTCAGAAGAAATGGGGATACACATTTTTGGGGGCTTTTTCTCCCCCAATTTTTACTATTTTTGCGTCCCATTGTAACGAAAGTTTGCCAATCACCTGTGGGGTGTTAAGGCTCACTTTACCCCTTGTTACATTCCTTGAGGGGTGTATTTTCCGAAATAGTATGCCATGTTTTTTTGTTTTTTTACTGTTCTGGCATCATGGGGGCTTCCTAAATTCGACATGCCCCCCCCAAAACCGTTTCAGCAAAATTCACTCTCCAAAATCCTGTTGTCGCTCCTTCTCTTCTGAGCCCTCTAGTGCACCCAGAGAGCACTTTACATCCACATATGAGGTATTTCCTTACTCAAGAGAATTACAAGTTTTAGGGGGGCCATTTTACCTTTTGACCCTTGTAAAATGAAAATAATGGGGCTACAATAACATGTTAGTGTAAAAAATCGAGATTTTGATTTTTCTCCTCCATTTTGCTGCTATTTCTGTGAAACACCTAAAGGGTTAACAAACTTTTTGAATGTCATTTTGAATACTTTGAGAGGTGCAGTTTTCATAATGGGGTCCATCATAGGAGATATGCAACATAAAGACCCTCAAATTAACTTCTAAACTTAACTGGTCCCTGAAAAAATCTGATTTAGAAATTTTGGTGAAAAATTGGAAAATTGCTGCTATGCTTTGAAGCCCTCTGATGTCTTCAAAAAGTAAAAACATGTCAACTTTATGAAGCAAACATAAAGTTACCATATGGTATATGTGAATCATTTTCAATTTGACATGTCCCTTTTCGTTACAAGCAGAGAGCTTCAAAGTTAGAAAAAGGCAAAATGTTCAAATTTTTCCTAACATTTTGGAATTTTTAACCAAGAAATGATGCAGTATCGACAAAAATTTACCACTAACATAAAGTAGAATATGTCATGAAAAAACTGTCTTGGAATCAAATTTATAAGTAAAAGCATCTAAAAGAGTTATTAATGCACAAAGTGATAGAGGCCAGATATGAAAAAAATGCTCCCGTCCTTAGGGTTATAATGGGCTCCATCCCCAAGGTTAAAGGGGAACTCCGGTGGAAACTTTTTCAACTGATGCCAGAAAGTTGAACAGATTTGTAAATTACTTCTATTGAAAAAATCTTAATCTTTCCAGTACTTATTAGCGGCTGTATACTACAGAGGAAGTTCTTTTCTTTTTGGATTTATTTTCTGTCATGATCACAGTGGTCTCTGTTGACACCTCTGTCCATTTTAGGAACTGTCCAGAGTAGAATATGTTTGCTATGGGGATTTTCTCCTGCTCTGGACAGTTCCTGACATGGACAGAGGTGTCAGCAGAGAGAATTGTGGTCATGACAGAAAAGAAATCCCAGCAGAAAAGAACTGCCTCTGTAGTATACAGCTGCTAATAGGTACTGGAAGGATGAAGATTTTTTAAAAGAAGCAATTTACAAATCTGTTTAACTTTCTGGCACCTGTTGATTTAAAAAAAAAAAAAAAATAGTTTTCCACCGGAGTACCCCTTTAAAATGATTTAGATCTCCAAAACCCAGGCCTAAATTATCAGATCCATGACCTAACTCCTAAATTATCAGATATCAATTAGTTTTTTTTTTTTGTATGCCCCCCCCCACAAAACAAAATAAAATAAAATAATTAAATAAAATAATTTTAAAAGTATTTAGTCAGCCACCAGTTGTGTCAGTTCTCCCACTTAAAAAGATGAGAGAGGCCTGTAATTTCCATCATAGGCATACCTCAACTATGAGAGACATAATGATAAAAAAAAACTCATAAAATCACATTGTCTGATTTTTTAAGAATTTATTTGCAAATTATGGCAGAAAATAAGTATTTGGTCACCTACAAACAAGCAAGATTTCTGGCTCTCACAGACCTGAAACTTCTTCTTTAACTCCTTAAGGACGTAGGGCGTACCTGTACGCCCTACGCCTGGTCCCGGTGTTTAAAACGGGGTCACGCCGTGACCCCACATCACACCAGGTCAATCCTGGCTGCTAATCATAGCCGGGACCTTGGGCTAACAGCGTGCGGAATCGATCGTTGTGCCGCGCGCAGTTAACCCTTCAGACGCGGTGATCAAAGTTGACCGCCGCATCTGAAAACTAAAGTAAACGCTTCCCGGCAGCTCAGTCGGACTGATCGGGACATCGCGATAAAATCGCGATGTTCCGATCAGCTAGGACGCAGGCGGAGGTCTCCTTACCTGTCTCTGCGGCGTCCGATCGTCGATTGATTGCTCCAAGCCTGAGCTACAGGCTTGAGCAATCAAGCCCCTATCTGACTGATCCGTGCAAAGCTATGGCTTTGCAGAGATCAGCATAGGAGATCAGTGTGTGCAGTGCTATAGCTCCCTATGGGAGCTATAGCACTGCAAAAAAAAAGTGAAAAAAAAAAGTTAACAAAGGTCATTTAACCCCTTCCCTAATAAAAGTTTGAATCACCCCCCTTTTACCATAAAAAAAACTGTGTAAATAAAAATAAAAATAAACATATGTGGTATCGCCGTGTGTTTAAATGTCCGAACTATAAAAATATATTGTTAATTAAATCGCACGGTCAATGCCTTGGGCGCAAACAAATTCCAAAGTCCAAAATAGAAAACTTTTGGTCCCTTTTTATATCATGAAAAAATGAATAAAAAGTGATCAAAAAGTCCGATCAATACAAAAATGGTACCGATAGAATCTTCAGAACACGGCACAAAAAGTGAGTCCTCACATCGGCCCGTATGCAGAAAAATAAAAAAGTCATAGGGGTTAGAAAATGCGAATTTTTAACATATACATTTTCCTGCAGGCAGTTATGATTTTTTTCCAAAGTACAACAATATCCAACCTATATAATTAGGGCATCATTTTAACCGTATGGACCTACAGAATAAAGATAAGGTGTTATTTTTACCGAAAAATGCACTGCGTAGAAACGGTAGCCCCCAAAATTACAAAATGAATTTTTTTTTTCAAATTTTGTCGCACAATGTATTTTTTTTCCGTTTCGCCATCCATTTTTGTGTAAAATGACAAATGTCACTGCAAAGTAGAATTGGTGGTGCAAAAAATAAGCCATCATATGGAATTTTATGTGCAAAATTGAAAGCGTTATGATTTTTAGAAGGTGATGAGGAAAAAATGAAAATGCAAAAACGGAAAAACCCTGCATCCTTAAGGGGTTAAGAGTCTCCTCTGTCCTCCAATCATTACCTGTTTTAATGGTACCTGTTTGAACTTATCATGAGTATAAAAGACACCTGTCCACAACCTCAAACAGTCACACTCCAAGCACCACTATGGCCAAGACCAAAGAGCTGTCGAAGGACACCAGAAACAAAATTGTAAATCGGCACCAGGCTGGGAAGACAGAATCTGCAATAGGTAAGCAGCTTAGTATGAAAAAATCAACTGTGGGAGCAATTCTTAGAAAATGGAAGACATACAAGACCACTCATAATCTCCCTCAATCTGGAGCTACAAGCAAGATATCACCCCATTGTGTCAAAATGATCACAAGAACGGTGAGCAAAAATCCCAAAACCACATGGGGGAACCTAGTAAATGACCTGCAGAGAGGTGGTACCAAAGTAACAAAGGCTACCATCATTAGCACACTACGCCGCCAGGGACTCAAATCATGCAGTGCCAGACGTGTCCCCCTGCTTAAGCCAGTAAGGGCCCATCTGAAGTTTGCTAGAGAGCATTTGGATGATCCAGAAGAGTATTGGGAGAATGTCATATGGTCATATGAAACCAAAGTAGAACTTTTTGGTAAAAACTCAACTCGTCGTGTTTGGAGGATAAGGAATGCTGAATTGCATCCAAACAACACCATACCTACTGTGAAGCATGGGGGTAGAAACATCATGCTTTGGGGCTGTTGTTCTGCTAAGGGACTAGGATGACTGATCCGGGTAAAGGAAAGAATGAATGGGGCCATGTATCATGAGATTTTGAGTGAAAACCTCCCTCCATCAGCAAGGGCATTGAAGATGAAACATGGCTGGGTCTTTCATCATGACAATCCCAAACACACTGCCCTGGCAATAAAGAGTGGCTTTGTGAAAAGCATTTCAAGGTCCTGGAGTGGCCTAACCAGTCTCCAGATCTCATCCCCATGGAAAATCTTTGGAGGGAGTTGAAAGTCTGTGTTGCCCAGCGCCAGCCCCAAAACATCACTGCTCTAGAGGAGATCTACATGGAGGAATGGGCCAAAATACCAGCAACAGTGTGTGAAAACCTTGCGAAGACTTAAAGAAAACATTTGACCTCTGTCATTGCCAACAATAGGTATATAACAAAGAATTAAGATGAACTTTTGTTATTGACCAAATACTTATTTTCCACCATAATTTGCAAATAAATTCTTTAAAAATCAGACAATGTGATTTTATGGATTTTTTTTTCTCATTATGTCTCTCATAGTTGAGGTATACCTATGATGGAAATTACAGTCCTCTCTCATCTTTTTAAGTGGGAGAACTTACATAGTTACATAGTTAGTACGGTCGAAAAAAGACATATGTCCATCAAGTTCAACCAGGGAATTAAGGGGTAGGGGTGTGGCGCAATATTGGGGAAGGGATGGGATTTTATATTTCTTCATAAGCATTAATGTTATTTTGTTCCAGGAATGTATCTAATCCTGTTTTAAAGCTGTTAATTGTTCCTTCTGTGACCAGTTCCTGAGGTAGACCGTTCCATAAATTCACAGTTCTCATGGTAAAGAAGGCGTGTCGCCCCTTGAGACTAAACTTTTTCTTCTCCAGACGGAGGGAGTGCCCCCTCATCCTTTGGGGGGGTTTAACCTGGAACAGTTTTTCTCCATATTTTTTGTATGGGCCATTAATATACTTATATACGTTTATCATATCCCCCCTCAAACGTCTCTTCTCAAGACTAAACAATTGTAACTCCTTCAATCGCTCCTCATAGCTAAGATGTTCCATGCCCCATATTAGTTTAGTCGCACGTCTCTGCACCCTTTCCAACTCCGCAGTGTCCCTTTTATGGACAGGTGCCAAAAACTGAACAGCATATTCCAGGTGAGGCCGTACCAATGCTTTATAAAGGGGGAGTATTATGTCCCTGTCCCTTGAGTCCATGCCTCTTTTGATACATGACAATATCCTGCCGGCTTTGGAAGCAGCAGCCTGACATTGCATGCTATTCTGTAGTCTGTGATCTACATGTACACCCAGATCCTTCTCTACCAGTGACTCTGCCAGTTTAATCCCCCCTAAGACATACGATGCATGCAGGTTATTAGTACCCAGATGCATAACTTTACATTTATCCACATTGAACCTCCTTTGCCAAGTGGATGCCCAGACACTTAGTCTATCCAAGTCATCCTGTAACTTATGCACATCCTCTATAGACTGTACCGTGCTACAAAGCTTGGTGTCATCTGCAAAGATAGAAACAGAGCTGTTAATACCATCCTCTATATCATTGATAAATAAATTAAACAACAGCGGGCCCAGTACTGAACCTTGGGGTACACCACTAATTACCGGGGACCAATCAGAGTACGACTCATTGACCACCACTCTCTGGGAACGATCCATGAGCCAGTGTTCAATCCAGTTACAAGCTAAAATTTCCAAACCCAAAGACCTTAACTTACCTGTCAGACGTCTATGATGGACAGTATCAAATGCTTTAGCAAAATCCAGAAACACTATATCCACAGCCATTCCTCTGTCAAGGCTTCTACTCACCTCTTCATAAAAGCAAATTAGATTGGTTTGACAACTTCTATCCTTAGTAAACCCATGCTGGTTATCACTTATAATACAATTATCCCCTATGTATTCCTGTATGTAATCCCTTATAAGTCCTTCAAACAATTTACCCACAATGCACGTTAAACTTATCGGTCTATAGTTTCCTGGGGAAGACCTAGAGCCCTTTTTGAAGATTGGCACCACATTCGCCTTGCGCCAGTCCCTTGGCACAATACCAGACACCAGAGAATCTCTAAATATCATGAACAGGGGTACAGATATTACTGAACTTACCTCTCTAAGAACTCTTGGGTGCAATCCATCTGGCCCTGGAGATTTGCTTACATTTATATCACTTAACTTACCTTGTATCATCTTTATATTAAGCCAGTTCAGTACATTACATGATGTGTTACCAGCACTGACCTGGCCAATGTCAGCTCCTTCTTCCATAGTATATACAGAACTAAAGAACCCATTCAGTAGCTCCGCTTTCTCTTGATCGCCTGTGACAACCTCCCCATTATCATTATCAAGGGGTCCTACATGCTCTGTCCTTGTTTTTTTTGCATTTATATATCTAAAAAAAATATTTAGGATTAGTTTTGCTTTCTTTGGCCACCTGTCTCTCGTTTTGAATTTTTGCTGTTTTTATTACATTTTTACAGATTTTATTAAGCTCTTTGTACTGTTTAAATGTTATCGCTGACCCATCAGATTTGTATTTTTTGAAGGCTATTTTTTGTTGTTGTTTATTGCTCTTTTAACATAATTTGTCAGCCATGTAGGATTTAGTTTTAATCGTTTATATTTGTTCCCCTTTGGTATATATTTAGCTGTATAGTTATTTAGAGTTTATTTAAAGATGTCCCATTTACCTTCTGTATCAGTATTTGACAACACCTCCCCCCAGTCTATGTCCTGTAGTGCGGCTCTCAGCCCAGGGAAATTTGCCTTTTTAAAGTTATATGTTTTTGCCTTCCCCGCCTGTCTTTGTTTTCTACATTTTAAGTCAAAAGTAACTATATTGTGGTCGCTATTACCAAGGTTTTCCCGCACAGTTACATTACCAACCAGCTCTGCGTTGTTGGAAATGATCAGATCCAACAAGGCATCACAAACCTCCACAAACTGGCCCATAAAATTATCCTGCAATAAATTTAGGAATTTAGGACGCCCCTTTGTAGTTTTAGCCAACCCCGGACCCCAATCTATATCTGGATAGTTAAAATCTCCCATTATTATCACTGTACCTGCCCGGGCGGCCCTCTCTATTTGTTTATGAAGCCAAACTTCTATCTCTTCAGTGATATTAGGGGGTCTGTAGATTACCCCAAATATTATTTTTTCAGTATTTCCCTCCTTTTGTAATTCTACCCACAGTGATTCCACCTCCTCAGAATCATCACACACAATTGGTTTCTGACTAAATACTTTTTTGCCCCACTGTATAATAAAAAACTGCACCCCTGCTGCTATTGGTGTCAATAGCTCCTGTCCATGCTGTTTTCCTTTTCTTCCTTCTTCTGATAACATTTTGTGCCCACTTTGCCAATCACTTAGACAAAAGCTGAAAGGTGGAAAGTTAAAAAAGTCAGACTCATGGTATTAGCTGATAACTAGGGTAAACTCATTTCTACAATGGATTTTCCAGACAGGACAACTGAAAATATGGCTGTAATTTCTGCTACTTTTTACTTTTTTTTTTATACATAAATATTGAAATTATGATAAAAAAATGGTATGTGAACATAGCCTCAGGCTTACATTACAACATTTAACTCACTGGTTAAGAATATTTAATGCATCTCTAGGATATTCAAATAAACCCCTTAAAAAATTATAACAAGAGAAATAAGCTGTCTATTTTTTGTTTTATCGTGTTCTTATGTTCAGTCTTCTGTTATGCTTTAAATATACTTTGGTTACTTTGGTGTTTGTATGACAGCTTAGACCTGCTGGCATGTTATCATAGCTGTAAAGATTTTTTTTTTATTTTGCTTACAAAATTTTTATATCAGCTCACAACAGCTGAAAAATGTTTCTATCTGCCCATATTCATGAATGACGTTTTAGCTCGCAAACAACAAAACAAAAGTGGCCTTTGGTTTTTTACATAGTGTACACATTTGTGACAATGGATATCTGGAATCCCATGAAGCATGAGTATCTGAATTCCATTTCTACTACATTAATCGTACCTTACTTTCACAAACTTTCATTTGCTTTTATCAGTTATCTGGGAACTACAGCTATATAATATCTCAAGTATTGCTTTATTTTTCTTTAAGTATTCTGATACATGGCTGACTCATACATTGAAAACATTTTACATTGATTCAAATACATAATATGAATGTCTTTCAGTCTCCTATGGGAGAATTTTCAAGGTAATAATCCACATTGTATATATTATACAGTATATAACATTGTCACTTGATGTATGTGCTGCTCTTTTAGCTATCCTGACATATTTGTTTTTGTAAATAATTAGATAATATTTCCTTAGACCACTGTATGTTGCAATTCCTCTTGTTATTCCTCCAGAAAAGATGCAAAAAAATGATATAAAAATAAAATAAACATCTAGAAAAAATCCCTTTGTTAATAGATTGTGTCCAAGCACAATCTGTTGTTCTCGAATATTATCAAGCGGAATGGATTTTCCACCCACATTTGCTCATACAATTTCAGGAGAAATGATAGACGAGCAGCAGGATGCAGAGTTCTAAGGCTGGGTTCATGTATGTCCGGCATCCGGCATGGTTGGACTCAGCCTATATCTCACCCCAACTGATGCCGCAACTGATGAAAATGTGCATCAATTGTCATCAGTTGTATGGCATCTGGCATTCATTGTTTCTGGCACCAGCAAGCTGTGTTCCCATGTCCAACCATCCAGTGTCAAAATTGGGATGCTGGATGATTGTGAACTGTCCCATTCAAATGAATGGGATCAGTTCTAGCATCAGTTTCCCTCAGCACATACACAAATCATAGATATGACACAAAACAGTGGTTAAATTGTTGTTTTTTCTCCTTTTGCGTATTTTAATCAGAAAGAATACTGTTTGTTTAAATTAAGTTGTGGTCGATGCTACATGACTGATATGCGTACGACCCTAGCAACTATCTATCTACCATCTCTTACCTTAACTAAGCAGTCTGAAGTGTGCCATAACTGCGGCGTAAAGAGTATGCCTGAAAAAAGAGGGCATACCCTGTGGTAAGTGTGATGAAAAAAAGGGGGGGGGGGGCAGGTGGGAGCGAAGAACCCACGGCATCATGAGAGGGAGAACGCTGTGGGTTCTTATGGTAATCCCACTCCTCCCACAATTACAGGCCAGCTGCGCAGGCCTTACCATTTGTGGTCGATGCTACATGACTGATATGCGTACAACCCTAGCAACTACCTATCTACCAACTTTTACCTTAACTAAGCAGTCTGAAGTGTGCCATAACTGCAGCATAAAGAGTATGCCTTAAAAAAGAGGGCAAAACCCGGATTTAAACAAACATTTGTTTATTGCAATGTTACAAAACTAAAGACTGGAATGCGTAAGCCATTTCTTTGTGAGGGTTAGGAATATACTGCATGTAACACCCGTACTTCCAACGTCCTAATTTCTTGATCACATGGGCTGGGACTCCGTTCTTAGAAGCGGCTGTTGCTGCGCCAATACGGAAGGAATGACCGGATAACGAGGTCAGGTCTCCTCCCAGTGACCTAACCAAAATTTTTGATGAATTGAGAAGTAGTTAGTGGGTTGGATCTGAAACAGAGTAAAGGATCGTCAGCTGATAAGTTAGCACAGGCATTCAATATTTCACGGAAAACTTTAACTGGGCACCATTTGTGCGTAGTGGAGAAAAAATTGACTACCACCGTTTGACCCAGTAGAGAGGTCTTAGTCTGACTGAGGGACAGTTCAAAGTGGTCAGAAACATATGACAGTTGTTTGACTTTAACCCGATAACGACCATGGACGAGTATAGACGTCCAGGTTGGCGGGCGTTCCCGCACCTGGACGTCTATACTCGTCCATTCTTCTCGTGGGTGCTGCCCAGTGCACCCACGAGATCGCGGCAGGGACTCGACTGTATCACACAGCCGGGACCCTGCTGCACTGCCAGGACCGAAGTAAACTTCGGTCCCGGCAGTTTTAACCCTTACAGCCGCGGTCAGAAGTGATCGCGGGGTGCTGCGTGTAATAAGCGGCTGGCCGGGACCTGCCGCACTGCCGGGAGTGAAGTTCACTTCACTACCGACAGTTTAACCCCTACAGCTGCGGTCAGAAGTGACCGCGCGCTGTAAGGAGTTCTGACAGAGGGAGGGGGCTCCCTCTGTCTCTCCTGCAGCACCCCGGAGCATCGCGGGGTGCTGCTGCATACCTGGGCAGCCGGGGGTCCAACAAAGACCCCCAGGTCTGCCCTGGGTATTGCCTGCTAGTGAAATATGCTGCCTGCTAGTGAAAACTGGCAGGCAGCATATAACTGCAATGCTTTGGAATACTAAGTATTCCAAAGCATTAAAAAGTGTAAAAATAAATAAACAAATAAAATAAAAGTGTTAAAATAAATAAAAATGTAATAAAAGTGTAAAAAAAAAATATATATATATATATATATATATATATATATATATTAAAAATACATTTATTAAATTAATCTAATAAAAAAAAAAGCATAATGTGTAGGATCGCATTGGCGGACATCCGCAGCATGTAATATGCTGCGGATGTCCACCTCGTGATCCTACACATTATGCAGCAGTCACGGTAATGAGCTCGCTGCTGCGGCTGGGTAGCTTTGTGCGTCCACTCATAGCGGCGGATTTTCCGCCAGCAGTCATGAGTGGACACACTGAGCTACCCAGCCGCAGCAGTAATGGATATATTCGCCATGAGCGGGTGCTTATTACCACAACATGGCGGATATATCCATCAGGAGCGTTAACTGTCACAGACAGACGCGTTATACTGCCAGCCGATCAAGGACCAATCAGAGAGGTCCCTGGTCCAGGTAAATAACTTGTAGGGGTGCGGTATATAAATGGGGTCACTTGTGGGGGTGGGGGTACTGTTCTGCTCTGAAAGCCAAATGGCGCTCCTCTCCTTCTGAGTCCTACCACGCGGCCAAGGAACCATATATGGGCAAAGTGGGGGTATTTCCGAACATGGGACCAGCAGCTAAATAAAATATAGGATGCATTTCTTTCAATATCAGAAGTGATGTACAAAAAATATGCCCCCAAATGATGCATTTGTGAAAAATTGCAATTTTCGAATTTTTAATACTGACTTTGTAATAATTCCTTCCAAAAAACTATGGTGTTAAAATACTCACTGTACCCCCTAGCGAATACCTTGAGGGGTCTAGTTTTTAAAATGGGGTCATTTGGGGGGGGGTGTTCCTATGTTCTACTACCTTTTAATTTCTGCAAACCTTGCATAGCACATAAAAAAAGATGTACTTTTCAAATTTTCAAAATTTTCAAAATTTCAAGTTAAATTGTTAGGCTTCTAACTAATTTAAAATGTTAATTAAAAACAAAAAAATGATGTCAAAATAAAGTAGACATCTGATAGTATAAGTTTCATAAACTATTTGGTCAGTATGTATAAATATATGCAACCAATTAGTGTTAAAATAGCAAAAAATCATAATTTTTTGTAAAAATGTCATGATTTTTTGCATTGTAAAAAAAAACTACAAATGATATCGGCTTACTTTTACTATGTACATGAAGGACAACTTGTGACAAAAAAACAATGTCAGAATTATCGTGATTGGCAAAACATTACCAGAGTTATTCTCTAATAAAGACAGAAATCCCCGATTTGAAAAAACAGGCCTGGTCTTTCAGGGGCGTACAGGTTTATTTGCATTGGTCCTTAAGGGGTTAAGAAAGGGTGCGTTAATGGACCTAGCAGTGCACTCACCCGGTCTGAGGAACCCATAATAAGCAAGATACATGGCTGCTTTCAACATGAGGCTATCATGGAAACCAAACAGTGAGGAATCTAATAGGTCCGCCAGCTTCCTGAACATATCGCCTGTTATCGGTTGTCTGACTGGGTTACGAGGGACTTCTTTCTTAAGGATACCTTTCAGTGCTGATTTCACCAAACGAGAAGAGAAAATGGAGTAACTACAGGTATTGGTTAAGGATAAACAATGTTGGATACCGGCTAGATAACTTTTAATAGTATTATGGGATAAATGTAGTGTGGTGTGGCAAAACCCGACATATGCTAACAAGAAGGGAACTGAAATCTTGTCACCCTCTGGATGCTTGGACCTGAACTTGGAGACTGAATTCCACGCTACATCATAAATTCTGCGTGTGTTTGCGGATAAGGAGTCACTGACCAAACATTTGGCTATCCGAAGGGGATGGTTCAATTCATGACTAGCAAATGGAACGGGGGAATTTGCGCCCCTATGATGTCGGCTTCTGGCATCACCTGAAAGAAATGTGACAAGTTGTTCCTAGATAAGGCATCTGCTGCAATATTCTGAACTCTGTTAATGTGTGCACAGGTGAAACTAAATGTATGTTGTAGGGACAGCCATACTAACCACCTAGCCAAGCCCATGATGATAGGGCATTTGGACCTACCCTTCAATAGGATGTCCACAGTAGCAGCATTGCCTGATACAAACAAAACTGTGGTTTTGTTCCACTCTGACCCCCATAGCTGAGCTGCAGCTACTATCGGGTACAGTTCAAAGGCCGCCAAATTCCTTATGAAACCCTCTATCTGGGTGATCTCAGGTGGCCAAGGACCGGTGAACCAGTGATTGCCCCAGATAGCAGTGAAACCCGTTGAAGAGGCAGCATCAGAAAAAAACATGGGTGATTCATTCCCTACTCTGGGGATAAAGAACGAAATTTATGGCTTAATTCTGTAATCTTATAAAGGTACTGATCTAGTTCTTCCCTTCTATCTGGTTTAGCCGAACATATGACGTCCCGAAAAATGCTGAATGCCATAATAAATTCGGATAAAGTGAGTTTTCTATTTAATCTGGCATCTTTAGACTTTAGTACTACTGAAACATCTCCGCAAGCTATGGTCTTATTTTCGTTTAGATCGTGAGTCGCTATAAGTAAAGATGCCAGATTAATGTCCTTGCCTTCCAAGATCTCCTTCCTGATATGGGCAGGTATAAAATGGGCTGGAGATATGTTGGGGATGGCTGATAGCGTACCTGAAATACTGGCTTGTGGTGGTGGCGGCACAGTAAGAGGTGGGACCGGGGAAGAAGTACCTGCAGTATTTCTGGACTCCATGGCATCCATCCTGTTTTGCATGTCACTCATATCAGAAGTTAGGTTATTGATCATGGTATGCAATTGTGTTAATGAAGTCTGAATGGTGGACATAGAAACTTCTTCACTGCAGTGCCCAGTGGACTCTGCAGTGAGGAATACCCCTTCTGACCAACTCTGCCGTCAGCTTGGGCACAGTCCATGTTCTCAGGGAAGGGACACTAGCTTGATCGGAAAATCTGGCTGCATTCTCCAACACCGAAGCGGAATCCTCTATATCAGATGAATGCAAAATTCTGGAAAATAACCCAAACCAACACAAAATAAGCTGCTGTAACAAGCTACTACTAAACTAACTACTAAGCTGACCACTATAATACCACAACTTACCTCTCAGCTTACCTGACCGTCTAAACAAGAAACAGAGGGAAAGTATCCGAAGACGTGTCGAATGACAACAAACTGTATGCGTAACTCGTCCAAAGCACCATGAATAAAAATTCTGAAAACATGACTACACAGTGAAAGAGGTGCACCGAAGATGCAAGTAATCACAACCTGAAGACGTGTCAGGCTCATGAGGTGATTACTTGGATAATGAAGTACAACTCTTACCTTGACTCAACCTAGAGGGAACGTTACACACCTTAATGACCTAGAACGACCAACTCTGCTCTGTACGACACCTTACCCTAAGATTTGCGCACCTCATATCCCTGTTAACTAAGTAATGGATGTCACGATGCCGGCTGGCAGGTAGTGGATCCTCTGTGCCAGAGAGGGATTGGCGTGGACCGTGCTAGTGGACCGGTTCTAAGCCACTACTGGTTTTCACCAGAGCCCGCCGCAAAGCGGGATGGTCTTGCTGCGGCGGTAGTGACCAGGTCGTATCCACTAGCAACGGCTCACCTCTCTGGCTGCTGAAGATAGGCGCGGTACAAGGGAGTAGGCAAAAGCAAGGTCGGACGTAGCAGAAGGTCGGGGCAGGCAGCAAGGATCGTAGTCAGGGGCAACGGCAGAAGGTCTGGAAACACAGGCAAGGAACACACAAGGAACGCTTTCACTGGCACTAAGGCAACAAGATCCGGCGAGGGAGTGAAGGGGAAGTGAGGTGATATAGGGAAGTGCACAGGTGTAAACACTAATTGGAACCACTGCGCCAATCAGCGGCGCAGTGGCCCTTTAAATCACAAAGACCCGGCGCGCGCGCGCCCTAGGGAGCGGGGCCGCGCGCGCCGGGACAGAACTGACGGAGAGCGAGTCAGGTACGGGAGCCGGGGTGCGCATCGCGAGCGGGCGCTACCCGCATCGCGAATCGCACCCCGGCCGGAGGCAGTATCGCAGCGCCCCGGGTCCGTGGAACCGACCGGGGCGCTGCGGTGAGGAGAGTGTAGCGAGCGCTCCGGGGAGGAGCGGGGACCCGGAGCGCTCGGCGTAACAGTACCCCCCCCCTTGGGTCTCCCCCTCTTCTTGGGGCCTGAGAACCTGAGGATCAGACTTTTGTCCAGGATATTGTCCTCAGGTTCCCAGGACCTCTCTTCTGGACCACAACCCTCCCAGTCCACTAAAAAAAAATTTTTTCCTCTGACCTTTTTGGCAGCTAAAATTTCTTTGACCGAGAAGATGTCCGAGGAGCCGGAAACAGGAGTGGGAGGAACAGATTTGGGAGAAAAACGGTTGAGGATGAGTGGTTTGAGAAGAGAGACGTGAAAGGCATTAGGGATACGAAGAGAGGGAGGAAGAAGAAGTTTATAAGAGACAGGATTAATTTGACACAAAATTTTGAAAGGACCAAGATAGCGTGGTCCCAACTTGTAGCTAGGGACACGGAAGCGGACATATTTAGCGGAGAGCCATACCTTGTCTCC
The DNA here is from genome assembly GCF_029499605.1 of Hyla sarda. Lineage (NCBI taxonomy): Eukaryota > Metazoa > Chordata > Amphibia > Anura > Hylidae > Hyla > Hyla sarda. Next base: position 207,656,865 of record NC_079194.1, on the reverse strand, counting down.
AGGGGAAAAAACGGGGGGAGCTCTTCTTTTCTTATCCGCGAACTTCTTCATGCGTGATGAAGCCTGTAAGAGAGAATTTTGGGTCTCTCTCCATATGATGGAAAGGTCACGAGAAATTTCATCCACAGCGGGCAGACCAGAGGGCAAGGGAGTAGGGAGGGGGGGAAGAGGGTGACGGCCGTACACCACGAAAAATGGGGATTTGGAGGAAGACTCAGAGACCCTGAAGTTATACGAGAATTCGGCCCATGGGAGGAGATCTGCCCAGTCATCCTGGCGGGAGGAAACAAAATGTCGCAAATAATCACCCAAGATCTGGTTAATCCTTTCTACTTGTCCATTGGACTGGGGATGATATGCGGAAGAAAAATTTAATTTAATCTTGAGTTGTTTACAGAGAGCCCTCCAGAATTTAGACACGAATTGGACGCCTCTATCCGAGACAATCTGCGTAGGCAACCCGTGAAGACGAAAAATGTGTACAAAAAATTGTTTAGCCAACTGAGGCGCAGAAGGAAGACCAGGAAGAGGGATGAAATGTGCCATTTTGGAGAATCGATCAACGACCACCCAAATAACAGTGTTGCCACGGGAAGGGGGTAAATCAGTAATAAAATCCATACCAATCAGAGACCAAGGCTGTTCGGGGACAGGCAGAGGATGAAGAAAACCAGCGGGCTTCTGGCGAGGAGTCTTATCCCGGGCACAGATAGTGCAGGCTCGCACAAAGTCCACAACATCCGTCTCCAGAGTCGGCCACCAATAGAAGCGGGAGATGAGTTGCACAGATTTCTTGATACCCGCATGACCTGCGAGATGGGAGGAGTGACCCCATTTGAGGATTCCGAGGCGTTGGCGAGGAGAAACAAAGGTCTTTCCTGGAGGAGTCTGCCTGATGGAGGCAGGAGAAGTGGAGATCAGGCAGTCAGGTGGAATGATGTGTTGCGGAGAGAGTTCAACTTCTGAGGCATCCGAGGAACGAGAGAGAGCATCGGCCCTAATGTTCTTATCGGCAGGACGAAAGTGAATCTCAAAATTAAATCGGGCAAAGAACAGAGACCACCGGGCCTGGCGAGGATTCAGCCGTTGGGCAGACTGGAGGTAGGAGAGGTTCTTGTGGTCGGTGTAGATAATAACAGGAGAACTTGATCCCTCCAGCAGATGCCTCCATTCCTCAAGTGCTAATTTAATGGCTAGAAGCTCTCGACCCCCGATGGAGTAGTTCCTCTCCGCTGGAGAGAAGGTCCTAGAGAAAAAACCACAAGTGACAGCATGCCCGGAAGAATTTTTTTGTAGAAGAACAGCTCCAGCTCCCACTGAGGAGGCATCAACCTCCAATAGGAAGGGTTTGGAAGGGTCAGGTCTGGAGAGGACGGGAGCCGAAGAAAAGGCAGACTTGAGTCGTTTAAAGGCGTCTTCTGCTTGAGGAGGCCAGGACTTGGGATCAGCATTTTTTTTGGTTAAAGCCACGATAGGAGCCACAATGGTAGAAAAATGTGGAATAAATTGCCTGTAATAATTGGCGAACCCCAAAAAGCGTTGGATAGCACGGAGTCCGGAGGGGCGTGGCCAATCTAAGACGGCAGAGAGTTTGTCTGGATCCATCTGTAGTCCCTGGCCAGAGACCAAATATCCTAGAAAAGGAAGAGATTGGCATTCAAACAGACATTTCTCAATTTTGGCATAGAGTTGGTTGTCACGAAGTCTCTGAAGAACCATACGGACATGCTGGCGGTGTTCTTCTAGATTGGCAGAAAAAATTAGGATATCGTCCAGATATACAACAACACAGGAGTATAACAGATCACGAAAAATTTCATTGACAAAGTCTTGGAAGACGGCAGGGGCGTTGCACAGTCCAAAGGGCATGACCAGATACTCAAAGTGTCCATCTCTGGTGTTAAATGCCGTTTTCCACTCGTCCCCCTCTCTGATGCGGATGAGGTTATAGGCGCCTCTTAAGTCCAATTTAGTGAAGATGTGGGCACCTTGGAGGCGATCAAAGAGTTCAGAGATGAGGGGTAAGGGGTAGCGGTTCTTAACCGTGATTTTATTAAGACCGCGGTAGTCAATGCAAGGACGTAGGGAGCCATCTTTTTTGGACACAAAGAAAAATCCGGCTCCGGCAGGAGAGGAGGATTTACGGATAAAGCCCTTTTTTAGATTCTCCTGGACGTATTCGGACATGGCAAGAGTCTCTGGGGCAGAGAGAGGATAAATTCTGCCCCGGGGTGGAGTAGTGCCCGGGAGGAGGTCGATAGGGCAATCATAAGGCCTGTGAGGAGGTAGAGTCTCAGCTTGTTTTTTGCAGAAAACATCCGCGAAGTCCATATAGGCCTTAGGGAGACCGGTTACTGGAGGAACCACAGAGTTACGGCAAGGGTTACTGGGAACCGGTTTTAGACAGTTCTTGGAACAAGAGGACCCCCAACTCTTGATCTCCCCAGTGGACCAATCCAGGGTAGGGGAATGAAGTTGAAGCCAGGGAAGTCCAAGGAGAATTTCCGAGGTGCAATTGGGGAGGACCAAAAGTTCAATCCTCTCATGATGAGATCCGATGCTCATAAGAAGGGGCTCGGTGCGGAAACGTATGGTACAGTCCAATCTTTCATTATTTACACAATTGATGTAGAGGGGTCTGGCGAGACTGGTCACCGGGATGTTGAACCTTTTGACGAGAGAGGCCAAAATAAAATTTCCTGCAGATCCAGAGTCCAAGAAGGCCACTGTAGAGAAGGAGAAGGCAGAGGCAGAAATCCGCACAGGCACAGTAAGACGTGGAGAAGCAGAGTAGACATCAAGGACTGTCTCACCTTTGTGCGGAGTCAGCGTACGTCTTTCCAGGCGGGGAGGACGGATAGGACAATCTCTCAGGAAGTGTTCGGTACTAGCACAGTACAGGCAGAGGTTCTCCATACGGCGTCGTGTCCTCTCTTGAGGTGTCAGGCGAGACCGGTCGACCTGCATAGCCTCCACGGCGGGAGGCACAGGAACAGATTGCAGGGGACCAGAGGAGAGAGGAGCCGAGGAGGAGAAACGCCTCGTGCGAACAGAGTCCATATCTTGGCGGAGTTCCTGACGCCTTTCGGAAAAACGCATGTCAATGCGAGTGGCTAGGTGAATAAGTTCATGTAGATTAGCAGGAATTTCTCGTGCGGCCAGAACATCTTTAATGTTGCTGGATAGGCCTTTTTTGAAGGTCGCGCAGAGGGCCTCATTATTCCAGGACAATTCTGAAGCAAGAGTACGGAATTGTACGGCATACTCGCCAACGGAAGAATTACCCTGGACCAGGTTCAACAGGGCAGTCTCAGCAGAAGAGGCTCGGGCAGGTTCCTCAAAGACACTTCGGATTTCCGAGAAGAAGGAGTGTACAGAGGCAGTGACGGGGTCATTGCGGTCCCAGAGCGGTGTGGCCCATGACAGGGCTTTTCCGGACAGAAGGCTGACTACGAAAGCCACCTTAGACCTTTCAGTGGGAAACAGGTCCGACATCATCTCCAGATGCAGGGAACATTGGGAAAGAAAGCCACGGCAAAACTTAGAGTCCCCATCAAATTTATCCGGCAAGGATAAGCGTATCCCAGGAGCGGCCACTCGCTGCGGAGGAGGTGCAGGAGCTGGCGGAGGAGATGATTGCTGAAGCTGTGGTAGTAACTGTTGTAGCATAACGGTCAGTTGAGACAGCTGTTGGCCTTGTTGCGCTATCTGTTGTGACTGCTGGGCGACCACCGTGGTGAGGTCAGCGACAACTGGCAGAGGAACTTCAGCGGGATCCATGGCCGGATCTACTGTCACGATGCCGGCTGGCAGGTAGTGGATCCTCTGTGCCAGAGAGGGATTGGCGTGGACCGTGCTAGTGGACCGGTTCTAAGCCACTACTGGTTTTCACCAGAGCCCGCCGCAAAGCGGGATGGTCTTGCTGCGGCGGTAGTGACCAGGTCGTATCCACTAGCAACGGCTCACCTCTCTGGCTGCTGAAGATAGGCGCGGTACAAGGGAGTAGGCAAAAGCAAGGTCGGACGTAGCAGAAGGTCGGGGCAGGCAGCAAGGATCGTAGTCAGGGGCAACGGCAGAAGGTCTGGAAACACAGGCAAGGAACACACAAGGAACGCTTTCACTGGCACTAAGGCAACAAGATCCTGCGAGGGAGTGAAGGGGAAGTGAGGTGATATAGGGAAGTGCACAGGTGTAAACACTAATTGGAACCACTGCGCCAATCAGCGGCGCAGTGGCCCTTTAAATCGCAAAGACCCGGCGCGCGCGCGCCCTAGGGAGCGGGGCCGCGCGCGCCGGGACAGAACTGACGGAGAGCGAGTCAGGTACGGGAGCCGGGGTGCGCATCGCGAGCGGGCGCTACCCGCATCGCGAATCGCACCCCGGCCGGAGGCAGTATCGCAGCGCCCCGGGTCCGTGGAACCGACCGGGGCGCTGCGGTGAGGAGAGTGTAGCGAGCGCTCCGGGGAGGAGCGGGGACCCGGAGCGCTCGGCGTAACAATGGAGTCTTAGAAAGGATACAGCCGACGTAAATGGCCACGGAACTAGATAGAAGAGACAGAGTTAGTAGTGCTTCAGGGAGACTAGAGAAGAAACCTAAATACCTACCTAGTGAACGACGCTGACAATAGGTGAGGATGGCTTATGGACCGGCTAAAGCAGCAGAATTTAGACGGGATCCAACCACTGCAACAAAACTTAGTTATAGCATATTGTATACACTGCCAACCCAACCTCTTGGTTATCAGGCTGACTACGTACCTGAATCAAAATATCACGATTGCCCTGATGAAATAACCAGAAATGCTTGCCCAGCCGGAAATGAAAATCCGCGTAGAACTATATTCAGGAAACTACCAAGTGTACCACAACACCACCTGGTAACAAAATTCACATATGAGGGAAGTGACTAGAAGGCTACCGCCCGCTTACAGTGAGCTTATACAAAACTGCTATACAACCCGGAAGGTAAGCTATAGATTCAGTCCCGAGAACACACTGCGCTTACCTATATGGAGAAATAGAGGATGAGCAAATGCAGTGTCAGAAGACCCCGAGGTCCAGAAAAGAGGCTGGCAATAACTTGAACCTGCAAACACATGACCAACCAATGAACAACTGCCAAAGTTAAATATGGATGTGACATGAATCTAACCTACCGAACTAGCTGAAGAGCTTGGTTTGCTGCGTTGTGATGTATGCAATGAACCTAGTGAAACAGAGACTCATGAATATCAATCTAGATATACTTGAACATGCATCTATCAGCATATGACTAACGTATGGTACATGACAGGTGAAACATCTATGGATTGGTGAATATGATGCGGCGCATGGAACTGAATACGTAGGTATGCGATATGCGGATGGATGTAGCACCGTGCGAAACAGGATGGCTAAATACTGTCTGATTACGAAAGTGCTAGTTATGAACTAAGAAAAAATGGACCGTGAGTTGAGCAAAGTGTAGAGTACTCGCAAGTGCAGATTACTTGCTGCTTGCACATGAGACGCGGGATAAGCTGCCGGTGACTGTTTGATATTGCTAATTTACCTTTATGTTTGAAATGGATGGAAAATGAAATTAGGGTAGTAGGAATTTTTAAGTGACAGTGGTCAGATATGAGGTGGCCCAATCCAACAGTGTTGATGTGGGACCTAGAAGGTTAACTCCCCAGCAAGTACAAGGTACCTACAGCGGTCTAAAGGAGTCACGCAGTCCTGTTGCCCTGCACTTGCTGCGTAACCCCTACAGACACCCCAGATAGCTCGGGAATCAACCCCCACGTCCTGGGCAGAAATCGTTTTTTTCCTTGGCGCTGACTGTGTAGCGCTGCGACAAGTGAATGTAGTGTGGAGATGCCGTGGGGGAGGAACACTGCGCAGGCACGGAAGGGCATGGAGGCGGGTAGGTAACCCCTGCCACCACTATCCGTGCCCGCACCCTGCATGCTATAATAGTAAAAGTAATGCCGGGGGATAACTGGGGGGAAGCCGGGCTGTCCACATGTCGCTGCGCGACCAGGCAGCCTGTCGGCACATCCCCCAGTGTCCCCGGCTACTCACCACGCGAAGTTCCAATCGAAAACGGGACGTCTGACCACTTCTGGTCAGCTGATGCAGAGTCAGCTGACGTGACGAAGAACCCACGGCGTCATGAGAGGGAGAACGCCGTGGGTTCTTACGGTCATCCCGCTCCTCCCACAATTGCAGGCCTTACCATTTAAATATCTGGACTGACATTCTGCTGTTTGGCCACAAGATGCCGCTGTTTCCTAACACAGCTAACAGACTGCATGTTTTCCATATTCATGAGAGGGCAGAGTGACCACAGTAAAAAAAAAAAGACAGTAAAAGGTGGGAAGCAGCCATCTTAGAGAGAGCTGAGACTGAGAAATTGTGAGAGGCTCCTACTGTATCCACGTGTGGGAGCATACTTCAGTGACCAGAACTAAGTGAAGCTGCTTGAGTCCGAGACCCTGATTCTGAGGAATGAGCATTTCTTCCAGGAACATGGATGAGAGCTGAGGAGTAAAACAACATAGACTGTGGTACCGCATGATTGTTCGAGAGGCATTTGCTCTGTTCAGAGTCACCAGCGGATGCAGAGCAGACCCCGGTAAGTAAGATTGTGCATGCACCTCATTACTTTTTTGGCACCTAGAGACTAGACCAGGCCTGTAGATAGTTAGTTAGGGTCTCTGTTCATGTCAGGCCACAAGTGTTGCTACTGTTCATTGCAAGGACTCCATAATTTAAAGTGACATTTCACAATTGGAGTGCTGATAAACTCCCCACAAATTCAAGCCAGGCTGGCGTTTTGTTCAGGAGGAATACTTAGGCACGTGCTACATCTCCGGTTAGGGGAGGGGAATAAGGTGGACCTTTGTAAGATTGTAAGCTGTTGAGCTGAACCGCAGGCTAGCCCAAACCACACACACACACACACACACACACAGTTATTATTGTGTTTTTAGGGTAATAACAGTTAAGGTGTGGCAGACTAGTTGTGCCTGCCAATAGGCAAATTAACACTCCTTTCTCCTTCATTGGGCACCGCACTGTGCAGCACAAGGGTCTCAGCCTTAGGCTGGGTGTATGTAAGTTTATTGTATGTTTCCAAAATTTATGTTTGGGTTCATTACCAAGTTTAAGTAAGAATCGGTTCTGACAAAAGATGGTGGTGAAGTTTTCCTTGTTCGTGACTTTGCGGTATCCTGGGGAGCCCACCCCGATACACAGTTTACATTTTGGCGTAGTTGGCAGGATACAGTGACCGTTATGGACAGGAACACGGCGGGAGACCCTTCCCCGGCGTCAATGGCACTGGTCCAGGACCAAACTCAGGGTGCGCCAGTACAAAGCAAATTTACACCAACACTGCTGCTACAGCTTGCCCCTGCCATGCCCGTCCCAGTAGGGTATATCCCCGTGGGGGTGCTGTTGCGTCATCTGCCAAAATGTAATGGTAAAATCATAATGTTGCAGGACTGGACTGAAAGGGTGTGAAGTGCTCTAGAGGGTGACGTCAGACAGACAGTGAAGGTAAGGCCCAAATCCAAGAGAGACACCCTAGAGAAAATATTCTCCCTTCTGGAGGGGGGGGCGTACTAAAGTAGTGCAGTTGCGAGGCCACTTTTCCAACCGACCACAGCGAGAGGGCGAGACCCTGATGCAGTATTCTAATGCCGTACAGGAGATGTTAAATTAAAAACAGCAGCGAGACCCAGAGGCCATGGGAGCCTTCCGGGAGGTGGACTGGCTGCTACGATACTAGACTGTTTGGGCAAGACATCGGCAAGAAGGGGGTCATCCTGGTGGACCATTGGTCCCAGAGAGGGATGGACGTGACGCTAGGTATGAATGTGCCGAAAGACCTAGACCATCAACTGCCAAAGAAGGGCTGAAGTATTGGCAACGGGGCACCACACACCGGCCGACTCAAAAGGTTCTACAGCAAATGCTGAGGAGCTGTAGTCTGCAAAAGAGCAACATGTCCTGTCGGCCCATTGGACACGTGAGGGTGCCGCAGAGGAATCCGGTGAAGATCCCATATCGACAAGAACAAATATTCATGCTACCAGTGGGGGCTAGACATCAACTGAATGGACTGGAGGTCCTGATCGAGCCCGCTTACCAAGAGGGAACACAGACTTGCCCATTGGTACCCGGGGCTGTCGCAATTGTGAAGTGGATGTGTACCTGTACGCTGCTTCAATGTTGAAGACAATGAGTTAACCATTCCTGGGAATACTCTGCTGGCCAAAGTTTATGTTTACTAAGGGGGTATCCGTCGACGAAGGAGCTTCACGTTACAGCCAGATGGGAGATTAGCCAGGACCTATGCTGTATCTATCAAAGAGAGAACCTGACAGCGGAGTGGAATGGTCGAGTGATTATAGCTCGAGTGGGGGTGGCCTGCAAGACCATGACTCCAGGACAACAGAAGTTGCTGGAAGACACCCTTTGGGAATTTCAGGAGGCATTCTTGAGGCATGATGAGGACTTCGGGTGTGCTTCCGCAATTGAACACAAAATCCCCACCGGCAATGCTGCACTGATCAGGGAATGTTACTGGCAAATCCCACCTAAAGCGTACCACGAGGTGAAGGATATGGTGGCCAGCATGTTGGAAAACCGGGTGATCAAGGAGAGTCAAAGTCCTTGGGCTGCTCCAGTACTCTTGGTGCGAAAGAAAAATGCCCAGACCGTCCGGGATGCCTACCCCCTTCTGCGGATTGAGGAGTCATTGTCTGCCCTGAGTCATGCGAAGTTCTTCTTGACTCTTGACCTGGCCAGTGGATATTGGCAGGTACCGGTGGCCAAGAAAGACAAAGCAAAGATGGCCTTCATCCTACCTATGGGACTCAACCGGACGACATTTGGCCTGTCCAATGCCCCGGGAACATTCCAGCGGTTGATGGAGCACTGTCTGGGGGATCTCAACTTTGAGTCAGTATTGATATACCTGGACAACATAGTAGTGTTTGGGGCCTCCTTTGAAGATCACCTCCAGAAGTTGCCACAGGTTCTAGGACAGGTACGTGACCATGGGCTCAAGATCAAGCCTAAGAAGTGCCAACTGTTTAGACAACAGATAGAGTATTTTGGACATTTGATCACCCAGGAGGGGGTAAAGTTGACCCCCAGCAAGGTGGCGGCAATCCAGAAGTGGCCCCAGTCGCGTACACTACCAGAGGTGCAGGCATTCGTGGGACTGGCCAGCTACTATAGGAGGTTTATACCCGAATTTGCTCATTTGGTGGGCCTGTTAAATGAGTTATTAAGGGGCACTGTGGGGGGGGCAAAGAATTGTCCCATTGAGTGGGGACCCCGGCAACAAGAGACCTTCGAAGCTGTGAAGGAGGTACTGACCAGTGCTCCGATTCTGGCTTATGTGCGGTTCGACAACCCATTCCTGCAGTACACTGACGGAAGTCTACATGGTCTGGGGGTCGTGTTATCCCAAGTCCAGGATGGACGTGAGAGAGTCATTGCCTGTGGCAGCTGGTCTCTGAGGGATTCAGAGTGCAACCCTGACAACTATAGCTCCTTTAAATTGGAACTACTGGCACTGGTGTGGGCCATGACCAAAAAGTTTGTAAAGTACCTAACAGGTGTAGAGGTGGCCGTGATGATGGACAACTCATTAGCACATCTAGAGAATGCCAAGCTCGGTGCACTTGAGCAGAGGCGGTTGGCTTGCCTTTCTAAGTACCAATACTGCATCAAGTTCCGGTCAGGAAGGAAGAACAGCAACGCTGATGTACTCTCCTGAGTCCCTGTAGAGTTGTCTAATCAGAGTGTCGATGAGGGGCTAGAAGACACTGAAACTCCTGATCTTGGTCGGTTACCCATGTACCAGGACATGGCACATTCAAGTGCGGTGGTGTCTGGGATGCCCATGTGCTGGGCAAGACATTGGCTGATTGGGAGAGAGTCCAGAATGGCTGCCCTGATCTATGGAAAGCGAAAGAATGGGTCCGGACCAAGATCTGGTCTCGCCAGAGGAGCTGGCCCGTCTGACTTCAGAGGGCCAAAAGTTGTTGAGGCAGTGGGATAAGATGACTGTTACCCAGGGACTCCTGTGTCGGACCATATTCTTACAGTCAGAGCTACAGTACCTGCAACAGATTGTCATCCCCATGTTATTAGGACCGGAGGCCGCCCTGGAAGCCCTTGAGAGTAGTGCCCATTTGGGAAGCGAGAAAAGATACAAGTGGCTTAAATGACTGGTATACTGTCCAGATCTGGCAGACATGGTGGCTGAGGCAATTCTTAAGTGTTTCCTGTCCAGGCAATCCAGACCTCAGCGCCCCAAGAGCTCCTTATGATCGATTATGTACAGATTGGGTACTCTGCCTCGGGACACTCATATTGTCTAATCATGACAATTACCAAGTTTTCAGGGCATGTTTTCAGGGTACTCTAATAAATGAGCTGTACCAACTGTATGGCTTCGAACATTCCCGCACCACCCCGTATCACCCCCAGTTAAACGGAGTGTGTGAGCAGTTCAACCGCACCTTGCTCCAGATTCTGCAGACTCTTGAGGACAGCCAAAAGGCTTGGTGGCCTGAGTGTGTGCCTGAACTGATTTGGGCCTATAACAATAGAGTACACAGTACCACCGGTTACTCCCTACATATGCTCATGTTTGGGAGAGCCGGACGTCCGACCGATGGAGCCACCACCGAGAAATACCACTGCATGGATGCAAGACCACCGCTGCTGGCTGGGGTGGGGGTGGCATGTGAGATAGGTAAACTCTCATTTTCTGAACACTGTTTGTTTAAATTAAGTTAAATGCCTGGACTGACATTCTGCTGTTTGGCCACAAGATGCCGCTGTTTCCTAACACAGCTAACAGACTGCATGTTTTCCATATTCATTAGAGAGGAGAGTGACCAGTAAAAAATAGCCAGTTAAAGGTGGGGAGCAGCCATCTTAGAGAGAGCTGATAAATTGTGAGGGGATCCTACTGTATCCAGGTGTGGGAGCATACTTCAGTGATGAAGAGTCCGTCCTAGGTCTCGAAACTTTTATGTTGCACAAAAATAAAAATAACCATGTTTTAAAAGCAACTGGTTGTTCCTACGATTTCCAATTGGAGGGGAAGCGACTGGACAAAGTCCCTATTTTTTATTGCTGGCACGCAATATCCATATTGACACGCAATATCCATATATCGGGAGACAGGTAAAGGGGAACTCTTATTAGTGTTTCCCAGCAGAGGCCTCTAACTATAGTAAAACTACAACTCCCAGCATGTATTTGGCTTTGTGGGCATACTGGGAGTTGTAGTTTTACAACAGCTGGAGGCACCCTGGTTGGGGAACACTGATCTATCTGTCTTTCTATCTCCTATCTATCTCTCATATCTATGTATCTATCTATCTATCTATCTCATATCTATCTATCTATCTATCTATCTATCTATCTCATATCTATATATCATCTATCTATCTATCTATCTATCTCATATCTATCTATCTATCTATCTATCTATCTATCTCATATCAATCTATCTATCTCATATCTATCTATCTATCTATATCATATCTATCTATCTATCTCATATCTATCTCATATCAATCTAACTCCTATCTATCTATCTATCTCATATCAATCTATCTCCTATCTATCTATCTATCTATCTATCTATCTATCTATCTATCTATCTCCTATCTATCTATCTATCTATCTCCTATCTATCTGTCTATCTGTCTATCTCCTATCTATCTATCTATCTATCTATCATCTATCTCCTATCTATCAATCTATCTATCTATCTATCTATCTCCTATCTATCTATCTATCTCCTATCTATCTATCTATCATCTATCTCCTATCTATCTGTCTCATATCTACCTATCTGTCTATTATCTATCTATCTAATATCTATCTATCTTTCTATCTCATATCTATCTATCTATCCATCTATCTATCTCTCTTTCTATCTATATCATATCTATCTATCTCATATCTATCTATCTATCTATCTATCTATATATCTCATATCTATCTATCTCATATCTTTCTATCTCATATCTATCTATCTCATATCTATCTATCTATCTCATATCTATATATCTATATCATATCTATCCCACTGCGCCAGCATCTATTTTGCATTTATTTACAGCCTATTTAGATGCCGAGACAGGGGATAAGTTATAGATTGTGGGGGATCCGAGCACTAGGACCCCCTACAATCTCCCGAACAGGGCCCCTGCAGTCGGCTGTAAGGGGGTGTGCAGAACCCTGCAAGGAGTGGCGGACGACATGCCCCCTCCATGTATCCCATGTGTTGGCCGCGGCTTCCTGCGGGGACATTGGAATGGCCACTTCCGGCAGACTGACAGGGCCCCGTTATGTGCCCCTCACTTATAATGCCCCCCTGTCATGTGCCTCTCACTTATAATGCCCCCCTGTCATGTGCCCCTCACTTATAATGCCCTCCTGTCATGTGCCCCTCACTTATAATGCCCCCCTGTCATGTGCCCCTCATTTATAATGCCCCCCTGTCATGTGCCGCTAACAAATAATGTGCTCTGACTTATAATGCCCTCCATTTATGTGTCCCTTACTTAAAATGCCCCCTGAGGGTGCAGGACAGGGGGCATTATATGTGAGGGGAACATAACAGGGCATTATAAGTCAAAGCACATTATATATTAGCGGCCCAAGACAGGGAGGGCATTATAAGTGAGGGGCACATGACAAGGGGGCATTATAAGTGAGTGGCACATGACAGGGGGGCATTATAAGTGAGGGGCATGGTGCAGACAATGTGCGACTACATAAACCCGACAAATGCTGTCGGTTTGGTGATAGTAAATGAGGGCCATACTGTGATACCGCACGTTTGTTGGAGAGGCATTTGCTCTGTTCAGAGTCACCAACGGATGCAGAGCAGACCCCGGTAAGTAAGATCGTGCACACACCTCATTACTCTGTTGGCGCCTAGAGACTAGACCAAGCCTGTAGATAGTTAGTTAGGGTCTCTGTTCGTGTCAGGCCACAAGTGTTGCTACTGTTCATTGCAAGGACTCCATAATTTAATGTGACGTTTCACAATTGGAGAGCTGATAAACTCCCAACAAATTCAAGCCAGGCTGGCGTTTTGTTCAGGAGGAATACTTAGGCTCGTGCTACAACTCTGGCTAGGGGAGCGGGAATAAGGTGGACCTTTGTAAGATCGTGAGCTGTTGAGCTGAACCGCAGGCTAGCCCAAACCACACACCTATAAAGTTATACTTGTGTTTTTAGGGTAATAACAGTTAAGGTGGGGCAGACCAGATGTGCCTGTCAGTAGGCAAATTAACCCTTCTTTCTCCTTCATTGGGCACCGCGCTGTACAGCACAAGGGTCTCAGCCTCAGGCTGGGTGTATGTAAGTTTATTGTATGTTTCCAGAATTTATGTTTGTGTTCAATACCACGTTTAAGTAAAATTCGGTTCTTACAAAAGTTGGTGGTGAAGTTGTTTTCCTTGTTTGTGACTTTGCTGTATCCTGGGGAGCCCACCCCGGTACACGGTTTACACAATGGGGCTCATATTCAAAACACTTCATGTCAAAAATTTTGTGTTTCACTTCAAAATTTTCAATCAGATATTCAAAGTGTTTTACATGAGAATGATCCAAGGTTTACACTAGTCACGCCAGTTTTGAAAATGTGGGCGTGACTATGTAAATTTCTTGTTTTACAATATATTTTCAAATGGGTGAGAGTCCATGTTACATAAAAAATTTCACACCAGCTTTTTGCTAGTTTAATCACAAAATTTCTTTTTTTTTATTTTAGTTTTTTCTTTAGTTTTTGTTTTTTTTTCTTTAGCTTTTTTTGAAAAATGTGTTATTTAATTAATTATTGAAAAAATATTATATAAACTGGAAAATGTTAATTAAAAAGCAAATGGTTTTTTTTATTTCATGGTCACTGCATCTGCACTCACATTTAACCCCTGAACATGTTTTATACATACAGTTATTGCTTGTATGGGCACTGGTAATCATGGAACATTAGGTGAGATGCTTTCTCCAAAATTTTCAGTGATTTACAATTTGGCGCCGAACTCTGCAATTTTGATGCCAAAAAAAAAAAAATGGCATGAAAATGAACTCTCACATTTTTATATTTTCAAAGCAGCTCATGAGACATTTAAAAATGTGAGGAGATAAAAAGTGTAATTAAAATTACTGTAGTTTTTGAATGTCTCCCTCACTATGTTTTTTTTCAATAGATTTACAAATTTGGCTCATAAAATTGGGGTGCACTTTATAAAAATAAAACCTAAGCAAAAGTAATACTGATAAAAAACTACAGATCATGGCGCAAAAAATTAGCCCTCATATCGCCCCATATACAGAAAAATTTGAAAGTTATAGGTGGTCAAAATAGGCAATTTCAAACATATTAATTTTGTTAAAATGGTTTGAGATTTGTTTTTAAGCGGTACAATTATAGAAAAGCATATACCATGGGTATCATTTTAATGGTATTGACCCACAGAATAAAGAAAACAAGTCATTTTTACCAGAAAGTGTACAGCGTGAAAACAAAACCTTCCAAAATTTGCTAAATTGCTTTTTTCTTTTCAATTTTCCCACATAATATTTGTTTGATTGCACCGCACATTATATGGTAATATAAGTGATGTAATTACAAAGTACGATTGGTGACACAAAAAACAAGCCCCATATGGGTCTGTGGATGGAAATATAAGAGAGTTATGATTTTTAGAAGGCCTGGAGGAAAAAACAAAAATGCAAAAATAAAATTGGTCTGGTCCTTAAGGCCAAAATGGGCCTGATCCTTAAGGGGTTAAATACAACATTTGTCATTTTAGAACTTTATTTTCTACAAATATCAGCCTTAGAAGAGCAATAAAAATGACAAGGATCAATGGTAAACTACTTACTATATGTCACAGCTGGTTTTAGCAAGATTTTCTTACTGAGAAGTTCCAGAATGCATCATGTATTCTTGTTCTCATACATTTTTTAGGACCTACCACTAGTCTGCAAGCCTATAAAGAGATATCACTTTCTTTTCTTCTACTGAAACTATACTAGTCAATTCTATCCTAGTATAAGTTTTGACATTTAATTTTATATTTCTGAACTGATCTCTAAAGTCATAGCTCAATGTAACAGAAAGGTAAAGAATTTATTTAAAAGAGTACTCTGATGGAAAAAAAAAATTTTTTCAAATCAACTGGTGCCAGAAAGTTAAACAGATTTGTAAATTACTTCTATTAAATCTTAATCCTTCCAGTACTTATCAGATGTTGTATTCTACAGAGGAGGTTGTATAGTTATTTTCTATCTGACCACAGTGCTCTCTGCTGACACCTCTGTCCATGTCAGGAACTTTCCAGAGCAGAAGATTGTTCCTACTCTGGACAGTTCTAGACACAGACAGAGGTGTCAGCAGAGAGCACTGTAGTCAGACAGAAAAGAACCATATAACATCCTCTGTAGTATACAGCAGCTGATAAGTACTGGAAGGATTAAGATTTTTTTCATAGAAGTAATTTACAAATCTGTTTAACTTTCCTGAGCCAGTTGAAATGCAAAAAAAAAAGTTTTCCTCTGGAGTACCCCTTTAACAGTTTTTTTTTTTTGTTTCATTTCTTGACATTATGCTCTCTAATAAACAAATACTGACAATGTCCAGTATTGTAAGGATATAACATATGGAGACAAAGGGAATATCAATGTCTGTTTTTTTCCGTTTATTATTACATACAGTTTCAGATGGAGTAATAGAGGGACAATACATCAAAGAAAGGATGCTCTGGGATTTTTATTTAAAATAAAAAATCCAAATTGATCCAGGATGCACATGTGTTGTAGGTGTTTAAGGCTTTTTTTCTTCAAAGTTTAGTGCTTAGTCCAATCTGATATCTCATAGAGCTGCAGTGTCGTCTCCAGGTCCTAATCTAAAAACTTGTTTCATTATGTCAGTGTCTTCTTAGCATATCAAACAAGTTACGTAAGCTTGCGATGTAAAAAAAAAGTCACAATTGTTTGCTCAAAGGGGTTTTGGGCATTTTTTTTTACCTTCTGCTTTGTTTATGGTGCCCATGCCACTTTGAATATGTGGGCAGGGCTTAGTGTAAAAGGGCAGGGCCCCCAAGGTTCGGATTTACTACAGTTCATGCTAGTAACTGACATGCACTATAATGGAAATGTACGCTAGCTTGGAGCTAGCATGCTTTTCTAAGTGCAAGTTTTCTGGTGGCAACTCCAGAGGGATATGCATAAACCTCTTAAGGAAGCAGGGCTTAAATGTATGCCCTGCGCCCTCTGAATGAAGTGCGCACAGGATCTGAGTGCATTTCACACTCGGTGTGTTCTGGCTGCTATCAGCAGCCAGGACCCATGGATGATGCCAGATATCACCGATCGGGCTGATGTCCAGCATTAACCCTTTTGAAGCAGCAATCAAAGTGGATTTCAGCATCCAAATTCAGGATCTACAGGTTTTTTTTATTTCACCCCTCAAATATTATTTTTTCACTAGATTTTGTGGTAAAATGAGTAATGTTATTGAAAAGTACAATTGGTGGCACAAAAAAACAAGCCTATGGGTTATTAAAAGGCAAGGAGGAAAAAATTTGAGTGCAAAAATCCAAAAAATCCCTGCATCCTTAAAGGGGTACGCCGGTGAAAAACTTTTTTTTTTTAAATCAACTGGTGCCAGAAAGTTAAACAGATTTGTAAATTACTTCTATTAAAAAAATCTTAATCCTCCCAGTACTTATTAGCTGCTGAATACTACAGAGTAAATGGTTTTCTTTTTGGAACACAGCGTTCTCTGCTGACATCATGACCACAGTGCTATTTGTTTACATCTTTGCCATTTTAAGAACTGTCCAGAGTAGGAGAAAATCCCCATAGCAAACATATGCTGCTCTGGACAGTTCCTAAAATGGACAGAGATGTCAGCAGAGAGCACTGGGGTCATGATGTCAGCAGACTTTGTATACCCTAAATTTTTTTTTTAAAGCAATCAAAAAGTCCCATCAAAACAAAAATAGTACCAATAAAAACTTCAGATCATGGCGCAAAAAATTAGCCCTCATACATCCCTGTATGTGGAAAATAAAAAAAGTTATAGTGGTCAGAAGATGACAATTTTAAACATACTAATTTTGGTACATGTATTTATAATTTTTTTTAAAGTAGTAAAATGAAATAAAACCTATATAAATTATATTGTATCCTTGTAACCTTATGGACCTACAGAAAAAGGATATGGTGTCATTTTTACTGAAAAGTGCACTGCGTAGAATGGGAAGCCTCCAAAATTTACAAAATGGCTTTTTTTTTTTTCCATTTTCGCCCCATAAATGTTTTTTTTCTGGTTTCGCCATAGATTTTGTTGTGAAATGATTGATGACTTTACAAAGTAAATTGGTGGCAGAAAAAACAAGCCCTCACATGGGTCTGTAGTTGAAAAATTGAAGGTTTTGGCCTTGGGTTTTGTGTGTAATAAAGGGTTAGGAAGCGCATGTATCTGCTGAATCTGATGGCAATTGGGGTTTACTAAAGTCTGGCGTGTGAAACACCAGTCTTAGAAAATTCCTCACACCGTGTTTCAAGTTGTACCCTTCATGGCAGGACAAAGGGAACCTTTTAAAAAAGCATCAGCTGTCACAAAATGGCACAGCTCACTCTGCAAAAAACAAGCCCTGACAAAGCTCTATAGACAGAAAAAAATAAATATAAAAAAAAAATCTGAATATGGTAGTGTGAAGCAATATATCTATTTATTTATTTATTTATTAAAAGTATTAAAAATTAACAAACAGTATAACATTTGGTATCATAATGTAATCATTATGGGGGAGATTTATCAAAACCTGTGCTGAGGAAAAGTTGCCCAGTTGCCCATAGCAACCAATCAGCTTGCTTCTTTCATTTTCATGAAGGCCTGTGAAAAATGAAAGAAGTGATCTGATTGGTTGCTATGGGCAACTGGGCAACTTTTCCTCTGCACAGGTTTTGATAAATCTCCCCCTATGTTGATAAAAGTTAATATTTCAGTTCTCGCAAATTAGGAACTTAGAAAAAAAAACATTATATGATAAAATTAAGGATGTCATTAAAAAGTGCAATTTGTCCTTGAAACAATGAAAAAAAATATAAACTTATGGCTCTAAGAAGGTAAGAATGGAGATAAAGAATGGAAAAACTTTGTGGTGGGAAGAGGTCAATATTTCCTTCTCCATAAAGTCTTCTTATTAGAAAAGTATTATCATTGTTTTATAAAAGTATGAAAGAATGGCAGACATATTTTAAGAGTGGAAATCATCCTCATAATCCCTTACAATATACCTAATAATCCCTATTCCATATATACTAGTATCTTAATATCTTGGATTTACAACTAACAAATGTTATTACACATTAGATTAATGAGCTATTCTTGTCATTTAGAAAGCTTCATAAAATTTAATTTTATTTGTCTAAACTTTGATGGATTCTGATTAAAACTTGGAGTCAGTTTCTACAAGACAGCGCATATCTATCAGTTCATTAAGCAGTCTGGAGCTGAGATTATGAGATGTAATACTAGCGCTAATGGTCAGGCCTGATTGATTTGTAATGTGAATATAATTACACAGACATAAAGGGAATTTCAACATTTCTATATAGCTAATTGTCCTTTTTTCTAAATATACAAATTAGAAGCCACTTATAAAAAGATTTCGGCTTTATTAAAATTTTTAAAGGCACAAAATAACAATTGCATACTATAAATGTTGCATCCATATAATACATGAGACAGTAACCTCATAATTCAGCTATGTGGTTATCATTTTAGCGGGACTTTTTAATTTCTATGGTGTTTGTAGGTGGATAATGGATATGTGTATAATACAATTTAATTAATTAAAAAGACAATGTGAACTAAGCTATTTGGAAGCCATTCTGATTATCTTCTTAATTGCAATTATATATATTTTTTCCTTTTGGTAACATGTGGCAATAGCAGAAATTGACTCTGGCATGTGCGTGGCATGGTTTTCACTTTGATTGTTAAGGCTTTCCTGACAATGGATGTAAATGTACATCCTGGTGATATGGAACTTCTCGAACCAAGATGCAAATTTATGTCCTGGAGTCCATTCTGACTATGAAGTGAGCGCAGGAGGCAGTGATAATCTATCAGCAGCTGGGACTTGCTGATAATCATGGACATCAGTAGGGATGAGCGAATCGAATCTGATGAATCCGAATTCGTTACGAATTTCAGGAAAATTTTGATTTAAATTCCATTTAGTGCCGACCAGGCTCCAGGGCATCTAAAATTGAGGATCCACATGTGAGGACATGGGGCAATGAATTCTGGGAAGGCAGTAACAAGGGTTGGCGGGATTACCCTGAATCACATGCAGCATGCAGCCTATAAGCAGCCAGTCACCCCTGTGATGTCACAGCCCTATATAATCAGCAGCCATCTTGCGTCCAGTAAGATCAGCTTTCTATTGCACAAAGAGAAGGAAAGAGAGCTGTGAGTTGCATAGAAAAGCTTTTTTACAGCAGCGATTCACCTCAAGCCCAAATCCAGCCTAAAAGCACTGATAGGGAAGGGAGAGAGATTAAGAGAGAACGTGCAATTGTGGGTGTATTACAGCAGTGATTAACCTCAAACCCAAAACCAGCCTCGAAGCACTGATAGGGAAGGGAGAGAAATGGAGAGAGAAAGTGCAATTCTGAAGGAAGTACACTGTGTGCTGCAGCACTAGAGTGTACATTAACTGAAAAGCTAATAGTAGCCAGCCAGTTAGGGTGAGCAGAGCATTAAAAGCGTATTGTGCTCTATTAAGTGTAACCTGTGTGTCAATCTAAGTGGTGTATCATTTTGTTCCTATTAAAGTCTCAAGGGCCTAGTTACAGTAAAAGGCCAGCCAAAAGTACACACCTGCTGGTATAGACAAAAACTGTTTTAAGCATACTGGAGTGCATTGTACTCCCCTCATAAGTGCATACCACATGCTTACATCTAAGTGGTGTACCATTTTGTTCCTATTAAAGTCTCAAGGGCCTAGTTACTGTGAAAAGCCATCAAAAAGTACACACCTGCTGGTGTTGTAGACAAATACTGTTTTAAACGTAGTGGGATGTACTCCCCTCTTATACGCACTAAGTATGTCAGGCAGAGAAGTTCTAGGATGTGCACAGAGGAGTGGAAGAGGCCTAAATTCATCAGGCAGAGGTTGCAGCAGACTAGGGGCGAGTGGCAGGAGGAGTTGCAGTGAGAGGCCTGAGCTCCTGGTATCAGCTATCGGTTGTATTTCGACCAGCAACCCATCTGCTTTCATTGATTGGTTAACACGGTCATCCACTTAATCACAAGTGGCATCTGACACCCCCAGTCAACAGTCGGTGGGTTCCTCAGACACAACCCTCATTCGGCATGACCCAGGAGTAGTCCCTGTCCTCCCGTTGCCTCTGTCCTTTGCTGTTCCCTTCCCCACAGAAGTATCTTATGCTATGGGTTCAGCTCCACTATTTAGTGAGGACAATGTGCTAGAGGACAGTCAGCAGCTACTGCCCAGCCAACAAAAATGGAGGAGACACTCGCCGCTTTCTCCGCTAGGCGGACAAGAAGTGATGAGGAGAGTGGCGTGGGAGGTGATGTTGCGAGAGTTCAGGCTCTTGAACCAGACACTGTTGAGGAACCTGACGAGGACATCAGTGATGTGTAGAAACAACTCAATGATGATAAAGCCGATCACACTTGGGAGCCAGGTGCAGAAGGGGCTTCATCATCATCAGGAGAAGAGGGTTGGGGGATGCCCGTGAGGCAGCTTCTGAGCCAGCAAGGTGGTAGCATGGTTTGCAGTCAGCATGGTAGCAGAAATGGAAAGTCTGGAGCCAAACGTGCCTGGGGTAGACCACCTGCTTCGTGGTAGCCTACCTTCCTGGGAGTTAGTAGAACAGGGGTTCCTGGAGTTGGTGTCAGAGGCAGACAATCAGTGCAGAGTGATGGTGGGAAAATCAGCTACTCTGTGGTAGTGTTGAGCACAAGACGTGTCGGCAGAAGGTGAAGCGTGGTCAGGGTCCCAATGTTAGCACCACGTCACCATAAAGCGGTCAGGGAGAACTGTGGTTTCAATGTGGTGGTCCAGTCTGCTGCATCACTCAGTGGCACGCCGCTCCCTGTTTCAGCCAGCCAAAGCTCCACCACCTCAACCTAAGGGAGCTGTGTGTCATACCCATTTTCTGTCACTCCAAATGCTCCTGCTCCTCCTACTTCGAGTCAGTCATTCTGCCAGAAATCCATCGGCGAAACCATGTCCAAGAGACAACAATATGTGCTCATCCAACGGCGCAGAAGCTTAATGTTCTCCTGTCCAACTTGCTGGTACCGCAGTCCCTCCCTTTTCAAGTGGTGGACTCTGCACCTTTCAGAGAACTGATGGCTTGTGCGGAGCCGAAGTGGAGAGTCCCAAGCCGTCATTTCTTTGTGAAGAAGGCAGTACCAGCCCTGCACAATTTTGTGGAACAGAAGGTGGGCCAGTCCTTGAGCCTGTCAGTGTGTACCAAAGTGCTCAGCAGCACTGACGTGTGTAGCTGTAACTACGGTCAGGGACAAAACATGTCCTTTATGGCCCACTGGGTGAATGTGATTCCTGCACAGCCACTACAGCAACTTGGACAGGTCACGCTGCTTCCTCCTCCACGCTCTCAGGCCATTGGTGTTACGCCGAGCGCTCCGGGTTCCCGCTCCTCCCCGGAGCGCTCGCTTCACCTCCTCCGCTGCAGCGCCCCGGTCACGTCCTCTGACCCGGGGCGCTGCGATCCTGCTGCTAGCCGGGATGCGATTCGCGATGCGGGTAGCGCCCGCTCGCGATGCGCACCCCGGCTCTCCTACCTGACTCGCTCCCCGTCTGTTCTGTCCCGGCGCGCGCGGCCCCGCTCCCTAGGGCGCGCGCGCGCCGGGTCTCTGCGATTTAAAGGGCCACTGCGCCGCTGATTGGCGCAGTGGTTCCAATTAGAGTTATCACCTGTGCACTCCCTATATTACCTCACTTCCCTTGCACTCCCTTGCCGGATCTTGTTGCCTTAGTGCCAGTGAAAGCGTTCCTTGTGTGTCCCTTGCCAGTGTTTCCAGACCTTCTGCCGTTGCCCCTGACTACGATCCTTGCTGCCTGCCCCGACCTTCTGCTACGTCCGACCTTGCTTCTGCCTACTCCCTTGTACCGCGCCTATCTTCAGCAGCCAGAGAGGTGAGCCGTTGCTAGTGGATACGACCTGGTCACTACCGCCGCAGCAAGACCATCCCGCTTTGCGGCGGGCTCTGGTGAAAACCAGTAGTGGCTTAGAACCGGTCCACTAGCACGGTCCACGCCAATCCCTCTCTGGCACAGAGGGTCCACTACCTGCCAGCCGGCATCGTGACAGTAGATCCGGCCATGGATCCCGCTGAAGTTCCTCTGCCAGTTGTCGCTGACCTCACCACGGTGGTCGCCCAGCAGTCACAACAGATTGCGCAACAAGGCCAACAGCTGTCTCAACTGACCGTTATGCTACAACAGTTGCTACCACAGCTTCAGCAGTCATCTCCTCCGCCAGCTCCTGCACCTCCTCCGCAGCGAGTGGCCGCTCCTGGGATACGCTTATCCTTGCCGGATAAGTTTGATGGGGACTCTAAGTTTTGCCGTGGCTTCCTTTCCCAATGTTCCCTGCATCTGGAGATGATGTCGGACCTGTTTCCCACTGAAAGGTCTAAGGTGGCTTTCGTAGTCAGTCTTCTGTCCGGAAAAGCCCTGTCATGGGCCACACCGCTCTGGGACCGCAATGACCCCGTCACTGCCTCAGTACACTCCTTCTTCTCGGAAATCCGAAGTGTCTTTGAGGAACCTGCCCGAGCCTCTTCTGCTGAGACTGCCCTGTTGAACCTGGTCCAGGGTAATTCTTCCGTTGGCGAGTATGCCGTACAATTCCGTACACTTGCTTCAGAATTGTCCTGGAATAATGAGGCCCTCTGCGCGACCTTCAAAAAAGGCCTATCCAGCAACATTAAAGATGTTCTGGCCGCACGAGAAATTCCTGCTAATCTACATGAACTTATTCACCTAGCCACTCGCATTGACATGCGTTTTTCTGAAAGGCGTCAGGAACTCCGCCAAGATATGGACTCTGTTCGCACGAGGCGTTTCGTCTCCTCGGCTCCTCTCTCCTCTGGTCCCCTGCAATCTGTTCCTGTGCCTCCCGCCGTGGAGGCTATGCAGGTCGACCGGTCTCGCCTGACACCTCAAGAGAGGACACGACGCCGTATGGAGAACCTCTGCCTGTACTGTGCTAGTACCGAACACTTCCTGAGGGATTGTCCTATCCGTCCTCCCCGCCTGGAAAGACGTACGCTGACTCCGCACAAAGGTGAGACAGTCCTTGATGTCTACTCTGCTTCTCCACGTCTTACTGTGCCGGTGCGGATGTCTGCTTCTGCCTTCTCCTTCTCTACAGTGGCCTTCTTGGACTCTGGTTCTGCAGGAAATTTTATTTTGGCCTCTCTCGTCAACAGGTTCAACATCCCAGTGACCAGTCTCGCCAGACCCCTCTACATCAATTGTGTAAATAATGAAAGATTGGACTGTACCATACGTTTCCGCACGGAGCCCCTTCTTATGAGCATCGGATCTCATCATGAGAGGATTGAACTTTTGGTCCTCCCCAATTGCACCTCGGAGATTCTCCTTGGACTTCCCTGGCTTCAACTTCATTCCCCAACCCTGGATTGGTCCACTGGGGAGATCAAGAGTTGGGGGTCCTCTTGTTCTAAGAACTGTCTAAAACCGGTTCCCAGTAACCCTTGCCGTAACTCTGTGGTTCCTCCAGTAACCGGTCTCCCCAAGGCCTATATGGACTTCGCGGATGTGTTCTGCAAAAAACAAGCTGAGACTCTACCTCCTCACAGGCCTTATGATTGCCCTATCGACCTCCTCCCGGGTACTACTCCACCCCGGGGCAGAATTTATCCTCTCTCTGCCCCAGAGACTCTTGCCATGTCCGAATACGTCCAGGAGAATCTAAAAAGGGGCTTTATCCGTAAATCCTCCTCTCCTGCCGGAGCCGGATTTTTCTTTGTCTCCAAAAAAGATGGCTCCCTACGTCCTTGCATTGACTACCGCGGTCTTAATAAAATCACGGTTAAGAACCGCTACCCCTTACCCCTCATCTCTGAACTCTTTGATCGCCTCCAAGGTGCCCACATCTTCACTAAATTGGACTTAAGAGGTGCCTATAACCTCATCCGCATCAGAGAGGGGGACGAGTGGAAAACGGCATTTAACACCAGAGATGGACACTTTGAGTATCTGGTCATGCCCTTTGGACTGTGCAATGCCCCTGCCGTCTTCCAAGACTTTGTCAATGAAATTTTTCGTGATCTATTATACTCCTGTGTTGTGGTATATCTGGACGATATCCTAATTTTTTCTGCCAATCTAGAGGAACATCGCCGGCATGTCCGTATGGTTCTTCAGAGACTTCGTGACAACCAACTCTATGCCAAAATTGAGAAATGTCTGTTTGAATGCCAATCTCTTCCTTTTCTAGGATATTTGGTCTCTGGCCAGGGACTACAGATGGATCCAGACAAACTCTCTGCCGTCTTAAATTGGCCACGCCCCTCCGGACTCCGTGCTATCCAACGCTTTTTGGGGTTCGCCAATTATTACAGGCAATTTATTCCACATTTTTCTACCATTGTGGCTCCTATCGTGGCTTTAACCAAGAAAAATGCTGATCCCAAGTCCTGGCCTCCTCAAGCAGAAGACTCCTTTAAACAACTCAAGTCTGCCTTTTCTTCGGCTCCCGTGCTCTCCAGACCTGACCCTTCCAAACCCTTCCTATTGGAGGTTGATGCCTCCTCAGTAGGAGCTGGAGCCGTTCTTCTACAAAAAAATCCTTCCGGGCATGCTGTCACTTGTGGTTTTTTCTCTAGGACCTTCTCTCCAGCGGAGAGGAACTACTCCATCGGGGATCGAGAGCTTCTAGCCATTAAATTAGCACTTGAGGAATGGAGGCATCTGCTGGAGGGATCAAGATTTCCTGTTATTATCTACACCGACCACAAGAACCTCTCCTACCTCCAGTCTGCCCAACGGCTGAATCCTCGCCAGGCCCGGTGGTCTCTGTTCTTTGCCCGATTTAATTTTGAGATTCACTTTCGTCCTGCCGATAAGAACATTAGAGCCGATGCTCTCTCTCGTTCCTCGGATGCCTCAGAAGTTGATCTCCCTCCGCAACACATCATTCCACCCGACTGCCTGATCTCCACTTCTCCTGCCTCCATCAGACAGACTCCTCCAGGAAAGACCTTTGTTTCCCCACGCCAACGCCTCGGAATCCTCAAATGGGGTCACTCCTCCCATCTCGCAGGTCATGCGGGCATCAAGAAATCTGTGCAACTCATCTCCCGCTTCTATTGGTGGCCGACTCTGGAGACGGATGTTGGGGACTTTGTGCGAGCCTGCACTATCTGTGCCCGGGATAAGACTCCTCGCCAGAAGCCCGCTGGGTTTCTTCATCCTCTGCCTGTCCCCGAACAGCCTTGGTCTCTGATTGGTATGGATTTTATTACTGATTTACCCCCTTCCCGTGGCAACACCGTTATTTGGGTGGTCGTTGATCGATTCTCCAAAATGGCACATTTCATTCCTCTTCCTGGTCTTCCTTCTGCGCCTCAGTTGGCTAAACAATTTTTTGTACACATTTTTCGTCTTCACGGGTTGCCTACGCAGATTGTCTCGGATAGAGGGGTCCAATTCGTGTCTAAATTCTGGAGAGCTCTCTGTAAACAACTCAAGATTAAATTACATTTTTCCTCTGCATATCATCCCCAGTCCAATGGACAAGTAGAAAGAATTAACCAGATCCTGGGTGATTATTTGCGACATTTTGTTTCCTCCCGCCAGGATGACTGGGCAGATCTCCTTCCATGGGCCGAATTCTCGTATAACTTCAGGGTCTCTGAATCTTCCTCCAAATCCCCATTTTTCGTGGTGTACGGCCGTCACCCTCTTCCCCCCCTCCCTACCCCCTTGCCCTCTGGTCTGCCCGCTGTGGATGAAATTTCTCGTGACCTTTCCATTATATGGAGAGAGACCCAAAATTCTCTCTTACAGGCTTCTTCACGCATGAAGAGGTTCGCGGATAAGAAAAGAAGAGCTCCCCCCGTTTTTTCCCCTGGAGACAAGGTATGGCTCTCCGCTAAATATGTCCGCTTCCGTGTCCCTAGCTACAAGTTGGGACCACGCTATCTTGGTCCTTTCAAAATTCTGTGTCAAATTAATCCTGTCTCTTATAAACTTCTTCTTCCTCCTTCTCTTCGTATCCCTAATGCCTTTCACGTCTCTCTTCTCAAACCACTCATCCTCAACCGTTTTTCTCCCAAATCTGTTCCTCCCACTCCTGTTTCCGGCTCCTCGGACGTCTTCTCGGTCAAGGAGATTTTGGCTGCCAAAAAGGTCAGAGGAAAAAATTTTTTTTTAGTAGACTGGGAGGGTTGTGGTCCTGAAGAGAGATCCTGGGAACCTGAGGACAACATCCTTGACAAAAGTCTGCTCCTCAGGTTCTCAGGCTCCAAGAAGAGGGGGAGACCCAAGGGGGGGGGTACTGTTACGCCGAGCGCTCCGGGTTCCCGCTCCTCCCCGGAGCGCTCGCTTCACCTCCTCCGCTGCAGCGCCCCGGTCACGTCCTCTGACCCGGGGCGCTGCGATCCTGCTGCTAGCCGGGATGCGATTCGCGATGCGGGTAGCGCCCGCTCGCGATGCGCACCCCGGCTCTCCTACCTGACTCGCTCCCCGTCTGTTCTGTCCCGGCGCGCGCGGCCCCGCTCCCTAGGGCGCGCGCGCGCCGGGTCTCTGCGATTTAAAGGGCCACTGCGCCGCTGATTGGCGCAGTGGTTCCAATTAGAGTTATCACCTGTGCACTCCCTATATTACCTCACTTCCCTTGCACTCCCTTGCCGGATCTTGTTGCCTTAGTGCCAGTGAAAGCGTTCCTTGTGTGTCCCTTGCCAGTGTTTCCAGACCTTCTGCCGTTGCCCCTGACTACGATCCTTGCTGCCTGCCCCGACCTTCTGCTACGTCCGACCTTGCTTCTGCCTACTCCCTTGTACCGCGCCTATCTTCAGCAGCCAGAGAGGTGAGCCGTTGCTAGTGGATACGACCTGGTCACTACCGCCGCAGCAAGACCATCCCGCTTTGCGGCGGGCTCTGGTGAAAACCAGTAGTGGCTTAGAACCGGTCCACTAGCACGGTCCACGCCAATCCCTCTCTGGCACAGAGGGTCCACTACCTGCCAGCCGGCATCGTGACAATTGGTCCTGTGACAGTGTGCGACTCCACCTTCTCATCCTCCACCGTGTCCTCAGCCTCCACTACACGGACAAATCTCAGTGCCCCTCCAGCATACCATGTGTGCAGGGCACGGCGGTGTCACACTGTTCTTCACATGGTTTGCCTTGGCGAACGGAGTCACACAGGGGAAGAACTGCTAAAAGTCATTCATCAAGGAATTGAATCATGGTTTACTTCTGCGCTGCAACAAGGATGCCTGAGCCATGCACCCTGCATGGCAAATGTGTTCAATCTGGTTGTCAAGTGGTTCCTGCAAGACATCCTAACAATGGAAAGGAAACTTTGCATGCACTTCAGCCACTCGTACACAGCAAGTACACCTTCCTTGAGCTGCAGCATCAGAACGGTATCCCCCAACATAGTCTGATTTGCGATGTTTCCACACATTTGAATTCCCCCCTCCATATGTTGGACCAACTATACGAACACAGAAAAGCCATCACCAATTTCTTGATGATCCAAGTGGATAGGGGGACTCCCCTGTGTAACTTCAATGTCAACCAGTGGCATATCATACGTGTCACCTGCTATTTGCTCAGGCCCTTTGAAGAAGCCACCTTATTAGTCAGTCGCCAGGATTACGGGATGAACAACATCATTCCACTGCTTCATTTACTACAACACATGTTGGAAACGATGGCTGGTCAGGGTACTGGAAATGTGATGCTTACATGTCACGGTCACATGAGCCCTGTGGGGGCTGAAGGTCACTTGCGCAAATGGCACAATGCATGCTCACTTGTTTGCGTAGTGACCGCCAAATTGTCATCATTCGGCAGTGGGATGATTTCTGACTCTCCACCTTATTGGACTCTCACTACCAGCACAAAATGGGGGACTTTTTTACACCCACTGAGAGGGAGGACAAACTGATCTACTACAGAGACATCCTACGTAGTCAATTGGCCGATGCCTATCTGCGCCATCATCCATCCTTTTGCAGGTCTGACTCAGGTGGTCCTCTGCGCTCACCTTACCTTTCACTGCCATGGCTGTTGGGGAGGGGGGGGGGGGGGGTGGAAGGAGCAGTACCAGCTCAATTAGCAGCAGCCTGAGTCTACAGTCGCTGATGAGTAGCTTTCTTCACCTGCATAGTGAAGCAACTCATCAGCAGCAGGTAGACCTGTAGCAGGACCTGAAACAGCAAATGGTGGCATATCTTGACATGACCATACCAACACACTTTGAAGATCCGCTGGACTTCTGGGCAGCCAAACTTGATTTGTGGCCGCAACTAGCAGAGTTTGCCCTGGAAAAGCTATCCTACCCGACAAGTAGTGTGCCATCAGAGCGGGTGTTTAGTGCGGCGAGGGCCATAGTAACTCTAATGAGAACTGGTCTGTCCACAAAAAATGTGGAGAGACTGACCTTTGTAAAGATGAATCAAGCATGGATCAGCCAGGATTTCCACCCACCAATATCAGACCACAAGTAAATATTGAGGATTTAATAATATTCTTAGTATAAAATATATGTACCCAAAATATTTTTGAAATCAAACAAAAGGAAAGGTGTGCAAAAAAACACCATGTGCTACCTACAACACCAGGTATTGATGTGATGCAAAGACCTCTAAAAGGTGGAAGGGAACAACGTATGGTCCATTGTAACAGGTGGGGGTAAAAACTTCCCCTGTAAGGCCCTACTCTAGCCTTATTTATTCCCTTCTTGGCAAGTGTTACTCGCCCAAAAAAGGGCAGCCCCACACAGGAACCTCTCCCTATTTCACCCTACAAACACTGCCATTTCCCAAGGTATTTAGGTGGAAATAGAGAGAGTTTTCTATGTGGGGCTGCCCTTTTTAGGGTGAGTAACATTTACTTACAGGGGAAGTTTTTTTCCCCCACCTGCTACAATGGACAATACTTTGTTCCCTTCCACCTTTTTCGAGGAAAGTATTACTCGTCTTAAAAAGGGTGGCCCCACACAGAAACTAATCTCTATTTCCACCTAAAAACCCTGGGAAATGGTATTGTTTGTAGGTGGAAATTGCTTCTATTAAAAAATCTTAATCCTTCCAATAGTTATTAGCTTCTGAAGTTGAGTTGTTGTTTTCTGTCTAACTGCTCTCTGATGACTCACGTCCCAGGAGTTGTGCAGTTCCTATGGGGATATTCTCTCATCATGCACAGCTCCCGGGACGTGACATCATCATTGAGCAGTTAGACAGAAAACTTCAGAAGCTAATAACTATTGGAAGGATTAATATTTTTTAATAGAAGTAATTTGCAAATCTGTTTAACTTTCCGGAGCCAGTTGATATATATAAAAAAAGGTTTTGCCTGGAATACCCCTTTAAAAAAAAAATTGGGTCCATATATTTTATCCTAAGGATATTATTAAAAGCTAAGTTTTACGTCATGCATATCCTCAATACTTACTTGTGCACACTAACACTTTTCCAAAAGAGACCATTTTCTTCTGCCTTCCTGCCTCAGATAATATTTTGATCCTGCCATCCGCCTGATGCCATACATCTGATGCCAAGTTCTCCTTTTTTCACCCACCTTTGTCACCGGGTACTGGTATTGCCACCCACCGCCCCACTCTGTCACCGGGTCACTTTCAGGACTCCAGATGCTGCTGCTGCCACCTCCAGGCTGTCTCATTCTGTCACCATATGTTCACCTCATGCTGATGCCAGCTCCAGGCTGTCTCATTCTGCCACCATATGTTCTCCTCCTGCTGCCATTAACTCCAGGCTGTATCATTAAGCCATTATATGGTCTCCTCATGCTGCCGCCAACTCCAGGCTGTGTCATTATGCCACTGTTTGGTCTCCTCCTGCTTCCGCCACCTCCAGGCTGTGTCATTTAGCCACTATATGTTCTCCTCATGCTGCCTCAAACACCAGGCTGTATCATTCAGCCACCATATGCTGCCACCAACTCCAGGCTGTGTCATTCAGCCACTATATGTTCTCCTCATGCTGCCACCACCTCCACGCTGTGTCATTAAGCCACTATATGGTCTCCTCATTCTGCCGCCACCTTCACGCTGTGTTATTCAGGCACTATATGTTTCCCTCATGCTGCCGCCACCTCCAGGCTGTGTCATTCAGCCACTACATTGTCACGATTCGGCTAGCTGGATATGGATCCTCTGTGTCAGCGAGGGATTGGCGTGGACTGTGTCGGTGGACCGGTTCTAAGATGCTACTGGTATTCACCAGAGCCCGCCGCAAAGCGGGATGGTCTTGCTGCGGCGGTAGCAACCAGGTCATATCCACCGGCAACGGCTCAACCTCGCTGACTGCTGAGAAGGCGTGGGACAGAAGGACTAGGCAGAGGCAAGGTCAGACGTAGCAGAAGGTCGGGGCAGGCGGCAAGGTTCGTAGTCAATGTGGATAGCAGAAGATCTGGAACACAGGCTTTGGACAACACTAAACGCTTTCACTGGCACAAGGCAACAAGATCCGGCAAGGAAATGCAGGGGAAGTGAGGTAATATAGCCAGGGAGCAGGTGGAAGCTAATTAGGCTAATTGGGCCAGGCACCAATCATTGGTGCACTGGCCCTTTAAATCTTAGAGAGCTGGCGCGCGCGCACCCTAAGGAGCGGAGCCACGCGCGCCAGGACATGACAGCCGGGGGCCGGGGCAGGTGAGTGACTTGGGATGCGATTCGCGAGCGGGCGCGTCCCGCTATGCGAATCGCATCCCCGCCGGCAATGTCAGTGCAGCGCTCCCGGTCAGCGGGTCTGACCGGGGCGCTGCAGAGAGTGGAACACCGCGAGCGCCCCGGGAAGGAGCAGAGACCTGGAGCGCTCGGCGTAACATATATGTTCTCCTCATGCTGCCACAAACTCCAGGCTGAGTCATTCAGCCATTATATGCTGCCGCCAACTCCAGGCTGTGTCATTCAGCCACTATGTGGTCTCTTCATGCTGCTGCCAACTCCAGGCTGTGTCATTCAGGCGCTATATGGTCTCCTCATGCTGCTGCTACCTCCAAGCTGTGTCATTCAGCCACTATATGGTCACCTCATACTGATGCCACCTCCAGGGTCTGTCATTGTGCCACTTTGCGACAGTGATTCTAATAGCGACGCCGCTGATCTGCATGACATACTGAGTAACAGTATTATTTCACTAACCCAGCACACTCTATGTGTGTTACAGCAAGGCAAAGTGTTCTTCACTCCTATTGAGGCACTCTGTAGGCCAGAAATAGCCATTTTTAATAGCGATTGGCCGCAAAAAAATTAAAACCGAAACAAATTATTTTGGAAAATTCAGCGAATCGGCCAAATCAAATTTTTTAAAAATTCGCTCATCTCTAGTGAAGACGATACAGCACGAAATAAGCTCTGCGGCTCCTTTATTCAATCAAATTATTATGGGTTGCAGAAGTCAGAACCCCATCGATTACAGAGTAATAGCATATCCTACCAATATGATAAGGTTTGAAGACACCTTTAAAGGGATCATGTACTGTACTTTTACCTATTTATATTATTGATAGGAAAATAAGAAGGATATGTGTAAAAAAAACAAATATGTGTAGATCATCCTTTATCCTCATTCACACTAATACTATGCACCATTTATGTCATTAGTATTTAGTGTCTGTGTGTTGCAATTCTTTCGTTGCTCATAAACCTGTCTGGGGCTGCAAATATGTCACAACATCAATATAAATATCAAGATTTAACAATCCATAAGTCACACAATTCGAATCGTAACTGAAACTTCAATATTCTGTGCGGAAACTGCCATCTGAAGCATGCAAATTACATCTGGATTTGCTGGCCTTGTGCAAACATTAGCATAATGAGGACAAAATTTATATTAGCAAAGGATTTGATTAAATATGCAGTAGTAAATATAGCAAAATGAGCCACATTACACTGATCAGGACAGACATAAACATTATCACCAATTCTGCATAATATGTGCTTGCTTTTTTTATTTAATGTACTAGCATTATAATGTTGATCTGCAATCATGATGGTCTGCTTGGTAAGTTTTTGGCTATTATATTTTATAGGAGATAAGTATGCTAGCTGAGTTTGTCAGAATATAGTATCCTCCCATATTAGAATACAATTACATTTACATTCACATTTTAATTTATAATTCAACATACCTATTATATTTGCATAAGGTTTGTGTAGGAGTTTAGAGTTGATTCGTCCACCATGAATTTGTCTTTTGTATAGCACCTTAAATATTCCACACTAAACAAGTATTTAAATAGCGTTTTTTTTGTACTTTTTTCAGTATAGTTTTTTAAAAGAGAACCTGGCATAATTTTAATGCTGCCCAAACCATCTGAAGCATGAAACAGGGCCAGCCTTCCTTAGGACAACCATAGAGGGTTGTAATAAGGGAGCCTGTCCTAATTATAAGTAATAGCTTGCTATAAATAACTGCATTGTTATTGCACTTTATTAGCCTAGATGGTATGTTATATACTCTTTATTAATGACCACTTTACATTTCAATGTCCTACCACTGCTCTTTTACTTGCATTTGCATTATGGAACCAAAATGTCAACTGATTTGCGTGAGCTTCTGTTTGTTCCTCATGTCTGTTGGGTAGTAGCCATGACCATAAGGGTAAGCGGCCATTCTATTGGGTTCTCCTGAGTGAAAGGGAACTGTGCTGCATCCCTCCAGGGG
Organism: Hyla sarda; assembly: GCF_029499605.1. Lineage (NCBI taxonomy): Eukaryota > Metazoa > Chordata > Amphibia > Anura > Hylidae > Hyla > Hyla sarda. The sequence continues at coordinate 207,623,859 of NC_079194.1, read as the reverse complement.
ATGGTACCATAGGTAATATTATAAGAATCAGAGGTAGGAAGAGACTAAAGGTTGCTGCTGCTACTTAAGATAGAAAGGATATCCACCACATATCATTGCATACCCTAGACACCACAAGCCCCTGCATCTGATTAATGTTGCATCTGGTTAGGTTGTTGGCTGCATCCTAATACCAAGGCTTTGTCCTGCCAAGAGGGCAAATCCAGGAGAGATGTGTTTGGTCTGCCTCACTGCCCAAGGACTACCTGTACTTAGTTTGTTTTAAGGTAGAAAGCACTTGTGCAAGCGATTCTAGAAGACCTTCCTGAACAGAGCCCTTGGTCATCAACTGAAAAACAATATGGAAAATATACCATCTATTTACTTTTGGCAACTTTTTAAGTGAATGTGGTTAAGCGAAAAGTGGCGAGGTCTTGTGTACCCTCTGTTTTTACCATAAATTAGGCCTGCACACTGGTCTAAGATGCTTTCAATTTAAGAGATATTCACTGAACAAACAAAGATGTACCTGGATTTATTAAAAGAAATGAAGCTTGACAGAAGTACAAAAGTTGTACTGAAAACGTTTACAGACTGTGCCTCACACTTAGGAACCATTTTATCACATTTCTTACTCATATCCAGCTGCCAAGTAACAATACTCTTATCTAGCAACTGAACAAGTATGTGTGTTCTTATGTGCAGAGCTTCGATTTACTATGTACCACTAGCCTTGGGACCATAACTAAGTCTCAACCTCTTAACCAGAGCCTCTGGGCCTGCTTCCTGCTTACAGGTCAATTATAAACTCATATGGCACAATGCCAATGGCTTAAGTGGAGTTAAAACATTGCCATTAAAGAGTACCTGTCGTCAAACCATATTTTCTAAACTAACTCAGATTATATTCCCTAACTATTCCTCAAACACCTCCTGCCCTTAGAAAAATGTTCTGAGCTTTAAAAAGCTCTGTATCATACCTTTCCCCCTCGCTCACATTGTCTGAGCTCCTGGCAGGAGAAAGTGGGCGTTCCCCAGCAAGTGAAATGTCACTGAAGCCTGTGAGAGATGTGCCTCGCCATGTCCCACATGTACTTCCTGAGTTTCGTCTCCTGCCAGGCAGGGAGGAGACCAAACTAACTTTTCGACTTGCTCAGGGAACAGAACAGAGCCACCTAGTGGCCATTTTTTCAATCACATTAAAAACATAAGAATTTTAACAGCAAGTAAATAGCAAAGTGTCTTATAATTACATAAGGAACCATATATTAAAAGTTTAGTTTGGTGAAAGGTACTCTTTAAACTCTTGCAAACACTGCACAAACTTGTGCCTCCTCTGCACAAACTTCCTAAAACCATAGTGCTGACTAGCACATTTGGGGGAGAAGTAAAATAATTTGGAGTGGGTAACCATTTTAGTGCAACCTTAAAGAGATTGTCAGGTGATTTTTTTTATATTTTTTTTTTTATATAGCTATGACTTAAAGAGTAAGGAAAAAAAGGCAGTACTCACATTCTGTCTATTACTGCCAGAGGCAGGTTGCTACAGCCAGTGATTGGCTGAGCAGGCAATTCCTTGTGTCGAGATGTCGCTAGGAAGAGATAGGCAGCATGGACTGAGCTCTGACAGAACAGCAGCAGTAGCAAGGAGTAACAGTTGAGAATGACTATTTTAACTTTTTCGGCCAAACCTGCCCACTATTAAAAAAAGAAAACTCAAGCAGATCTCTAAATTTGACTCTTATTGATGACCTGATCACTTCGCTTGGCAAAGCCCAACATATTTTGAGATTTGATTCCACCAAGGGCTATTGGCAAATGCCACTTGAAAGGTGCTCTCATGAAAAGACTGCTTTTGCTGCCCTATAAAGCTTCAGTTCAGAATGTATAAACAGCAGAGTACTAGGGTGCTTCTGGCCATTAAAAGGTAGCTGCAATTTTTCTCAAAATCAATATGAGTATTGTTTGCAAAGACTGGGTGTGAACTATGTATGACAGAGCAATTATCCACCACACCCCATTATGTTGGGATGTAGGCATTCTTGCTGTCAGACATAGTCCATACTCCTGCTTTGCAAATAATACTTTTTTGTTTTTGCTCAAAATAAAAATATTTTCAGAGAAATTAGTGGTGAACTCCTTAATTCCCTTAAGGACACAAGGTTTTCTTTTATTTTTGCACTTAAATTTTTTCCTACAGACCCATATAATTGTTTTTTGTGCCACCAATTTTTGTGCCACCAAGTAATGACATCAATTGTTTTACTACAAAATCTACAGTGAAACCAAAAGAAAATTATTTATGGGGCAAACTTCAAAAAGAAACACCATTTTGTAACTTTGGGGGGCTTCCGATTCTACACAGTGCACTTTTCAGGAAAAAATAACACACTGGCCATCATTTACTAAGTTAAAACTGACCAGTTTTTGTCTGGTTGTTTTGGTGCAGAGTGTCTGTGCCATGTCTGCGCCAGTGTGATCCAGGAAAATCCGACAAACCAGATATTGCTGATCAGAAAAATTTCCTGACTTTTCCCTATAGTAAATAGAGAGTAATCCTGCAAGTCTGAAACAACATTTCCCAGTAGTAAAAACCATACACTCTTAGTAAATGAGGCCCATTATCTTTATTCTGTAGGTCCATACGATTAAAATGATACCCAGCTCATATAGATTTTATTTTGTTTTACTTCTTTCAAAAAAGTATAACTTTTTGCACAAAAAATTGCATGTTTAAAATTGTCCTCTTCTGACCCCTATAACTTTTTAATTTTTCTACATATGGGGATGTGTGAGGGCTAATTTTTTTGTGCTGTGAGTTTTTATCAGTACCATTTTTGTTTTAATGGGACTTTTTGATCGTTTTTTATACATTTATTTAGAGTAAACAAAGTTACACAAAATTATGCAATCTTTGGCGATTTTTCATTTTTGCCCTTATGATTTTTAGAAGGTGAGGAGGAAAAAACTAAACACTTTCAATTTTCCACCTAAAAATCCATGAGGGCTTTGTTCTTTGCGCCAATAATTTTACTTTGTAATACCATTAATAATTTTACTACCAAATCTACGGTGAAACCAGGAAAAAATTATTTGTGGGACAAAATTTTAAAAAAAAAGCCGTTTTGTAATTTTAGTGGCTTCCGTTTCTATGCAGTGCAGTTTTCTGCAAAAATTGCACCTAATATTTATTCTGTAGGTCCATATGATCTGAAGGATACCCAATTTATATAGGTTTGATTTTATATTACTACTGAAAAAAATTATAACTACATGCACCAAAATGTATACGTTGAAAAATGTCCTCTTCTCACCCCTATAACTTTTTTATTTTTCTGTATAAGGGGCAATATGAGGGCTCTTTTATTGTGCCATGATCTGAAGTTTTTATCGGTACCATTTTTGTTTTGATCAGACTTTTTGATCCCTTTTTATTCATTTTTTATGGTGTAAAAAGTGACCAAAAAGTGACTTTGGAATTAATAAATTTTTTTTCCAATATAGATATTTATTAGATTTTTGTCAAATAAACATAAGACAAATAACAGCAAGTAAATACAACCTTACATAAGAGTGGGAAGTCAAAAGGCATGAGAAACAGACATCGGATCCACAAACATCTAAGCATGGCAAAAGTATCAATTGCTATGATTCGGTGTGACAAAAATCCACTTGTCTATGAAATAAAAAGGGTGGGGGTAAGGGGGTAAAGAGGGAAGGCCAAGGAGGAGGCCCGGGGGGGGGGGGGGAGAGGGGATGGGGGGGAGAGTGGGAGAAGGGGAAAGTAGGGAAGAGAGAGAAACAGGAATGAAAGGAGAAAGAAGAAGAGCCATAGCAATAGCACGATTGAAGTTCAGACAGCAACTCACCATTCCAAAGAAATCCCTGTCCAGAGCTCACCCAGCATCCGGTCAAGGCCAGTCTACTCTTGTGGACAGTGGTGGCAGAAAGTGGAAGGGATTGAGGGTGACATTAGTGTGGAGCAACAGGAGGTTGCGTATGCATGGTCGTGAAGTCCGGTGAATTGAAAAACGCCAACCATGGAGACCAGGTTGCGGTGCATTTATGAAGAGAGCGGTGTGAGTCCGGGAGAAGCTCCTCCATCCTATGTAAATAGGCCACTTCCTGAAGCCAAGACGAAAGGGTTGGTGGGAGAGAGGATCTCCAAAGGCGGGGAATGACTGTTCGGGCCGCCAACAGCAGGAAGCGTAGGTGGGGCCAAACATCCCTCGGTACTGAACTTGGCAGCACCGTGAGGAGAAGGACAAGTGGGTAAAGTGTCAAACGAATTGAGGTCATACGATGGATGGCATCCAACACATGAGACCAGTAAGAGGAGAGGGAAGGGCAATCAATCCAAATATGCATGATAGTCCCCTTCGGGGCCCCACATCTCCAGCAAACGTTCGGCACCGAGGGGTAAAAGCGCGCGAGAAGGTCTGGTACTCTGTACTACCTTGTGAGGAGCTTATAATTAGTTTCTTGCGCTCGGCAGGAGATAGAAGTTGTGTGACATCACTTCACTGCGGAGTTCCATTCCTCGTCAGACAAGGGGCGTCCTATCGCCCCGTCCCACGCACGTCTAAAGGGGAGCTGGGTGTCTCTAAGGGAGTCTAGATGAAGGCCATACAACACTTTAATTGGGTGGCATGTGGGTGATGTGGAAACACAGAGCCGCTCAAAAGGGGTCAGTGGGCGATGCAATTGCAGGGACGCCCCGGAGGATCTGTAGAAGTGGCAAAGCTGTATATATTGAAAACCATCAGTTGGAGAAGGATTACCGTCAGCTAGAATCGCAGATAACCATTTCAAAGTAGTGTCCTCCAGGAAGTCCCTGAACAACACCCCCGACATACGTGTCTTGCCTAGGAAAGAGGGAGCTGAGAGGGCCGGGGGAAAGGTCACATTACCAAATGCAGGGGACAGGGGACCGCTTGGGTCCACTATAGGTGACCGTCTAAGATATGACCGTCGCAGCATAGCAATGGAGGCCACAATCAGGGGTAGGAGGCTCAAGGCCTCCCTGGAAATCGCCTTGTCTGGAAGCCAGAGGAGGGCCCTGGGGTCAATCCGGGATTCAGACAACTCCAGGACAATTCACTGCCTCCTATCCCAACCATGGAAGCTGTCAAGAACTCTTGTCAGGACCGTTGAGATGTAATAGTGTAGGCAGTCTGGAAGGGCCAAACCTCCATCCAACTTTCTACGCGTCAATATAGCTCGGGCAATTCGGGGGTGCCTGTTAGCCCAGATGAAACCAGAGAGGAGCCGATTCCCTTTCTTAAAGAAGGAGCAAGGTAAATGGATCGGAATGCAGGAGAACAAGTATAACAGCCGAGGGAGAACATTCATCTTTAGAATGTTGATCCTTCCCAGCCAGGAAAAGTCTTTATGCTCCCATCTGTTAGATCCGAGCCAAGAAGCGATAGAAGGGGAGGGAAATTAAGCTTGTAGGCATCGGAGATGTTAGAGGGCACCTGGATGCCCAAGTATTTAATGGATTTGGGGCGCCACAAGAAAGGGTAGGAGTCTTGTAGCTGGCGCATGACCTGTGGGTGAAGGGAAATGTTAAGCGCCTCACTTTTAGAGTGGTTCAGTTTATAGTTGCTATACATAGAATACCTGTGCAGAGTGGCCATTAAGGAGGGGGGGAAGTAAGAGGGGAGTAAAGGAACAGGAGATGATCATCCGCGAATGCGGAACACTTGCAATGACACGAGGGAGTGGACAGCCCCCTGATGTCAGAGAACATAAAGCAATGGGGATAGGGGGCACCCCTGCCTCGTGCCATTGCAAATGTCAAATGGACTAGAGAGGATACCATTCACTCGCACCTGGGCCTTGGGGTGAGAATACAGTGCCATTATTCGTGCCTTCATCAGGGGACCCAGTCCTATCTGAGACAAGGTGGCCTCCAGGAAGCCCCAATCCACCCTATCAAAGGCTTTCTCCGCATCTAACTCAATGAGAAAGAGTGGGATCTGTTTCTTAAGAGCAGAGTGTATAACTGAGAACACTCTCAGGGTGTTGTCTCTAGCTTCTCGGTTGCGAACAAACCCAACCTGATCTGGGTGGATCAGGGTCTCCAGGCTTCCAGCTAGCCTATTGGCTATGAGCTTAGCATAAATCTTTGCATCCGTATTGAGCAGAGAGATCGGTCGGTAGCTGGAGCAAAAAGAGGGATCTTTACCCTCCTTAGAGATTACCATGATGAAGGCACGAAGAAAGGACTGGGGAGGGGAAGAGGAAAGAGAAACAGCATTAAGGGCCAAAAGGAGGGGCCCTGAGAGTTCGGGGCACAGGGACTTGCAAAATTTGGCGGTGTACCCATCTGGGCCAGGGCTTTTGCCAGTTGGTAAAGCAGCGATAACTGAGGCCAGTTCCTCCGGTCTGAACGGAGCTTCCAGGGTATGTGCAGACTCTGCCAAGAGGGTCGGGAGTGCTGTAGAAGTTATGTAGTTGTTTAGGGACATGTGGTGGGATGGACAGGAAGAGGGGGGGTTAGACGTTGGGAGGTTGTACAATCAGGAGTAGTAAGCCCGGAACGCGTCTGCGATGTCACGGGTCAAATATGAGAGAGTGCCCGAGGGAGTACGGATGGAAGGGACAAACAGGGAGGTTTTCCTATCCTTCATAGCTCTAGCTAACAATCGTCCTGCCTTATTACCCCATTCATAGAAGGTCTTTCCTGTCATTTGTTTGTAACGCTTGTACCAATCTTGCATATGAGTCAAGAGCTCATGGCGGACACGAATCAGATCACGGAGAACTACCTCCGATCTACTCTGCTTGTGAACAGACTCCAGCGTGTGTAGTTGGGCGGTGAGGGAGTGAAAATTGGCCGCTTTCTCTCTCTTCAGCTGAGTCCCATGCTTAATCAGAACACCTCTCAAAACACATTTGAGGGCGTCCCAGCGAATCCCCGGAGCCGTGTTGTCATCCCGGTGGTCATGTTCGAAGTATGCCACCAAGTCTTTGAGCTCTTGGAGCTCCAGAAGCAGGGACTCATTGAGCATGAGGGTAGCATGAGGCTCGGCTAAAGAGGGAAGAGAGGGTGAATGTGACCGGGCGTGGTCCGACAATGTCATGACATCGATAGCCGTGGAGGTGACTGCCGGGAGCAGTTGATGTGGACAGAAGATGTAATCTATCCTGGAGTATGTCTGGCGGGGGTGAGAAAAGAAGGTATAGTCACGCGTGTCTGGATGTAGAGCGCGCCATATGTCACATAATTGCATTATGTGTAGCTTCCGCTTCAACACACGTAACTTGCGGTATGGAATATATAAGTGGCCCGTTGAAGTGTCTAACAGGGGAGATAAAGATCAATTGAGGTCTCCACAAAGAAGTATGGGCCCCGTGGCGAATTTCATAAGCAAGTAAAGTGTTTTGATGAGGAAAGGTTTCTGATCGTGGTTGGGAGCGTACACCTTGGCCAGCGTTAGGCATTTGCCAGCTAGTTCACAATTGGCGAAAATATAGCGGGCCTGCGGATCGAGGAGGGAGTTTGTAATAGTGATAGGGAGGGATTTATGTATGGCCAAAGATACCCCTTTCGTCCTGGCATCAGGGTTGGTGCTATGAAGCCATTGGGGATAATATCTAGAAGAGATCACCGGCAGACTACCAGTTTTGAAATGAGTCTCCTGTAAGCAGAGAATTTGTGTCCTCTGCTTATGGAAAGAGTAAAGGAGTTGGGCTCGTTTCTCAGGAGTGTTAAAGCCCCTAACATTCAGGGTCGCTATTTTAGCATCAGCCATGAGGAGGGTGTGGGGGCCATGTAAACTTACCCGGACCCTCGGAACGGGAACCACCCAGGAGGCGAGCCACCGCCGCCGTCCACAAATGCGCTATGGAGACAAAGAGAAAAAAATTATATTAGGTTGAGAAGACAGGGGGAGAGAGTACGAAGAAAGAGAGCAACTGTAAGGAGACAGTCACAGGGGGACTACGGGAGAGGGCCATAAGGGCCAATACTAACACCAGAACCAGTCTGGTCAGGTCCCTACTGGGGGTAACGTGGAAGAGACACTGGAAGAACATTGTGTAGAAGCAGGCTGAAGGTCACAGGAGAGGAGCCTAGTAACAAGTTAACCGATGCACCAACCAGAAAGGAGTCAGAGCGCTATAAACGTAAGGGCTAAAGTATAGCAAAGTGCAACGGGCATGAGGAGGAGTATAACACACAAGAATAGTTCGGAACAAGTAACATTCACTCAAGCAGCAACCAGGGAACTGGAACATGAGATGTCAGCAGTCGGACAGACCGTACGACGGAGGTCATCTCAACATCTAAGTCAGCAGCCGCTGACTGTGGAGTAAGGAATCCAACATGTTAGGTGGCAGGACAGTTCAAGTTTTACACTTCAGGCGTTGAGGTGCTGGAGGCTGGTCACTGGAGCTCAGCAAGATCGGTACCAATGTAGATGGGCGAGGGCCCGAGTCCAATAGACCTGGTGGTGTGGGAGGCAACTGTGGCAGGTACATCTGTTCCCATTCGGGTAGGGGAACTGGGGGGGGAGTTTGAAAGTCTTAAGAATGCAGGGAGGTCACCAGGGTGTCGTAGAGTTGCAGTAGTCGATCCATAGCGAGGCATTAGAGAGAAGGGGAATCCCCAGCGATATACAATCTTGGCATTCTGCAGCAAGTGAAGAAGAGGGTGTAGAGGCGCTCTAAGCCTCAAGGTATGTTGAGAGAGGTCAGGAAAAGAGTCGAACTTCAGTTCCATTGCAGTAAAGATGTTGCAGCGATTGAGCTTTCTTCATAATCTCTTCCTTTATTTGGTAGCAGTGTAGTCTACAGATGACATCTCGAGGCTTCTTTGGGTCCGGATATTTGGCTTTCAAAGCTCTATGTGCTCTATCAAGTTCCAGGTCAGCATCCGCCGGTTTCTGCAGGACCTCATTAAATAGCCGCTGGAGTGTACCAGAGAGATCTTGGGGGAGCAGCTTCTCAGTAAGTCCCTTAACTCTGATATTGTTCCTCCTTTTTCGGTTATCTAAGTCATCAATATGTGCCATTGTAGATGCTTGCCAGGAGTGATGCACACATACAGTAGAGTGTAAGGCAGCTACCTGCTCAGAGATAGAGTTACGGAAATGTTCCAGATCCTGCACTTTTTGCTGCAGTTGAGCCACATCCGAATGCACAGGCTTGAGGTCATTATGCCAAGCAGTTTTAAGGTCCGAAGCTAAAAGGAGTAAGTCCATTTTAGTAGGGAGTAAAGCCAGGAGGGCTTGGAGCTTCGGATGGTTGCGTAAGGTGTGGACAGCCATTTCAGGTGAGGGCAGCGGTCGAGTAGAGACTTCAGGAGAGAGTGCAGCATCTTCTCTTGCAGGGGCTGTTGAAGTGCGGTTCAGTGAGCGTCTGCGTGAGGGATGACCTTGAGCTCTGGAATAATCAGATGAAGAGTAATCTGAACTACAGCGTGCAGCAGAATTTAGCTTCAATGGCGTCTTAAATAATTTATTTTTTGCCGGCTGGCTAGCACCATCTGTAGAGTGACCGCTAGAAGCAGTGTCATCAGAGTCCATGTGAAAAGTAGGAGCTGCAGCCTGGTCACCGGAGGAGTATAGAGAGGGAGAGACAGGCACAGATTGCTGCTGATCCAGTTCCCTATGCAGGGGTGTATCTGGTGCATGCTTTTTCAGTGAGGATACAGTATGCACTATATGGTGCCCAGTGGAGGATTGCAGGGGAGCCAGGGTGGGACAGGCATGTGAGGAGTTCTGCAGGGAGGGGGACCTGTCTGAGTGAGCACATTGCTGACTGTGGCTGCATTCTAACACAGGTGAGGACCGTTCTAGGGTTGTATGGGGGTCAGTAATCCCACGCAGACCCTCGGGATTAGCAGAGGGCCGAGTGCCTTGTGAGGCAGATAGCTCAGGCTGCTGGTCAAGTACATGCAGCTGTGCGCCTCAGGTGAGACCCACCTGAAGGAGAGATCCCGGCAACTCCCGGTGTCAGCAGCTCTTGTCCCGCTCCGTCACCGCTCACAGCAGCGTTGTGAGATCCGGACGCCATAGTGAGGCTCTGCGCTGTGCGCGCTGTAAAGGTAGCCAGTGGCGTCTCAGACCTCGTGAGCCGTAAAGGGGCCCGCTCTGGTAACGGCTCGTTCAGCTGGTCCCATGAGCGGAGAAAAGCAGGGATGGTCCCTGATTGTTCCTGGCAGTCTGGGGCACTTTTATCACTTTTCTTGCGTCTGTTTCTGCTTCTCATGCTGGTGATGGACGCCCTTATTGCAGTGGCTCAGCGGGAGCTCTCAGTGCCTGCACCCGTCCATTGACCGAGCGGTTTAATCAACAATATATTTTTATAGTTCGGACATTTATGCATGCGGCAATACCACATATGTTTATTTTTATATACACAGTTTTCTTTTTTTTTAATGGGAAAAAGGGGTGATTCAAACTTTTATTAGGGAAATCACATTTATTAACACTTTATTTTTATAATAGGGGACTATAACATTCCACACACTGATTTCCTTCACTGATCACTGCCATGCAATAGCATGTAAAAATTTTAATCACCCCTCCCCGATCAAAACAATCATGGAACCGATAAAAACTTCAGATCACAGCGCAAAAAATGAGCCCTCACACATTATAGGGGTAAAAAAAAAGGACAATTTTAACCCCTTAAGGACCAAGCGTTTTTCTGTTTTTGCACTTTTGTTTTTTCCTCCTTACCTTTTAAAAATCATAACCCTTTCAATTTTGCACCTAAAAATCCATATGAAGGCTTATTTTTCGCACCACCAATTCTACTTTATAATGACATCAGTCATTTTAACCAAAAATCTACGCCGAAACTGGAAAAAAAATCGTGTGGCAAAAAAAAAAAAAAAAATCACCATTTTGTTAATTTGGGGGGCTTTCATTTCTACGCAGTGCATTTTTCGGTAAATATGACACTTTGTCTTTATTTTGTAGGTCCATACGATTAAAATCATACCCTACCTATATAGGTTTGATTTTGTTGTACTACATGCACGAAAATTTATACATTTAAAATTGTCCTCTTCGGACCCCTATAACTTTTTAATTTTTCTGCGTACGGGCCAGTATGAGGGCTAATTTTTTTGTGCCGTGATCTGAAGTTTTAATCGGTACCATTTTTGTTTTGATTGGACCTTTTGATTGCTTTTTATTCCTTTTTTTTATGACCAAAAATACGCTATTTTGGACTTTGGAATGTTTTTACGCATTCTCCATTGACCGTGCAGTTTAATTAACAATATATTTTTATAGCTCGGACATTTACACAAGCGGAAATACCACATATGTTTATCTTTATTATGTTTATATATATATTTTTAAATGGAATTTGGGAAAAGGGGAGTGATTTTAACTTTTAATAAGGAAGGGGTTAATGTGTGCGTTTTTAAACTTTTTTTAAACTTTATTTTTTCAATTTTAGTCCCCTTAGGGGACTTTTAGGAGGAATCATTTGATTCCTTATACAGATCAATGTGGTTCCATGGGACCACATTGATCTGTGTGCTCTGCGCTTGATTGATAAAGCCTGGTCCTGCCAGGCTTTATCTTTCTGAGCGCCGGAGCCGGCACAGGAGGAGAGGTAAGCCCTCCGGCTATCTCCACAGTGGACCCCCGCCGATCGCACTGCGGGTGGTGGGCGATCCACCCCACTGGACCACCAGGGACGGGATAAAGGCACCTTTAGATTTGAGAGCGGCAATCTAAAGGGTTAATAGCTGGCCGTGGCGATCGCCACATGTCAGCTATTAACGTCGGCCCCGTTAACAGCACAGGGACGAGCATAGACGTCCATAGTTGTTTACAGGTTAAACATACTAATTTTGGTGCATGTAGTTATAATTTTTTTTAAGTAGTAAAATAAAGAAAAATCTATATAAATTGGGTATCATTGTAACCGCATGGACCTAATGAATAAATGTATGGTGTCATTTTTACCGAAAAGTGCACTGCGTAGAACCGGAATCCCCCAAAACGTACAAATTTTGCCACAGAAATATTTTTTTTTTTCTGAGTTTGCTGTAAATTTTGTGGTGAAATGATGGATGTCATTACAAAGTACCATTGGTGGCACAAAAAATAAGCCCTCATATGAGTCTGTAGGTGCAAAATGTAAAGCGTTTTATTTTTAAAAGGGGATGGGGAAAAGCAGAAAATGCAAAAATGAAAAAACCCGTATTCCCTAAGGGGTTAAACCAATTCTCCCTTGCCCCCCCCCCCCCCCTCTCTATTGCTTTTTCCTTTCTAACATACTTCATGCCCATTTCCTAGTAGGACTCTGGGGAATTGCTAGGTCTCCAAAAGATTCGGGGCACGGGCCATGGGTGTGGCTGAGAGTGGAGCCACAAAAAGGAGGGCCCAAGGGATGGGGCCACTTAATGTTGCATGGGGGTTTGAGGGAGTGGTTAGTCTTATTGGCTGTCAGCTGATACTACTTCAGGCCAGGGAACACAAGCGCAAATGAGGAGCATTATAGCCGTAGCACTGATGTGTTAGGTGAGGCCACTCTATGTTCTAAGCTGAGGTGGGGCTCAGGTGATAGCAGCAGGGGGCTCAAATTTTTAACAGGTTCCCTATTTGGTGTGATGGATGCTTGTGGTGCAGAGTGTTGTGGACAATTACTTCAACTATAATAATCAAATATACCAATTGCCAAGCAAGAGAAAAGCACTAAAGATGTTTTAACCATGTGAAACTACAGTATTATATAAGCAATGGTAGGGGAATGCTGATTTGTATTGCCCCACAGTAAAGTGCCCATATGTATAGTTGTAGGCCACTCTGTGCCTCCATATATAGTTATAGGCCCCTTTGTGCCTCAATATATAGCTGTAGGCCCCTTTGTTCCCCAATATATAAATACATCAGTTGTGGAGTGAAAAAAAAACCTGCTTCTACATAATGCACTTTTTGGTACAAATGACATGCTATCTATATTCTGTAGGTCCATATGATTACAATGATACCCAATTTATATAGGCTTTGTTTTATTTTACTACTCTTTGTAGGAAAATTAATATGTTTAACCCCTTAAGGACCAAACCTATTTTCACCTTAAGGACCAGGCCAACTTTATTTTAGCATTTTCGTTTTTTCCTCATCGCCTTCTAAATTCCATAACTCTGTTATATTTCCAGCTACAGACCCATATAAGGGCTTGTTTTTTGCATGAACAATTGAACTTTGTAATGTAATTGTACGCCGTAATGCAAAAAAAAATATTTTTTTAGGGAGAACATTTTTATGAAAACCACAATTTTGCACATTTTGGAGGTTTCGTTTTTACACTGTACACTTTACAGTAGAAATGACATATGCTCTTTAATCTGTGGGTCAATACAATTAAAATGATACCCATGGCTAGATACTTTTATATTGTTGTAGCATTTTTGGACTTTTTTTATATTTTTTACATTTACGCCGTTCACTGTACGGGATCATTAATATTATATTTTGATAGATAGGACATTTATGCACGCGGCGATACCAAATAAGTTTACAAAAAAAATTGTTTACGCTTTTTGGGGTAAAATGGGAAAAACTGACAATTTTCATTTTTATTGGGGGATTTTTCCCTTTTTTTTACTTTTTATTTTTACATTTTTCAACTTTTTTTTACACTTTTTATGTCCCCATGGGGGATTATCTATAGCAATCATTTGATTTCTAATACTGTTCAATGCTATGCATAAGACATAGCACTGATCAGTACTATCGGCTATCTCCTGCTCTGGTCTGCTCGATCTCAGCAGGAGACGCTGGGAGACGGACGGAGGCAGGTGAGGGGACCCCTGTCTGCCATTACAGATGATCGGCCATTGCCGGCGAGAACCTGCCGTGTATGACATGAGCATAGCTCTGATGCTCGTGGTCATACACAGGACGTAAATGCACGTCCTGGTGTGCGAAGTACCGCCAAGCCGGGACGTACATTTACGTCCGTGGTTGTTGAGGGGTTAAAATTTTTATTTTCTGGCCTCTATAACTCTTTTATTTTTCTGTATACGGGGATGTACATGGGGTAATTTTTTGCTCCGTGATCTGTAGATTTTATTGCTACCATTTTTGTTTAGACAGGACATTTTGATTGCTTTTCATTAATTTGTTTTCTCACATATTAAGTAACAAAAAATCAGCAATTCGGAGCAATTTTGATTTACGCCATTGACTGCGGTTTCATGACATAATGTTTTAATAGATCTGAAATTTCCTCTTGCACCAATACCACAATAAAACTCTTAGCCCTGAAATGGATGAAGGGTGGGCATTTGACAGGTTAGCAGTTATACATAGTAAAAATAAGAATTTTTGGGCACAGATAGCTAACCACTAGTGTTGAGCGGCATAGGCCATATTCGAATTCGCGAATATTTGCGAATATATGGCCGAATATTTGTCATATATTCGCGAATATTCACATATTCGTGATATTCTCGTTTTATTTTCGCATATGTGAAAATTCGCGTATGCGAAAATTAGCATATGCAAATGTTCGCATATGCCAAAATTTGCACACCTGTCTCACACAGTAGTATTAGAGCCTTCTTTACACCACACAAGCTGGAAGCAGAGAGGGATGATCAATGTGATGTGTACTGTGAAAAAAAAAATATAATACAAAAAAAAAAACGAATATTCGTAATTACGAATATATAGTGCTATATTCGCGAATATTCATGAATTCGCAAATATGCGATATTCGCAAATAAAATTCACATTGGGAATATTCGCGAGCAACACTACTAACCACTTGCATAGTTTGCCTACTATTGCAGTTGAGCTTTAGTTAAAGCGGTATTCCAGGCAAAAACTTTTTTTTATATATCAGCTGGCTCCGGAAAGTTAAACAGATTTGTAAATTACTTCTATTAAAAAATCTTAATCCTTCCAATAGTTATTAGCTACTGAAGTTTTCTGTCTAACTGCTCAATGATGATGTCACGTCCCGGGAGCTGTGCATGATGGGAGAATATCCCTTGCATGATGGGAAAATATCCCCATAGGAGCTGGACAGCTCCCGGGACGTGAGTCATCAGAAAGCAGTTAGACAGAAAACAGCAACTCAACTTTAGAAGCTAATAACTATTGGAAGTTCTTCCACACAGCAAATATTTTACAAAAATGTTTGCAATTAAATATCAATCCTATTAAATTCAATAGATTTGTTTTTGCAGCAAGAACATGGATTTTAGCTCAGTTCTGGTTAATGGGACAGGCAAGCTATATTCCCACAATGTTTTTTGACTGGTATTTTCAGCCGTAAAGTTAGTTGATTTTTTCAATTACAAAAGTTCAAAATAAGATTGGTTGTTTTTCTGTCCAGAATTAGCAAAATAAAATGCCAATTTATTTGAGAAGTTAAAACAGTTTTATGGAAGTTTTTTTACAGCCAAAAATTGCCCCAAAAAAGAGTGACTATACATTAAGAGGAAATTGTGCTGTGGCTTTTGGGTGCAGATTAATCCATGATTACTTGGTAGAATTAACGGACATATAATGTTGCCAGTAAAACTATTTCTATTTTTGTTTAAACATATTTTCAAATGACCTAATTAACACATTTTGGATATTTATTCTCTAAAAAGAGTATTAGTAATTTTACAGTGTTTTGGGTATTCACCACTTGGGATTCACTCCTGTTTGGGCATGTTGCCACTTCTTCCAGGACAATGATCATAGATGTTTCAATCACAGAGTTCCTTTATTTTTTATTTTTTTTTTTCAATTGTTTATATAGGTGAAAATTATTCTTGGGTTCTTTTTTTTTTCATTCTGTGGCAATAAAGCTCTGTTTTACTCTTTGTTGCCTTTATTTTTCTTTGAAATGTTATAAATTTTTAATGGTACTTTACTACCCTATTATTTGGGCCCAGTGAGGAAATTTTGTGCGGATTCTCCGAAGTGTGAGCAAGGCCTAAGCTTATGCTGTCTAAGAATCAATGTGTCCAGTCTGCCTTAATAAGAGTTGCTCTTTTACTGTGGCTCTCTGCTTTGGATAATGGATGGTGTTCCTTAGTGAGGAACCCCCTCCTCTGTCATACATTTGATCTAATAGGTCCTTTTAGTTTAACATTTCATACTAAACATGCCATAAGTAGCTCACTTGTTTTGTGGGTTGCATGGAAATGGGGAGTTCTCTCTAGATACCACCAGATTTTGTCTAGCAAATAATGGTAAGAGTTAAAGTGGGACCGGCACTACTGATCCCCAGTAAAATAGTCGAGCTGAGCCGGGAAGTCATGCAGTCCGGAACTCTAAATTGCATCCGAGCAGTGCTCAGAGTAAAAGCAGTCCAAGCAAGGTGAGAATGAGAAAGAAAAGACTCAGCATCTCAGAGGTGCTGCAGGAAAAACGTTTCTTTATTCCAAGGAATGAGTCGTGGCACACTCCATGGCATTGGAGGGAAGGGATGGAGACAGGGGGTACTCATAGTTAACCCCACAAGTACCCCCTGCCTTCATCCCTGCCCTTCCATGCTATGATGTGTGCCTCGACTGGTTCCTTGAAATAAAGATAATTTTTTTCTGCAGCACCAGTGAGTTGCCGAGTCTTTTCTTTCTCATTCTCACCTCAGATTTTGTGTAGCATTGTGCAACTAGCCATAAAAAACTATATATGCATTTCCAAAATCGAGGCATGTACTTTTAGTCAGGACTGAATGAAGTTATCTGTTGGACATCGAGTCTGTATGTACTGTAATAATATTCCTTGGTCAATCAAACAGTAGCTCAATCATTTCATTTTAATAACTTCTCTGGAGACAGATAAGACTCCATATTGTAGAATATTCAGCAGTTTTATTGATGGTGTGTGTAATCCCCCTCCCCCCTCACTGTCTGCATCATACTAGACTTTTAATCAGTGTGAACTCAAGTTTAATGAAGTAAAGTCCAGCTTCTGTAGTTCACAATGAGCTTCGAATAATTGGGCTGAGACTCCCATGCACACGGCATTATGCTTCTGGCATTTCCTAAAAACTGTGCTTAATTGCTTTGCTGATGTTGTAAAGTGGTCCGGGGAGAATCTAGGAGCAAAGATGTCCATATATGCAGAAGAAGAGGTCCTCTCTTAGAAATACAAATGACAGAGGCAGGGTTATGGGCTTTACTGTGAACTCTGTAAGTATTACAATCATAGAATATGCCTCATTTACGGAACCAGAAGAAGTTGGCTCCAAAATGCTCCAAGGTTGCTCTAAATTCACTGTTTGCCCTATTTGTCAAAGTAAGACAGTAAAGCCTCCCAAATACAAGATCAAAATAATTTTAGTTTCGCAAAGGTTTTATTGTGAAAGCTGGATCTTTAACTACCTCAAAAATATAAAATAAGAAATAGTGATGTAACAACACGCAGAGGGTTACGTTACAAACAATGATAGAGAGAGAGAGAGAGAGAGAGAGAGACAGAGAAAGAGAGAAAAATAACAGGTAAAAAGAGGATTAAAAAAGTGGTGGTACAGGAATAAAGAAATTACGATAAAAATTGTGTATGGTACCGTAAGGTGTTACATTTTCAAACACTTTAAAAATAGTTTGGAATTGCTGAAAGCTTGGCACAGTCATATAATCTAACCAGGGCTTCTAAGTACTATCAAATTGTTTCCTGATATAATTTCTGGAGGCTTAAATTTTTTCTAACATGTTTGTTCTGTGATGAACAACTTGATCTCCAATTAACATCTATATGAATTCAAGCTGCCAATGTGAAGAGTTATATAAGTTGGTGTGTTTTGTTATTGGTTCCTGGTAATTTATTTATCTAATAACATAGCTGTAGGAAGTAAGGGGAAGTTTTTCTGAAATATTGTGTTCATTATGTAGAGTAACAACTGTTGGACCACACCACTATGTGTGCCAAAAATCTTTTGGTATATCACATCCCCTAAAGCAAGTGTTTGGAACCGTGAGTTTTATGGAAACAAGTTGGTGGGTAATATACTGTGTGAAGCAACTTAACAGAGGTTTTTTGTTGATATAACCTGATGACTATCTTTATTTATAGCGTTACAGCAATGCATCCAACTCCACAAAAAGAGGACCATGGGCTACTTCCCCTTGTTCCATCAATTTAAACTAGGTTTCTGGGGATGAGGGTATCAAAGATAAAAATAATAAAATTTGAGTAAAGCTAAAACCTGTAAGGTCAAATAGCATAAAGAAAAATGAAAAATGGCAAATATGAACAAAGAAAAATATCTTTCCGTTCTTTAGAAGAAGGAGGGCTCAATATATGTTGCAGTTTTTTATGACTTACTGTATTTTAGAAAATGATAACCAGACCTTAAGCAGTATATTTTGTGTTATTTAATACTGCAACCAATGGATATTATAATAAGTCAGTGGGGTTCGCTATGACACCAAGCATAGCTGAGGGGCTGATGTTGAAAATCAGACTATTGTTAAGAAGGTTAACAATAATGGCAAAGTGCCTGTTATCTGCATGAGGCTATGCAGCTGCAAAAACTAGTTAGTGTTTTCACTAGAACATTGTGCCATGGGGGTCCTATAGGAATTTAGAAATTCTGAAATGTAGAGAAGAAAATACTTCAGTGGGAATGGATATAGAGAGGGACCAATATAAATATAGTATATATATATATATATATATATATATATATATATATATATATATATATACATTCCTTACGGAAACACCATTTCTGGTGTGTGGAGATTCGTCAGTGAGAGGACTGTCGCTGCTTTGCATATTCCTTTTCCTAAAATGCCCAATGGAGTGGTAATAACCTTTAAATCTCCATACACAATAAATAGAGTCTCTGTTACGAGTGTACTTACCCCCTTTGCCTAGGTGACAGACCTCACCAGCTAATCCAGAACACCCTGCTCTGTACTGATGAGGAGCAACACCCCGAAACAACATGTAGTCTCTTCCCTTCTGGGGAGACTTCTGGCTTGGCATTTAATCCCAATCAGTTTTGACACTCTGTAACTGGAGCTAAAGCTGAATGTTTTAAATCTGAATGTTACTTATAAAGGTGATGAGCTGATTTGCATATTTATTTTCATATTTATATTTTTATATATATGGGAAGTTTGAGTCACCCACCTCTGTAGGTCAACTTGATTCAGGGTTTCTATTTTTAGATTTTCAATGGGAAATGGTTGGAGGGTAACATCAAGGGCATCATTTGTCACAAGTACCGACAGCCACTGACACTAAGATCAGGCAGTACAGGCAATGGCCATTTTTAGAACAATGACCAGCTGATGATGCAGTACAATAATGGACAAATGTCAAGTTTGCCCCATTTTATTTAAAAAGAAAAAGGGACAACATTTTAATAAAAAGATGGGACAGTTCAAAACAGGACTTTTGATCATCCTACTTAACCCCTTAAGGACCAGGGGTTTTTCCGTTTTTGCACTTTCATTTTTTCCTCCTTACCTTTAAAAAATCATAACTCTTTCAATTTTGGACCTAAAAATCCCTATGATGGATTTTTGTTTGCACCACCAATTCTGCATTGTAATGACATCAGTCATTTTACCCAAAAATCTATGACGAAACGGAAAAAAAAAATCATTGTGCGACAAATTTGAAGAAAAAAACACCATTTTGTAACTTTTGGGGGCTTCCGTTTCTACGCAGTAAATTTTTCGGTAAAAATGACATCTTATCTTTATTCTGTAGGTCCATAAGATTAAAATGATACCCTATGCTGCATATCAAGGATTAACCCCTTAAGGACCAAGCCCATTTTCATCTTAAGGACCAGGCCAATTTTATTTTTGTGTTTTTGTTTTTTCCTCCAAGGGCTTATTTTTTGCAAGAACAATTGTACATTGTAATGAAACCTCTCATTTTACCATAAAATGTACAGCGAACCCCCCCAAAAAAATTTTAGTGAGGAAATTTAAATGAAAACCACAATTTTGCAGATTTTGGAGGGTTTCATTTTCACACTGTACAATTTATGGTAACAATGCCATATGTTATTTATTCTGTGGGTCAATACAATTAAAATGATATGCATGGCTAGTTACTTTTATATTTTTGTACCGCTTAAAAAAAATCTAAAACTTTTTGTACAAAATTAGCTATCTAAAATTGCCCCATTTTGACCACCTATAACTTTGTAATAGTTTTTTTGCGCCATCATCTGTACTTTTTATTGATACCACATTTGCTTATATAAAAAACTTTTTAAAAAAATGTTATAAATTTTTTTTTAAATAAAATGTGACAAAAAATAAGCATTTTTGGATATTTTTTACGTTTACGCCGTTCACCGTACGGGATCAATAACATTATATTTTGATAGTTCAAACATTTACGCACGCGGCGATACCAAATATGCTTATTTTAAAAATGACGCTTTTTGGGGTAAAATGACAATTTTTATTTTTATTGGGGAGGGAATTTTTCACTTTTTTTCTACTTTTTATGTTTACATTTTAAAAACTTCTTTTTACACTTTTTATGTCCACATATCTATAGCAATCATTTGATTGCTAATACTGTTCAGTGCTATGCAGTGGACATAGCACTGATCAGTATTGTCGGCTATCTCCTGCTCTGGTCTGCTCAATCTCAGACCAGAGCAGGAGATGCTGGGAGATGGACGGAGGCAGGTGAGGGGACCTCCGTCCGCCAAAACAGATGATCGGATCGCCGCGGCAGCGCTGAGGGCGATCCGATCATCTATTTTAACATGCGCATTGCCGCAGATGCCGTGATCTGTACTGATCATGGCATCTGAGGGGTTAATGGCGGACATCTGCGAGATCGCGGATGTCGGCCATTACCGGCAGGTAGCCGGCTGCTTATAGCAGCTGGAACCTGCCATGTATGACGCGAGCACCGCTCCGATGCTCGCAGTCATACATAGAACGTAAATGTACGTCCTGGTGCGCGAAGTACCGCCAAACCAGGACGTACATTTTCGTCCGTGGTCATTAAGGGGTTAATAGCACGTGGCAGCGCGAGCAGTGTAGCACTGTTAGCCACCGTTTCTGGCCCAGTTAGAGCCCGGCCCGACCCGCTATGACTCTGTGGCCCCGCGTTATAGAAAGGGAACGGACTCAGGGCATACAGGTATGCCCTTGGTCCTTAAAAGGTTAAAGGGGACTCCCCACAAAGTTGGTAGCAAAGTTGGCAAAATCGGATGTGTACCACATTCATTTATGTAAAATGTACAAATGTGCTGTTTTTATGGTAAAATCACTGTACTGTTGTTCTGTTCTTCTCCTCCATAATGATGATCACCTGCTCTTCTCTCAGAACTGTGATCCTAATATATATATATATATATATATATATATATATATATATACATACACACACAGTACAGACCAAAAGTTTGGACACACCTTCTCATTCAAAGAGTTTTCTTTATTTTCATGACTATGAAAATTGTAGATTCACACCGAAGGCATCAAAACTATGAATTAACACATGTGGAATTATAGACATAACAAAAAAGTGTGAAACATCTGAAAATATGTCATATTCTAGGTGGAAAGTGTCCCCAAGTGCAGTCACAAAAACCATCAAGAGCTACAAAGAAACTGGCTCACATGCTGACCGCCTCAGGAAAGGAAGACCAAGAGTCACCTCTGCTGTGGAGGATAAATTCATCCCAGTCACCAACCTCAGAAATCGCAGATTAACAGCAGTTCAGATTAGAGACCAGGTCAATGCCACACAGAGTTCTAGCAGCAGACACATCTCTAGAACAACTGTTAAGAGGAGACTGTGTGAATCAGGCTTTCATGGTAGAATATCTGCTAGGAAACCACTGCTAAGGACAGGCAACAAGCAGAAGAGACTTGGGCTAAAGCACACAAGGAATGGACATTCTATCCAGTGGATATCTGTGCTTTGGTTTCAATCACTGTGTCTTTGTGCAATGCAGAAAAGGTGAACGGATGGACTCTACGTGCCTGGTTCCCACTATGAAGCATGGAGGAGGAGGTGTGATGGTGTGGGGTGATTTGCTGGTGACACTGTTGGGGATTTATTCAAAATTGAAGGCATACTGAACCAGCATGGCTACCACAGCATCTTGCAGCGGCATGCTATTCCATCCGGTTTGCGTTTAGTTGGACCATCATTTATTTTTCAACAGGACAATGACCGCAAACACACCTCCAGGCTGTGTAAGGGCTATTTGACCAAGAAGGAGAGTGATGGGGTGCTGCGCCAGATGACCTGGCCTCCACAGTCACCGGACCTGAACCCAATGGTTTGGGGTGAGCTGGACCGCAGAGTGAAGGCAAAAGGGCCAACAAGTGCTAAGCATCTCTGGGAACTCCTTCAAGACTGTTGGAAAACCCTTTCAGGTGACTACCTCTTGAAGCTCATCAAGAGAATACCAAGAGTGTGCAAAGCAGTAATCAAAGCAAAAGGTGGCTACTTTGAAGAACCTAGAATATGACATATTCAGTTGTTTCACACTTTTTGTTATGTCTATAATTCCACATGTGTTAATTCTTAGTTTTGATGCCTTCAGTGTGAATCTACAAATTTCATAGTCATGAAAATAAAGAAAACTCTTTGAATGAGAAGGTGTGTCCAAACTTTTGGTCTGCACTGTATATAACTATATATATATATATATATATATATATATATATATATATATATATATATATATATATATATATAAAACAAAAAAGGTTGGCTACAGCACACAGAAGGGGAAATTTCAAGTAGTTTTATTCCATTGGAATTTTGGAATGGAATAAAACTATTTGAAATTTCACCTTCTGTGTGCTGCCGCCAACCTTTTTTGTTTTGATAGCTGTGAGCCCTTGACCTGGGCTTCTTGCTGCTTTGCACCACAATGCATATATATACTGAGGTGCTGCCCTACCTGGATCTATCTCTCTCTCTCTCTCTTCTTGAATTATGGAAATATGTATAGTTTTACATTATGTATGTAACAATGTATGTAACATAAATGTGGTGTAATGTAGTCCCATTTATGTTTGTAGGACCCACTTAATAATAGAAAGAGTCTACTGGAGCTTCTGAAATGATGTGTCATGCTGTGGTGGTCTAGAGTGTTAGGCCAAGGTAGATAATAGAATATTTCCACTCTTAATAGGTGATATATGCTGTAAATGCCACTTGAGGTAACTTACACAAGAATGCCGACTGACATGAAAAAATCCAGAAAAAGTCTCAAGACATTAGTCTGTCGCTTTGCACAGGCTTACCCACAGGATTCCCAAACGTAGTCCTTCTTCGACAGAGCGCCCATCAGCTTTGCTATTGTCCCTAAAGTTTCCACATGTGTTGGTCCTATTCGTGTAGGGGGGCATGCCAGAAAGGTTCCAGTTTATGGCTAGGTCTGGAATATTGTAGTTGGAGGTAGTCTCCCACTTAAGGTGTGAGAGCTGCTGCTGTGTGATGTTACCAGAGGTCAGGACTGGACTCTACATGAAACCTATGCTTTTTGGGTCCCTCCTCTGTCCCTGGGGACTGGGATGGACACAAGACTGTCTTAAGCCCATAATAGCCTGAAAGATGTGCATGTGACATGTTACCAGCTTTATGCGGAGTAGCACTTTAGGTATGGACAATTAACCCATTGTACTACATTTAGGCTCAGTTCATGTAAAAAACAAATAAAGACACACAAAAATACACTTGCATTGCAATATATTTAAAAGCATAAACCCGAGATTAGGCTTAGGTAACAGCCACTCAAACAGTGTTCAAGGTAGCACAAGGTACCACCGCTCTGGGACACCACATTTTCATTATCTGAGTTGTATTAATAGATTGTTACTAATTTACAGGCAATGCATCATTTTTATTTCCGTTGTAAATGTATCTGGTTTTGTCAGTTGAGGATAAATATACACTAAAATGTTCAGCAATTGGATCCTAATTGGATGTGCTACACAAAATGTAATTGACTTTTCAATACATTTAAAGAACATTATTGATTTTTTGTATGAATTAAGTTTTTCAACAGTTAATATTTGGCTGTACATTGTTTACAGTTATTAAAGAACACCTTGTCTGTAAAAAAGACAAAAAATAGAAAGTAATTACAGATGATGGGAAATTTTACATGTAGTAATGTTACTAGCTAAACGTTCCATTTAATAACTGTCTCCAATATTGCAGCACATAGAATAAAGATATGTTTTATATGCTTAGCCAATAAAACAGAAACATTTGGAATAATTATTCTATATATATCAGAGCTACTTCCACAAGATTTATGAGAACCCAAACAAAACAAAAGAAGAGCAAAACCCATGGGCAAATCTATTACCGGATGTGGATACATCATAACAAAAACTGGTACTTAGTTATGTGTTAATGTACTATGTTTAGTGGATCTAAGTTTTAAGCACATAGCATATAATTGTTATGTGCCCATAAACACTTTAATAGAAACTGACCTACTGCAACTTTCAGTCTGTATGTTACTCTAGATTGGTTCTATTGAATAAATCCTGGCTGGTCCTGTCTCTGCACAGCCACAAACTTTTTGCTTTGGTACCTAGTGATTAGAGATTGGCGAATCGAAGCTGTCGAAGTTGTTCCAAATTTCATGAAAAATTCGATTCTGAACAAATCCGAATTTCCTTGCGCTCCGTGGTAACAAATCGCTTCATTCACCATTTTGTGCGGGCCAGGGGCTAAAATGGTAGCCACACATGTGAGGATATGGGGCAAGGAAGCCTGGAAAAGCGAGAAGGCGGGATCACCCTGAATCAAATGGCGGCATGCATATGCGGTGGGTTCCTCAGACTCAACCCTCAGTTGGCATGGCCCGGGAGCTGTCCCTGTCTTCCAACTGCCTCTGTCCTATGCTGTTCCCTCACGCAGAGAATTATAGTCTGCTGTGGGCTCAGCTCCACTATACAGAGAGGACGTTACGTAGCGACTGCCAAAATTACTTCTGGCTCTCCACCCTGTTGGACCCTTGCTACGAGCACAAAATTGGGGCCTTTTTTTTTTACACCCACTGAGAGGGAGGACAGACTGACCTGCTACTTAGTCAGTTGGCTGATGCCTATCTGCGCCATCATCCATCCTTTCAGAGGTTTAACTGGGAGAGGCCCTCTGTGCTCAAGTTGCTCTGCCATGGCTGTTTGGGAGGGGGGGGGGTGGTAGGAGCAGTTCCAGCTCCATCAGCAGAAGCCTGAGTCTACAGTCGCTGATGAGTAGCTTTCTTCATCTGCATAGTGAAGTAACTAATCAGCAGCAGGTAGACCTTGAGCAGGACCTAAACAAGCAGGTGGTGGCATACTTGGACATGACCCTGCCAACCCACATTGAAGAGCCGCTGGACTTCTGGGCAGGCAAAAGGGATTTGTGGCTGCAGAGTTTGCCCTGGGAAAGCTGTCCTGCCTGGCCAGTAGTGTGGCATCAGAGCGGGTGTTTAGTGCGGCGTGGGCCATAGTAACCCCAAGGAGAACTTGCCTGTCCACCAAAAATGTGGAGAGACTTACCTTTGTCAAGATGAATCAGGCTCGAATCAGCCAGGATTTCCAATGCCAGATGCAGCAGACTAGATTATCCATGGTGCCACACCAACACTTTGACAAAAGAGACTGGTTTCTTCTGCCTACCTGCCTACCTAGCTACTATTCTGATTCTGCCACCCACCTGATGCCACACATCTGATGCCAGTTTCACAGTTACAGCTTATGTTTATTTGCACATGTATGGCTTAATATTTTAGACAAGCATAAGATACTGGCAGGATCTATCCAGTAGCCCTCCCGGGGCAGGCCCGCACCACTGAGAGGGAAGACAAACTGACATACTACTCTGTCATTGTGCCGCTCTGTGGCCTACATAGGCTGCCGCCACCTCCAGATTGTGTCATTGTGCCGTCATATGATCTCATGCTGGTGGTGGCACATTAAACTCATTAATCGTATGTTAATAGATTCATCTACTCTCTTTCTGTTTCTGTAATCTTCTCTGTGATTTAATTTAACCTGTTCAATGCTGTACATACTATTGAAACTGCAAAATTTTCACCATGATTTACCATGTAGGGTAGAGTTAGGGACTTACTCTTAAAATTCTTTAAAGTTTTACCTAGAGATTTCCCAAAAATATTCAATTGACATCTCAAAAATCTCTTTAATCTCTTCCGTTGTGACCCCATATGATCTCCTGACCTTGCTGCCACATCCAGACTCTGTCATTGTGCCACCCTATGGTCTTATCATGCTGCTGCCACCTCAGGCTCTGTCATTGTGCCGCTCTGTCGCCTACATAGGCTGCACCACCTCTAGGCTGGGTCATTGTGCCGCCATGTGATCTCCTCCTACTGCTGGCACATGAAACTTGTTAATCTCTTCAAAGTCTTCAATTGACATTTAAAAATTTATTTAATCACTTCTATTGTGACGCCATATGGTCCCCCATATTAGGATTGTACAGAATTTTTTTTGAGAAATTCGAAAAATTGGGCGAATCAGATTTTTGAAAAATTCGCCCATCTCTACTAGTGATATCAGTGAATCAATGTGATGGCTTAAATGGGCACTGTCATTTAAAGAAAACTTTTGACATGTTGTAGAGACAAGAGGGGTCTGATTGTTCAGAGTCTGTCCGTATGCTAGAGTGAACCTAAACACTTCCTCTACCGGCTTTGTGCCACATGACCAAGACAAACTTACAGTTTAAGTTCATTGATTGTCTATTGCTATTTATACTTACTCTTATACTTACTTTTAAAATTCCTTAAAGTGTTATATACAGATTTCCCCAAAAAATTCATAGAAAGGGCTTGCCATTATTATTTCTCACAGTTTCGTTCTAAGTTTTTCCTGTAAAATTTCTCACATATACCTTTATTCACAAAGATTGCACCCTTTTTCGACACGGTATGTTGCTCTTTATTTGGAATTCCGTATTACAGTCTGAACTCACAATATTCTTTATTGGAGTCTTAAATCTTAAAGGCTGGCATATCCTGTATTATCTGTGTGGAAAAACTCCAACAATTTGTTATAAATTTTTTTCCTGGCATTTGATTATCTCCTTACAGACTTTCATTGACAATTATAGTTCCAGAATGTCTTGCTAGGCTAAAAACAAACTTTGACTGCTTGGAAAAACAATCTTCAAATGTTTCATCCTAAAATTAATTTTTTAATGGCTGCAGATACTGATAAAACAAAATGTCTTTTTCTTGGCTATTATTTGCAAAAATTGGGCATGCTCATCCATTTTACGATCAGCTGTTTTTTGTAACAGTAGTAAAAAAAAGCTGTTTTACGAATTAAAAAATTGGTAAAAATAAGTTGTGTGAAAATGGTCTTATATGTCAGGCAGAGGTAAGCAGGTTAAAGGGTACTCCGCCACTGGACATCCTATCCCCTATCCGAAGAATAGGGGATAAGATATCTGATCGCGGGGGGTCCCACCGCTGAGACCCCCGCAATCTCCCTGCAGTACCCGGCGTTCATTTAGAACACCGGCTGTGGCACTGGAGCCCCCTAAATGCAAGTCTATGGGAGAGGATGTGGCGGCCTTCGCCCCTCCCATAGACTTCCATTGAGAGGAGGGGTACTGTTATAACCTTTCATCCTCTGTCCACTTTGTCTCCTTCGCCCCCAACTGAAACAGAGATCATGTGACACTTTGTATTGACTTTTAGCATCCTCGCCTTGTAAGCCATGTCCATTTCTGGACATCATACCGACAAACCAATCCCTTTTCTAGCATCATCCAACTAAGTCACTCCCTTCTCTGTCCTAGCTCATCAAACCACACCCCCTTATGACATAATGACAAGCCACACCCCGCTTCTATCAGTCTCTGCTAAGAGGACTGCTGAAAATGAAGTCGTGGGCAAAGGAGGATGGTGCATTGGGGAGGAGTAAGTGTTACCAGAAACAAGCCAGGGGGACTATGTAAGTATATTCCACACCATGCACCTTCTGTACTGCCTTTATAGCTATTACAGGAAGAAAGTGTGTATACTCAAAATTGCTTCCCAGTGGGATGTTTAAAAAATAGTAACATAAAAAAAACTCATTGTTTACTACATAAGAGTAATATAAAAAAATTATAAGAATGGGTAGAGCACATTAAGTGGCCTAGCTATTGTTGCTGTATGCGAGATTAGCATTGTACTGTATTTAAACAGCTTTATCTTAGCCCAATAAAAGAAACAATCTAACGGAGAACGCCGCATGTGTAGTTTTTAAATATTAATGAAAAGTGTTTGTGAGTTTAACAAACAGCTTCTTGGCTCATTCTCATAATAATACATTGTTCGTACCAGATTAAGACAGCTTAAAAAATAGAATTCTATTACATAAAACGAACAGCAGGAGATCATAAAATAAAAAGTTTAATGGCAAAGCTGTGTTGCCTACATACACATATATTAGGGAAAATGCTTGCATCCTTTGCATAATTAGAGTCTTTCCATTAACCCCTTCTTAGAATCGCAATCAGGTTTGATTAAAAACTTGTGAAAAAAAAATCACCTCATATGGGACATAGAGAATGCTGATTTTGGAGAGATCTGAAATTAAATTTAAATCAACTGAGATGCCTTTCTGTGTTCATTAATTATATCACCTGAAGGCAAACATTATGAGATATTTTTTTTCACAAGATATTACAAGATATTATTATCTTTTTTTGGTTATGCATAAATTATGTAGTTTTCATTTTACTAAAATACTTTACAACTAATGATTTATATGTTTCTGCTACTTCATAACATGACATGAACAAAATGATAAAAAAAAATACTTATAATAAGAAAAAGCCAATTTATAAATATGTCACGTATAGTTACATTAAATAAATATTCTGGGTAAAACGTTGTGGATAACCCCCCCCCCCCCCCCCCCCCAGGTCCATTTAGGATCCCGCCTATTCATCATAATCCCTCTGCTTATGTCCAAAACCTGTATCAAAACCTGAGGAAAAGTTGCCCAGTTGCCCATAGCAACCAATCAGCTCACGTCTTTCATTTTTAACAAGGCCTCTGCAAAGTGAAAGAAGCGAGCTGATTGGTTGTTATGGGAAACTTTTCCTTTGCACAGGTTTTGATAAATCTCACCCACAATGTATGAACTTGCTGGACTGATCGATATGCGCCGACCCGGCAAGGAAAAAGTTAACCAGCACTGTAGCACCAAACACTCAAAAAGCTAAATACATTTTCACTAAAATGAGAAAAAAAAACAAATGCCAGAAAAAAAGTCAAAATGCCAGAAAAAAAGCCAAAATGCCAGAAAAAAAAGCCAAAATGCTGAGAAAACACCTCTTAAAATGCTGGACAAAGCCACAACCTCAAAAAACATACATCCTAGCTCTGAATTAATGAACTAATCACATTAAATACTTTCGTCTTTACATAGTTGAATGTGCTGACAACAAAATCATACAAAAATGTTCAATGGAAATCAAATTTATCAACCCATGGAGGTCTAGATATGGAGTCACACTCAAAAATCAATGTGGAAAACCACACTACAGGCTGATCCAACTTTCATGTAATGTCCTTAAAACAAGTCAAAATGAGGCTCAGTAGTGTGTGTGGCCTCCACGTGCCCGTATGACCTCCCTACAATGCCTGGGCATGCTCCCGATGAGGTGGTGGATGGTCTCCTGAGGGATGTCCTCCCAGACCTGGACTAAAGCATCCGCCAACTCCTGGACAGTCTGTGGTGCAACGTGGCATTGATGGATGGAGCAAGACATGATGTCCCAGATGTGCTCAATCGGATACAGGTCTGGGGAACGGGTGGGCAAGTCCTTTGCATCAATGCCTTCCTCTTGCAGGAACTGCTGACACTCTCCAGCCAAATGAGGCCTAGCAGTGTCTTGCATTAGGAGGAACCCAGGGCCAACCACACCAGCATATGGTCTCACAAGGGGTCTGATGATCTCATCTTGTTACCTAATGGCAGTCAGGCTACCTATGGCAAGCATATGGAGGGCTGCGTGGCCCCCCCAAAAAATGCCACCCCACACCATTCCTGACCCACCGCCAAACTGGTCATGCTGGAGAATGCTGCAGGCAGTAGAACATCATCCACGGCATCTCCAGACTCCAGATATGTGCTCAGTGGAAACCTGCTTTCATCTGTGAAGAGCACAGGGTGCCAGTGGCAAATATCCCAATCTTGGTGTTCTCTGGCAAATGCCAAACGCCCTGCACAGTGTTGGGCTGTAAGCACAACTCCAACCTGTGGATGTCAGGCCCTCATACCACCCTCATGGAGTCTGTTTCTGACCGTTTGAGTGGACACATCCACATTTGTGGCCTACTGGAGGTCATTTTGCTCTGGCAGTGCTCCTCCTGCTCCTCCTTGCACAAAGGCAGAGGTAGCGGTCCTGCTACTGGGTTGCTGCCCTCCTACAGCCTCCTCCACATCTCCTGATGTACTGTCCTGTCTCCTGGTAGTGCCTTCATGCTCTGGACACTATGCCTAGAGACACAGCAAACCTTCTTGCCACAGCTCGCATTGATGTGCCATTCTGGATGAGCTGCACTACCTTAGCCACTTTTATGGGTTGTAGACTCCGTCTCATGCTACTACTAGTGAAAGCACCGCCAGCATTCAGAAGTTACCAAAACATCATAGCGTAGAAACTGAGAAGTGGTCTGTGGTCATCACCTGCAGAACCACTCCTTTATTAGGGGTGTCTTGCTAATTGCCTATAATTTCCACCTGGTGTCAGTTCCATTTGTGCAACAGCATGTAAAAATTCATTGTCAATCACTGTTGCTTCCTGAGTGGACAAGTGTGATTTCACAGAAATGTGATTGACTTGAAGTTACATTGTGTTGTTTAACCCTTTAACGATGCAGGACGTATATTTACGTCCTGTGCTGGCTCCCGCGATATGAAGCGGGGTCGCGCTGCCACCACGCATCACATTGCGTCGGTCCCGGCGCTCATCAACGGCCGGGACCAGCGGCTAATACCACACATCGCCGATGCGCGGTATTAACCCTTTAGAAGCGGCGGTCAAAGCTGACCGCCGCTTCTAAAGCGAAAGTGAAAGTATCCCGGCTAGTCAGTCGGGCTGTTCGGGACCGCCGCGGTGAAATCGTGGCGTCCCGAACAGCTTGCAGGACACCGGGAGGGCCCTTACCTGCCTCCTCGGTGTCCGATCGACGAATGACTGCTCCGTGCCTGAGATCCAGGCAGGAGCAGTCAAGCGCCGATAACGCTGATCACAGGCGTGTTAATACACGCCAGTGATCAGCATAGGAGATCAGTGTGTGCAGTGTAATAGGTCCCTATGGGACCTATAACACTGCAAAAAAAAGTTTAAAAAAAGTGTTAATAAAGGTCATTTAACCCCTTCCCTAATAAAAGTTTGAATCACCCCCCTTTTCCCATAAAAAAAATAAAACAGTGTAAATAAAAATAAATATATGTGGTATTGCCGCATGCATAAATGTCCAAACTATAAAAATATATTGTTAATTAAACCGCACAGTCAATGGCGTACGCGCAAAAAAAATTCCAAAGTCCAAAAAAGCGTATTTTGGTCACTTTTTATACCATTAAAAAATGAATAAAAAGTGATCAAAAAAGTCCGATCAAAACAACAATCACACCAATAAAAACTTCAGATCACGGCGCAAAAAATGAGCCATCATACCGCCCTGTACGTGGAAAAATAGAAAAGTTATAGGGGTCAGAAGATGACATTTTTAAACATATAAATTTTTCTGCATGTAGTTATGATTTTTTCCAGAAGTACGACAAAATCAAACCTATATAAGTAGGGTATCATTTTAACCGTATGGACCTACAGAATAATGATAAGGTGTCATTTTTACCGAAATATGCACTGCGTAGAAACGGAAACCCCCAAAAGTTACAAAATGGCGTTTTTTCTTCAATTTTGTCGCACAATTATTTTTTTTTCGGTTTTGTTGTGAATTTTTGGGTAAAATGACTGATGTCACTGCAAAGTAGAATTGGTGATGCAAAAAAATAAGGAGGAAAAAACGAAAGTGCAAAAATGGAAAAACCCTGAGTCCTTAAGGGGTTAAGTGTTCCCTTAATTATTTTTTTTTTGAGCAGTGTATATAAAGTTTTAAGGCATGTGCTAGAGGGCTAGAGACAGAGGTAGCAGTTCACAACACCTGACATGCATTTCACCAATGTTTTTGTACCTCAGAGTGGTGGGGGTACTGTGGGCCTATTTCTAGCACAATTGCTATTTTATATTTATACAGCTATGAACTGCATGGATATTTTGTCACAGAGAAAAAAATGTTTGTAAGTTTTACACAATTTTGAGTTAATTTGTAAACTTTAAATAGGTAATGTTAAAGAGGACCTGTGGCCAACAGACCCTGATCACACACCTTTTCTTTATATGTTTCCCCATTCCTGAGATATGAAGACATATATTTTGTCTGGCAATTCAGTTATGCGCTGGGGCCCCCCGTGATCTCTTGGACAGGGCTGCGGTAGTCTGCAGGAAGTGCAGTTTCATTCCCAGCAGAAAGCCACGGCAGACATGCCCCCTCGTTGTATCTCTATGGGGTACATGGAGGAGGGGGGGTGTTAGCCACTGCATCATGCGGGGACGGAATGCCCCCTTTTCAGCATACTTCCGCGGCCCCGTCCAGGAGGTCCCGGGGGGCCCCAGCGCTCGGACCCCCCCCCCCCCGATCTATAATCTATATCTAGGGGATAATTTATATTGCACTACTACTGATATGCTTTAAGAACTGGTTATGGACATGGAGAAAATATATCAAAACTTGAGAATAGAAACAGTGGAGCAGTTGCCCATAGCAACCAATCTGATTTTTTTTTCCAGAGGAATGTTTAAAAAGTGAAAGCTATCTCATTGATTGCTATGGGTAACTGCACCACTTTCCTCTGCATAGGTTTTGATAAATCTCCCCCTGTATTTCTTCTGCTCAGTATCAGCTGTACTCTGGGTTGTATAGCATCCCGATGCTGATGGGGACAGTTTCCAGCGCAGCTATACTGTGTGGCGGATGAGGACCGTAGATAAAGTGCCATAGCCTCAGCACGCTGCCAATTGGCTAAACTGACAAATCACAGCAAAATGCCAGGGTCAGTGAAAAAAACGCCAAACTCACAAATGCAAAGTAGGTTTGGCATTTAGCGTTTGCCTATTGACTTCCTGCTAACATCTGTCTGGGTGTTTTTCCCGCAAAAAAAATACTGTGCGGCCATTTGGTCAAAAACTAAGTGGAAACCAATCTTAATGCAGCACTCAAAGCCAGGGCTGTTTCTAGTGTCTTGAAAAATCATGGGTACAAGTCTTTAACCTCTTAAGGACCCAGGATGTACGGGGACATCCCCGCACCCTGGGCTTTAAGGACCCAGGACGTCCCCGTACGTCCTGGCGTTTTCCGGTCCCTGCCGGCAGAGATCGGAAGCGGATGCCTGCTGAAATGCTTCAGCAGGCATCCAGGGCAAACGCCGAGGGGGGCCATGTATGCCCCCCATGTCGGCGATCTTCGCAAATTGCGAGGGAAATCGCCCTTGCGATCTGTGGTGATACCGGGCTGATCTGGTCTCCGGGACCCGACCGTCAGGTAATTTTGCATGATCCCGGTTGTCACAGACAGCCAGGACCATGCTGGAGCATAGGAGCGAGGTGGCAAGTCTGCCACCTCCTCCTATCCCCTGCGATTCCTCGGTTAGCTAACCGACCAATCGCAGGGGGGGGGTGGTTACTTCCTCCCGCCCGGCCCCTGGAAGTCCAGAGAGGACGGGAGGAAGACCGGAAGACCCAGATCCCGGCGGAGGCGGCGGTGGCGACAGGTGAGTGGATCTTCGGCGGCGTCGCGGGACCTTTGCAGCAGTCCAGACCGCTGTAAAGCAATCTGGACTGCTCTATCTGGTCCCCTTACACTACAACTCCCAGCATGCCCAGACAGCCCTTGGCGTCTGGGCATGCTGGGAGTTGCAGTTTTGCAACATCTGGAGGTCCACAGTTTGGAGACCACTGTGCCCTTCCAGATGTTGCAAAACTACACATCCTCAGCATGCCCTTACTGTACATGCATTCTGGGAGTTGTAGTTCTGTAACATCTGGCCCTTCAGATGTTGCAGAACTACAACTCCCAGCATGCCTGGACAGTTTTGGCATACTGGGAGTTGTAGTTTTGCAACATGTGGAAAGGCACAGATTGGAAACCACTGTATTAGTGTTCTGCAAACTGTAGTCCTCCAGATGTTGCAAAACTACAACTCCAAGCATGCCTGAGAATGTTTGGGAGTAGTGGTTTTGAAACAACTGGAGGCACACTGGTTGGGAAACATTGTCTGTTTCCTAACTCAGTGTTTCCCAACCCGTGTGCCTCCAGCTGTTGAAAAACTATAACTACCAGCATGCACTGATAGACTGTGCATGCTGGGAGTTGTAGTTTTGCAACAGCTGGAGGTCCCCCCCCCTGTGAATGTACAGGGTACATTCACATGGGTAGGGGGCTTACAGTGAGTATCAGGCTGCAAGTTTGCGATGCAGCAAATTTTGCGCGGCAGCTCAAACTGCCAGCGGTAAACTCGCTATAATCCCCCGCCCGTGTGACTGTACCCTAAAAACACTACACTACACTACCATAAAATAAAATAAAAAGTAAAAAACACTACAAATACACATACCCCTACACAGCCCCCCTCCCCAATAAAAATGAAAAACATCTGGTACGCCACTCTTTCCAAAATGGAGCATCCAGCTGTTGCAAAACAACAACTCCCAATATTGCCGGACAGCCGTTTACTGTCCAAGCATGCTGGGAGTTTTGCAACAGCTGGAGGCACCCTGTTTAGGAATCACTGGCGTAGAATACCCCTATGTCCACCCCTATGCAAATCCCTAATTCAGGCCTCAAATGCACATGGCGCTCTCTCACTTCGGAGCCCTGTCATATTTCAAGGCAACAGTTTAGGGCCACATATAGGGTATCGCCGTACTAGGGAGAAATTGCCTAACAAATTTTGGTGGGCTTTTTCTCCTTTCACCCCTTATGAAAAGGTGAAGTTGGGGTCTACTCCAGCATGTTAGTGTAAAAAATTTTTTTTTTACACTAACGTGCTGGTGTTGCCCCATACTTTTCATTTTGACAAGAGGTAAAAGGGAAAAAAGCCCCCAAAAATTTCTCCCGACTACGGAGATACCCCATATGTGGGCACAAAGTGCTCTGTGGGCGCACAACAAGGCCCACAAACGCAAAAAAAAAACAACACATGTGACCCCATTTCGGAAACTACACCCCTCAAGGAATGTAATGAGGGGTGCAGTGAGAATTTACACCCCACTAGTGTCTGACAGATCTTTGGAACAGTGGGCTGTGCAAATTAAAAATGTTGTACAGCCCACTGTTCCAAAGATCCGACAGACACTAGTGGGGGGTAAATGCTCACTGTACCCCTTGTTATGTTCCTCAAGGGGTCTAGTTTCCCCTTTTTTTTACGTATGCAAAAGTCGTGAAACCCCTGTGGGGTATTAAGGCTCACTTTATTTCTTGTTACGTTCCTCAAGGGGTCTAGTTTCCAAAATGGTATGCCATGTGTTTTTTTTTTGCTGTCCTGGCACCATAGGGGCTTCCTAAATGCGACATGCCCCCGAGCAAAATTTGCTCTCAAAAAGCCAAATATGACTCCTTCTCTTCTGAGCATTGTAGTTGGCCCGTAGTGCACTTCAGGTCAACTTATGAGGTACCTCCATACTCAGAAGAGATGGGGTTACAAATTTTTGGGTGTATTTTCTGCTATTAACCCTTGCAAAAATGTGAAATTTTGGGGGGAAACACACATGTTAGTGAATTTCATTTTTTTACGTATGCAAAAGTCGTGAAACCCCTGTGCGGTATTAAGGCTCACTTTATTTCTTGTTACGTTCCTCAAGGGGTCTTGTTTCCAAAATGGTATGCCATGTGTTTTTTTTTGCTGTCCTGGCACCATAGGGGCTTCCTAAATGCGACATGTACCCGAGCAAAATTTGCTCTCAAAAAGCCAAATATGACTCCTTCTCTTCTGAGCATTGTAGTTCGCCCATAGTGCACTTCAGGTCTACCTTCATACTCAGAAGAGATGGGGTTACAAATTTTGGGGGGGTATTTTCTGCTATTAACTCTTGCAAAAATGTGAAATTTGGGGGGGAACACACATTTTAGTGAAAATTTATTTTATTTTTTTTACATATGCAAAAGGCGTGAAACACCTATGGGGTATTAAGGCTCACTTTATTCCTTGTTACGTTCCTCAAGGGGTCTAGTTTCCAAAATGGCATGCCATGTGTTTTTTTTTGCTATCCTGGCACCATAGGGGCTTCCTAATTGCGACATGTACCCGAGCAAAATTTGCTCTCAAAAAGCCAAATATGACTCCTTCTCTTCTGAGCATTGTAGTTCGCCCATAGTGCACTTCAGGTCTACCTTCATACTCAGAAGAGATGGGGTTACAAATTTTGGGGGGGTATTTTCTGCTATTAACTCTTGCAAAAATGTGAAATTTGGGGGGGAACACACATTTTAGTGAAAATTTATTTTATTTTTTTTACATATGCAAAAGTCGTGAAACACCTATGGGGTATTAAGGCTCACTTTATTCCTTGTTACGTTCCTCAAGGGGTCTAGTTTCCAAAATGGCATGCCATGTTGTTTTTTTTTCTGTTCTGGCACCATAGGGGCTTCCTAAATGCAACATGCCCCCCAAAAACCATTTCAGAAAAACGTACTCTACAAAATCCCCTTGTCGCTTCTTCGCTTCTGAGCCCTCTACTGCGCCCGCCGAACACTTTACGTAGACATATGAGGTATGTGCTTACTCGAGAGAAATTGGGCTACAAATACAAGTATAAATTTTCTCCTTTTACCCCTTGTAAAAATTCAAAAATTGGGTCTACAAGAACATGTGAGTGTAAAAAATGGAGATTGTGAATTTTCTCCTTCACTTTGCTGTTATTCCTGTGAAACACCTAAAGGGTTAAAATGCTGACTGAATGCCATTTTGAATACTTTGGGGGGGGGTGCAATTTTTATAATGGGGTCATTTGTGGGGTATTTCTAAGATGAAGACCCTTCAAATCCACTTCAAACCTGAACTGGTCCCTGAAAAATAGTGAGTTTGGAAATTTTGTGAAAAATTGGAAAATTGCTGCTGAACTTTGAAGCCCTCTGGTGTCTTCCAAAAGTAAAAACACATAAATTTTATGATGCAATCATAAAGTGGACATATTGTATATGTGAATAAAAAATTATTATTTGGAATATCCATTTTCCATACAAGCAGAGAGCTTCAAAGTTAGAAAAATGCAAAATTTTCAAATTTTTCATCAAATTTGGGGATTTTTCACCAAGAAAGGATGCAAGTTACCACAAAATTTTACCACTATGTTAAAGTAGAATATGTCACGAAAAAACAATCTCGGAATCAGAATGATACCTAAAAGTATTCCAGAGTTATTAATGTTTAAAGTGACAGTGGTCAGATGTGCAAAAAATGCCCGGGTCCTAAGGTGTAAAATGGCTGGGTTAAAAAAAAGGGGTTAAAACATATATTGGATCAAAATATATATCTCAGCATTGAAATTGCAAACAGAAAATATATGATATGGAAATGATGAAAAAAAAAAGAAAAAAAAATATTCAATACATTTAAATGTTTTCAATATTGAGTATGACTGCCATGCACTTACACACCTTGAAATGGTATCAATGAGGTTCTTAAATAGGCACTGTCACAAAAATTATTATAATTTTTTTTTCCACAAATGTGAAGTGCCTATGATTATAATTTAATCTCCAATATACTTGTATTTTTTTTTTGGCCATTTTATCTTTAAAAATCCCCCCTTAAACAGTGGCCCCTGGGGGTCCCCATATCCTCTTCCTCGCTACTTTCCCTCTGCAAACCGTCTGAGGCAATTCTCTAGCTCAGTTGGAATACAGGAAGTGGGGGTGGGCTTAACACTGTGCTGGCCTGTCAATCACTCTGCAGAGCACAGCGCAAGACAGTGTGAGGAGGCAAAGATGCCGGCTTTGTTCTCACTGACAGAGCTGGGAGAGTAGACCCAGAGGCAGATGCTGTCATCAGTGTGTGCCATCTCCGACATAGATGTAGGGTTGGGAAGCCATATACTGAAACCGTTTGTTTGTGTGTGTTCAGCAGAGCTGTGTGTTTGTGCGTGTTTAGCAGAGCTGAGTGTGTACTGTATATTTGTCCATCACAGCTGAGTGTGTAGGGCTTTGTGTGAAGGGCTAAGCTGTGTGTGTGTGTGTGTGTGTAATAGAGATGTGCATGTAGCTGTGTTTCCCTCTGCTCTGTGTATCTCCGAGGTGAACAGAGCGGAAAGTTGATTGGCTGCTGCTGTCAACCTGGTAACTAAGGGGCAGGAAGTTTACAGCAGTGAGGGCAAGTATCATCACTGCCTGGGAACACCCACAGAGTTTAGGAGAACAGCAGATGCCCATGCAGGAGATAATGGGTGCTTACAGCACAGGGGGAAAAAAAGGCTGAATATGATCAAGTATGGCTGCGGTGTTTTTTTTTTTTTGGCTCTGTGATGACAGGTACACTTTAATGGTGGTCTGAGGAGTGTTTACCATGCTTTACTTTGGCTAAATCAACAATATTCACTGCTCGAAGCTCCTTGCGCAATTGCTGATCGATAATCTCTCAGATACATTCTGCTAAATGAGAGATTTGGAGTATGGTGACACTGCAGGCAATGGATGCATGTTTAGGCATGCAGGCTGCTCTAGGTAGCACATGCCACATGCTGCATGGTGTTGTTGTGTTGAAAAACATCTCCAGAGAAACCTAGTAGCTACTGGTTTCACGACCAAATCAATGTACTGTTGAGCTGTTTGTGTATCTGGATTATGCCAACCCACAACATAATCCCTGGAGCACTTTAGACGTATTTTACTGTCGACCAAACTTTATGAGACTACAGCCACCCCAGCTAAGTTCAGTGTTGCAGCTGGCACAGCTGTGCCAAGTCACCACAAACTCCTCCTACTTAGAATAGCCGACCTCCGCATTGCTGGAGAATGCATGTATAATGAAAAACAGAATATTGTTAGCATACAAAAGTGCAGAGTATGCACAAACAATATATTTCACATGTATGAACAAGATATTTAGAATAGTAGAGAACAGGATATTTGTTTCATTTGAGCAGGACATATTACCGTATATACTCGAGTATAAGCCGAGTTTTTCAGCACGATTTTTCGTGCTGAAAACACCCCCCTCGGCTTATACTCGAGTGAACTCCCCCACCCGCAGTGGTCTTCAACCTGCGGACCTCCAGAGGTTTAAAAACTACAACTCCCAGCAAGCCCGGGCAGCCATCGGCTGTCCGGGCTTGCTGGGAGTTGTAGTTTTGAAACCTCCGGAGGTCCGCAGGTTGAAGACCACTGCGGCCTTCAACATCATCCAGCCCCCTCTCACCCCCTTTAGTTCTGAGTACTCACCTCCGCTCGGCGCTGGTCCGGTCCTGCAGGACTGTCCGGTGAGGAGGTGGTCCGGTGGGATAGTGGTTCCGGGCTGCTATCTTCACCGGGGAGGCCTCTTCTAAGCGCTTCGGGCCCGGCCTCAGAATAGTCACGTTGCCGTGACAACGACGCAGAGGTGCGTCATTTGCGTCATTGTCAAGGCAACGCCTCTATTCCGGGCCGGAAGCGCGGAGAAGAGGCGCCCCCCGGTGAAGATAGCAGCCCGGACCACCTCCTCACCGGACCACCTCCTCTCCGGACAGCCCTGCAGGACCGGACCAGCGCCGAGCGGAGGTGAGTACTCAGAACTAAAGGGGGTGAGAGGGGGGCTGGATGATGTTGAAGGCCGCAGTGGTCTTCAACCTGCGGACCTCCGGAGATTTCAAAACTACAACTCCCAGCAAGCCCGGACAGCCGATGGCTGCCCGGGCTTGCTGGGAGTTGTAGTTTTGAAACCTCCGGAGGTCCGCAGGTTGAAGACCACTGAGGGCGAATGATGAGAAGAGGATGATGAAGGGGGGGTGTGGGGATGATGAAGGGGGGTGGGGATGATGAAGGGGGGGGGGATGATGAAGGGGGGATGTGTGGGATGATAAGGGGATGATGAAGGGGGGATGTGCGGGATGATAAGGGGATGATGAAGGGGGGATGTGTGGGATGATAAGGGGATGATGAAGGGGGGATGTGCGGGATGATAAGGGGATGATGAAGGGGGGATGTGTGGGATGATAAGGGGATGATGAAGGGGGGATGTGCGGGATGATAAGGGGATGATGAAGGGGGGATGTGTGGGATGATAAGGGGATGATGAAGGGGGGATGTGCGGGATGATAAGGGGATGATGAAGGGGGGATGTGTGGGATGATGACAAGGGGATGATGAAGGGGGGATGTGTGGGATGATGACAAGGGGATGATGAAGGGGGATGTGTGGGATGATAAGGGGATGATGAAGGGGGGATGTGTGGGATGATGACAAGGGGATGATGATGAGGATGTTAATGACGGGTCTGGATGATGACAGGGGGGGATGAGGTATTTCCCACCCTAGGCTTATACTCGAGTCAATAACTTTTCCTGGGATTTTGGGTTGAAATTAGGGGTCTCGGCTTATACTCGGGTCGGCTTATACTCGAGTATATACGGTAAGCATTTTTTTTTTCTTTTTTCTTCTTTTTTTTTTTTTTTTTTACAAGATGTTGTTGTATAAAACCGGATCAGAATATCTGCATATCTTTATATTGTTTCCTGGAACAGGATGTATCCTTGTGAACAGGATTTTCAGAGTAGCAAGGAACAAGATGTAGCATACATTTCTTTAGTACAATACTTATTTTTTTCTTTTTAAGCTGTGAAATATATAAAAGACAAAAGTATAACACATTTTCTTTACATAAGAAAACACAATAAATAAATGTTAAGTGCTTTGAGGTAGAGTCTTTAGCAGGCACTCTGAGTTAGCTCTGAGTAAGGCACATATTTAAAGTGTCCTTATTGTAGCAAAATATAAATAACTATATATAAAAGTTCTGGTGATTCCAGGAAAAAAATTTCAAGAATGTTAGGACAATAAAGCAATGTGTTATATTATTATTTATATTATCACACAAAGTGCATTGTAAACTTTGCAGTTAATACGGACACAAGAAATTCTCATTTTATATAAGAGGACAATATTTTTACATTTTTCTCTAGAAGAACAGGTACTGCATACAAAAAACTCCCAAGGCACTTTTTCTAATACCTAGAGCACAAGATAGCACACATTAAATATACATTTAGCGACACATTTAACTCCCAAGTATCCATGATAGAACTTGAGTTCGAAAAAGTACCATATTGTACTGTTGAGTAGTCTCTGCAATGCAAGAACATGATTATGCCAAGTCAGGAGTCAAACGGTTGCAAAATATAATCTGAAAACACAACAGTCGATGTTCTCTCTCTCTCTTTCTTTCTCTCTTTCTCACTCTCTCTCTCTCTCTCTCTCTCTCTCTCTGGAGAGTCTCCCACATTGTAAAAGATATTTACTATGAAGCAGGACATAGTGGCATTCCAGGCCATTAGTCCCTTTCCAAGCCTGGAGGGGCGAGAAATGTGATGTCTTCTTTTGTTATCTTCCAGTTCAGATTTAGTGGCTTCCGACACTCTCTTACATTCTGTGGAGTCGGCCTGGTCCTTTGTGGTGCCATAGCCTCAGCTACGGCCAGGAGATGGTATTCCCAGAGGGCCACACCTGCAACCTGGTGACCCTTTGCAGGATTGGTCCTGTGGACTGTTGGGTAACAGACCATGTTAAGTATTTGAGTGTACTGTTACTTTAAATGTAATGGAATTTAAGTCACTTTAAAACAGCCGCAGATGTGTGCAGCAGCCATGTCTATGGCTGCGCTGTGGATGAGTGCTTCCCCTCTTTTTACAAGCACCCATAACCATTGATATATATATATATATATATATATATATATATATATATATGGATAAGCAGCTGATACCTATGAGGAATGGATGATGCTGGAGTGGAGGCTGAAGGTCAATTACATGTTTTTTGAGCAAAGAGTACAAAATAGATGACTGGAGGAGATAAGAAGCACTTATAAAAAAGAACTGGATCAGGAATGCATGAACAGAAGAACTGGAATCCAGAATCCAAGATGGTGATGTCAAGGGAACTTTCTGCATGCTCTGGTCAGTTTCCTCCTTTCTTGTGCAACATAGGGCGGTCCTTTTGGTTCCTCCTCCCCATGATTGAGGAGGCATGGCTGTAGCTGAATGGGTAGGTAGAGCTATGGCGCTGACACACTGGGGATGTCCAAGAGAAAATGTAACCCTTGTGATAATGCTCCGACGGTGCCTCCAAAATGTTGTACACCCCACATGACCTATTTGAGATCCACATGTGACAAATTGAAAGCAATTAGGCAAAAGACACAATTCAGAGGTTTACTAGCACAGGTTAAAATTCTGTTTGTGATGCAAATAAAAGTGTTGTGGTAACCCAGGAAACTTTCATGTGATGCAAAGAAAAAGTTGGTTTTGGTAGTGTGGGTTAAAGATGAGGGTAGTAGTCCTTGATATATCACGTGGTTTGAGTGGTGTA
Organism: Hyla sarda; assembly: GCF_029499605.1. Classification (NCBI taxonomy): domain Eukaryota; kingdom Metazoa; phylum Chordata; class Amphibia; order Anura; family Hylidae; genus Hyla; species Hyla sarda. The sequence goes on along the minus strand of NC_079194.1, from coordinate 207,581,355 downwards.
ACCCTTTGTCCCTCCTTCCCTTCTTAGATCCCAGCATCTTTTTCAACTAAGCTGTTCTCCTTATTCGAAGCCCAGGAAAAAAAACTATAAACTTTACTGAACTCCTGAGACAGTATAATGTAATGCAGATACTTTAGAATGTTGCTACAATCATACAGTTCTTTGTAATACAGGACTAAGGAAAACAGAATTTTGTCAATAGTTACTGTCCTTCTAGGACTGTGCATTTTACAAAGACTTTAGCTTTAGCAGATATTTTTCTTTGGTGTTATTCTCGTAATTGCAGTTCTAATTCTTTGTACTTGGACTTGTGACTGTCTCTGTGAAATATCGAGTGACTTTGTAATACATTATTTCATAGTAGCTTCAAGAAGTAGGCAGGATCCATGGCGCTGACAGGACCATGACAAAGAGCAGGAACAGATAAAATCAGATTTATTATCCAAGATGCAAAGCGTGGATCGTGCCTACTTCTTGAATCTACTATGAAACATTGTGTCTAGAGATGAGCGAATCGAAGTTGACAAACCCAAATCGATTAATTAAACTTCATTTTACAGCATTCCAGGCTATTGGAGACCTAAAATGGCGGATCCACCTGTGAGTACAAGGGGCAGGGGATTATAGGAGGGCAGGAAACAGCTGCGGGAATGAAGGTAGGCGGGATGACCCTGAATCACTTGTGAGCTGCAGCCTATCAGCATTCATTGACCCCTGGGATGTCAAAGCCCTATATAATCGGCAGCCATCTTGCCTCTCTTCATTTCGTCTATGCACTCAGAGATAGAGAGAACGGGACTGCATGAGTCTGACTAGCTTATACCACAGCATTACAATGGAACTGCTAGTCACATCAGCATTGGGGAAAGACAGGAGTGCAGAGTGCTTTGCTGTTCACACTGAGAAGGATCATTGATAGATAGCTAAATCTCCTATTCATGTTATTGAGCATTACAGCAGAGAGGAGCAGATAGCTGTTAGCTGCCTCATACAGATCAACAAGCTGCCTGAACTTTATCAACCATCTTACCACCTCATTTTTCAGCGCAATTCATTTTTTTTTCGCTTAACAAATCATCTGCTGCTCAGAATTGTGTGACAGAGTGTCATTTAGGGTTTAATCCCTGTATTTTTTTTTATTGTGGTGCTGCACTGTTGGGTCTTGCTGCTGTTCACAAATACGTTATTTTTCAGTGGACTATAGTGCATTTGTCTGCCCTCATACGTGCATAACACATGCCTACATCAAAGCAGTCTACTATTCTGTATCTTTAACAAGTCGAGATACAGGGAAAGTCCTGTACAAACAAAATCACCTGCTGGTGTTTTTAAAAAATACAAATTTTTTCTGCGTATAGTTGCGCATATTACTGCCCTCATCAGTGCATACCGCATAGGTACATTCAAGTATTGTACCATTTAGTACCTGTTAATCTATCAAGGTGCTCCATACTGTCAAAGTCCAAACAATAGTATACACCGGCTAGTGTTTTAAAAAAAAAAAATGAGTTTTTTCTGTGTATAGTTGCTCATATTACTGCCCTCATCAGTTCATACCGCATACGTACATCCAAGTAGTGTACCATCTTGTACCTGTTAATCTGTAAAGGGCCTAGATACTGTGAAAGGACAGCCATAAGTAATCACCTGCTGCTGTTCTAGACAAATACTGTTTAAGAGTAGTGTAGCGTATTATAATACCCTCATAAATGCACTAAGTATGTCAGGCAGAGAAGTGCCAGGATGTGCACAGAGGAGTGGCAGAGGCCTAAATACTTCAGGCGGAGTTGGCAGCAGACTTGGGGCGAGTGGCAGCAGGAGTTGCAGCGAGAGGCCTGAACTCCCGTTATCAGCCAGCGGTCGTGTCTCCACCAGCAACCCATCTGCCGTCGTCGATTAGTTAACACGCTCATCCACATCATCACAAGTGACATCTGACACCCCCAGTCAACAGTCGGTGGGTTCCTCAGACACAACCCTCAGTTGGCATGGCCCGGGAGCAGTCCCTGTCCTCCCATTGCCTTTGTCCTATGCTGTTCCCTCTCCTAAAGAAGTATCTTATGCTGTGGGTTCAGCTCCACTATTTACTGAGGATGATCTAATAGAGGACAGTCAGCAGCTACTGGCCAGCCAAGAAGGGGAGGAGACATGCGCCGCTTGCTCCGCTAGGCGGCCAAGTAGTGACGTGGGAGGCGGTGTTGCAAGGGTTCAGGGTCCTGAAGCAGACACTGTTGGGGAACCTGAGGAGGACATCAGTGACGTGCACACACCTGTTGATGATGATGAAGCCGATGGCAATTGGGAGCCGGGTGCAGAAGGGGCTTCATAATCATCAGGAGAAGAGAGTTGCAGGTTGCCCTTGAGGCAGCAAGGCGGTAGCACGGTTGGCAGTCAGCGTGGTGGCAGGAGTGGAAATTCAGGAGCCAAACGTGCCCGGGGGAGACCACCTGCTTCGCGGCAGCCTACCTTTCCGGGAGGTGGTGGAACAGAGGTTTCTTTAGACGGCGCCAGTAGCAGTCAATTAGTGCAGACTGCAGGTGAGAAAATCAGCTACTCGGTGGTGTGGAAGGTTTTCATAAGGCATCTGGAGGAGGTACATGTAGCCACATGCAAGATTTGTCGGCAGAAGGTGAAGCGTGGCCAGGGTCCCAATGTCGGCACCACGGCCCTGCGTCAACACATGCTTCGCCCCCATAAAGCGGCCTGGGAGAACCGTGGCTCCGATGTAGTGGTCTAGCCTTCTGCATCACCCAGTGGCCAACCTTTCCCTCCTTCATCCAGCCAAGGCTCCACCACCTCAGCCGAAGGGACCTGTGTGTCAAACCTTCCTTCTGTCGCTCCTGCTTCTCCCGCTTTTAGTCAGCCATTCCACCAACAATCCATCGGCGAAGCCATGTCCAAGAGACAACAGTATGCGCCCACTCATCCAACGGCACAGAAGTTGAATGCGATCCTGTCTAAGTTGCTAGTGTTGCAGTCCCTCCCTTTTCAATTGGTGGACTCTGCACCTTTCAGAGAATTGATGGCTTGTGCAGAGCCGAGGTGGAGAGTCCCAAGCCGTCATTTCTTTGCGAAGAAGGCAGTACCAGAACTGCATAGGTTTGTACAAGAGAAGGTGGGCCAGTCCTTGAGGCTATCGGTGTGTTGGAAAGAGCACGGCAGCGCCGACGTGTGGAGCTGTAACTACGGGCAGGGACAATGCTTGTCTTTTACGGCCCACTGGGTAAATGTGGCTCCTGCACAGCCACAACAGCAACTTGGACAGGTCACACCGCTTCCTCCTCCACGCTCTCGCTCTCAGGCAGTTGGTCCTGTTACAGTGTGCAACGCCGCCTCCTCATCCTCCACCGTGTCCTCGGCCTCCACTGCACATCCAAATCTCTGTGGCCCTTCATCCTACCACGTGTGTAGGGCACGGCGGTGTCAAGCTGTTTTTCACATGGTTTGCCTTGGCGAACAGAGTCACACAGGGGAGGAACTGCTAAAGTTCATTTGTAAAGAAATCCGAGTATGGCTTACTCCACGAAAGCGCCCTGCATGGCACACGTGTTGAATCTGGTTGTCAAGCACTTCCTCAAGTCTTCACCCCATTTGCAAAACATCCTGAAAATGGCAAGGAAACTGTGCATGCACTTCAGCCACTCGTACACCGCCAAGCACACCTTCCTTGAGCTGCAGCGTCAGAACGGTATCCCACAACATAGTCTTATTTGTGATGTTGCCACATGTTGGAATTCCACCCTCCATATGTTGGACAGACTATACGAACAAAGAAAAGCCATCACCGATTTCTTGATGATCCAAGCAGATAGGAGTACTCCCCTGTGTAACTTCAATGTGAACCAGTGGCAGCTCATACGTGACACCTGCTGTTTGTTGAGGAAGCAAAATTATTTGTAAGTCGCCTGGATTACGCCATGAACGACGTAATTCCTCTCCTACATTTCCTACAACAAATGATTGAAACCATGGCTGGTCACGGCAATGAAGACATTGCACCTGCATCTCAAGGTTACATGCTGTGGGGGCTGAACTGGAGGAGGAGAATGATGAGGGGCAGAGTAGAGCACAGTTTAGGTTGGATGAGATGGCCAGTGTTTCTAGTCATCGGACAGGAAAGGAGGAGCAGGAGCAGCCAGAGAAGCTGGAGGGTTATGAGGAAGGCGAGACAGAGGACCCAGACACACCGTGGCAGTATGCAGTGAAGATGGAGGCAGGTAGTCCCTCTGAGTCACTGGCGCAAATGGCACGATGCATGCTCAGTTGCTTGCGTAGTGACCCCCAAATTGTCAAAAATCATCAGCGGGATGACTTCTGGATCTCCACCTTATTAGACCCTTGCTACCGTCCCAGAATAGGGGCCTTTTTTACACCCACTGAGAGGGAGGACAAACTGACCTACTACAGAGTGATTCTACGTAGTCAGTTGGCCGATGCCTATCGGCCCCATGGTCCATCCACTCGCAGGTCTGACTCGGGGGGCCCTCTGCGCTCACCTTCCACTCCCATGGCTGCTGGGGAGGGGTGGCAGGAGCAGTACCAGCTCAATCAGCAGCAGCCTGAGTCTACAGTCGCTGATGAGTAGCTTTCTTCTCCCACATAGTGAAGCAACTCATCAGCAGCAGGTAGATATGGAGCAGGACCTGAACCAGCAGGTGGTGGCATACCATGACATGACCATGCCAACAACCATTGAAGATCCGCTGGACTTCTGGGCAGCCAAACTTGATTTATGGCCGCAACTAGCAGAGTTTGCCCTGGAAAAGCTGTCCTGCCCGGCCAGTAGTGTGCCATCAGAGCGGGTGTTTAGTGCGGCCGGGGCCATAGTCACCCCAAGGCGAACTCGTCTGTCCACTAAAAATGTGGAGAGACTGACGTTTGTCAAGATGAATCAGGGATGGATCAGCCAGGATTTCCAGCCACCAATGCCAGATGCCTCAGAGTAGATTGACCATGCTGCTACACCAACATTTCGTAATTATGGTCGGTTATGAAACCCTCTTGGGTTATCAATTAGGGTTATGAAACCCTCTTTGGTACTACGATTGCCTGCTCCTGGCTCATCCTGTGTCTCTCAGGAACTACTTGCCTCACTGATGCTTCTGGCCTTGGGCCTTAAATTTTTGGAAGTTTAGCAGTAGCGAAATACATGCTTAATGCAAATGTCAACACTCATCTTTAAATGTAAGGGGTTATGAAACCCTCTTGGGTACTGCGAATGCCTGCTCCTGACTCATCCTGTGTCTTTCAGGAATTACTTGCCTAACTGACGCTTCTGGCCTTGGGCCTTTAATTTTTGGATTTTTAGCAGTAGCTAAATATATGCTTAATGCAAATTTCAACATTAATCTTTAAATGTAAGGGGTTATGAAACCCTATTGTGTACTGCGAATGCCTGCTCCTGACTCATCCTGTGTCTTTCAGGAACTACTTGCCTCAAGGGTGCTTCTGGCCTTGGGCCTTTAATTTTTAGATGTTTAGCAGTAGCTAAATACATGCTTAATGCAAATTTCAACATTGATCTTTAAATGTAAGGGGTTATGAAACCCTCTTGGGTACTGCGAATGACTGCTCCTGACTCATTCTGTGTCTTTCAGGAACTACTTGCCTCCCTGATGCCCCAGGCCTTGGGCCTTTAATTTTTGGATGTTTAGCAGTAGCTAAATACATGCTTAATGCAAATGTCAACATTGATCTTTAAATGTAAGGGGTTATGAAACCGTCTTGGGTACTGTGAATGCCTGCTCCTGACTCATCCTGTGTCTTTCAGGAACTACTTGCCTCACTGACGCTTCTGGCCTTGGGCCTTTAATTTTTGGAAGTATAGCAGTAGCTAATACATGCTTAATGCAAATTTCAACAATGATCTTTAAATTCTCGGCGCTCTGCCAGGGCCTTCTCCTACCCCTCCGGGGCCGATCCGAGGATCTCACTAAACCATCCAATCGGTAGTAGAGACATGCAGTGTGTACAAAGGGCAGGGACTTAATCAACCCGAGCTTACGACCCGCACTTAGTTGGGATTCTTATTTCCTGGCAAATAATTGCAATCCCTGATCCCTATTAAGAACGGGGGGCAGCGAGTTTCCCACACCTGTCGATGAAAGATAGACACACGCTGGTCCGTTCAGTGTAGTGCACGTGCAGCCCCGGACATCTGAGGGCATAACACACCTGTTATTGAAACAACAAGTAGAGAGAGATAATAAGTGCACTCACTGCAATAGCTGCTTTATCCATGAAGTTTATTCAAGGTCCACATCAAAAATTGACAGTGCAGGGAGACGACATAGGGAGGAGGTGAGCGTGGGCTACGGACCCGTCTCGCGCTACAAGCGCTTGGTGAGGCCACTGACATCCCAGGTTAGGGGATGTGTTTTAAAAGTGTCCCACCGGAAGAGTTTCCTTGGGAACAGGTATAAAACTGGACAGGTGTAATTTGAACATCATAAGAACAATCTTTCATTATTGCAACTAGCAAACTAAAACACAGTTTCCACCCTCAGTGATAGAGGCAGGTATAACAAGTTAAGAAGATTCGTTTTTGGGTAGTGCAGCCAATACCGTTAGTGCAGTAACGCACCCCTTTCATTACGGTCGTTCAGACCAAGTGGACCGGTCGCATTGAGATGCACTGTCCAAAATGCCTCTTTTCTCAATAATTGTTGATCCTTATTTCCAAACTTTATAGACTTGTCTATTCTTTCTATAGCTCCAAAGTGGATTGTATCAGGAGATCCTCCGTGTGTTTGTGTTACATGATTAATAAATCTAGGCGTTCCTACTCCCGTCCTAAGGGAGCGAAAGTGCTCTCTCATCCGATGAAAAAGCGGTCTAACGGTTTTTCCTATGTAGTAAGAACCGCAACCGCATATGAGTGCGTATACTACATGGGTTGAGCGGCAAGTGACAAATTGTGACACCTTAATATTATGTTCACCTAGCTTCATGGAGCTGCTTTTAATGTTATACCTACAGAAGGAACATGTACCACAGCAAAAATTCTCTTGTGGTTTAATTCTATCTAGCCAAGTTGAATTCAATGTTTCTTTGATATTAGAATCAGCTTCATGAAGCTAGGTGAACATAATATTAAGGTGTCTAAATTTGTCTCTTGCCGCTCAACCCATGTAGTATATGCACTCATATGCGGTTGCGGTTTTTACTACATAGGAAAAACCGTTAGACCGCTTTTTCATCGGATGAGAGAGCACTTTCGCTCCCTTAGGACGGGAGTAGGAACGCCTAGATTTATTAATCATGTAACACAAACACACGGAGGATCTCCTGATACAATCCGCTTTGGAGCTATAGAAAGAATAGACAAGTCTATAAAGTTTGGAGATAAGGATCAACAATTATTGAGAAAAGAGGCATTTTGGACAGTGCATCTCAATGCGACCGGTCCACTTGGTCTGAACGACCGTAATGAAATGGGTGTGTTACTGCACTAACGGTATTGGCTGCACTACCCAAAAACGAATCTTCTTAACTTGTTATACCTGCCTCTATCACTGAGGGTGGAAACTGTGTTTTAGTTTGCTAGTTGCAATAATGCAAGATTGTTTTTATGATGTTCAAATTACACCTGTCCAGTGGTATACCTGTTCCCAAGGAAACTCTTCCGGGGGGACACTTTTAAAACACACCCCTTTACCTGGGGCGTCAGCAGCCTTACGAAGCGCTTGTAGCGCGAGACGGGTCCGTAGCCCACGCTCACCTCCTCCCTATGTCGTCTCCCTGCACTGTCAATTTTTGATGTGGACCTTGAATAAATTTCATGGATAAAGCAGCTATTGCGGTGAGTGCACTTATTATCTCTCTCTACTTGTTGGATTACATGAACTTGAAGCTCTTGCATGCATAAGTTTGCACCACCGCCTGCTGCCGAAATATCACACTGCAGGCTATTGTCCATTACACGTAACATCCTACAGGTGTATCCAGCAGCAGTGCCAGTCTGCCTTTCTCTCTTACACCTGTTATTGCTCGATCTCGCGATTGATTGTGCAGTGTAAGGGGTTATTAAAGCCTCTTTGGTACCGCTGATGCCTACTACTGACTGCTCCTTTGTCTTTCAGGAACTACTTGACTTCATGATACTTCTGGGCTTGGGCCTTTAATTTTAGGATTTCTGAAATACATACATACATGCTTAATTTTAATTTCAACATTTATGGTGCAATGTATGGGGTTATTAAACACTCTTGGGTAGTGTTTTTTTCAAATTTTCTGATAATTACCACAGTAATAAACTTGAATTTTCCAGAATAATAACCATTACACCATTGAACGCTTGTTGCATGTGATTTTGTAAGTAACATTTAAAAAAAAAAATACGGAGAGGGATGAACTCTGCTTCTTTATTTCATAAAAAATTATTTTAGAGAAGAATGTCTTTTGGTGGTCCACCGTCCTGCATTATAGAGTCTTCTGGACTCTTGGATATGCGCTTGTTCTTAAACAAAGGTACAAAAACCAAAAATGGCCGGTCAGGGCTATGGAGACGTTGAGCCTACATCTTACGGCCACATGAGCCCTGTGGGTGCTTGTGAGATTAGGTCCTTTGTACCCACATGGCGGGGTCCGGGACTCAAATTTTGATTTAAATTTCAAATAAAAAAATCAGACATTTCAATGGTTTCCTCATGCTGCAGCCAACTCCAGGATGCGTCATTCAGGTAATATATAGAGAGCACCAGTTGTCCTAAATTTTCTTCAAAATTTTTCGTCAAAAATGTTTGTCTTTTTTATTAGGGATTGTGAAGCTTTGGTGCGTACTCATGCATCAGCCAACTCCAGCCTGTGTCATTTAGGCAATATATGATTTACTGATGGCGCTGCTGGGCCTGGGTCTGGGAATTTCAAATTTTCTCATAGGTAGCACCCGCTATCCAAAATCTTTTTCAAAAATTTCAAAAACTGTGTTATTTTTTGGGGGGGATTGTGAAGCCCTTTTGTGTACTCGTGTATCAGCCAACTCCAGGCTGTGTCATTCAGGCAATATATGGTTTACTGATGCCGCTGTGGGGACTGGGTCTGGGAATTTCAAATTTTCTCATAATTAGCACCCACTATCCAAAATCTTTTTCAAAAATTTCTAAAATTGTGGTGTTTTTTGGGGGGGATTGTGAAGCCCTGCTGTGTACTTGTGAATCAGCCACCTCCAGGCTGTGTCATTCAGGCAATATATGCTTTACTGATGTTGCTGTGGGGGCTTGTTGGATTTGGTCCTTCGTACCCACACGATGGGGTTCAGGACATTCAAAGTTTGTTTTAATTTTCAAATAAAAAAACGGTGGTGTTGCTGGGCCTGGGTCTGGGAATTTAAAATTTTCTCATAAGTAGCACCCGCTATCCAAAAGCTTTTTCAAAAATTTCTAAAATTGTGGTGTTTTTGGGGGGGGAATTGTGAAGCCCTGCTGTGTACTCGTGCATCAGCCAACTCCAGGCTGTGTCATTCGGGCAATATATGGTTTACTGATGTTGCTGTGGGGGCTTTTGGATTTGGTCCTTCGTACCCACATGCTGGGGTCCGGGACACTCAAAGTTTGTTTTAAATTTCAAATAAAAAAATGATGGCGCTGCTGTGCTTGGGTCTGGGAAATTCACATTTTCTCATAGGTAGCATCCGCTATCAAAAATCTTTTCAAAAATTTCTAAAATCGTGGTGTTTTTTGGGGGGAATTTTGAAGCCCTGCTGTGTACTCGTGCATCAGCCAACTCCAGGCTGTGTCATTCAGGCTGTTACGCCGAGCGCTCCGGGTCCCCGCTCCTCCCCGGAGCGCTCGCAGCGTTCTCTCATTCGCAGCGCCCCGGTCAGACCTGCTGACCGGGGGTGCTGCGATATTACTCCCAGCCGGGATGCGATTCGCAATGCAGGACGCGCCCGCTCACGATGTGCATCTCGGCTCCCGTACCTGACCCGTTCCCCGTCTGTGTTGTCCCGGTGCACGCGCGCTGGGTCTCTGCGATTTAAAGGGCCACTGCGCCACTGATTGGCGCAGCAGGCCTAATCAGTATCCTCACCTGTGCACTTCCTACTTATACCTCACTTCCCCTGCACTCCCTCGCCGGATCTTGTTGCCATTGTGCCAGTGAAAGCGTTTCCTTGTGTGTTCCTAGCCTGTGTTCCAGACCTCCTGCCGTTGCCCCTGGATCCTTGCGATCCTTGCTGCCTGCCCTGACCTTCTGCTACGTCCGACCCTGCTTTTGTCTACTCCCTTGTACCGCGCTTATCTCAGCAGTCAGAGAGGTTGAGCCGTTGCCGGTGGATACGACCTGGTTGCTACCGCCGCTGCAAGACCATCCCGCTTTGCGGCGGGCTCTGGTGAATACCAGTAGCAACTTAGAACCGGTCCACCGACAAGGTCCACGCCAATCCCTCTCTGGCACAGAGGATCCACCTCCAGCTAGCCGAATCGTGACAGTAGATCCGGCCATGGATCCCGCTGAGGTCCCGCTGCCAGTTGTCGCCGACCTCACCACGGTGGTAGCCCAGCAGTCGCAACAGATAGCGCAACAAGGCCACCAGCTGTCTCAACTGACCGTGATGCTACAGCAGCTACTACCACAGCTTCAGCAATCATCTCCTCCGCCAGCTCCTGCACCTCCTCCGCAGCGAGTGGCCGCTTCCAGCCTCCGATTATCCTTGCCGGATAAATTTGATGGGGACTCTAAGTTTTGCCGTGGTTTTCTTTTGCAATGTTCCCTGCATTTGGAGATGATGCCGGACCAGTTTCTAACTGAAAGGTCTAAGGTGGCTTTCGTAGTCAGCCTTCTGTCTGGGAAAGCCCTGTCATGGGCCACACCGCTCTGGGACCGCAATGATCCTGTCACTGCCTCTGTACACTCCTTCTTCACGAAGATTCGAAGTGTCTTTGAGGAACCTGCCCGAGCCTCTTCTGCCGAGACTGCCCTGCTGAACCTGGTCCAGGGTAATTCTTCTGTTGGCGAGTACGCCATCCAATTCCGTACTCTTGCCTCCGAATTATCCTGAAATAACGAGGCCCTCTGCGCGACCTTTAAAAAAGGCCTATCCAGTAACATTAAAGATGTGCTGGCCGCACGAGAAATTCCTGCTAACCTGCATGAACTTATTCATCTTGCCACCCACATTGACATGCTTTTTCCGAAAGGCGTCAGGAGCTCCGCCAGGATATGGACTTTGTTCGCACGAGGCGGTTTCTCTCCCCGGCTCCTCTCTCCTCTGGTCCTCTGCAATCCATTCCTGTGCCTCCCGCCGAGGAGGCTATGCAAGTTGACCGGTCTCGCTTGACACCTCAAGAGAGGACACGACGCCGCATGGAAAACCTTGGCCTGTACTGTGCCAGTACCGAACATTTCTTGAAGGATTGTCCTATCCGTCCTCCTCGCCAGGAAAGACGCACGCTGACTCCGCACAAAGGTGAGACAGCTCTTGATGTGAACTCTGCTTCTCCACGTCTTACTGTGCCTGTGCGGATGTCTTCTTCTACCTTCTCCTTCTCTGCTATGGCCTTCTTGGATTCCGGATCTGCAGGAAATTTTATTTTGGCCTCTCTCATCAACAGGTTCAACATCCCGGTGACCAGTCTCGCCAGACCCCTCTACATCAACTCTGTTAATAATGAAAGATTGGACTGTACCGTGCGTTACCGCTGGGCCTGGGTCTGGGAATTTCAAATTTTCTCATAGGTAGCACCTGCTATCCAAAATCTTTTTCAAAAATTTCAAAAACTGTGTTATTTTTGGGGGGGGGGATTGTGAAGCCCTTTTGTGTACTCGTGTATCAGCCAACTCCAGGCTGTGTCATTCAGGCAATATATGGTTTACTGATGCCGCTGTGGGGACTGGGTCTGGGAATTTCAAATTTTCTCATAATTAGCACCCACTATCCAAAATCTTTTTCAAAAATTTCTAAAATTGTGGTGTTTTTTGGGGGGGATTGTGAAGCCCTGCTGTGTACTCGTGAATCAGCCACCTCCAGGCTGTGTCATTCAGGCAATATATGCTTTACTGATGTTGCTGTGGTGGCTTGTTGGATTTGGTCCTTCGTACCCACACGATGGGGTTCAGGACATTCAAAGTTTGTTTTAATTTTCAAATAAAAAAATGGTGGTGTTGCTGGGCCTGGGTCTGGGAATTTAAAATTTTCTCATAAGTAGCACCCGCTATCCAAAAGCTTTTTCAAAAATTTCTAAAATTGTGGTGTTTTTGGGGGGGAATTGGGAAGCCCTGCTGTGTACTCGTGCATCAGCCAACTCCAGGCTGTGTCATTTGGGCAATATATGGTTTACTGATGTTGCTGTGGGGGCTTTTGGATTTGGTCCTTCGTACCCACATGCTGGGGTCCGGGACACTCAAAGTTTGCTTTAAATTTCAAATAAAAAAATGATGGCGCTGCTGTGCTTGGGTCTGGGAATTTCACATTTTCTCATAGGTAGCATCCGCTATCAAAAATCTTTTCAAAAATTTCTAAAATCGTGGTGTTTTTTTGGGGGAAATTGTGAAGCCCTGCTGTGTACTCGTGCATCAGCCAACTCCAGGCTGTGTCATTCAGGCTGTTACGCCGAGCGCTCCGGGTCCCCACTCCTCCCCGGAGCGCTCGCAGCGTTCTCTCATTCGCAGCGCCCCGGTCAGACCTGCTGACCGGGTGGGCTGCGATATTACTCCCAGCCGGGATGCGATTCGCGATGCGGGACGCGCCCGCTCACGATGTGCATCTCGGCTTCCGTACCTGACCCGTTTCCCGTCTGTGTTGTCCCGACGCGCGCGGCCCCGCTCCTTAGGGCGCGCGCGCTGGGTCTCTGCGATTTAAAGGGCCACTGCGCCACTGATTGGCGCAGCAGGCCTAATCAGTATCCTCACCTGTGCACTCCCTACTTATACCTCACTTCCCCTGCATTCCCTCGCCGGATCTTGTTGCCATTGTGCCAGTGAAAGCGTTTCCTTGTGTGTTCCTAGCCTGTGTTCCAGACCCCCTGCCGTTGCCCCTGACTACAATCCTTGCTGCCTGCCCTGACCTTCTGCTACGTCCGACCCTGCTTTTGTCTACTCCCTTGTACCGCGCTTATCTCAGCAGTCAGAGAGGTTGAGCCGTTGCCGGTGGATACGACCTGGTTGCTACCGCCGCTGCAAGACCATCCCGCTTTGCGGCGGGCTCTGGTGAATACCAGTAGCAACTTAGAACCGGTCCACCGACACGGTCCACGCCACCAGTCTCGCTTGACACCTCAAGAGAGGACACGACGCCGCATGGAAAACCTTTGCCTGTACTGTACCAGTACCGAACATTTCTTGAAGGATTGTCCTATCCAGCCTCCTCGCCAGGAAAGACGCACGCTGACTCCGCACAAAGGTGAGACAGCTCTTGATGTGAACTCTGCTTCTCCATGTCTTACTGTGCCTGTGCGGATGTCTTCTTCTACCTTCTCCTTCTCTGCTATGGCCTTCTTGGATTCCGGATCTGCAGGAAATTTTATTTTGGCCTCTCTCATCAACAGGTTCAACATCCCGGTGACCAGACCCCTCTACATCAACTCTGTTAATAATGAAAGATTGGACTGTACCGTGCGTTACCGCACGGAACCTCTCTTAATGTGCATCGGACCCCATCACGAAAAAATTTAATTTTTGGTCCTCTCTAACTGCACTTCAGAAATTCTTCTTTGATTACCATGGCTTCAACGCCATTCCCCAACCCTTGATTGGACCACAGGGGAAATCAAGAACTGGGGTACTTCTTGCCACAAGGACTGTCTTAAACCGGCTCCCAGTACTCACAGTCGAGACCCTGTAGTTCCCCCGGTATCTGGTCTTCCCAAGGCCTATCTGGACTATGCTGATGTTTTTTGCAAAAAACAAGCAGAGACTTTGCATCCTCACAGGCCTTATGACTGTCCTATTGACCTCCTCCCGGGTACTACTCCACCCCGGGGCAGAATATATCCTCTGTCTGCTCCGGAAACCTAAGCCATGTCGGAATACATCCAGGAGAACTTAAAAAGGGGTTTATCTGCAAGTCTACCTCTCCTGCCGGAGCTGGATTTTTTTTTGTCTCCAAAAAAGACGGCTCCCTACGCCCTTGCAATGATTACCGCGGACTTAATAAAATCACGGTAAAAAAACGCTACCCCCTACCTCTTATCTCGGAACTCTTTGACCAAGCTGGAATTAAGAGGTGCTTATAATCTCATCCGCATCAGGGAGGGGGACGAATGGAAGACTGCATTTAACACCAGAGATGGACACTTTGAGTATCTGGTAATGCCCTTTGGCCTTTGCAACGCCCCTGCCATCTTCCAAGACTTTGTAAATGACATTTTTCGTGATCTTCTATATACCTGTGTTGTGGTTTACCTGGACGATATTCAGATTTTTTCTGCCAACTTAGAAGATCACCGCCAGCATGTCCGCACGGTTCTTCAGAGACTTCGGGACAATCAACTTTATGCCAAAATGGAAAAATGTCTCTTTGAATGTCAGTCTCTTCCTTTCCTAGGATACTTAGTCTCTGGCCAGGGACTACAAATGGACCCAGATAAACTATCTGCCGTATTAGATTGGCCACGCCCCTCCGGACTCCGTGCTATCCAACGTTTTTTGGGGTTCGCAAATTATTACAGACAATTTATTCCACACTTTTCCACTATTGTGGCTCCTATCGTGGCTCTAACCAAGAAAAACGCCAATCCTAAATCCTGGTCTCCTCAAGCGGAAGACGCATTCAAACATCTCAAGTCTGCCTTTTCTTCTGCTCCCGTACTCTCCAGACCTGACCCATCTAAACCATTCTTATTGGAGGTAGATGCCTCCTCAGTGGGAGCTGGAGCAGTTCTTCCGGGCATGCTGTTACTTGTGTTTTTTTTTCTAGGACCTTCTCTCCGGCGGAGAAAAACTACTCCATTGGTGATCGAGAATTACTGGCCATAAAATTGTCGCTTGAGGAATGGAGGCACCTGCTGGAGGGATCCAAATATCCAGTTATTATATACACTGACCACAAGAATCTCTCTTATCTCCAGTCTGCCCAACGACTGAACCCTCGCCAGGCTAGGTGGTCGTTGTTCTTTGCCCGTTTTAACTTTGAAATCCATTTTCGCCCTGCTGACAAGAACATTAGGGCCGATGCCCTCTTTCGTTCTTCAGATGCCTCTGAAGTGGAAGCCTCTCCACAACACATCATTCCTCCGGACTGTCTGATCTCCACTTCTCCAGCTTCCATCAGACAAAATCCTCCAGGGAAGACCTTCGTTTCTCCACGCCAGCGCCTCTGGATTCTCAAGTGGGGACACTCCTCCCACCTCGCAGGCCATGCTGGCATCAAAAAATCCTTTCAACTCATCTCTCGATTTTATTGGTGGCCTACTCTGGAGACTGATGTTGTTGATTTCGTGCGGGCTTGTACTGTCTGTGCCCGGGATAAGACTCCTCGCCAGAAGCCTGCTGGTCTCCTTCATCCTCTGCCTGTTCCTGAACAACCTTGGTCACAGATTGGTATGGACTTTATTACTGACTTGCCTTTATCCTGTGGCAACACAGTTGTTTGGGTGGTCGTTGATAGTGTTGAGCGGCATAGGCCATATTCGAATTCGCGAATATTCGCGAATATATGGACGAATATTCGTCATATATTCGCGAATATTCGCATATGCGTTTTCTTTTCACATTTGTAAATATTCGCGTATGCGAAAATCAACATATGTAAATATTCGCATATGCGAACATTAGCACATGCGGATTTTCGCATATGCGAATTTTCGCACGACAGTCTCACACAGTAGTATTACAGCCTTCTTTACACCACACAAGCTGGAAGCAGAGAGGGATGATCACTGTGAGGTGTACTGTGAAAAAAAAAAAAAAAAAAAAAAAGAATATTCGTAATTACGAATATATAGCGCTATATTCGCGAAATTCGCGAATTCGCGAATATGCGATATTCGCGAATAATATTCGAATTGCGAATATTCGTGAGCAACACTAGTCGTTGATCGATTCTCCAAGATGGCACATTTTATCCCTCTTCCAGGCCTTCCTTCAGCGCCTCAGTTGGCAAAGAAATTTTTTATACACATTTTTCGCCTTCACGGGTTGCCCACGCATATCGTCTCGGATAGAGGCGTTCAAATTCTGGAGGACACTCTGTAAGCAGCTCAAGATCAAATTAAACTTCTCTTCTTCTTATCATTCCCAATCCAATGGGTAAGTAGAAAGAACTAATCAGGTCCTGGGTGACTATTTGCGACATTTTGTTTCCTCCCGCCAGGATGACTGGGCAGATCTTCTACCATGGGCCGAATTCTCATACAACTTCAGAGTCTCCGAATCTTCTGCTAAATCCCCATTCTTCGTGGTGTACGGCCGTCACCCTCTTCCTCCCCTCCCCACTCCCATGCCCTCTGGTTTGCCCGCTGTTGATGATGTGACTTGAGACCTTTCCACCATATGGAAAGAAACCCAAAATTCTCTTTTACAGGCTTCATCCCGGATGAAAAAATTTGCTGATAAGAAAAGAAGAACTCCCCCCATTTTTGCTCCCGGAGACATGGTATGGCTCTCCTCTAAGTATGTCCGCTTTCGTGTCCCCAGTTATAAACTGGGACCACGCTATCTTGGTCCTTTCAAAATCATGTGCCAGATCAACCCTGTCTCTTACAAACTCCTTCTTCCTCCTTCTCTCCGTATTCCCAATGCCTTCCATGTCTCTCTCCTTAAACCACTCCTCCCTTACCGCTTCTCTCCCAAAGTTGCTTCTCCCACTCCTGTTTCCGGTTCATCTGACGTCTTTTCTGTGAAGGAGATTCTAGCATCCAAGACAGTCAGAGGTAAAAGATTCTTCTTGGTTGACTGGGAGAATTGTGGCCCAGGGGAGAGATCTTGGGAACCTGAGGACAACATCCTGGACAAAAGTCTTATCCTCAGGTTCTCAGGCTCCAAGAAGAGGGGGAGACCCAAGGGGGGGGGGGTACTGTTACGCCGAGCGCTCCGGGTCCCCGCTCCTCCCCGGAGCGCTCGCAGCGTTCTCTCATTCGCAGCGCCCCCGTCAGACCTGCTGACCGGGTGCGCTGCGATATTACTCCCAGCCGGGATGCGATTCGCGATGCGGGACGCGCCCGCTCACAATGCGCATCTCGGCTCCCGTACCTGACCCGTTCCCCGTCTGTGTTGTCCCGGCACGCGGCCCCGCTTCTTAGGGCGTCCGACCCTGCTTTTGTCTACTCCCTTGTACCGCGCTTATCTCAGCAGTCAGAGAGGTTGAGCCGTTGCCGGTGGATATGACCTGGTTGCTACCGCCGCTGCAAGACCATCCCGCTTTGCGGCGGGCTCTGGTGAATACCAGTAGCAACTTAGAACTGGTCCACCGACACGGTCCACGCCAATCCCTCTCTGGCACAGAGGATCCACCTCCAGCTAGCCGAATCGTGACACAGGCAATATATGTTACTGATGCCGCTGTGGGGCCTGGGTTTGGGAATTTCAAATTTTCTCATAGGTAGCACCCGCTATCCAAAATCTTCGGTTTAAATTTCTTAATTCATCTTTTAATATTAGGGATTGTGAAGGCCTAGTGCCTACTCATGCTGCTGGCAACTCCGGGCTGTGCCATTCATCCACTATATGGTCTCCTCATGTTGCCAACACCTCCACGCTGTGTCATTCAGCCACTATATGGTCTCCTCGTTCTGCCAACATGTCCACACTGTGTCATTCAGCCACTATATGGTGTCCTCATGCTGCCAACACCTCCACGCTGTGCCATTCAGCCACTATATGGTCTCCTCATGCTGCCAACACCTCCACGCTGTGTCATTCAGCCACTATATGGTCTCCTCATGCTGCCAACATGTCCACACTGTGTCATTCAGCCACTATATGGTGTCCTCATGCTGCCAACACATCCATGCTGTGCCATTCAGCCACTATATGGTCTCCTCATTCTGCCAACACCTCCACGCTGTGTCATTCAGCCACTATATGGTGTCCTCATGCTTCAGCCTCATCCAAGCTGTGTCATTCAGCCACTATATGGTGTCTTCATGCTGCCAACACTTCCACGCTGCACCATTCAGCCACTATATGGTCTCCTCATGCTGCCAACACCTCCACGCTATGTTATTCAGTCACTATATGGTCTCCTGACACTGATGCCACCACCAGGCTCTGTCACTGTGCTGCTGTGCAGCAGTGATTCTAAAAGCGATGCCGGTAATCTGCATGTTATTCTGAATAACAGTATTATTTCACTACCCCACACACTACCCCACACACTCCATATGCGTTTTAGAACACAGCAAAATGTTCTATACCCCTATAGAGGCTGTATGTAGGCTAGAAATTCCCTTTTTTTAATATAGATTTGCAGCAAAAAAATTCGGATCAAAACAAACTTTTTGGGAAAATTCGGCAAATCGGTCGAATTTAATTCTTGAAAAGTCCGCTCATCTCTAATTGTGTCTTACACTAGCGGGAAGGCTGCAGAAGGTCCATTACTTCATACGTTCACCATTGTTTTGTATGCTGGTACACAACCACCCAGGGTAAGCGGTTGTGGTTCACCCTATACCCCTACCCTTTCTCCTGTGTGATTTACCCTATGGAGCGATCGCCTTCTTTCTTTCTCACAGATTTGTGATACAACAGCTTGCGTCCTAATTAAAGGGATTTTCCAGGACTAGAAAAACAGGGCAAATTTCTTCCACACCTATCCTTAGTTTGTGTGTTTGTGTGTAACTGTAGATACCTATTGAAGTAAATGGAGCCCAGTTGTAATACCACACACAACACAAGGACAGACATATAGACAGTGTCCATTACTAAGCTAGGGGTTATCGTTAGCCCTTAAAACAGCTAGCGATCCCTATTATTACCGCAGTACTCACCGGAAGAGTTGGGTACCATCAGCCCGGTCATGAAAAGATGCCCTGTTACTAGCATAAACTCTATGGATAAAAAAGGGGCAGAGCTCCTCATGGGATGATATCATTGGTATATTTGGTGAGTTGCAATGGGGAAAAGACAGCAAGCCCTCCGCTTTGCATTGTGCTCACCTGGTTTGGTTGTGTTATTACACAAAACCACTTATGCGCATTTACTGTATACAGCCTTCTCAATGTCAGCTTGGGGGGATAATCTCTGCCAAGAATTGCAGAGTGAATAAGAACTTCAAAAAGCTGGGTTGCGGCACAGTCGGTTTGTAGGTATAAGAAACTTCTTTATTTGCCACTTACAACACGTTTCGAGGCAGCAGTGCCTCTTCTTCAGGTAAACAGGCTTGTATGTTAGTATCACAAAACTATGTTCATTTACGTCTAAAAAGGCGCCAGAATTAAAAAAGGAATGCCCATGTGCAACACTAAAATGTCCAATTACAATTCTCCGGATTTTAATTAGAACATACAAACTGTTTAAAATAAAGATTAAAACATACAGTAAGTGTTCATAAACATAATCTATAACATTTCATAAGATCTTGCTGTGTGTAGTTAAATTTGTTAGTGTGTCCGGGGCTCCGTATGCTGTCAGTGCTTGTTCCAATGCTGACCGATATATGTGGGGCTAATGTGAGCATTGCGCATGTGCTACTTGCAAAAGATACTAGTGATGACTTTTCAGGGGACTGAGGAACGTGCCGAGCGTGTGACATAGAGCGCATGCGCTGGTTGGGAAAGATACTAATGATGACTGGATGAAAGCCAAGGAGAGAGCAAGTGGCCGCTGGCATATGTTCTTTCGTACAGGGCATTGGTTACTTGTTTGGGTCATTTGGAAATGATGCTCCTCGTGACCCTGTTTAGTACACTACTGAGAGGAGGTATACTACTGAGACTCGGCACTTCAATTTACCAAGCCAACACACTAAGGAAATACCCATACCAGAAGGAATGCCTATAACAATGGATCCATCCCCTTTGTGTAGTTAGCTTTGGATAAACAGGATTTTTTATATCTATTTGTACCCAATGTTAAAAGGCTGTATTTGTTTTGTTACTGAAGAATAAAAACAGGAGAACTCCTGTTTAAACTCAACTTCCATATCCCTGTCTCTGACTGCCATTTTGTCGTCTTTTGACTGGTTCTATGGAAATAGGGAGCAGAGAAACCATATACTATATGGAGACACAATGTGGACAATATTACTGTGTGGGGCAATATATATTGGGACTTTGTAAAGCGTTCTAAAGCTGACAATGTTTGTACCACTAGATTTTGTGTAGTTAAATCGTGGCCAGAAGAAGTCTGTATGATGACTAGACAGAGAAGAAAAAGAAATGACTCTGAGCAGAGAAATAGGCACTTGTGAGTCACTGCATATAACTGCACTGTAATCACTTACATGTTTTGCAGAACCTGCAAAAATCTGGTATCTACCACTGTTTGGTCACCTTATGGGGAGAATATTGGTCTTTCCATAGTTAATTTGATTTATTAGCAGTGTGGTGCCATTAATCGTTATGTAATGGTAAACTAGGGTTTTGGTGTGGTGGTATTATATGTCCCTTGTACACTGGCACTATTGGTAATATTTGACTTGGTATACTGAATATGTATGGTTATAACATTGGCTCCTTACATACTGATGTTATACAAGCTACCGTATTACTTATTTATAGGTATACTGTGGCATGCATGAAAAATTTACTTACCTATGCCAACATTTATTTATTTTCCCCCCTCAGGTGGGCCAGTGCTGTGTGCCTGTTCCACAGGCAGCCCCTGATGACATCACCAAAATCCTTTACCTCTTTTGAGGCCCCACACAGGCCAGCATTAATTTGTTTAGCCATCCATTCTTTTGTTCCTCAGGAGAGTTTCCTCAAATGAAGAATGGGAGGCAGAGGAGGAGAAGGGCTTAAAGGCCCTGTCACAATTACGGCTTCTGCAATCCCTATAGTTATATTGCTGCTTCGAACAATTAAAACCAAAGTGTTATAAACTGAGAAGTATACTTAAAGGGGTACTCCAGTGGAAAACATTTTTTAAATCAACTGGTGCCAAAAAGTTATTGTAAATTACTGCTATATAAAAATCTTAATCCTTCCAGTACTTATCAGCTGCTGTTTGCTCCAGAGGAAGTTCTTTTCTTTTTGGGTTTCTTTTCCGTCTGACCACAGTGCTCTCTGCTGACACCTCTGTCCATGTCAGAAACTGCCCAGAGCAGGAGAGGTTTGCTATGGGGATTTGCTCATACTCTAGACAGTTCCACTGTGGATAGACAGTGCACTGTGTTCAGACAGAAAAGAAATTCAAAAAGAAAAGAACTTCCTCTGTAGTATACAGCAGCTAATAAGTACTGGAAGGATTAAGATTTTTAAATAGAAGTAATTTACAAATCTGTTTAACTTTCTGGCACCAGTTGATTTAAAGAAAAAAAAAAATAATAGTTTTCCACGGGAATACCCCTTTAAGTTGTGTATTCTGCTTATGTTTTACTACAAGACTATAAAGGCTTCATAACGTTTTACAGTACCTGCTGCTAGATATGTAATTATTTATTTATTTATTCTACGTCTTAACATTTTAGCCTTTAGAAAATAATATTTAATTGGTAATTTATATAATATACACAAATACTTCTACCTTGATCTAATATAAATATTATCCCTGTGGCAATAATATCAAATCTCTTTTTGGCTCTACTAACTGTTTGTAACTAACAATAGCACTGCCATCAATCATATAATTTTCCTAGAAATATTACATAAAAAAAGAATGCTGGGATCTTTTGATGTTCCTATAATTTTATTATCAAGTTGAAATTCACTTCCTGAAGACAGGTGTGCACTAGGGTACATCACAATATATATATATGTAATTTGTCTACTAAATTACTGATTGCTACACAATACTCTATGTATATCATGGCTAGATTGTTCCTTTACAAAAAGGGATACCATAAAAAAATTGTAGGATTAAAAATATTGCAGTACATATAAAAATATTGTAGACTAGAATTTCTGGTTCAACTCTCTGACCTACGCATAAGATATTCTAAGCTAATTGTTGCTCTATTTTTTTTTTTTTTTATATCTAGCTCATCTTTGTTATTAATTGTTAAAGCTAGTGGACTTTTTATGCCAACCAGATAATTGGAATTCCCATAGGAACAGACAATATATTTGGCAGTTCTAAATGAATTATGTGGAAAAATTGTGGCTATAAGGATTCTAACAACAAAAGCTAGCTTCACCAGGCTCCCATTAAACTGTGAAACAAAGTGATATTAGCTTACAATTTCTACTTTCATGCTTTATATCCTTTGTTTATGTTTATTTTTAGGGTTATGCAATATCGCAGTATATTTTAAATTTTTGGGGTTGGTTGAGTAAAGGCCCTGCTGTTAAAATTGCTTTATGATATGGTGTGAAAAATTACTTGATTTACTGTAGTGCTTACATGTTTAACCCCTTAAGGACTCACCTAAAGAACGCAGACAATTTTATTTTAGCGTTTTAGTTTTTTCTCCTCACCTTCTAAAATTCATAACTCTTTTATTTTTCGATTCCCATACCCATATGAGGGCTTGTTTTTTGCGTGACCAGTTGTACTTTGTAATGACATCACTCATTTTACCCTAAATGTATGGCAAACTCAAAAAATTATTTTTTGTGTAAGGAAATTTAAACAAATATCATAATTTTCCAAATTTGGGGTTTTTTGTTTTCACGCTTTACACTTTACGGCAAATAATACATGTTTTCTTTATTCTCTGGGTCAATACGATTAAAATGATTCCCATGGTTAAATATATTTCTATTATTGTACTGCTTTTAACTCCTTAACAATGAAGGAGGTATATTTACTCCCGCGATATGCCGCGGGGTCACACGGTGGCCGACGGCCATCAATGGCCGGGACCCACGGCTAATACAGGACATCACCGATCATGGTGATTTCCTGTATTAACCCTTCAGACGCGGCGATCAAAGCTGACCGCCGCATCTGAAGTGAAAGTGAAACTATCCCAGCTGCTCAGTCGGGCTGTTCGGGACCGCCGCGGTGAAATCGCGTTGTCCCGAACAGCTTACAGGACACCGGGAGGGACCCTACCTGCCTCCTCGGTGTTCAATCAGCGAATGACTGCTCCGTGCCTGAGATCCAGGCAGGTGCAGTCAAGCGCCAATAACACTGATCACATGCATGTTAATACACGCCAGTGATCTGTGTAAAAGATCAGTGTATGTAATGTTATAGACCCCTATGGGAGCTATAACACTGCAAAAAAAAGTAAAAACAAAAGTGTTAATAAAGATCATTTAACCCCTTCCGTAATAAAAGTTTGAATCACCCCCATTTTCCCATTAAAAAAATAAAACAGTGTAAATAAAAATAAACATATCTGGTATCGTCATGTGCGTAAGTGTCCGAACTATAAAAATATATCATTAATTAAACCGCACGGTCAATGGCGTACACGTAAAAAAATTTCAAAGTCCAAAAACAGCATATTTTGGGCACTTTTTATACCATTAAAAAAATGAATAAAAAGTGATCAAAAAGTCCGATCAAAACAATAATGGTACCGATAAAAACTTCAGATCACGGTGCAAAAAATGAGTCCTCATGAGACTTCCGGTTCCGGCACGCGAATGTGAAGGAGTGTGGAGACGGAGCTCCGGCCAGACCGCAACTAAATCACCTCCCCGCCTTACAAATCTTGCTCATTCCGGGATATACCGGTACCCACGTTCCTCTGAGTGCTTGCAGCATCAGATGGATCGGTTTGTGAACCGCGGCGGGGACGGCCAGACGCAGCGCACAGGAACCTTGCCTCAGACGCCGGGGGAGATAGGAGGAGGAAATATGGCGACAGTTCGCGCCGCTGTGGAGGACGGAGCGCAGCACCTTAACACCTCTCAGATAAGTGCAACTGACATTATGTCGCTGAGTGCTGAGGGTCCGCTGGTCCAGGGCCTCCCTGTATCTTTTCAAGCCCTAGCAGTGCAGATGGCAGCGGAGGTGGCAAAAATCCTCCTTCCCGACATTAAAGTGCAGATTGATACAGCTATAGCTGCAGCGCTGACAGGCATGCAGAGTGATGTCTCTTTACATACCAGCCAGATCTCTGAGTTGGAAGAAAGGTTAAGCATAGTGGAGGAAGAAATTATGTCTACTAAACAGAAGTTACAGCAGTCTCTCAAAATGACAAAGTCCCTGCAAGACAAAACGGACGATTTTGAAAATCGTTCAAGGAGAAGCAACCTCAGGTTGGTGGGGCTACATGAATCCATACCGGCTCATCAACTGCATGCTATCTGTGCAGAGGTATTGCCACAGGCTTTGGGAATCAATAACCGATGCTTAGTAGAGCGCGCCCACAGGTTGGGACCACAGAAAGTCCACGCTGCCACTTCGCCGAAGGGGGCTGAAACTCGCCCAAGACAGGTGATCACTAAATATCTCAATTATGCGGAAAAGGCCCTAATTTTAACTACCTACAAGAAGATGACAGCTCCTCTGACTATTCGTGGTCACCGTGTGCTACTGTTTAATGACTTCTCGGCTGAGGTGTCTAAAAGGCGTAAAGCATTCTCTCCCATATGCTCTCAGTTAGTGGCCCAACAGACGAAGTTTGTTCTGCAGTATCCGGCAATCCTTTGCATCTTTAAATCTGATGGTTCTACTGAAGTATTCACTACACCTGAGGACGCACAAGCATCTTTGAGAGTCCGGATGGCTGGCGTGGCGGTCACTGGGACGGAACAGAACAAACGCAGACGCCATAAGAGCCCCCCGCCCGCACTAGACGTTATGGAGTGACTTATGCTGGAGATTCAAGGGATGCTCCCTGGCTGATTTCCAAGAGGTCAGTTCTGCTGACCCATTATGAAGGTGATGACTGCCTTTTCCTTTCTTTTCCGCGGTTGATTTTTCCGTATGACGGGAATTGTCTTACTCTGTTTTTTTTTTTTTTTTTTTATCTCTCCTTTTTATCTGACTGTTGGGGGGTTATCTCCTGTGGTCAGCAGATTGTGTTCTTTTGTTTAATAAGGGACTTCATTATTGCAGGAGAGAGTCCAGATCTTTTTACAGTGCTATGCAATGTTTGTTTGTCCCTGGAAAGATGTTCAGAGATCTGAGCTGTTGGAATGTACCTTACCTATAGTGGCGCCCTCTATTTCTGGTTCTGCATACCCCTGTTTCTGTGTGTCTTGCCCCTTTTGTTTGTTTCTTTCTATCTCTTGTCTCCCCTGTGTATTTATGTTTACCAGCAGTTCCCCTATCCCTTGTGTTCGTGTCGCTGTGTATACCCTGTTGTTGGTCGCGGTCTGTCTCCTATGTGTTTGAGTATGCTGAGGTCGCTATTAAGCGTGAGTGGTTGGGGTTGTGCGCTCCCCAGTTTTATTCGCGAAAAAAGTGAAGTCTGGATGGCAGCGTGCTCACTGACGGTTCTGGAGTTATTCAGATTTATTGTTTTTTTTCTGTTGGGGGGTTCTGAGGGAGGCGGGTGTTGGGTAATTATAATTATTGTTTATAGCTCTCACAATGATATGCCAGATTTGCTACATCTCAGTACCGAGTACTCATCTGCCAAGTTGTTCTCTTATCCTAACATATATTTATGTATAGCCTTGCTTGATATCCACTTTTCCATGTCCAAATAGTATGAAAATATTTACTTGGAATGTAAAGGGTTTACGGTCTCCTGGAAAGTGCTCCATGGTACTCAGACACCTACAGAGATTAAAGACTGATGTAGCGTTGCTCCAGGAGACACATCTATTACAGGAAGACTTTGCCAGGCTCAAAAAGATGTGGGTTGGAGAGGTCATTGGTTCACCGGCTAATGGAAGAAAGGGGGGAGTGGTGATATTATTACATAAAAAGCTTGCACAGTCTGTTCGCTCCCATTGGGAAGATGGAAGGGGCTTGCTACAATACCTACTTCTGGAAGAGGGAGACACTCTACTGAGTATTTACAATGTTTATGGGCCGCATACGAATAAAACTGAATTCTTTAATAATTTAACTAATCGGATTCGGGGTGACCAGACGACGGACATAGTAGTAGGGGGGGATTTCAACTCAGTTATGAATGTACTAGAAGACAGGAGGAGAGGGACCCAGACACTTATGCCCCTTCCGGAGTCTCATATGACCTCTCTTGCTCAGGCAGTGCACTTATTTGACGTATGGAGACATCACCATCCAACTGAGAGGGAGTACACCATTATTCCCATGGGTCATGGTCTAGATTAGATTATATATTGGTTTCACAGCCTCTCCTATCTAGGATAACTGATGCCCGCATCCATGATATGGTGATATCAGACCATGCGCCTGTGGGGGTGGAGGTAATCCCTACATACCCACCTGGATCAGATAAAGTGTGGCGGTTCCCATCTTTTCTAGTTAGGGACGTATCCTTTGCGCAGCTATTGGGCCACTGGTGGGAGGAGTATCTCCAGGATAACGTGGTGCATGCAGATGACCCATGCCTTTTATGGGAGGCGGGTAAAACGGTTCTGAGGGGAAAGATAATAGCCCATGTTGCATTTAACAAGAAAAGGGCGAGAGACAGGTACAACGCTTTAACTGAGGTCCTTAGATGGAGCTATACGGATTTTAAGGTGTCTCCTTCTGCACAGACTAGACAGGCCTGGATACAAGCCCAGAGGGACTTCGACACAGCTCAGGCAGCTGTAGAGAAGTTTCATGGTGATATGTAGTGTTGAGCGGCATAGGCCATATTCGAATTCGCGAATATTCGCATATTCGTAATATTCCCGTTTTATTTTCGCACATGCGAAAATCCGCGCATGCGAAAATTAGCATATATAAAAAGTAGCATAAGCGAAAATTCGCATATGTGAAAATTAGCATATGCAAATCTTCGCATATGCGAAAATTCACACACCAGTCTCTCACAGTAGTATTAGAGCCTTCTTTACACCACACAAGCTGGAAGCAGAGAGGGATGATCACTGTGATGTGTACTGTGAAAGAAAAAAAAAAAAAAAGAATATTCGTAATTACGAATATATAGCGCTATATTCGCGAATATTCACGAATTCGCGAATATCCGATATTCGCGAATAAAATTCGCATTGCGAATATTCGCGAGCAACACTAGTGATATGTTCAAAGCAGAATTTTATAGATATGGTAATAAAGCTGGAAAGCTCTTAGCTAACATGGCTAGGGGACAGAGATCTGTGGCCCCAATTAGACCCCTCTTTGATCATTTGGGGGTACTCCGTAAACGCCCCAGAGAGGTGGTGGGAGTTTTTCAAAAATTTTATGAAACCTTATATGGTAACCAACCCTGTGATGAGAAGGCCGCCAGGTGATTTCTAGACAAACTTACTTTACCTTCGTTAACGGAAGAGGACAGGTCCTTGCTCAACGCCCCTATCTCACTGGATGAAATCACGTCCGGAATCCAAACACTAAAAAGTCAGAAAGCTCCGGGACTGGATGGGTATTCCGGTGAGTTTTTCAAATTATTAAAGGACAAAGTAAGTCCTACGCTTCAGGCAGTTTAAACAAACATCTTGAACACCGGAGACCTAATTCCTTCGGGTACCCTAGCCCATATTAAAGTTCTACATAAATTGGGTAAGGATCCCTCCCTTCCGGAGGGATACCGCCCCATTTCTTTAATAAACGTAGACGTCAAATTATTATCAAAAATATTGGCCAACAGGTTATCTCTGCTGTTACCGAAATTAATTGGGATGCAACAAGTGGGTTTTGTTAAGGGTAGGGCAGCAGTTTCCAACCTGCGTACAGTGTTGGCGGTACAAAATGCGGTATCCTCCAGAGCATATTCCAGCCAGATTCCAGCATTGTTGGCGCTCGATGCTGAAAAAGCTTTCGACAATGTTAACTGAGTCTGGCTGGATATGGTCTTAACGAGAGCTGGTATACTGGGACAATTTCGAGTATTTCTGAGGGCCCTTTATGCGAATCCCATGGCCAGAATCCACCTACTCGGGTATTTGTCCCAACCGTTTGCTTTGCACAGAGGGACGAGGCAGGGATGCCCATTGTCGCCCCTCCTCTTTAACCTAGCATTAGAACCCCTGGCACAATTCTTTCTACAACTTGATACTTTTAAAGGCATAATGGTGGGGGAGCATGAAATAAAAATCAGTTGTTTTGCAGACGACACTCTGTTATACTTGGAAAATCCGATTGCACAGCTTAAACCGGTGCTAGCACTCTTAGAACACTTTGGTACCTTTTCTGGATACAAAATCAACGCCTCTAAATGTCAGCTGTTGTTCCTGGGATCAAGTGGTCACTTGGGGCTCTCTGATATCTCAATTCAAGTAGCCAGAAATTATATCACATATCTAGGGATTAAAATAGGCCGCGCCCCTCTGTCTGTATATAATTTAAACTATCCTCCCCTCATTGCCAAAATCGAAAGGGAACTATACAGATGGAAATCGATGCCGTTGTCTCTGATGGGTAGAGTGCAATTGATTAAAATGATGTGCTTCCCGAAGCTTCTCTACCCGTTGCAGACAATCCCATTGTTATTACGTCATGACTACGTCAAAAGGATTCACTCTAGTTTCTCTAAATTTTTCTGGGCGGGTAGGAGACCGAGAGTGGCTTATGATATTTTATGTTTGGGCAAGGAGGTGGGGGGACTGAAGTTGCCTCACGTACGTTTCTATAACCTGGCAGCGCTTTTCCGACATGTCCGTGACTGGTCCCTGAACACAGGATATTTCTCCAATACTGTACTTGAGAAAGATCTCTGTCCCATAGGCTCCCTTCCAACATTGCTCCACCTCTCTTACAGGGATATCCCTGGGGTAATCCGCCAGAATACTCTGTACCGCGATACCATCGCAACGTGGAAAGCAGTTCGTAAGCTTTATGGTTTGTCTTGGCGTCTATCGAGATTTTTGGGGCTATGGCATGTCCCTACCCTAAAACATTGTGCAACTAACCTGAACCGTAAAGTGTGGGAGAACAAAAACATCCTCTCGTTTAATGACTTTTTGTCAACCCAGGATGGCTCCTTGTTGAGGTGGGGGGAATTTAGTGAAAAATACGCTCTGCCCGCCTCCCATCATTGGCTCTATAATCAATTATGTTCTTTCTTTCATAGCCTGAATAGGAGCTATGCCACCGCAGAAAGGAGAAGTCCATTTGATAGTATATTGGGTAGGTCCGTCAGCAGCTGCTCCCTTTCGTTCATCTACGCAAACATCAGGGATTTAGCGTTAAAGGGAGCAGCTGCCAAATCGCTGACCAAATAGTCGACCCATATTGCTAATCCTGATTTACAGATGTTGTCTAGAGAAGGTCTGGCGGCAGCATTTCGAGCCACCCCAAGTGCTCAACTCAGAGAAATGCAATGGAGGATTATGCATAAGGCTACATACGCTTTTAAATGGAAGGGCCATCCACCCCCCTCCCCATATCTCACCCACTGCCCTAAGTGTAAACTAATTGATGCAGATTTATGGCACTGTCTATGGGAGTGTACGGGAGTACAGCAGCTTTGGGAGGGTATGAGACGATATGTCTATGACGTCTGGGACCACAACTTCCCGCTCACACCTGAACTTTACCTGTTCCATTTCCTTCCTCCGACAGCTTCTGACCCACCTGACAGAGGTAAATTGCACAGGCGTATTCATCTAGTGTTCCTGGTGACAAAACAGTGTCTCTTACGACATTGGCTTGTACCAACTGTCCCGACCTTGACAGAAGTTCTCAATGAGGTACACTTGGTACTACATAAGGAGTTACTGCTAGCAATTAGAAATTCGGAACTACATGCCAAATCCTTTTTTTGCTAAATGGCGTAGATACTTACAACATTTGCCTGATGAAAGTGAAAGGCTCAGGATTGTAACACATTTTAAATCATTGGCATGGTATTCTATAGAAAGGTTAAAGGGCTCCTTAGGAAATCTGGAACTACCCGCATAAGTGTCCACTCATTTAGCACATTAGCATCCTGGCTGTTATCGGGGTCACAGGTCGGGACATACAGATTTAAAACCTGGTCACTTAGCAGATTGATAGGAGGATAACATCCAAAGCCTGGCAGAGTCTGACTGAGATGTAGACACGTGAGGAAACGGAAATTGTTGTGAGAGATTAGGTTGGGTCATGTTATATGTTATGTTTTATGGTAACAGTTCTTTGCATTGATGGTATACTGCAACTCACTGTCTAGACGTTAAAAGACGGAAGTTAAGTGCTCTTACATGTCTCTACATTTCTGTAATATTGTAATTCTATTTTATGACATGTCCTATACAGCATTGCTACGGTTGTATGTTATCTGATGCACTTTGCTTCTATGAATAAAATGTTTTGAAAAAAAAAAAAAGTGAGTCCTCATACCGCCCAGTATGTGGAAAAATAAAAAAGTTATAGGGGTCAGAAGAGGACATTTTTAAACGTATACATTTTCCTGCATGTAGTTATGATTTTTTCCAGAAGTACAACAAATTAAATCTTATATAAGTAGGGCACCATTTTAACCATATGGACCTACAGAATAATGATAAGGGTTAATTTTTACCAAAATATGCACTGCGTAAAAACGGAAGCCTCCAAAATTTACAAAATGGCGTTTTTTTCTTCGATTTTGTCGCACAATGATTATTTTTCCATTTCGCTGTGGATTTTTGGGTAAAAAGACTAATGTCACTAAAGTAGAATTGGTGACACAAAAAATAAGCCATAATATGGATTTTTAGGTGGAAAATTTAAAGGGTTATGATTTTTAAAAGGTAAGGAGGAAAAAACGAAAATGCCAAAACTGAAAAACCCTGCGTTCTTAAGGGGTTAAAAAATCTCAAACTTTTTTTTTACAAAATCAGTATGTTTAAAATTGCCCTATTTTATCCACCTCTAGCTTACTTATTTTTCCGTATTTAGGGATGTGTGAGGGCTCACTTTTTGTGCCATGATCTGCAATTTGTTTTGGTATCATATTTGCGTATATGTGACTTTTTGATCACTTTTAATAAAAAAAAAAATAGCAGTTTGATGTGACAAAAAAGCTGAATTTTTCTACATTTTTTTTTAATGTTTACGCTGTTCGCCGTAAGGGTTCATTAACACTATATTTTTTATAGTTTTGACATTTACGCACGCAACGATACCAAATATGTTTATTATTTATCGTTTTTTTTTACCCTTTTATGTATTAATATGGGGAAAATGGGTGATTTACAACTGTATTGGGGGAGGGGATTTTTCACCTTTTTATTTAACTTTTTTTTTTTTTTACTTTTTTTACATTTATTTTACACTTTTTTAGTCTTTATAGGGGACTATTTATAGCAATCATTAGATTGCTAATACTGTTCAGTGCTATGCACAGGGCATAACACTGATCAGTATTATCGATGATCTTCTGCTCTGGTATGCTGGAAGGCAGATCAGTGCGAGAAGACCCCGGGAGATGGACGGAGGCAGGTGACAGGACCTCCGTCTGCCACCTTGGCTGATCTGATCCCCGTGGCAGTGCCGCGGGTGATTAGAACAGCCATAATAGGTGCTGCACTTCCGCAGATGCCGTGATCTGTATTGCTGACAGCCGCCGGGACGTGCCGGGAATGAAGTGGGCGCAGCGCCTGCGCTCGTATCACAGCCATGCTGTAAATGTACGGCACTGTGCGCTAAGAGGTGCTATGCAGCACCGTACATTTACAGCGCATGTCCTTAAGGGGATAAATCTTTTATACAAATCTGTGTGATCAAGTTTTATACTACTTTCTTGTGCTGCTGTTACAGGCAGATGGTACAGATCAGACAGTTTTTCAACACACAGACACACACACATAGACACACACACAAGCACATACAAAAATACATACAAGCACATACACACACAAACACACACACACAGACACACGCACATACACACACACACAAACATATGGCTCTTGGTTTAGCTTTAGTGGCTGCCCAGCAACAACTTCCTAGTTAGCTCATAAGTAATCGAACCTTCTGGAAGGGGGCCTACTCAGGGTCACTTGGAACTGACCTGATTTCCTTTGAGATGTTACTATAAATATCCTGAGTTGTAACCTTGCCCTGGCCTGATGGATATCTCTTTTGCTAACTTGAAGAAGAAGAAGACCAGAATCACATCTCTTTATTGCCTGAGTGGGTAACAATTTCAAGGAACCTCTAAGCAATCTGGAACTTTAATGCACCTCTGGTTGATTCAGACCACTTCTACCACTGTCACTGTATTTCTCTTTCACATTAGCATCTTAGGAAGCAGCTCAAACCAGTCACTGACACTGCATGGCTTAATTCATTGCTATCTATAGCATCTATTAAAGCTGAGTCTGTACCTTGTTAAAGAACTATTCCTCCAGGTATGTGGCTAAACAAAGCAGACTTAAAGGCGTACTCCACCCCTAGACAACTTATCCCCAATCCAAAGGATAGGGAATAAGATGTCTGATCAAGGGGGTCCCGCTGCTGGGGACTCCCGCAATATAGCACGCAGCACCCACCTGTTACTGCTCCGGAAGCGCTGGAAGGTCTGGCTCCTGACCACGGGGAAGGAAGATCGTGACATCACGACTCCACCGCCGTGTGACATCACGCCCCGCCTCTCAATGCAAGTCTATGGGAGGGAGTGGAGTATTCCTTTAAAGGGGTTCTTCGGTGGAATTTTTTTTTAAATCAACTGGTGCCAGAAAGTTAAACAGATTTGTAAATGACTTCTATTTAAAAATCTTAATCGTTCCAGTACTTATCAGATGCTGTATGTCCCACAGAAAGTTTTATTTTTCTTTAAATTTATTTTCGTGTCAGGAACTATCCAAAGCCAGGATAGGTTTGCTATGGGGATTTGCTTTTGCTCTGGACAGTTCCTGACATGGACAGAGGTGTAAGCAGAGAGCACTGTGGTCAGACAGAAAATAAATTAAAAAATTAAATAACTTCCCGTGGAACATACAGCAGCTGATAAGTACTGGAAGGATTAAGATTTTTTAATAGAAGTAATTTACAAATCTGTTTTACTTTCTGGCACCAGTTGATTTAAAAAAAGAAATAAATTCCACCGAAGTACCCCTTTAACCCCTTAAGGACTCAGCCCATTTTGGCCTTAAGGACTCGGACAATTTAATTTTTACGTTTTCATTTTTTCCTCCTTGCCTTCTAAAAATCATAACTCTTTTATATTTTCATCCACAGACTAGTATGAGGGCTTGTTTTTTGCGCGACCAGTTGTCCTTTGTAATGACATCACTCATTATATCATAAAATGTATGGCGCAACCAAAAAACACTATTTTTGTGGGGAAATTAAAACGAAAAACGCAATTTTGCTAATTTTGGTTTCGTTTTCACGCCGTACAATTTATGGTAAAAATGACGTGTGTTCTTTATTCTGAGGGTCAATACGATTAAAATTATACCCATTATTACATACTTTTATATTATTGTTGTGCTTAAAAAAAATCACAAACTTTTTAACCAAATTAGTACGTTTATAATCCCTTTATTTTGATGACCTATAACTTTTTTATTTTTCCGTATAAGCGGCGGTATGGGGGCTCATTTTTTGCGCTATGATCTGTACTTTTTTTTGATACCACATTTGCATATAAAAAACTTTTAATACATTTTTTATAATTTTTTTTTTAATAAAATGTATTAAAAAAGTAGGAATTTTGGACTTTTTTTTTTTTCGTTCACGCCGTTAACCGTACGGGATCATTAACATTTTATTTTAATAGTTCGGACATTTACGCACGCGGCGATACCAAATATGTCTATAAAAAAAAAATTTACGCTTTTTGGGGGTAAAATAGGAAAAAACGGACGTTTTACTTTTTTATTGGGGGAGGGGATTTTTCACTTTTTTTTTACTTTTACTTTTACATTTTTTTAAATTTTTTTTTACACTTGAATAGTCCCCATAGGGGACTATTCATAGCAATACCATGATTGCTAATACTGATCTGTTCTATGTATAGGACATAGAACAGATCAGTATTATCGGTCATCTCCTGCTCTGGTCTGCTCGATCACAGACCAGAGCAGGAGACGCCGGGAGCCGCACGGAGGAAGGAGAGGGGACCTCCGTGCGGCATTATGAATGATCGGATCCCTGCAGCAGCGCTGCGGGCGATCCGATCATTCATTCAAATCGGGGTTAAAGGGGTACTCTGGTGGGAAAAAAAATTCAAATCAACTGGTGCCAGAAAGTTAAACAGATATTTAAATTACTTCTATTAAAAAATCCTAATCCTTCCAGTACTTATCATCTTCTGTATGCTCTGGAGGAAGTAAAGTTGTTTCAGAGGAAGTAAAGTTGTTCTTTTCTGTTTGACCACAGTGTTCTGTGCTGACACCTCTGTCCATGTCAGCAACTGTCAAGAGCAGGGGAAGTTTGCTATGGAGAATTGCTCCTACTTCAGACACTTGGACATGGACAGAGGTGTCACCAGAGAGTATTGTGGTAAGACAGAAAAGAACAACTCAACTTCCTCTGTAGTATGCAGCAGATGATAAGTACTGGAAGGATTAAAATTTTTTAATAGAATTAAATTACAAATCTGTTTAACTTTCTTGAACCAGTTGATATGAAAAGAATTGTTTTCCACCGGAGTACCCCTTTAACCTGTTGTTTCTAGTGCCCTAGCTCGTACTCCATACATGTGTACCACAAAAGCCACCCCAAGATACCAAAGGGTGAGCACAGTATTTAGGTGTGACCCCATAAAACGAAGGCATTACCACCACCCAAATATCAGTGCAGCCCCCAATCAATGCTGTGTGTATCAGAAAAGTGCTACCAAGGTAAGCAGTCTACTATAGCGACATTGATACCAGCTAAGGGGGTCTGCTGTGTATTCAAGCCTCAGCTGACCCTTGGCATAACATCAAGTTGGAAGCAGTAGTGCTGAGTGTAGTTTCTATTTAAATTATAATCCATATTTTAGAGAAGTAAAGAAAAATATTTATAAAGGTGCCGTAAAACTTAGCATTTAATTGTATAGCTAGATAAAATTCACCACAATATTTGTGCAATATAATAATACTATCACCAAATCATAATTAAAGAAAGTTAATGTATGTATCCTATTTATGATGATCGCCTGGTATATTTAAGCGAACCATTCACAATACATATCTGATTGCATTAAGTATGCGTAAAGATAACCCCAAGTACACCCGACGCGTTTCTGCCTGGTTAGGTTTACTCATTATCACATATATAACCAGGCTTCCTCAGGGGTAATACAACACACAAAGGGTTAATTGAACACTCAAAAGGGTTAATAATCCTATATAGAGAGTAGTATGAATGGTCACAGCCTTTAATGACCACAATTATTAAAGCACAACACTGCAGCTCTAGACTGCTCCAGGTGGAGCAAAAATTAGAATATATTTAAGGATTTTTTCATCCAATACAAGACACCTCCCCTCTGGGTAACGATAAACCCACTCTGGAATGATACCAATGATAGCACGGGAATGTCTCAAAATTGCCTCCTATATGAATAATTCCAGGTCCATTGTTCTGTGAATAGATGTACCAGATAACAATGAACTATAGGAGACCAGACCTGAGCTGCAGTGAAGAAAGCGAACAATCACGCACGTCCTGCAGTGGCAGGAGACCCGACCGTCTGCCGGGATACACCCGGTCTCCTGCCACAGCCGGAAAGAGGATGAAAACCTGGAGAATACTTAGATTCTGCTCCAAATTTTAGCTTAATGTCAAATTGGTATTTAGCACAGCAAGTCCCCATTTGTTGGGGCTTGAGAACTACATTGTTTTAGCCTATAGATTTCCAGTGCTTAGATATTGTGCAAAATAATGTTAATAACTTTAGTGTTAATGTTTTTTGTTTTTTTTGTTTAATGTAATCTTCTAATCTAATTTTACATTTCCAAACATGCTTAAAGGGGTATTCTGTAGTTCAGCTATATATATATATATATATATATATATATATATATATATATATATATATATATAGTATATCCTAAAATGGAATGGTCACCGCTGTGGCAAGAAATTGACTCTGGGATAAATAATGAAAACACACAATGTTATCAAGGGGGTATTTAAAATGGTGAATATATTAAGTTTTAGTATTTAATCTATTTGGAGCCTCTTGACCTTTTTATTAAATCTTGAAAACCCTTTTCATGCAAAAATCTTTTCCTTTAAAGCTCTACAGCATTATTTTAAGTGTAACCATTTTGCAACATTCAGCTTGTCTGTACACATTGAATGACTAAATAAGTGATATGGGTAAGCATTCATATATTTGATATCCAGTCATGTATTCTTCATGATGGAGGACCTTAAAGATTTTTTTTTCCATCTGTGCATCAGGAGATCTCATGAGATATATAGTATTATAGACAGTGCAGACCATATATATGTATCTATTCCAAGCCAGGTGCAGACAATATTACATTTTGATTTCTCTTCTGCAATAAATGCAAAAAAAAAAAAAAAAAAATCATTTTTAGGTCTTATGGGAAAGTCTTGATTGATCTGTACCTCTTAGAGCATTAATTTGTGGTTATGAAATTTCGGTGCCCTGAGAATCCTGTTCAGCTTTTCCCCCTTTAGCAATGAAGAATGTAGACAGGTGGAAAAAGTAAATAAACCTAATTTGTAAACCGCTTTTTTAGCTGAAGATGTGGCAAATTTTCAGCTGAGAGAAAGTGCACAGGATCACTTTATTTGGAGAAATTTCTGGACAGTTTTGGGTAGGAGATGTTCAGATTTCGATTTATATTCCTGTCTATATCTGATAGTTAAAACATTAGATCGGTTTATTAGTTTATGGCTTTTACCCCAACTTGGTAAATTTACAAGTGGCTGCAGGAGTTAATCCATACATTGCCTGGCACAGACATCCAACATCAAAGAATTCATGGCATTAAAGGGGTACTCAAAAAAACTATTAAAAAAAAAACTGATGCCAGAAAGTAAAACAGATTTGTAAATTACTTCGATTTAAAAATCTTAACCATTCCAGTACTTATCGGCTGTTGTATACTAAAGAGGAAGTTCTTGTATTTTTGAATTTCTTTTCTGTCTGACCACAGTGCTCTCTGCTGACACCTCTGTCCATGTCAGGAACTGTCCAGAGCAGGAAAGGTTTGCTATGGGGATTTGCTCCTGCTTTGGACAGTTCCTGACATGGACAGAGGTGTCAGCAGAGAGCACTGTGGTCAGACAGAAAATACATTAAAAAAGAAAAGAACTTCCTGTGGAGCATACAGAAGCTGATAAATACTGGAAGGGTTAAGATTTTTAAATAGAAGTCATTTACAAATCTGTTTAACTTTCTGGCACCAGTTGATTAAAAAAAAATGTTTTCTCACTGGAGTAACCCTTTAAGTGACCAATGAAGCCCCCAGCAGAGACCTAATACAGACGTGGACAGATGTTGTCTCTGCTCTCACTCTCTGCTCTGATACTAGGGTAATGGCTTCTATTTTGTGGGAAAAATAAAATTAAGGAAAATGCACAGGTCTATGAAGTCCAATGTATTCTTCTACATTGTTTTTTCAAGAGGAAGGCAAAAACCCTATAAGGCTATTTTGTTTGGCCTTTATTGGGGCCACAAAAAACTGTCACCTAATTTCTTTACTCCCAAGATGCAGTTTCTGCAACATTTTTTTTTCTAAAATAGTGTATATTAGTGTAGGTGTTTATTTATTTGACATTTTGTCAGATTTATTATTTTTCATTACAAGTCATGTCCTTTTTTTTCAAGGATTGCTATAGAAAAATTTGGGGGAAACACCAATAATAAATGCACATTTTTTCTGGTGTAGGTATAGCGTGTTTTTGCTTTATCTGCATGTAGTTAGTATGACATTTTAAAACAAAAATGTAAACCCAACCTTAAAGGGGTTTTCCAGTTATATTAAATAATTTTCCTTCCTCATCCATAAATATATCTAACTGTAATAACTTGTATAACTTACTGGCAGAAAGTCACCAAAATTCCTTCCATACATCTATAAGTATATCTAACTGTAAATAACTTGTATAACATACTGGCAGAAAGTCACCAAGATGCACCTGTCTCTTGTCCTCTCCATTTTAGGATAACTCTCTCTCTCCCAGCTCTCCTGAAAAGGCCACATGGTTTCAGTGCTTGCATCAGATGGTAGAGGTTACAGGTTCTGAACACCTTTGGCATAGAAAAAGTATTTTTTTAAATGTGTGTCATAATTAGGGGGCAGGGGGCAGGGAGCAGGGAGAAGGGAGCCCTAAGCTGTCCCTAAGACCAATCTCGCTGCCTAATTGCCCATCCACCCTAAACGATGGATTGACATCCATGTCCTGGTCCCTTCCTAGCTCTAAAGTGCATGGTCTTTGAAGTCAACAAAACAAGCGGAACTGTACAAAGTTGGGGAACAAGTTAGGAACATAACGGGAATACAATAACCAACAAACAAATATATAAATACAAACAAGGCAGGAAATAGCATGATAACAGGTCAGGAAATCAAGAGCACTGTCCACACTGTACTTAGAACAAAGAACACACTAGACACCCCCCTCCAATCATGGAGGGACAGCAATACCAAAGCCAAATAGGCTCCTGGCTAGTAGACACTCTCCCCCGAGTGATCAGGATACTGGCCTAGGAGGGAAAAAAAAATCCTAAATACAAGCAAACAAGGAAACACAGAGCAGAACAAACAATACAAGAATATAAAACCCAGACAAGGGTACTAAAACAAGGCAAACTAAAATCCATATCAAACAGGACAGATAAGTCCAGTGCTGAAGTCAAGAAGGTTAAAGGGGTACTCGGGGAACTAAACCCATAGCTCATCCTTTCCTTCTCCCCAACCTAAGTATTTGTTTAAATATCATTCATTGTCTATGTAGTGCAGTTTCCCTGTTACAGCTGTCACTTACTTGTAAGAAGTAAGAGATCTACGTCATCCTTTCAGCCACTCTGTCTTGAAGCAAAGTACTCCTTGCCCCCACCTTTCAGGACAAGCCCACGTGAACTCTCTCTTGTCTGGCTTCACAGTGTCTGGCTGAAAGACACAGCCCCCCTCCTCTCCTCTCCCTGTGTCACGATCAAGGAGAGAAGCCAACAGGGAGAAAACTAAACAACAACCTAGCAGCATAGGAGCCATATCTGGAGATGCTGGGCTATGTCTCATGTAGCTGTTATGTTCAGACTGGTGCCATTTAGAGGATGACATGATTTATTGCTGGGGGCAGGTATAGTTTCAAACAAACGACTTGTTTGTACAATATGTAATAAAGTGTAAATGTAAAACTAGTTTGTGCCAGCAGCACTGACTCCTGGGAGTTGTAGTTTTACAGCCATGCATCGGGGAGACAAAATAGAAAAAGTCCTAGGGGCCACCAGGGGCCAGAGGAGTAGGTAGAATCGAAAGTAAACTGCACAGGGGACACAGACAAGGTACTGTGGAGGCTTTGGAGCTTTTTCTTTTCTTAGTTCCCTAGAGTACCCCTTTAACTCTTCCAATCATTAGGGAGATTTAACATAAAAAACTGCTCAGACAAAAACTGCATATCTGAAGAGGTCTCAGAGCAGAAAATATATATATATTTTTTTTACACAGCAGTCTTTGTTGATGAATGCACTTTAAAGTAAGTATCAGACTTTCTGCACATATTCCTAGTTATATATAGTAATACATTATGAATGTGAATTCTGAGAGGGGGGGGGGGGGGGGTCTCCTGACTTTTGCTTCAAATAGTATATTCATTATATAATTAACACAGATGTACCAAAAGAGAAAAGCCACATTTTTTTTTCCTCCTTGCCTTCTAAAAATAATATAAGGAATTTTTGAGGGACCAATTGTACTTTGTAATGGCACTTTGCATTTTACTATACATGTATGTAAAAAAAAATATAAATATTGAGAGTTGTAATTGAAAAAAAAGACAACATTTTCGACTTTTTGGGGGCTTTGTTTGTACGCAGTGTACTTTATGATAGATTCTGACATGTTAGCTTTATTCTGTGGGTCAATCCAATTATGACAATACCCAATACAGATATAGCTTTTGTGGGGTTTTACTACTTTTACTAAAAACAAAGTTTTTTTTTTTATTATGCATTCTATTTGGTAGTATGGATGCATTGTTTAAAGGGGTTCTCCGGTGCTTACACATCTTTTCCCCTATCCAAAGGATAGGCGATAAGATGCCTGATAGCGGGAGTCCCGCAGCTGGGGACGCCCGCGATCATGCAATCGGCACCCCGTTTGTAATCAGTCCCCGAAGCGTGTTCGCTCCGGGTCTGATTACGGGTGACTACAGGGTCGGCGGCGTGTGATGTCACGCCTCCGCCCCCGTGTGACGTCACGCTCTGCCCCTCAATGCAAGCCGACCGGAGTGGGCGTCATAGTCCCCAGCTGCGGGACTCAGGCATCTTATCCCCTATCCTTTGGATAGGGGATAAGATGTGTAAGCACCGGAGAACCCCTTTAATAAGGACGTGTTCATTTCTATTTTTTTTTTTAAGAATAAGGTCGATTTCTAGAGACTAGAAATATAAAATGAGGAATAACTTCACAAAGACAGACTGGAACAATGATATAAACTACACCAGCTGTCATAATAGACATTGGTGGAAATATATTCCAAAAGGTCAGTTTCAGCATATTAAGAAACTGCAAAATTGAGGATTTATTTATTTTTAAAAAGAGGAGACGCAGTTATAGTAGAGAATGATTCCAGTTCATTGGAAAAACCTCTAACACACTGTTTTGTAAGGAGAACAGAGGCATAAACTTTCCATTGAAAGACTTTTAATACTCTACAGGCTGAAAGGCTTATACACTATTCAGGTAAGTGATTGATTTCATTTTCCTATTAAGCAATTCCATTTTCCTATATGTACAACAATGAGGAGTTCAGAATTATTCCACCTAAGACCTTCTGGTAGTTAATGTATGGCCTTTAGAACTAGATGCAGTACAATCTACAGTTTGTATTGATAGCTCTGCAATGGTATAACAATCTTTTTTGGGCACTATACTGTATAACACTATATGATACACTGTATTTTGGCCATGTTCACATTCGTGTCCATTTCTCTGTTCATGTATCATTACTTTTGGCACCTATCATTACCATAGTCAGTGTCCATGGCTGTATTATACTGTATATCTTTTTTTATTGCATTTTCTTTTTACTATGCAGATTGCATATGGATTTTATTGATTGTCTTTTTAAACTTTTTTATTTTTGATTTATTTCTTAGGATTGTAATAAAACTATTTAAAGGTTGACATATGGCACGCCAAAGATGAAACCCTGAGGTGGGCAAATACTGTGGGGAAATTGTATTATGCCAATGCTATCAAAATTATTGTAAAAAAATAATAATTTATCCATTACATGTGGTATAGAATTGTTTTGAATTATTTTCATTGTAAATCTTTTTAATTATGTGAATTTTG
The DNA here is from genome assembly GCF_029499605.1 of Hyla sarda. Lineage (NCBI taxonomy): Eukaryota > Metazoa > Chordata > Amphibia > Anura > Hylidae > Hyla > Hyla sarda. The sequence goes on along the minus strand of NC_079194.1, from coordinate 207,539,977 downwards.
CAGGACACAAAATGACCTGGTTCCTTTATTTCAAAAATAGTCGAGTACCGTTTCTCAAAAAAGTAGCCATCTTTTAAAAAATCCTATATAATGCTTACATTACCCAGATGAATTAGAATTAGTCTAAATTGTATTTATTAAGAATTTAAGGTTGTAATTCTAGAGGATCTATCTTTAAAGGGGTATCCGGCATTTAATTATTTATTTTTTAATCCTGCCCAGGCTTCCAGCACTAAAAAAAACAAACAAAAAAAAAACACTCTACTTTTCTCCTGCCGCTCTCTTGGTGCTTCCAAAATCGCTGCTTTGGTTCCCAGTGAAATCTTTCTCCCAATGCTGATATTCGACACATCAGACTGCAGCTTAGCTAATCTGTAGGCACTGACTGCGCTGTCCTATCTTGGCCAGTGATTGACTGAGTGGTAGTGTGAGATATTAGACCCTGGCACCACGATGAGGACCAGTGCCGGGGCTCAATACGTCATACTGCACCTCAACCAAACACTTGTCAAGGCAGGACAATGCTGTGGCCAGCAATTAGCTGGGTTGCAGTCTGACATGTTGATCCCTGACACCAGAAAGAGGGTTTCACCTAGGACCAGAAAATCTATAAAGGAGCCATTGGGGTATTGGTGGGAGGTCAGTAGAGATTGTTTTTATTTTAATGCCAACACCCTGAGCAGAGTTTTTTTAAAGTTAAATATTGGCATTCCTCTTTAACCCCTTAACGACGAGCACCATAAATGTACGTCCTGGTGAGGTGGTACTTAACGCACCAGGACGTACATTTACGTTCTAAGCATAACCGCGAGCATCGGAGCGATGCCCGGATCATGCGCAGCAGGTCCCTGCTGCTGATCGCAGCCAGAGACCCGCCCGTAATGGCGGACACCCGCGATCCCACAGATGTCCGCTATTAACCCCTCAGATGCCGTGATCAATACAGATCACGGCATCTGCAGCATCGCGGTCACTAAAATGGATGATCGGATCGCCTGCAGCGCTGCAGCGGTGATCCGATCATCCAGCATGGCAGACAGAGGTCCCCTCACGTGGCTCCCCTGCCTTCCTGGCGTCTTCTGCTCTGATCTGCCTTCCCACAGACCAAGATGACCGATAACCCTGATGAGTGCTATGTCCTATACATAGCACTGAACAGGATTAGCAATCGAGTGATTGCTATAAATACTCCCCTATGGGGAGCATTAAAGTGCAAAAATAAAAGTAAAAAAATAATTAAGTAAAAAAAATGTGAAAAACCCCCTCCCCCAATAAAAACGTAAATTGTCCCATTTTCCCTATTTCACCCCCAAAAAGTGTAAAAAAAAATATTTTATATACATATTTGGTATCGTAAATATCTGAACTATTAAAATAAAATGAAAAAGTTATAGGTCTTCAAAATAGGGGGATTTTAAACATACTAATTTGGTTAAAAAGTTTGCGATTTTTTTTAAAAGCAACAGTAATATAAAAGTATGTTATCATGGGTATCATTTTAATTGTATTGACCCAAAGAATAAAAAAAACATGTCATTTTTACCGTAAATTGTACGGCGCGAAAACAAAACCTTCCAAAATTAGCAAAATTGCGGTTTTCATTTTAATTTCACCACACAAATAGTATTTTTTTGGTTGCACCATACATTTAATGGTAAAGTGAGTGATGGCATTATAATGGACAACTGGTTGCACAAAAAACAAGCCCTGTTACTAGTCTCTGGATGAAAATATAAAAGAGTTTGGATTTTTTGAAGGCAAGGAGGAAAAAACAAAAACGTAAAAATGTAATTGTCTGCATCCTTAAGGCCCAAATGGGCTGCGTCCTTAAGGGGTTAAGTAAAGTGTGCTGTTGGATTCACAGTGGTTTATTCTACAATTCTATTTTCCTTTACTTACCTTTTCTTTCAATTGTAGTTTAGATGTTAGAAAGAAAACAAAGCTCACAAGGTTACTTCTGTCCATGATGGTCTAGTATTGTATGATGAGTAAGTATCTAGTTCCTCATAATAATACAGAAAAAAACATAACTAATAAATACTCTAAAGCAGGAAAACGTGACAAGATAGGTCTATAAAGGAGATACATGCTACCTCTGTTCTGTAGTGAACAACTTATTTATGTAATGTCAAAATCTGTCTCTACATTATACAATTGGCGTTAACTAGTGTGAGACCTCTAAAGTGGTTTTCTTTAAATTGAATTTCTGGTCAGCTGACAAAATATCAAAAGGAGCTGTATTTTCCTCTCCAGTCCAAGCTTTTGCTCCAACATAACCATTGCTCCCTTGTCACTGGCAACAACACCGCAGCCAGTGAATGGATGCAGCAGTCACATGTCAAGATGACTAAACAAGGAAATATCTGCATTGGAGAAGGAGAATTGGTAAGTAGACCTCCTTTTGTTTTTTATATCATTTTTGGGTGCTAAATAACTATTTAAATCCACTTTCAAAACCAATTCACAGTGTGTATATATAGACAAAATCTATATACAATGTACAGTAGAATAATACTAATCTACCGAATTTACCTTATAAGCCCTAATCTACATACAAACTAGTTCGTTATACAGTGGTCCCTTAAGTTACAATATTAATTGGTTTCTGTTAAAAACATAACTTAAAGGGGTTTTGTGGCCAAAATCAGTGCAGATACAGTAGGCCATTAATAGTTGGTCAGTCAGGTGTTGACACATGGCACCCCAGCTGACTAGCTCATTGACACAGCCACAGCGACAAAAATAAACAGCGTACAGGAAATGGAAGTCTTAGCACTTTGGCTGCACCACTACGAATAATGTATGGAGACAAGGCTTTCTTATATTCTCAGATTCTGGTGCCGCAACTATGCTGATAAGTTGATCAGTTTATCAGGAACATGTCCTGATGCTTTTTGTTCTGTATATAGAAAAGAAACATCTTACATTCAATTGATGATGTACTGTTTCCTTGTATTGTATTCCTTTTTAGCTCATTACTACGTTTTCTACCCTTGTTTGATATATTGTAAGACAGTGAGCAAAAAAAAAAATAATAATTATATTGAATCTGAAAAAAATTTGACACTGGATGTTGTATTACACAGGTATTCTTCTCTGGATACATTGACACAGTCTACTACAGATATACCATGCAGTACATGTAATACCAAACACCATGTAGTACAGAATTCCTGACACAAAGGGAAAAAAAAACCTTTCTTTTGTGTATAATTCCTCAAAGTAATCTTCCTTTTAGTTTGGTAAAAAGATTCTCATACTGTCAGGATTCAGGAACTTACCTGCCCTTTTGCACTGTGCCTGTCTTCTGTACAGCATCCCCTGCTTGTCAGGGGAACATGTGCTATGTGATATGGTGCTGCTGGTCCACAAAACCCATGATTGGTCTTTTACAAGACTTAAATAGTGTTCCTTTAGTAGGTCTCCCTGTAGATACCTGGCCCTGTTGATTTTTTACTCCCTATAGGTAGTAGCAGCCCTCTATAAGTAGGAGTTACTCCCTGTAGGTAGGTTCCCCTGTAGATAGTAGCCCCTGTATATAGTAGTAGTAGTCTCCTTTTAGGTAGTATTAGCAGTAGCCCTTTTAGGTAGTATTAGCAGTAGCCCTTTTAGGTAGTAGTAGCAGCCCCTTTTAGGTAGTAATAGTAGTAGTAGTAGTAGTAGCAGCCCCCTTTAGGTTGTTATAGCAGCAGTCCCTTTTAGGTAGTTGTAGCAGCATCCTTCTTTAGGTAGTTAAAGTTGCAGCCACCTTTAGGTAGTTGTAGTTGCAGTGATTGACAGGCAAGGAGCGCTTAAAGTTACCTGTGTCCTTGACCACTTAGCCCTGAGGATGGCCCGGCCCATTGGGTAAATGCCTTGTGTACACAATGATTAGTCCGACCCTGGTTTCAACACAGAGTTCATAAAGTGGAGACCAGTGGGGGCCTGTTGACCATTGAAACTGCAGTGGTTGGGGATTGCTTAGGTGAGTATCCTTTTCTGCTTTTAGTTTTTAGCCAACCTGACTTTTAAAAAAAAAATATCTGTATTGGCTTACAATGGCTTACATAAATGTCACTTTTAACTACAATGAAAAATATTGGTTGTATCTTTGTAGCCAATGGACTTTAGAAAACTGAGACTATATACCTTGCTTTCATTTAACCTTGTATTTACAGTTAATGTAATTGAGAGTGTGCAATTTTACATTTAAAGGTAATTTAAGTGGTGTAACCTATATCCTTCTCTGTTTAATAGTTTGTTGCTGTGAGCTTTGAGCACAAATTAAGCCCTTCATCGCCCGCTGTGTGATAGATGAACAGAAGATATTATTCCTCTCTTTCAATACATGGTGCTTTTTACCTTGTACTCTAATGGCTGAACTAAATGAATGTTACCTATGTATCTTGTATAAGCTAACAATGTGGTGACATTGAGAGAACAACAGAATTGACTGTGGTTACTTAAAATGCCACACAAATACTGGGAATTGTTATATTCTCATTATTCAAATGTCTTTGTGAAAATTGCAAGATTATATTTTTGGTAAGAATCTAAATATAAGGTTATGCATATTAAATATTCTTCTAAAAAATCTATATACCGTAACAGTTTGTGAAAACTTTATGAAAACATAACCAATATATTAAGTAAGCACTAGTCAACAAGTTCCTTTTGGATTTTCTATTTGTTCCTTATTTTCTCTACATCCAAGTCTCTGTCTGTTCCAAAATGAACTTTTTAAAAGAACAAGCAAAAAAACTATTTTATCCAATTTTTGCTACCTGCTTATAAGCATGAAATAGCTGAACTAGAGCAGGTGCAGATGAGAGTGCCAAAAATAAAAGAAATGGGTGGATAAAATTTCTAGAAGGATAATGGGGGAGATTTATCAAAACCGGTCTGGAGGAAAAGTTGCCCAGTTGCCCATAGCAACCAATCAGATTTCTTCTTTCATTTTTGAAAAGTCCTCTGCAAAATGAAAGAAGCTATATGATTGGTTGCTATGGGCAACTCAGCAACTTTTACTCTGCACAGATCTTGATAAATCTCCCCCAATAAAGTTTGGGCTTAGTCGGTTTGAAAAAAGGTGGCTTAGGAGTAATCTAACTATTTTGCACATACAGTATGTATAGATTAACAGTACACCTAGACCTGTAACTATTACAAGGGGGTATGCTTTTCAAATACAAAAAACTAAAATTTTCAGTGTCAACATTTAGTTACACTTGGGAGGACACCACGAGCATTGTTCTCTAACGTTAAAGGGGTACACAGATCCTTTCCCTCTCATCAACCTATTTAAATGTCTAAACATAATTCATTAGCTATATAGAGCAGTTTCCCCTCTTTGGTTGTCACATGCATGAAGTGAGGGAATGACATCATCCAACCACCCACTCTGTCTCTGTCCAAATCCCTCTATAAAAGCAGCCTCCACCCCCCTAAGAGACACATACCATGTGGTTTCTGCACTGATGAGTCATGCTTTCTTTAGTGCGGAGATCTGGGAGGTGTGTGCAGCCTTAGCTAATCAGACAATGAACCTCTTTCTTCTGCTCTACAATGATTGCTGGGATATGTGGGCAAGGGGAGGGAAGGATGGCAAAAAATATCAAACAGTCAGTGAAAACAACAGGGGCCACAGGTGCCATGCATATCTGGCAGGATGGTTTACATGTAGGTGGTGTGGTGGCTTCGGAGCATATATATATATATATACCCCTGGATTACCCATTTAATCTGATTTTTCTTAGTCCTAACCGCAGCACAAGATGGGATGATTCTGCCCCTGTGCCCTGGTAGAATATGTGTAATTTTTTATGTAAGTAGGCAGTCCGAACTCCAAGAATCTAAACTTTAATGGTTCACTAAGATTGAGTGAGAGCTGCAAGAAACTCTCCCACAAATTATTTCGAATGGAACTTGACACCTCTCAGCCCAAGAGGAGGATATGGAGAAAGTCAAATGAGCCCTGATGAACAAAGGAGCCTCTAGATCCTGAGAAGTAAAGGGAGTGTTGATAGTCTCTTTAATTCAATGTCCCAGAGTTGGTTTTGAAGCCTATAGACCTTTATTCTTTCCTGAAAACAGTATTAAAAATTTGCTATTGCCTTCTCTTAATTAATAGTTTGAAGAGGGGAAAGCAAAACTTCCTACAGATTCCACAACAGGGACTGTTCCGATAACTAAAGGCCTTATTCGGTCAGAGACCCTTAAAAAACCTCTTTACCAGAATATTATGTGAAAAAAGATTTAACTAAGAAGGCAGACATTGCTGCATTCTGGACTCTTAGGCTGTAGGCTGTGTTTAATCAGGCATATTTATTTAGTAAAAAATGTGTCAGCAAGATAGCATCCACATTTTTAATACTAATGTGCTCTATGTAAGCCTTTGTGTAAGTTGTTGCCTGTGCACACAATGGGGGAGATTTATCAAAGTCAATGTAGGTGCACTGATTTTAAACACAGATTTTGATGGTGCTTAAAATTTATTAAAGTGGTACTCCGCCCCTAGAAATCTTATCCCTTATCCAGAGGATAGGGGATAAGATGTCTGATCATGAGGGTCCCGCCACTGGGGACCCCCATGTTCTCAGTAGCGGCACCCTGCCGTCATCCCATCACAGAGGATAGGGGATAAGATGTCTAGGGACAGAGTACCCCTTTAAATTGTGCCGGGCCTGTGATAAATATGGGGCTAGTACACGCTTTTGTGAAATTTTACTTCAGAACACCACTTTGTATTACCCCCTCTTCTGCAAAAATTTTTGTGACTTTTTCCACCTGTGCAACTTATGTGCAACATTTTGAAAGCTAGTTTTGTAAGCCAGGTCTGTTCTGGTGAAGGTTTTTTGTGTAACTGAAGGCTGTGTGACAAATCTGCAACTTTTTTTTTAGAGAAAGTTGCACAGCGTAAATCACTGAGCACTGCAATTAAAAAAAAGAAGTTCTTGAGTAAAACATGTGTTCAGTGAGAAATCGTGCAGGCCGGTGCACCACTAAAAGTCACACAAAAGTGACAGTCACACTAAAAGTCACACAAAAGTCGCACTTGTGACATTTTTGCGACAAAAATACACAAAAAACTTGTGTAAATCCCTTGATAAATTCTCCCCAATATGTATAAAGTGCAAACGCATTTATTTTTGCTGCTGTGTAAATAAGTGACATGTCAAGCTTGTTTTCAAAGAAATCCAAGTTAGTATTTAACTGATGGTTGAAAGGATCCACAGTTTTTCCTTGGCACCATGCTAAAAAAAAAAAAAAAAAATCATTTAACACAGTCATAAGCCTTCACAGCAGAGTCAGCTCTTAAAGGGGCACTCCGGTGGAAAACTTTTTTTTAAATCAACTGGTGCCAGAAAGTTAAACATATTTGTAAATTACTTCTCTTTAAACATTTTAATCATTCCAGTACTTATCAGCTGCTGTATACTACAAAGGAAGTTTTTTTCTTTCAAAATTTATATTTCAGTCTGACCACAAGGCTCTCTGCTGACACCTCTGTCCATATCAGGAATTGTCCAGTGCAGGATTGGTTTGCTGTGCTCCTGCTCTGGACAGTTCCTGAAATGGACAGAGGTGTCAGCAGAGAGTACTGTGGTCAGACAGAAAAGAAATTCAAAAACAAAAGAACTTCCTGTGGAGAATATAGCACTCAGAAGGACTAAGATTTTTAAATAGAAGTAATTTACAAATGTGTTTAACTTTCTGGCACCAGATGATAAAAAAAAAAAAAAATGTTTTCCACCAGAGTACCCCTTTAAGCAGGAAAGCTAGTAGAGAGGGGACTACCTCTAGGCTGTTAGGTAGGTACCTTTAGGCTGTTAGGTTGAATCTCCTTAATTTCTGAGTGGAAATGTTACCCCGAGACTGCAGTGGAAGGCTCTGCAGTAGAAGACACCTCCAATATTGTTCCTAACTTATTTTCATGAGCTGGGAGAACCATGATCTTTTTGGCCAGAATAGTATGATGGCTATAACCATGGCCTGGTCTTGCCTGGCTTTCATCAATGCCCTAAGTATCATGGTAGCTGGCCAATCTGAACCTTCAAGAGATGTACAGAGTATCCACAGCCAAAGAATAATGGGATACTGATAAAGGGAGCAGTAATGTGAGGGCCGGTCAGTCTCGGGGTGCAAGATTGCACAAGATTGTAATTGAGAGTTCATTTGGGACAAAGATATGAGTAGCATAGAGAAGAAGACTGAGGCATGAGCTGATATAGGGACTATTCTAGCTTTTTGAGCCTTGGAAAGATTCAGTTGTTTTGTAAAAATATAATCAATTCTGTCATAGGATCTATGAGGATTGGAATATAGTAAGTAAAGGATGGATGCAATGAACATAAAGTATAAGTCCGACAGTGTCTTTCTAAGCTGTTAATTACAGAGTTTTGGCAATGAACCAGATAATATAGGATCCAGTGCGAATAATCAAAAGAATATCACTGTAGCAACAATATTAAAACTTAACTTTTTCTATGTAAACAATGTAAAATATACTCCTTAGGTTAAATACATTTATGACCTAATAAGACTTAAGTGCACTGGTTACCCACAGGGTACAAGTAACAATACAGAACACATGCAATAGAGTAGTGGGAATCACAAGGCTGACCCCATTGGCCAAGGAGCCCAAAAATGCCTGGCGTACACAACAAATTAGTAGAAAATCACCCAGTAACAGACAAACAATTAACACCCATAGTACAGAATGGGACCCAAGGATATAATGAAAAAGATTTAAAATATAATGGTTAAAACTTATTTCGTGTATTGTAACTTGAGGGACTATTGTATTGATGAAATGTTTTTATATTACTTAATCATTATCCATCATCTAGGCGGAGTACCCCTTTAACAAGACACGCATGCCAGGTAAGGGCACCAATTCCAGATTATACAATAAAGCCCAGAAGCTTCAAAGTTTATCAAGAATAGGGTCACATGAACAGCATTCACAGTGTGTTTTGCTGCATATTTTCCTACCCGTTGAAGTCAATTGTATATTCTCAAATGTATTGACAAATGTACAGCATGTACAAATCATTTCCATGTTATCACAGACCAATCTGATCCATATTTATGGTTAAGAATTAAAGGGGTACTCCGGTGATCAAGATTTTTGGCTATATTGCTTCTTCTTTTAACGTTCATGTTTTTTTGCATTTGACATGTATTATATGTTTGTGTAGCATGTGTCTTTTTTTCTTACCTGTTTGTAGGACAGGAAGTTCTGTAGTTCTGTGTTGGATCTCTATCTGTTGTCCACAACGTCGGTCATGTTAGGATTAGGCTGTGGACAACACATCAGGGCTTTTTTTTCTCTGTTCTTTCAGAATTGCATGAGAAAGAAGCCACGCCCCCTCATCTCCGCCTCCTGGAGGACACAGGTGTGCATGAGAGAAAGAAGCCAGAGCAGGGGGATAGAGAGGACATTACTTCTGAGGATGCAGGTCTGCACTGAAAGAAGACAGAGATAAGATAAGAGTGTTATCTGAAGGGCAGGATAACAAAGTGCACGGGCTGGGGATGTATAGACTGCAGCGGAATAAATCTCGGACTGGGAAGGATTTCTATGTGTGAAGGGGGGAGGGGGGGGACTCCTGAATGACACATGCTGGGAGTTGTAGTCCCTGTTATTTGTGTGTATGCTAGTATTTACAAACCAGTGTGCCTCCAGCTGTTGCGAAACTACAACTCCCAGCATGCCTGGACAGACTTTGGGCATGCTGGGAGTTGCAGTTTTGCAACAGCTTGAGGCACACTGATTGGGAAACACTGGCCTAGCCTATTCAGTATATTAAAAACAAAGTGTGTTGTTTCCCAACCAGGGTGTCTTCAGCTGTATCAAAACTACAACGCCCAGCATGCCCGGACAGCTTTTGGCTGTCCGGGTATGCTGGTAGTTTTGCAACACCCGGAGGCACCCTGGTTGGAAAACACTGGTGTATGCCCTATAGAGGTGTGGTGAACTACAACCCCCAGGAGACTACAGAGGCAGCATGCTGGTGTTATACCACAGACTGATGACTCCTGAATGACACATGCTGGGAGTTGTAGTCCTTTTTGTGTGTGCATGCCAGTGTATCCCAACCAGGGCTGATTATATTAGTGTGCTGTTTATAAGGGGGCCGACCCGGGAAAATAGTAGGATGGGTAAAGGGCGGAACAGAGAAAAAAAAGGAGCTGCCCCAAACCAGCAAGGCATGTGGCATGCTGGGATTTGTAGTTTTCAGCACAGCACGAAACAGGAAATAGAAGCAAAGATAGGAAAACAAAGTGGGGGAGGAAAAGACAACAAAGAACGGAAATAGAGTAGGCTAAACAACAAGAACAGAAATGAAACAAAACAAATAGAGTAAGTCAAAAACTGAAAAACACGTTGACCACCAGAGTACCCCTTTAATTCAATTAAAAACCTTACAACCTTTTCTAAATATAAGTTGTTCACTTCTATTTTTTAATTAAGTCATAAGTTTCCCATTTACTAAATTAAGCTTTACAAATGACTGCAGAAAAAAAGGTAATTCTTTGCTGTCAAAGCATTAATTGAAAAGTTTTAAATATTTGTTTAAAATAAAAAAAACTCATTACTAGCCTAGCCTCGCCTCAACCTCGCCTAGAAAAAAATAATATATATATATACATATATATATATATATATATATATATATATATATATATATAAAGATAGAACTGAATCGCATATCCTAATTTTTACCTGATAATGAGGAGCTCTTATAATGCCATCAGTAATTGAGTTGATATTTAGTTCTATGTCTGGAAAAGGGGACTGGGACTCATCAGAAACTTTTTTAGTCCTGCAAATGAATGTCATTTTGATCTTTCTTTTCATTAGCTGTATGTTACAATAGATAGGAGTCCTTAAAATCAGAAATTAGCTTGGACTTACAGTACCACAATAATCTATGGTTGGAGATGTCTATTTAAAGATATTTTAAGGCACTTGACATTATAGTCAATCCTGTATTTTAATCATAAAAAATAAACTATACAGTGGAGATCAAAAGTTTGGGCACCCCAGGAAAAAAATTGTATTAATGTGCATAAAGAAGCCAAGGAAAGATTGAAAAATCTCCAAAAGGCATCAAATTACAGATTAGACATTCTTATAATATGTCAACAAAACTTAGATTTTATTTCCATTATTTACACTTTCAAAATAACAGAAAACAAAAAAAAATGGCATCTGCAAAAGTTTCGGCACCCTGCAGAGTTGATATCTTGTACTGCCCCCTTTGGCAAGTATCACAGCTTGTAAACGCTTTTTGTAGCCAGCCAAGAGTCTTTCAATTCTTGTTTGAGGTATCTTTGCCCATTCTTCCTTACAAAAGTCTTCTAGTTCTTTGAGATTTCTGGACTGTCTGTCACGCACTGCTCTTTTAAGCTATATCCATAGATTTTCAATTATGTTGAGGTCAGGAGATTGTGAAGGCCATGGCAAAACATTCAGTTTACACCTCTTGATGCAATCCCCCATGGATTTCGAGGTGTGTTTAGGATCATTATCCATTTGTAGAAGCCATCCTCTCTTTAACTTCAGCTTTTTCACAGATGGCATCAAGTTAGCATCTAAAAGTTGCTGAAATTGTATTGAATCCATTTTTCCTTCTACTCGTGAGATGTTCCCTGTGCCACTGGCTGCAATACAACCCCAAAGCATGATTGATCCACCCCCATGCTTAACAGTTGAACAGAGGTACTTTTCATTAAATTCTGTTCCCCTTCTTCTCCAAACGCACCTTTGCCTATTCCCGCCAAAAAGTTAAATTTTAACCTCATCGGTCCACAGAACTTGTTTCCAAAATGCATCAGGCTTGTCTATATGTTCATTTGCAAAGTTAAAACGCTGATTTTTGTTGTGAGGTTATAGAAGAAGTTTTCTTTTGATGACAAGTATCTCTTTATAGTGGAATAGTGTACCACAACTCCAGTGTCTGCAAGATCTTTCTGGAGGGATTGTGCAGTCAAACGTGGGTTTTGAATTATTTTTCTCACAATTCTGCAAGCTGTTCTGTCTGATATTTTTCTTGGTCTTCCAGTTCTTGCTTTAACTTCCACTGTTCCTGATGACTGCCATTTCTTAATTACATTCCGAACAGAGGATATTGCAGTGGAGAGGAAGAAAAAAAACCATTTCAAAGGGCGCTGCTGTTGTCCTGGATAGGATACCGCGACCGCTTGAATCCCGCCTCTTTCCTGACGTCATGTGCTAGTGCGAGCGCAACGTGGAGTTAGCATGGTGGGCGGCCACTACTTCACACACAGCGTTTGTAGAGTAACTGTATGACCTCCTATCCAGGACAACAGCAGCGCCCTTTGAAAGGTTTTTTTTCTTCCTCTCCACTGCATATTTCTCCAGGACTGGCTAGTCCTGTCCTGTACCCTGGGCCTAGCAGCTGCATCTAGAGGACTCTTCTATACCACTAACCCCACTGTGGGTCTACATGCGAGTTTTTTGCTCGCTCAAGGTGAGCATCCATTACCTACTCTCCTACTAACCCCTCTCACCTGTCATCAACGGTATCACACTAGGCGCCTTCCCGACGGTCTTCCCTCTTTTGCTTTTTTCAGATTTGAACAGAGGATATTGACATCTGAAAACATTTTGCTATCCTCTTATAGCCTTCTCCAGCTTTGTGAGTGTCAACTATTTTCAGTTTCAGATTTTTAGGCAACTGCTTAGAAGAACCCATGGTGCTGATTGTTGGGGCAAAGTCAGATGACAGCCATCGGCTGTCCGGGCATGCTGGGTGTTGTAGTTTTGAAACCTCTGGAGGTCCGCAGGTTGAAGACCACTGCGGCCTTCGTCATCATCCAGCCCCTCCCCTTTTGTTTTGTACTCACCTCCCCTTGGCGGGAAGTTAGGGTGAGCTGGTCCGGGCCATCTATGCTGCAGGGACCGTCTGGTGGGGAGGGTTAGTCGTTGCGGGCTGTCCATTTTCACCGGGGGGGGGCCTCTTCTCCGTGCTTCGGGCACGGCCCCGGACTAGTGACGCTGACTTGACGCCGACGCACAGGGACGTTGCACATGAACGTCCCTGTGTGTCGTCGTCAAGGCAACGTCACGGCGCACAAAAAAATAAAAAAGTTATAGGGGTCAGAAGATGACAATTTTAAACGTATACATTTTCCTGCATGTAGTTATGATTTTTTTCAGAAGTATGACAAAATCAAACCTATAAAAGTAGGGTATCATTTTAATGGTATGGACCTACAGAATAAAGAGAAGGTGTAATTTTTACTGAAAAATGTACTGCGTAGAAACAGAAGCCCCCAAAATTTACAAAATGGCTTTTTTTTCCGATTTTGTCTCACAATGATTTTTTTCCCGTTTTGCCGTAGATTTTTGGGTAAAATGACTGATGTATAAGCCATCATATGGATTTTTAGGTGCAACATTGAAAGAGTTATGATTTTTTAAAGGTAAGGAGGAAAAAATGAAAGGGCAAAAACAGAAAAAACCCTGGTCCTTAAGGGGTTAATGGTTTTATTTATAAAAAAAAAAAAATTGAGTTTGGTCTCCCCTAAACATTGACCCAAACATAAAGAGCTTACTTAGGGCACTCCCAACAAAACTTAGGGCACTCCCAACATCAAATGTTCCTGTTTTAGGCAGAAGACATTAACCCCTTCAGGACCAAGCCCATTTTGGCCTTAAGGACCAAAGCGTTTTTTGCACATCTGACCACTGTCAATTTAAACATTAATAACTCTGGAATGCTTTTAGTTATCATTCTGATTCCGAGATTGTTTTTTCGTGACATATTCTACTTTAACATGGTGGTAAATTTTTGTGGTAACTTGCATCCTTTCCATGTGAAAAATCCTAAAATTTGATGAAAAATTTGAAAATTTTGCATTTTTCTAACTTTGAAGCTCTCTGCTTGTAAGGAAAATGTATATTACAAATAAAAAATTTTTTTATTCACATATACAATATGTCTACTTTATGTTTGCATCATAAAAGTGACGAGTTTTTACTTTTGGAAGACACCAGAGGGCTTCAAAGTTCAGCAACAATTTTCCAATTTTTCACAAAATTTTCAAACTCACTATTTTTCAGGGACCAGTTCAGGTTTGAAGTGGATTTGAAGGGTCTTCATATTAGAAATACCCCATAAATGACCCCATTATAAAAACTGCACCCCCCAATGTATTCAAAATGACATTCAGTCATCATTTTAACCCTTTAGGTGTTTCACAGGAATAGAAGCAAAGTGAAGGAGAAAATTCACAATCTTCATTTTTTACACTCCCATGTTCTTGTAGACCCAATTTTTGAATTTTTACAAGGGGTAAAAGGAGAAAATGTATACTTCTATTTGTAGCCCAATTTCTCTCGAGTAAGCACATATCTCATATGTCTATGTAAATTGTTCGGCGGGCGCAGTAGAGGGCTCAGAAGGGAAAGAGCGACAAGGGGATTTTGGAGAGTACGTTTTTCTGAAATGGTTTTTGGGGGGCATGTTGCATTTAGGAAGCCCCTATGGTGCCAGAACAGCAAAAAACCCTCACATGGCATACCATTTTGGAAACTAGACCCCTTGAGGAACATAACAAGGAATAAAGTGAGCCTTATTACCCCACAGGTGTTTCACGACTTTTGCATATGTAAAAAAAAAAAAAAAAATTCCACTAAAATTTGTGTTTCCCCCCAAATTTCACATTTTTGCAAGGGTTAATAGCAGGAAATACCCCCCAATATTTGTAACCCCTTCTCTTCTGAGTATGGAGGTACCCCATAAGTTGACCTGAAGTGCACTATGGGCGAACTACAATGCTCAGAAGAGAAGGAGTCATATTTGGCTTTTTGAGAGCAAATTTTGCTCGGGGGGCATATCGCATTTAGGAAGCCCCTATGGTGCCAGAACAGCAAAAAAAAAACACATGGCATACCATTTTGGAAACGAGACCCCTTGAGGAACGTAACAAGGGATACAGTGAGCATTTGCCCCCCACTGGTGTCTGACAGATCTTTGGAACAGTGGGCTGTACAAGTTTTCATTTTCACGGACCACTGTTCCAAAGATCCGTCAGACACCTGTGGGGGGTAAATTCTCACTGCACCCCTCATTACATTCCGTGAGGGGTGTAGTTTCCGAAATGGGGTCACATGCGGGTTTTTTTTTTTGCGTTTGTCAAAACCGCTGTAACAATCAGCCACCCCTGTGCAAATCACCTCAAATGTACATGGTGCACTCTCCCTTCTGGGCCTTGTTGTGCGCCCCCAGAGGACTTTACGCCCACATGTGGGGTATCTCCGTAGTCGGGAGAAATTGCGTTAAAAATTTTGGGGGGCTTTTTCCCTTTTACCTCTTGTGAAAATGTAAAGTATAGGGCAACATCAGCATGTTAGTGTAAAAAATTTAATTTTTTTACACTAACATTCTGGTGTAGACCCCAACATTTCCTTTTCATGAAGGGTTAAAGAAGAAAAAGCCCCCCAAACCTTGTAATTCAATTTCTCCCGAGTACGGCGATACCCCATATGTCGCCCTAAACTGTTGCCTTGATATACGACAGGGCTCCAAAATGAGAGCGCTGTGCGCATTTGAGGCCTAAATTAGGGATTTGCATAGGGGTGGCCATAGGGGTATTCTACGCCAGTGATTCCCAAACAGGGTGCCTCCAGCTGTTGCAAAACTCCCAGCATGCGTGGACAGTCAACGGCTGTCCGGCAATACTGGGAGTTGTTGTTTTTCAACAGCTGGAGGCTCTGCTTTGGAAACAGTGGTGTACCGGACGTTCTTATTGGGGGAGGGGGGCTGTGTAAGGGTATGTGTATATGTAGTGTTTTTAACTTTTTATTTTATTTTGTGTTAGTGTAGTGTAGTGTTTTTAGGGTACAGTCACATGGGCGGGGGATTACAGCGAGTTTCCCGACGCAAAATTTGCTGCATCTCAAGATGCGAGAAACCCACTGTAAAAGCCTCGCCCATGTGAATGTACCCTGTACATTCACGGGGGTGGCGGGGCGGGGGGACTTGGGGGGGTTGCATCAGCTGTTGCAAAACCACAACTCCCAGCATGCATGGTCTGTTAGTGCATGCTGGGAGTCATAGTTTTGCAACAGCTGGAGGCACACAGGTTAGGAAACACTGAGTTAGAAACAGACAATGTTTCCCAACCAGTGTGTCTCCAGTTGTTGCAAAACTACAACTCCCAGCATGCCCAGACAGCTGAAGGGCATGCTGGGAGTTGTAGTTCGGCAACATCTGAAGGGCCAGATGTTGCTGAACTAAAACTCCCAGCATGCCTGGACAGTCAGTGCATACTGGGAGTTGTAGTTTTGCAACAGCTGGAAGAGCACAGATTGGAGACCATTATACAATGGTCTCCAAACTGGGGCCCTCCAGATGTTGCAAAACTACAACTCCCAGCATGCATGGTCTGTTAGTGCATGCTGGGAGTTATAGTTTTGCAACAGCTGGAGGCACACAGGCTAGGAAACACTGAGTTAGAAACAATGTTTCCCAACCAGTGTGTCTCCAGTTGTTGCAAAACTACAACTCCCAGCATGCCCAGACAGCTGAAGGGCATGCTGGGAGTTGTAGTTCGGCAACATCTGAAGGGCCAGATGTTGCTGAACTAAAACTCCCAGCATGCCTGGACAGTCAGTGCATACTGGGAGTTGTAGTTTTGCAACAGCTGGAAGAGCACAGATTGGAGACCAATATACAATGGTCTCCAAACTGGGGCCCTCCAGATGTTGCAAAACTACAACTCCCAGCATGCCCAGACAGCCAAAGGCTGTCTAGGCATGCTGGGAGTTGTAGTTTTCAGACTCCTAGAAGCAGCAGTGAAGATCTTCACTGCTGCTTCTGAGGACCATGTACTCACCTGCTGGTCCCGTCGCTCCTCGTCCTCGTGGCCGGTCCCGCGCTGCTCCTCGGTCCCGTCGCTGGATCTGGTAAGTCCGCCGGTCCCCTGATGTTCCCCCCCCCTATGCTGCAGGTCCCGAGCGAGCCCCCGCAGCCAATGTCCCCCGTTCTGCCCGACTTCCAGGGGCGGGCAGTGCGGGGGATCTGAACTTTCAGCCCAGATCACTGTGATTGGTCCACAGGGACCAATCACAGTGATCGCTGACCAGAACCATCAATGGATGATCCTGGGGGTGAAGCAGAAGTTGTCCCCTGCTGGAAACAGCGGGACTTCTGCCAGTTAACCCGTGCGATGCTGCGCATCGCCGGGTTAACTGAATGTCATTTATAAACGCCGGGATGCGCGAACGCACTGCACAACCCGGCGTTTATATATGACATTCTGCGGGAAGGGGTTAATAGTGACTACAGAAAAGGATATGATGAGACCAGAGAATAGAGTAGACCTCTCAAGACTGCCAGCATACATGCTTTGCTTTCCATCATCAGTATGAAGCAGTATGATGAAAACAGTTATTCACTTTAGTAAATGTCTTTGTATTTCTATCACATTTCTAAAACAGAAAGTTTCAGTATCTTACATAACAGACTTCTGTTGAAGTGCGATAATGTATAGAAAATAAGCTGCAGATAATGATACTTTTTTATGCAGATTGCTTGCATTAAAAATGTGTAGCCTGTCTCCTATAGCAATAGTTAACTTTTTCTTACCTTTGAGAAATGAACAATAAAAGTCATAGTTTATTAAATATTGTTTCCCGTTATGCTATGTCACTCCAAATTCACTTTAAAGCAGAGTATGATGGAGCGATTCAATATATCGTGAGCTGGGATATCTGACCTTTATAACTGTCTATTTTATGTGTATTTTGCTCTTCAATCAAATCAAATCCTTTCACCCATCGGAGCGCTGCACAGGTAGGTCCTTGTCCCCTGTTCCCTGTGTTGGTCACTGCTGCTTATTTTGTTGACTGGCATTTTAGCATTTGTACATTTTATTGTAATGATGTATTGCAATTAATATGGCAATGGCCTAGATACGTGCGTATAGCTAGACTTAGCTGTTGCTGGTTTATTATCATAAAGAGAGAGATTTAAAGTAATGGAAAAGTGTGTATAAACCATATGATGTAATGTATTGTCAACGGTGCCTTCGTACAACACCACATGATGGTCATATGTATTCTAAAATCCAATGGGGCAAGCCATGAGCTTTTCCCTATTGAATTTATTCCAAATCCAACAGGAAAAATCTTGGGAAAAATGAAGAATTTGGAAGCAAAGCATGGTCCTTACACACCCCTATAGACAGGGATATTTTAAAGCATCGATGGGACCCTCATTCTATTCTACTCTATTACCAGTATGTTCACACAGAAAACTTTATCCTAGTGCACTCTAACATGATACAGTACAGGCCACGGTTTGCACTTTCTTTAATGGTAATTGCAATTTCAGATACCACCTGAAACTATCATTATCAGAACCACTAGTGGCATACAAGGGCACCCTAATAAAACCCACACATTTAAACATGCATGGGATAAGCATAAGGCTATCCTTCATATAAGATAGGGCCAGGGACTATTGATAAGATTCAGATTATTGGGCAGACTAGATGGGCCAAATGGTTCTTATCTGCCGGCACATTCTATGTTTCTATGTTTCACACAGCAAAAGGGTTAAACTAACAGGTGTAGTCTCTACTCAATGTAGATATAATGTTAGTTGAGATGTAGCACAATCCAGGCAGAGTGACATGTAATCATTGATCGTGCAGCCCCTGCCATGGCCAAAATTGAAAAGTAGCCCTAGCATAACTCTCCCTTTTTTCTCTTTATCGAGACCAGATCACCATTATGACTTCTTCCAGCCACAACTTGACCTCAGTCACCTGTCTACAGGAAGAAGTACAGTGCCGCATACCAAAAAACTAAATAGAAAAATCACCAGGCCCAGATGGCATTCACCCCCGTGTTCTAAAGGAATTAAGTAATGTAATAGACAAAGACTCTATAGTGACAGGTAGAGATGAGCTAATCAAATCTGACAAATCTAAATTCATTCTAAATTTCAGGGAAAATTCGATTTGTTTTCATGGAAAATTCGATTTGTAATGAATGCGAAAATAGCTGTGATTCTATCGCGTGAATCGCTTTATTAAACCCTGAATCACATGCAGGATGCAGCCCATCAGCAGCCAGTCACCCCTGTGATGTCACAGCCCTATATAATTGGCAGCCATATTGTGGCCAGTCATTTCATCCTTACACTGCAGAGAGATAGATAGGGACAGACAGCCCTGTGTGTGTTACAGAGAAAAGCTTTTTCCAGCAGCGATTTACCTCCTAGTCAAGTCAGCGTTCTGTTGGACAGAGAGCAGTTTGCTTGTCACAGAAAAGCATGCTTACTGCAGTGATACACTGTCAACAGCGTTCTATCATAGCGAAGATTAGAGAGCAGTGTGTTGCAGAGAAGAACAACAGCGATTCAGCTCAAGCGCAAATCCTGGCTAGAAGCACTGATAGGGAAAGGAGTGCAGTTTTGGCTGTAGTACACAGCCACTGTGTGCTCCAGCACTGTGGCTGTGCACAACATTTTTTTAAGCATACTGTGGCGCATCTTTCTGCCCTCATAAGTGCATACCACATACGTACATCAAAGTGTTGTTATTTTCCTGATAAGTTTTCAATTTTTTTCCTGATAAAGTCTTAAAGGGGTATTCCAAAAAAAAACAAAAAAACGTTTTATATATATCAACTGGCTCCAGAAAGTTAAACAGATTTGTAAATTACATCTATTAAAATATCTTAATCCTTTTATTACTTATGAGCTTCTGAAGTTAAGGTTGTTCTTTTCTGTCTAAGTCCTCTCTGATGACACCTGTCTCGGGAACCGCCCAGTTTAGAAGAGGTTTGCTATGGGGATTTGCTTCTAAACTGGGCGTTTCCCGAGACAGGTGTCATCAGAGAGGACTTAGACAGAAAAGAACAACCTTAACTTCAGAAGCTCATAAGTACTGAAAGGATTAAGATTTTTTAATAGAAGTAATTTCCAAATCTGTTTAACTTTCTGGAGCCAGTTGATATAAAAAAAGAAGTTTTTGCCTGGATAACCCCTTTAAGGGCCTAGATACTGTAAAAGGACAGCCATAAGTAAACCGGCTGGTGTTGTACACAAAATCTTTCTTAAGCGTACTGTAGCACATTTTTCTGCCCTCATAATTGCGTACCACATCCGTAAATCAAAGTGTTGAACCATTTTGTTCCTGATAAAGTCTTAAGGGCCTAGATACTGTAAAAGGCCAGCCAAAAAGTACACACCGGCTGGTACACACTGCCGCAGGTGGAGAGCCTCAAGCCATCATTTATTTGCTAAGAAGGCAGTACCAGCCCTACAGAATTTTGTGGGAGAAGGGGGGCCAGTCCTTGAGCCTGTCGGTGTGTACCACAGTTCATGGCAATGCCAATGTCTGGAGCTCTAACTATGGTCAGGGACAATACATGTCCTTTACGGCCCACTGGGTGATTGTGGTTCCTGCACAACCACAACGCCAACTTGGACAAGTCTTGCCGCTTCCTCTTCCACGCTCTTAGGCCATTTGTCCTGTGAGAGTGTGCGACTCCACCTCCTCATCCTCCAACGTGTCCTCCACTGAACGGACAAGTCTCAGTGCCCCTTCAGCATACCATCTATGCAGGGCACAGCAGTGTCACGCTGTTCTTCACATGGTTTGCCATGCGAAAAGAGTCCCACAGGGGAGGAACTGCTAAAAGTCATTCATAAAATAAATTGGAGAATGGCTTACTCCACGAAAACTGGAAATGGAAAGCATGGTGACTGACAATGGGAAGAACACCTTGTCTGCGCTGCAATGAGGAAGGCTGAGCCATGCTCCCTGCATGGCACACATGCTCAATCTGGTTGACTAGCGGTTCCGGAAGTGTTCCCCCCATTCACAAGACATCATAACAATGTGAAGGAAACTTTGCATGCACTTCAACCACTCGTCCACCGCAAAGCACACCCTCCTTTAGCTGCAGTGTCAGAACGGTATCTCCCAACATACTCTCATTTGCAACCTTGCCACGTGTTGGAATTCCACCCTCCATATGTTGGACCAACTATACGAACAGAGAAAAGCCATCACCGATTTCTTGATGATCCAAGCAGATAGGGGTACTCCCCTGTGTAACTTCAATGTCAATCAGTGACAACTCATACGGGACACCTGCCGTTTGCTCAGGCCCTTTGAGGAAGCCACATTATTAGTCAGTTGCCAGGATTACGGGATTAATGCCGTCATTCCATTGCTTAATTTACTACAACGCGTGTTGGAAACTAGGCTGGTCAGGGCACTGGAGACGTGGCGCCTACATCTCACGGCCACATGAGCCCTGTGGGGGGCTGAACTGGAGGAGGAGGGGGGCACAGTGTAGCACAGTTTAGGTTTCGCAAAATGGGTGATTTTTCTAGTCATCTGACAGGAGAGGAGGAGCAGGAGCAGCCAGAGGAGCTAGAGGGTTATGAGGAAGGCGAGACAGAGGACCCAGACACACTGTGGCAGTATGCAGTGGAGATGGAGGCAGAGTCCCTCCGAGTCACTTGCACAAATGGCATGATGCATGCTCAGTTGCTTGCATAGTAACCACCGAATTGTCACCATTCAGCAGCGGGATGACTTCTGGCTCTCCACCTTATTGGACCCACACTTCTGGTACAAAATGGTTTTTTTTTTACACCCACTGAAAGGGAGGACAAACTGACCTACTACAGAGATATCCCATGTAGTCACTTGGCCGATGCCTATCGGCACCATTGTCCATCCTCTCGTAGGTCTGACTCGGGGGGGACCCTCTGCGCTCACCTTCCACTGCCATGCCCATGCCAACACACATGGAAGATCCGCTGGACTTCTGAGCAGCCAAACTTGATTTGTGGCCACAACTAGCAGAGTTTGCCCTGGCCACTATATGGTCTCCTCATGCTTCCGCTATCTCCACGCTGTGTCATTCAGCTACCATATGGTCTCCTCATGCTGCCACCACCTCCACGCTTTGTCATTCAGCCACTATATGGTTTACTCATGCTGCTGGGCCTGGGACATTACCTTAAGAATTTTATGGTAGCGCTAGCTACCATAAATCTTCAATTTAAATTTGAAAATTAATCTTTTAATCTTGTGGATTATGAAGCCCTATGCTCTCCTCATGCTGTCTCCAGTTCCAGGCTGTGTCATTCATCCACTATATGGTTTACCGATGCTGCTTGCCCTGGGACATTACCTAAAAAATGTTATGGTTGCACTAGCTACCATGAATCTTCAATTTAAATTTGAAAATTCATCTTTTAATCTTAGGGATTGTGAAGTCCTTTTGTCTCCTCATGCTGCCTTCAGCTCCAAGCTGTGTAATTCAGCCACAATATGGTTTACTGATGCAGCTGGGCCTGGGACATTACCTAAACAATGATATGGTAGCACTAGCTACCATAAATCTTCAATCTAAATGTAAAAATTAATCTTTTAAGCCCTAAAGGACCAATCGTTTTTCTGTTTTTACACTTTCGTTTTTTCCTTCTTACCTTTTAAAAATGATAACCCTTTCAATTTTGTACCTAACAAACCATATGAGGGCTTTTTAGTATTTTGCGCCACCAATTGTACTTTGTAATGACATCAGTCATTTTACCCAAAAATCTACGGCGAAACGGGGAAAAAATCATTGTAAGAAGACATTGAAGAAAATATGCCATTTTGTAAATTTTGGGGGCTTCCGTTTCTAAGCAGTACATTTTCTAGTAAATGCACAAAATTGATCCATTTCAAATTGTCCTTTTCTGACTCCTATAACTTTTGAATTTTTTCTCGTACAGGGCTGTATGTGGGCTAATTTTTTGTGCCGTGATCTGAAGTTTTATCGGTACCACTTTTGTTTTGATTGGACTTTTTGATCCATTTTCATTCATCTTTTATGGCATACAAAGTGACCAAAAATACGCTATTTTGGACTATGGAATTTCTTTGCGCGTACGCCATTGACCTTGCGGTTCCACTAACAATATATTTTTATAGTTCGGACATTTATGCACGCGGCGATATCACATATGTTTATTTTTATTATGTTTATACATTTTTACATGGAATTTGGAAAAAGGGGGGTGATTTTAACTTTTAATAAGGAAGGGGTTAATATGTGTGTTTTAAAAAAAAAATTCCTTTTTTTTTTTTTACACGTTTTGTCCCCTTAGGGAACTTTTAGGAGGAATCATTTGATTCCTTATACAGATCAATGTGGTTCCATAAAACCCCATTGATCTGTGTGCTCTGCTCTCGATTGATAAAGCCTGGTCCTGCCAGGCTTTATCATTCTCAGCGCACGAGCTGGCACTACAGGAGAGGTAAGCCCTCAGGTTACCTCAGCAGTGTAGCGCCCCCTCCCCCCGCAATTGCGCTGCAGGGGGGCAATCCACCCCACTGGACCACCAGGGATCATAGTATCCAAAGGGTTAATAGCTGGCTGCAGCGATCACCGCATGTCGGCTATTAATGCCAGCCCCCAGCTACAGGAATCAGCTGGGGGCCGCCCGGTTTGACCCCGTTGACGGCACATAGACAAGTATAGAGGTCCATGGTCGTTAACAGTTTAATCTTAGGGATTGCGAAGCCCTATTGTCTCCTTATGCTGTCACCAGCTCCAGGCTGCGTCATTCAGCTACTATATGGTTTACTGATGCTGCTGGGCCTGGGACATTACCTAAAAATTGTTGTGGTAGCACTAGCTACCATAAATCTTCCATTTAAATTTGAAAATTCATATTTTAACCTTAGGGATTGTGAGGCCCTTTGGTCTCCTAATGCTGCTGCCAACTCCAGGCTGTGTCATTCAGCCACTATATGGTCTCCTCTTGCGGCCGCGGAATCAAGGCTGTGTCATTCTGCCAGATTATGGTCTCCTCATGCTGCTGCCACCTCCAGGCTCTGCCATGTGACTCCTTGTTAGATTGGGTTTTGTGGTCATTCAGTATTAGTCCAAAGTAAACGCTGAGACATTTAAATTGGGAATTTAATGGGAATATTACATTTTGACGTCATTTTACCTGTGGAATTATCAAAAGAATCCGATGTAACAGCTTGGAGCGATAACAATGAACCAGAACTGATTAAATGAAACATTCACACTTTCACAATGAGGGGGGCACTGAGAGGCAGGGGCTGGAACAGGTTGTATCGTAGGACTGCCAGCTCGATGCTCACCATAATGGGTAATAGTGTTGAGCGGCATAGGCCATATTCGAATTTGCGATATTTTGCGAATATATGGACGAATATTCATCATATATTCGCATATTCGTAATATTTGCGTTCTATTTTCGCATATGCGAAAATTAGCATATGCTAAAATTCGCATATGCGAAAATTAGCATATGCAAAAATTAGCATAAGTGAAAGTTCGCATATGCAATAATTTGCATATGTGAAAATTCGCATGTGCGAAAATTAGGATATGCTGCTGATTTTCGCATATGCGAAAATTCGTACGACAGTCTCACACAGTAGTATTAGAGCCTTCTTTACACCACACAAGCTGGAAGCAGAGAGGGATGATCACTGTGATGTGTACTGTGAAAAAAAGATATATCCGAATATTCGTAATTGCGAATATATAGTGCTATATTCGCGAATTCACTAATAAAATTCGCATTGCGAATATTCGTGAGAAACACTAATGGGTAATCTAAAATGTTTTATAAATTAAAATTACATAAAAAAATCTGCCACATCCAGACGCTCTGCGTCAGTGATTATAATAGCGATGTCTGTAATAGTGTTGCTCGCGAATATTCGCAATTCGAATATTATTCGCGAATATCGCATATTCGCGAATTCGCGAATTTCGCGAATATAGCGCTATATATTCGTAATTACGAATATTCGTTTTTTTTTTGTTTTTTTTTCTTGACAGTACACATCACAGTGATCACCCCTCTCTGCTTCCAGCTTGTGTGGTGTAAAGAAGGCTGTAATACTACTGTGCGAGACTGGCGTGCGAACATTCGCATATGCGAAAATTAGCATATGCTAATTTTCGCATATGCGAATTTTCACATACGTTGATTTTCGCATACGCATATTTTCGCATATGTGAAATAAAACGAGAATATAACGAATATGCGAATATTCGCGAATATATGGCGAATATTCGTCCATATATTCGCGAATATTCGCGAATTCGAATATGGCCTATGCCGCTCAACACTAGTCTGTAATCTGTATGTCATTCTGAATAACAGTATTATTTCACAAACACATCACACTCCATATGCTTGTTTCGACAAGACAAAGTGTTCTACATGCCCATTGAGCCTCTCTGTAGGCCAGAAATAGCCGTTTTTAATAGTGATTCGCCACAAATAAATTCTGTCCGAACCAAATTTTTTCAGAAAATTTGGCAAATTTGATACAGTGCCACATAAAAGATTGGTACATAAAATGAGAAGGATTGGGCTGGCGGAGAATGTGTGTATGTGGGTAACTGGCTCTGTGATAGGAAACAGAGGGTGATTATTAATGGTACTTATTTTGATTGGGTGAGTGTTACTAGTGGGGTACCACAAGGGTCAGTCTTGGGTCCTATTCTATTTAATATATTCATTAATAACCTTTTAGAGAGGTTGAACAGTAAAGTAGCAATCTTTGCAGATGATACTAAACTCTGTAAAGTGGTGAACACTATAGAGGACAGTGCACTGTTACAAATGGATCTGGATAGGTTGGAGGTTTTGGCTAGGAAGTGGCAGATGAGATTCAACACTAATAAATGTAAGGTAATGCACATGGGGAGGAAAAATCCAGGCTGGGATTATGTATTAAATTGGAGAACACTTGGGATGACTGACATGGAAAAGGACTTAGGAGTCTTAGTTAACAGTAAATTTAGCTGTAGTGACCAGTGTCGGGCAGCTGCTGCCAAGGCAAATGAGATCATCGGGTGCATCAATAGGAGCATAGATGTTCACGACAAGGAAATAATTGTACCGCTGTACAAATCACTAGTCAGACCACACATGAAATATGGTGTACAGTACTGGGCCCCAGTGTACAAGAAAGATATAGTGGAGCTGGAGAGGGTACAAATTCGGCAACCAGAGTAATACGGGGAATGGAAGGATTATAGTACCCAGAAAGAATATCAGAATTAGGGATATTTAGTTTAGAAAAAAGAAGGCTTAAGGGCAACCTAATAACTATGTATAAATATATCAGGGGACCATACGTAGATCTCTCCCATGATCTATTCATACCCAGGACTATATTCATAACAAGGGGGCATCCTCTACATCTTGAGGAAAGAAGGTTTCTCCACCAGCACGGATGGGGGTTCTTTACTGTAAGAGCAGTGAGACTATATAACTCTCTGCCAGAGTAGGTGGTCATGATGAACTCTGTAAAAGAGTTCAAAAGGGGTCTGGATTAATTTTTGGAGAGTAATAACGTCGCTGGTTATGTATACTAGATTTATAGGGACAGAACGTTGATCCAGGGATTTTTTCTGACTGCAATATTTGGAGTCGGGAAGGAATTTTTGAGGGTTTGTTGCCTTCCTCTGGATCAATTCAGTAGGGACTGATTAGAGATATAAGTAGATCCCGTACAGTAATAGTGTCTTAATTTTGCCTTGCAAAGCACTCCTTCATCACTACCAAGCATCCTACCGTTCCCTGGGTACCTCCAGAGCACTTCTCTCCTTAGCCTCAAGCACCCTTTATCCTTCACAATCTGTCACAGATATCCCAATGTGACTTTTTTCTCAAACACAGATACACTCTATGTCCACCTTTTTCTCATGCTGATGCCCTCTATGTCAAACACAGAGGCCCCCTTTATACCTGTGGACAACTAGGACTATTCCTAGAGCTGGCCTCCCCACCAAACTAAGTACTCAGGAAAGAAAGGCCTTAAGGAGAGAGTTTAGCAAAAATAATTGTGATAAGCCTCGGGGGTGTAGGGTAGCTGGGATGTTGCTGAGCAGGTATCAGGGGTTTATTAACCCTTGTCACTCGTGACGACAGGGTGTGGGTTAAATGCTGAGGTAACGTTGGGCCTATTGCCACCCTTCCCAAGAGCGATAGGATAGGTGTGTGCAGAATAACGGATTGTCCACCACCAGTGCTTAGCTGAAAACTTGTAGAAACTTTACTGAAGATTTTCTGTAACATGCAGCAGTAACAACAGACCAGATAACAGAGTCTATATACAGCTGAAGCAGCGATTGACAGTTGGTTGGGACCTTGTAAGTTCTCTTTAGTTAAGGAGGATTTTCTAGCATAGATCTGCTGGATTTAGGGGTAGGGTTAGGTCCAGTGGTCTTGCGGAGATAGCAAGGCATAGGCCTGGTAATCATCTTTGTAAGTTGCGGAGGTCCTACCTCATCCAGAGTCAGCAACCCAAGAGAGAGATTAATGGCTGCAGCTTCCTTATATGGGCAGGGGCTGAGCAGTTTTAGATTGGTCCATACAGCTGTCACTCACCGTTACATTGCATTGTGGGTGAACACCTGACACTAGAACCACCAAAGGTCCTTCAACAAACCATAGAGTTCTGAATACCGAGTCACATGACCTAAGGCCCTGCAATGCTAACAGGTAGGCATTTAAATATACATATTTACATTTATATTTAAATGAATATTAACTAACTGAGGGGCGACGAGGGGCTAACTAGAAAAGAGGGACCCCACCTTTCCTAGGAACTCTGACTTTGGGGACCTCTACCAAGTTACGGTATGCAATACGGTACCAGGACACCACAAACCCTCTTACTTAAAACAAGTTGACCCCGACACCTGTCCCCAAAGGCAGAGGTACTAGGACTAGGACAGGATTATTTAAACATATTACACATCCTGACAAAACTTTTTTTTGACTAGAGATAATTTCTTACTCCGAAGATAATGTGAGCAAACATTAGACACTTTAAAGCTTTCTAGATATTTATGGTTTTCTTTTAAAGCTTACTAGACATTTATGAAGCTCACTAGACATTTATGAAGCTCACTAGACATTTATGAAGCTATCTAACATTTAGTCTCAAGAAAAGAGAAAGTTAGTGTACATAACAGTGGCAGGAATTGAATATCAATAGGCTACAATTCCTAAAGTGTTTCTTGAGTGTGAGATATATTTTTCTTTGGTGTACGAAAAGACTGAGGTAGTACATTTAGGTGAGCTATTTAAGGTACTATGTATGCAAGTACTGCTTAAAAGTTAGTCTTGATATCTTAAGGGTAGTTTACCCTGATTAGTCCTTTGAGACCGGTGCTAGCGATTGGCGACTGTAATGCTACTCTCGGAGGAGCCGGGAGAGTCACCCATTTAGCAACTGCTAAAACACCTTTTAAATGTTTCTAGTGTATGTACTTGCGTACAAGAATTATTTACAATGTTTTCCTTTTGTGTACACGTGCATCTAGCAGACAATTTTCCGTGTACAACACTTATTTTTTATGTACACAGACACCAAGCTATTTTTTTTTCTCTGTGTACAAGAAACATATACATTTTTATTACACAGACTTACATATTTATTAACACTCCAACAAAGTTCAGGCGCATACACCTGATAAGTGCAATTTTTAGCTAGAAAGTCTTATGAATATAGGGGTATATACACAAAATGGGCGTATAAGGATCTGCAGTCCACCTACACTAGGAGTCCATTGGTAAACACGGCCTTACCACAATCAGCCGGGCACACAACTTACGAATCTCCTACTGGCAAGGAGTCTCTTGACCCAATGGTCAGGCACAAAGCTTAGTAGTTACGTTGCTGAACTTGGAACTGGAACTGTCTTAGCATAGTCCTGCTAGGCACATATGTCTTGAACTTTTCTGTTGCTGAAAAATAAAAGTGGTTAGTGAGCAAGAAGAAACATAACAGTCATCACATGACAGTCCTTCAAAAGACATTTCTCCGAACTCTTGCTGTTCCTCTTCTAGACCCCCTAGCTCTTTCAACATCAGGGGCTGACTGGGAGTTAATATAACTCTCCCACACCACATTGGTGAGAGTAGAGTGGGTTACAGTGGGATTCAAAGTGACCAGGGGTTTACTTGTCGCCCTGGTCACTGGGATCAAAGTTGGTGCCAAAGGTTTTAGCCCCATCTCCATGTCAGGAGCAGGCCACATCACTTTCGTTGGTACCCTTGCAGGAGGCAAACTCTCATTGCTCCGAGAGGGCCTAGGTACGGTCTTTGGTGCCCGCAGTTTAAGCCTACTTTCCTGGTCCTGGGCAGGCCTTGGCACTTTGCTGTAACTGAAGATGACTGTTGTAGGAGAAGCTCCTCCTTCTTGAGTACGCTGGTGGAGGCATCAGGAGCAGGCCATTTTGGCCTCAGCTGGAAAGGATCCGACTCCCAATCTGTAGAGGGGAAGTATTTGAACGGAAGTTGTGTTGGAGCTATTGGTCTGGTGATCGCAACAGCCCATTCTCCTCGCAGGCCCTGGACGGGGTGTATTCCACTATTTCACCCACCTCCAGGCAATAGAACTTTTTATGAAGATATGGCCTCTGTACTGCTCGCTGGTTTACGAGGAGGGTTTAACCTGTGTGACAATCTCTGACCTTGTTGAACTTGGCCACAGTTGCTCTTCATCGTTCTAAGGGCTCCTCCCCTTCTCGGGGATGATCCCACTTGCGGATGAACAGTGCTTCCATCTCTTTTGTGTTCTCCTCATAACGAATTCTCTCCTCAGGAGGCAAATGCACATGCTTAGAGGCGTACAGTTCTTTGTGTCGGGCCTTCACTTTGTCCATCAACTCAGCCAGCTTGGCTTCCTGAAGGGCCCTTTCTCTTTGTGCAGCTGGGATCGGTGGGAGTGGCTTCCCAGGTATAGGTTGTAGAACCTCGTGCATATATTCGATGAATCCCAGCTCGTCCCCAAAAATCCACTGGAGCAAATTTGGTGAGCGCGGCCGTGCACTCTGCAGGCTGGATAGGGGTATTTTAGGCTCAGGGCTGGAGGAGGAGGGGTACTCACTGTAGACTCCTCCGATGGGATCTCGGCCCACGAGCCCCAAGTCCGGTGGTGAGCAGACAATCTCACTGGCGATGCTACTCCAGGTATCCCAGCACAGTCATCATCATCGTCGGGCAGTGGGGGAAGATTGCAGGCCCCCTCTTTGTCCAACGACAACCGCTGCAGACTGTCGGCAAGTTCGTGGAAAAGTTGGTCTGCGACCGCCACAACTTTCCATTGCTCCAGCGCCATCTTGGTGCTCTCACCACGTGGAACGCTGCTCTGCTCCATGTCTGTACTCTCCGGCTCACTGTGCAGACTGAAGAGGTCACTGTGCAGGGTTTCCTTTATACTGGGCTTCCCCAAAATAGCTGCCGGCAGGAAGAACGTCATCAGTGCAGCCCCGACTTCCGGTCCTCCCAGAAACAACTCCTCTGTCTCTAAGTTCCCTTTCGGCTGCGATACACCAACTTGACAGCCATGCCCAGGGGCAGGACGTGGTGCAACTCGGGACTTTTTTGCGTGCTTCTCTGGCAGCAGGTTAACTCTTCCTGTGCTGACTGGACCAGAAGATCGTAGCATGTATTCATTTTGCAGTTTACACATTCTTGCAGCGAATAAATCTTCGCCTCCCCCCTTACTTTTCGTGTGGCCCCCTTGTAATGCACACCACGCACACCGCTCTTGTACACTGTAATGCGGTTTGCAGCACATGAATAAAGTCTGTTATATTGGGGGGAGTACAACTAGTGGCAACAGCAGCAGGCACACACCCGAATCCTGTTTGTGAGATGCCAAAAATATTAGCCTCGGGGGGTGTAGGGTAGCTGGGATGTTGCTGAGCAGGTATCAGGGGTTTATTAACCCTTGTCAGTCGTAACGCCAGGGTGTGGGTTAAATGCTGAGGTAAGGTTGGGCCTATTGCCACCCTTCCCAAGAGCGATAGGTGTGTGCAGAATAACGGATTGTCCACAACCAGTGCTTAGCTGAAAACTTGTAGAAACTTTACTGAAGATTTTCTGTAACATGCAGCAGTAACAACAGTCCAGATAACAGAGTCTATATACAGCTGAAGCAGCGATTGACAGTTTGTTGGGACCTTGTAAGTTCTCTTTAGTTTAGGAGGATTTTGTAGCATAGATCCGCTGGATTTAGGGGTAGGTTTAGGTCCAGTGGTCTTGCGGAGATAGCAAGGCTTAGGCCTGGTAATCGTATTTGTAAGTTGCGAAGGTCCTACCTCATCCAGAGTCAGCAACCGAAGAGAGAGATTAATGGCTGCAGCTCCCTTATGTGGGCAGGGGCTGAGCGGTTTTGGATTGGTCCATACAGCTGTCACTCACCGTTACATTGCATTGTGGGCGAACACCTGACACAAGAACCAACAAAGGTCCTTCAACAAACCATAGAGTTCTGAATACTGAGTCACATGACCTAAGGTCCTGCAATGCTAACAGGTAGGCATTTAAATATACATATTTACATTTATATTTAGATGAATATTAACTAACTGAGGGGTGACGAGGGGCTAAATAGAAAAGAGGGACCCCACCGTTCCTAGGAACTCTGACTTTGGGGACTTCTACCAAGTTACGGTATGCAATACGGTACCGGGACACTATAGAAACATAGAAAAATAGAATGTGTCGGCAGATAAGAACCATTTGGCCCATCTAGTCTACCCAATAATCTGAATACTATGATTAGTCCCTGGCCCTATCTTATATGAAGGATAGCCTTATGCTTATACCATGCATGTTTAAAGGGGTACTCCGGTGAAAACCTTTTTTCTTTTAAATCAACTGGTGGCAGAAAGTTAAACATATTTGTAAATTACTTCTATTAAAAAATCTTAATCCTTCCAGTACTTATTAGCTACTGAATGCTACCGGAGTACCCCTTTAAACTCCTTCACTGTATTTGCAGCGACCACTTCTGCAGGAAGGCTATTCCATGAATCGACTACTCTCTCAGTAAAGAAATACTTCCTGATATTACTTTTAAACCTTTGCCCCTCTAATTTAAAACTATGTCCTCGTGTGATAGTTTTTCTTCTTTTAACCCCTTAAGGACCAAGAACGTACCGGTACGTCCTTGGTCCTGCTCTCCTGATATAACGCGGGGTACACAGCACCCCCACGTCATATCACGGCGGGCCCGGCGTCATAGTGAAGCCGGGACCCGCCTCTAATAGCGCGCAGCGCCGATCGCGGCGCCGCACGCTATTAACCCTTTAGCCGCACGCTCAGAGCTGAGCCGCACCGCTAAAAGTGAAAGTGAAAGTTGTCGGCTAGCTCAGTCGGGGTGTTCGCGATGGCCGCAGCGTTTTTTTTTTTCAATTTTGTCGCACAATGACTTTTTTTCCGTTTCACCGTAGATTTTTGGGCAAAGTGACTGACGTCATTACAAAGTAGAATTGGTGGCGCAAAAAGTAAGCCATCATATGGATTTTTAGGTGCAAAATTGAAAGGGTTATGATTTTTTAAAGGCAAGGAGCAAAAAACGAAAATGCAAAAACGTAAAAACCCCCCAGCTCCTTAAGGGGTTAAATATGCTCTCCTCCTTTACCGTGTTGATTCCCTTTATGTATTTAAAAGTCTCTATCATATCCCCTCTGTCTCTTCTTTCTTCCAAGCTATACATGTTAAGGTCCTTTAACCTTTCCTGGTAGATTTATCCTGCAATCCATGTACTAGTTTAGTAGCTCTTCTTTGAACTCTCTCTAGAGTATCTATATTCTTCTGGAGATACGGCCTCCAGTACTGCGCACAATACTCCAAATGAGGTCTCACCAGTGTTCTGTACAACAGCATGAGCACTTCTCTCTTTCCACTGCTTATACCTCTCCCTATACATCCAAGCATTCTGCTAGCGTTTCCTGCTGCTCTATTACATTGTCTTCCTACCTTTAAGTCTTCTGAAATAATTACTCCTAAATCCCTCTCCTCAGATACTGAGGTCAGGACTGTGTCAAATAATCTATATTCTGCCTGAGGGGTTTTACGCCCCAGGTGCATTATCTTGCACGTATCCACATTAAATTTCAGTTGCCAGAGTTCTGACCATTCTTCTAGTTTGCCTAAATCCTTTTCCATTTGGTGTATCCCTCCAGGAACATCAACCCTGTTACATATCTTTGTGTCATCAGCAAAAAGGCATACCTTACCAGCAAGACCTTCTGTAATATCACTAATGAAGATATTAAACAATATTGGTCCCAGTACAGATCCCTGAGGTATCCCACTGGTGACAAGACGTTCTCCATTGACTACAACCCTCTGTTGTCTGTTACTCAGCCACTGCCTAATCCACTCAACAATATTGGAGTCCAACCTCAAGACAGTAGTTTATTGATAAATCTTCTATGTGGGACAGTGTCAAAAGCCTTACAAAAATCTAGATATGCAATGTCTACTGCCCCTCCGCCATCTATTATTTTAGTCACCCAGTCAAAAAAATCAATAAGATGTGTTTGACATGATCTTCCTGAAGTAAACCCATGTTGTTTTTCACCTTACGGTCCATGGGATTTTAGATGTTCCACAATCCTATCCTTAAGTAGGGTTTCCATTAATTTCCCCACTATTGATGTCAGACTTACTGGCCTATAGTTGCTTGATTCCTCCTTACTATCTTTCTTGTGAATGGGCACAACATTTGCTAATTTCCAATCTTCCGGGACGGCTCCTGTAACCATTGATTGGTTAAATAAATCTTTTAACTGTTTTGCTAGCTCACCACTGATGGTCACTCTGTCTGGGATACAAAGATCCTGTTTGCGGATGGGAGAATCTTCCAGAAGGTCAACAATTACTGCAGCACTCCAACAGTGACCAGGAAGATGGTCTTGAGTTTACAAAAAAGCACCTAAAGGACTCTTAGACTGTGAGAAACAATATTCCCTGGTCTGGTGAAACCCATATTAAATTTTTGGCCTCAATTTTAAGCATCATGTCTGGAGGAAACTGGGCCCTGCCCATCATTTGCCCAATACCATCCTCACTGTGAAGCATGGTGGTGGTAACATCATGTTGTGTGTGGTGTTTTTCAGCAGCTGGGATGGGGAGACTAGTCAGGGGTAAGGGAAAGCTGAATGTAGCAAAGTACTGAAATATTTTTAACAGAAACATTATACAAATTGCTCTGGACTTCAGTCTGGGTTGAAGGTTCACATTTCAACAAAACAGTGCACTCAAGCATAGTGCTAAGATAACACCAGTGGCTTAGGACCAGAGTGGGTTGAAGGTTCACATTTCAACAAGACAGTGCCCTTGAGCACAGTGCTAAGATAACACCAGTGGCTTATGGACAACTTTGTGAATTGCTTTGAATGGCCCAGCCATTGCCCTGCCATAGAGACCAGAAAATGGCTTCCACTGACGGTCCTAATCCAACCTGACAGAGCTGAGGAGAATGGCAGAAAATCCCCAAATTTAGTGTGACAACCTTGTGGTCTCATCCTCTAACAAAAGAAACAGACAATAATCCTCAAATAACCAACAAATCTGTGTAGTGTAAAATGACTAAACCACCCCAAATTATAACATCAATCATATGAATCTTTATTGTAAATATAAATGTATTAAACTAATTTAATAAAATTAATTAAATGGTTTAAATACATTTATATTTACATTAAAGATTCATATGATTGAGATATATCTTGGGGTATTGTTATATTTTGAGGTCGTTTAACCTTGTGGTCTCATACCCAAGAAGACTGGAGGCTGTAATTGCTGCCAAAGGTGCTTCATCTAAGTACTGAGTAAAGGGTCTGAATACTTATGCTAATGCAATATTTTAGTTTTCCTTTTTTTAATAAATTAGCAAAGATTTCCAACTTGCAGTTTTTACTTTATCATTACGATGGGGGAAAACCTGGTTGTTTATTTCAACACAAGGCCGCAACATTACAAAATGTGATAAAAGGGAAAGGGTCTAAAGACTTTCTGAATGCACTGTCCTTGAATTTTAAAGATTCTGCACTTAAACGCTCAGTAGAACCCCAACCACTTTAATGTAATATTGAATCAAGCAAAAAAATTTGGCTTATAAACATTATTATAAAAGGTAAACATCAACTATTAACAGGAATTATTTCCTTTACATGTTGACGATTTCTTGCACCTTATTTGAGAATTGCATTGTCATATCCAATTACGAGCCTTCGATTGAAGTGTTGCTGCATCAATATACCATGCTACCACTAAGTAATCAGTCTTTGTTCATTAGGATGGACATGCTTTTCTCTGTGGGACAGATATTAAGCAAACACAGTTATAACCAGGTTTCGGGAAAAAGAATTTCACAGCTTTTAACACAAAAAACAAACAAACACATTTTTTCTATACATAATACAACAATGTCGATATTGTCAGCTGATTTCGAGCTCTGGAGAGAACAGACAACACAAACTCAGCATAACTTTATCCAAATCATAATTTGTCATCCTTGAATACGCAACCTATCTTGAACCTCAGTGGATTTATGGAGACACAGGAGATTTGAAGAAAAATACTCGAATGGAAAGAATAGAAATTTTTGCTTGATCAGACATCGTCTCTTTTAAGCTTTTATCTACGGAAAATTGGCACCTAAAAATATTGAGTTTTCTTAATAGATTTTTATGAATATATATATATATATATATATATATATATATATATATATATATATATATATATATATGGAAACCTACCAATTTCACCTACAGGAGTTTTAGGGCATCGCTTTCTAAATCCATAGGCATTAATATGAATTGTTCCCCCATACATTATTTACAGCTTTCACTTTTCTGAGAAGACTTTCTACAAGATTTTGGAGTGTTTTCACATTGCCAATTAGTGACAAGTCAGGCCCAACCAAATGCTTCAATAGATGTGGAATGGAAAAAATACCAGTATAACTACGGTAGTTTGTTAGTGGGTAAGAAAGTAACAAAGAGTAGCCTTATCTAATAACCATGACTAATAGGGAAATAATGTCAAATGCAACACAACCCCTACAGCCGAGTAATAGTGTAAGCTAAAGGGGTGCTGTTGTGGTAACTTATAGACCATTTATGCTCCACAGGGAATTTTGGGAAGAAGGACATACAAAACAGCTTTCTGATGCCACTTTTTGTAAGAAACCTTCCCTAAAAGTCAGTCTTTGGCTTACATAAGAAGGCTTGGAACATACTGGGGATTTAAACCAAGCCAGACAACTCTTCAGAAGAGAGTTTAGGCATCTGTAGACAGCCACATATCTTTCAGATGCTCCCCTTACGCCCTAAATGACTTTGGATGTGTACATCCTGGTGTGGTGGTACTTAACGCACCAGGACATACATTTACGTCCTATACCTGACGTGAGCACCGGATCGGTGCTCGCATCATACACAGCGGGTTGTGGCTGCTATCAGCAATCTCTGGTAATGGCGGAAATCAGCAATCGCTCTGATATCAGCTATTCACCTCTAAGATGCTGTTATCAATACAGATCACGGCATCTGCAGCAGTGCGGCACTTTGAACGGGTGATCGGATCGCCCGCGATGCTACCGCGGGGATCTGATCACCCAAGGTGTTGGCCAGAAGTCCCCTCACCTGCCTCCTGCTGTCTTCATGGGGTCTTCTGCTCTGGTCTGCAAACAAGCAGACCAGAGCAGTAGATAATATGCATAGTACTGAACAGTATTAGCAATCAAGTGATTGCTATAAATAGTCCTCTATAGGGACTATATAAGTGTAATAAAAGTAGAAAAAAGTTTTAAAAAAGTAGAAAAAAATGTGAATAAGCCCCTACCCTAATAAAAATTAAAATCCCCTCTTTTTACAAAAAAAAATTTAAAAAAATAAATAAATGAACATATTTGGTATGGCCGCTTGTGCAAATGTCCGATCTATTAAAATATAATGTAACATATAGGCAAATGTGGTACCAATAAAAAATACAGATCATGGCGCACAAAATTAGCCCTTATACAGCCCTTATTCATGGAAAAATTTATTAATTTACCCACAAAATAAATAATTTTTGGTTGCGCCATACATTTTATGGTAAAATAAAAGGTGTAATTACAAAGTACAATTGGTCACGCAAAAATAAAAGCCCTCATATGGGTCTGTGGATGGAAAAATAAAAAAAAGTTATAGATTTTAGATGGTGAGGAGGAAAAAATGAAAACGCTAAACTGAAGATGGCCCTTAAGGTCCAAATGGGCTTAGTCCTTAGGGGTTAAGGAGAAACATTACCACTTTTATCTCACAATAATAGGCCTCTCTGCAACCAGCCATCACCCTGTTGTGTGCTGCTGAGGGGGCAATAACCCCAAAACAGCTGTCTACAGATCAGCAGCCTCTCATTCTGGAGTGTTGTCTGACTTGGCTTAACTCCCCATTAGTTCAAAGGCTTCTTTATCTAGTTAAACACTAATTTATGGGGAAGGCTTCCCCTAAAAAGTGCCATCAGAGAATTGCTTTACATATCCTCCATCCAAGATAAGCTCAGTCACAAACAAATTTTTGTCTACCTGTGAAAGTGAGTTTGCATTGATTCTATTTTTAGTAGAGGCAAATTACAAAAGAATAAAAGGTTATTTTGGTTAGCACCGCTAAGACATTTTTCATTCATGAAAAATGGAAATGTATTGTGTTAGAAGTTGTTCAGAAATGTTTTAGGAAAAATGACAGAGAGTTTAAGCTATTGACTTGATCTTCACATTCCCCAGATCCTTATCCAATCAAGTATCTGTGGGATGGGCTGGTAAGTCAGATCAATGGAGACACCACCCTGCAATTTACAGGACCTAAAGTATCTGTGGCTTATGTCTTGGTGCCAGATACAACAGCCGGGCACCTCAGCAGGGCATGCACCTCTACATAAATCAAGCAAAACTATGCACTGAGAGGGGAATTGGATCTCACAGAATGACTATAGAATAATTCATTCTATATTTCCTATGGTTTTGATTGGAATAAGAGACAAAATCTGATCAAATGAAACGGAGATTTTATATAGAAACTGACAGCCGGCTCACCTGCATCAAACCCAATAAATAGGGTAATAGTTTTTTAACCAGTCAATGATGTTTGACATGGGAGCGGACACCAGCCTTTATATATGGAGTAATATAGAGGCTGGTATTGATTAGTACAGGAGGTCAAGGGAGTGTGTGGCAGTAAGTGGACATAATAGCCCTGCATTTTGAGTAGCCAGTTTTTAATGTCCCTCCCTTCAAGGCCTTTTAACTACTGCCGAATACAAGTCAATCAGGCATACCTTGTGCCGGTGACAAGATTGCACAAAAGTTTGGAAAGAATAAAAATAAGAACAATCTCACAAGTCTAAATGATACATAATTGTTAAAAAAAAAAAAATACAGATTTTGTAATCTAACAGTTTTAAAAGGACATTGACCTGCTCCTCAGCTGGCCTTACATTACCCCATTTTGCACTGTAAGCACTGATGTCAACATCATCTGCTATATTAAGGTCTTCTTTGCTGGAATCACACATTTGATATTGATCAGATTCAAAAGGGAAAATCAATCTGGGTTAGTCACTCCTCAGAACAATCCTACTCTGGCAACTATAGGGTCAATAAGTCAAAGCAACAGCAATGACCCTTCCCTGTAACACACAAATAATATTTTAATTTATAGTTTTTGTTAGATAGATGCTGAGATCTTGTTGAGATACTACATAATGAAATCACTATTAGACAATAAATTACAGTGGCAACACAGGGAGAATCGAAGGGAGAAACACTGGAACAATGTATTTTAGGAAAAAATCTAATAAGGTTAGTTTCAAACTATAGAAGATATTACCAATAATCTTTTTCTTTTTTTTTTTTTTTAAACAATGCCATCATATTCTGCAGCACTTTGCAATGTTGTATGTAACAAATAAGTAAATATCATGCTGTTTAAATAAGAGCAAGTTAGTTGCTTTAAAATGTAGATGGTGTTTGAAATCATTATCTTCTTCAAATAACCATGGTTACCTTCAAGGATGATGTGCAATCATCATTGTTTTACATCAAAATGGCTTTACAGGCAAGGATATTGTTATATGTAAGAGTACCCCCTAAATCAACCATTTATGAGATCATCAAGAAGTTCAATAGAGAAGTTCAATAGCTGTGAAGAAGGCATCATGGTGGCAAAGAAAGTAAAGCAAGTGCCAGGACTGTCTAGAAAAAAAAGATACAGCTGCAGGATTGGTTCAATATCTGTGCAGATCTTGCTTAGGAATTGTATCAGGCAGGTGTCAGTGCATCTGAACACATAGTGAGGCAAAAGCTTTTGGAGGCTGTCCTGATGTTAAGAAATTCAGCAAAGTAGCCATTTATCTCCAAGAAAACATCTCTGACAGACTGACATTCTGCAGGAAGTACAAGGATCAGACTGCAGAAGACGGGGGTAAAGTTATTTTCTATGATCAATCCCCCTTTAGACTTATGGGACACCTTGGGGAATAATTGTCCATAGAAGAAAAAGTGTTTGATACCAACAGTAATGTAATATAATATAGTAATGTACATAGCATCTATTATGTATCCAATATAGTCACATTTCTAGTCAGGACTAGTCCCAGCGAGCCCTAAAGTCTCTAAAGTCACTGGTCACCTCCTTGGGCCTGGCTAAGCTGTTAAGTCTGTTATACCTGTCTATCTCAATAAAGCTGCCGTTGTTCCATAACTTGGCGTCGAAGTCATTATTTGCCCCCGTGCCTAGCCCAGGATCCAGCAGTATACCATAGGGTAGTGAAGAGGTTAAACCACGCCCTGGCGTCATGAACACAAGGGTTAATGCCATCTGCCCCATGGTAATAACATCTGCCCTCCATCACACCCTCACCACAACTTTTGGGGTCCTACAAACAGGATACAGGTGTGTACCTTATGCAAAAAGTACCCCCCCCCCAGTCTGAACTGTGTCCAGTATTGCAGAGTAAAATGCACAAATTTTGTGCAACAAAAGGGGGAGGTGAAGAAAAGACTGTTATCTGCCATTGTGAAATGTGAAAGAATTGTACCGACCATGTGTAAAGTACGGTCCGAAGTTATGCTGCGTAACAAAGTACTGGCTGTACCTAAAAGGGTTAAAGATGTGCTGGAGAAGCGCACGAAAATGTCCCGCGCTGGCCAGCATCCCATCCCTGGGTGTGGAAACCATGTTGCCATATCGAATCCTAAGTGGAACTTAAAGATCCGCCCCTTCATGCTGGGGGAGCGGAAGTCAGCGCTGAACCGCTGACGCACTTCCTGCCAGTGGCCATTTTCCCGAAGTCCTGTATAAAAGAAACAGCGCCGCTGGACCTCTTCAGTTTGCCAGAAGTCTGGGGAGTAGGCAACATGGCGGAGCAAGCAAGCACGAGGTCGGAGAATCCCAAGATGGTTTCGGGGGCCTGGAAAGTTGCCCCGACTGCATGTTTCAAAAGCTGGCAGATCGTTTGCAGAGAATCTCCATCGGGGCTGAAGAGGCCTATCTCAAAGTCCTGCTGCCTGAGGATGACGGACAGTGGTCAGCAACTCCACTGGGTGGAATGCCTGCATCTTCCAGACAGAGTAGATAGGAAAAAAGAGACCAATGGTTCCAGGCGCTGCGAGCTCAAGCATCAGAGTCCTGGATTATCTTGTAAAAGATCCACTTGTGGATCACTTTTATTAGATTAAAAAATAAAACATAGTGCAGCAGGATGACGCATTTCGAGGGTATCCCCCTCTTCCTCAGATCAGCATAAGTGTACAACAAGTAGCATGGTGTTTAAATACAGTGTGAACTGGCACCAAACAATGTGTGGCAGTGGCTCAGTGGTCAGAGGTCACATGGGGTAGTTTATGCAGGTAAGCACAGGTAATATGTTAGGGGAAAAAAATGTCAGTTTTATTGTGGGGCGTTGCACAATGGCTAGGACAAGTTGGTTTTATTAGTGTTTTTATAGGATCGCTGTAATATGGTAACTATTCTTGTGTTCG
Organism: Hyla sarda; assembly: GCF_029499605.1. Lineage (NCBI taxonomy): Eukaryota > Metazoa > Chordata > Amphibia > Anura > Hylidae > Hyla > Hyla sarda. The sequence continues at coordinate 207,499,105 of NC_079194.1, read as the reverse complement.
GCAATGTAGTATGTCCCGGGAGCGCGTTCCGCTGTGGATGCAGGGTTGCTGGGGACGCGTTGCTATGGGCCGCGGTCATGTGTTACGAGCGGGCCAATAGAGTAACAGAGAGTGTATACGAGCTGTCAGAGCAGACAGCTAGGAGTGTGGACTTTACTTCGAGGACCTGCAGTACTTCAAAAGGATTTATCATAATACAGCGACAGCTGTCATGCACCCTTCAATGGCTTGCCAATAATCAGACCCGGAGCGAGCACGCTCTGGGGGCTGATTCTAAAGGGGTGCGGCATGAAAGATCACGGGGGTCCCCAGCGGCGGGACCCCCGCGATCAGGCATCTTATCCCCTATCCTTTGGATAGGGAATAAGATGTCTTAGCATCGGAGTACCCCTTTAAGTTGGCTGAGAATAAACGCCTTAGCAGAAAGTATATTTAAGAAGTCCTTCAATTTATTCTTAAGTGTAGTGGAAACTGTAATTTGTCATATGTGATGTAGTAAAGAGTATATCTCTTTTTAGAGCTGCTTTTGGAAATAGGCATCAATGGTGGTAAATTGACCCTGTATGTGCTTCCCAAACAACTAGAAAGGACAGGTCTAGCTAAGTGTTTTCCCAAAAGTATGTGGTGAGGCATTCCAAAGTGGACTGGAGGCACCTGGCAACATCAAACAACGTTTCATTAAAGGGGTACTCCGGTGAAAAACTATTTTTTTTTATCAACTGGTGCCAAAAAGTTAAACAGATTTGTAAATTACTTCTATTAAAAAATCTTAATCCTTCCTGTAATTATTACCTTCTGAATACTACAGCGGAAATTATTTTCTTTTTGAAACACAGAGCTGTCTGCTGACATCATGAGCACAGTGCTCTCTGCTGACATCTCTGTCCATTTTAGGAACTGTCCTGAACAGCATATGTTTGCTATGGGGATTTCCTTTTACGCTGGACACTTCCTAAAATGGACAGAGATGTCAGCAGAGAGCACTGTGCTCGTGATGTCAGCAGACAACTCTGTGTTTCAAACGGAAAATAATTTCCACTGTAGTATTCAGCAGATAATAAGTACAGGAAGGATTAAGATAGAAGTAATTTACAAATCTGTTTAACTTTCTGGCACCAGTTGATTTAAAAAAAAAAAAAAGCTTTTCACCGGAGTACCCCTTTAAATCCTTATCAGAAATGCTGTCTATATCTAGGACTAGGGTCATAGGGGTATGATCAGATATATCTGTTTAGGATATTTTGTTGCAAAATGGAATCAAAATTATTTTAATTTTCTTTATGCTGCATAACAATTTCCATGTCCTTTGCAAAAATCCAGTATTTGTTCATTTGCAAAAATACAAAGCTATTCACTCATAAGTACAAGCTGCAGATCATTGATACTTCTAATATTAACCTGACGAAGCGAGGGACCCCTCGTGAAATGCGTTGTTTTACCTGCTCTATGCAAATAAAGAAGTGTTTGAATGAAACTCCAAGCACTCTCATCATTGCCATCATGATTGCCTTGATCTAAAATTCTCAGAAGCAACCGATTTTCTTACCCTGGAAGACGCACAAGCTGCCAACCCCAGGAAACCTATCCTTATACTTCTAGTCTCTTCACTCCCACTGGAGCCTAAGGATATGTGGGGTCTCCTTTCAAAGGATGAAGCGTGGATACTCCACATAGCCGAACACTGCAGTGAAACAGAGCCTTAACTCTTTTACACACTGTTTCACCCTAGTGCTTGAGTCTCATCTTAATTTGTATGAAAAGCTAAAGATATTCATTGGGCAAACCAAGTAACTGAAAGAAGGCCATGGAAGCACAATTTTTTCTTTTGCTTTATGTGTCGGAGAAGCTAGAATCAGCAGATGGAAAATTACCTGTCAAGACTAGGACCTTTCAAGAGTAGCTGGTTGACCTGTGTTATTATTTTCCCAACCCCATAAAACCAAAGGAATTACTTAACAGGAATTATGGTTAGCTAATGTACACCTAAATGTCAGCCAAATGTCAACTTAAAGAATGATACATTCTGAGCTCTCATGCACACCTTAATAAATATGTCCTTAGATCTATTAGCAGGGATCTGCATATAGATATATGTGGGAAAGATTCACATCCAAATGCTAAACATGGAATCTATATTTGTGTTCGTGGCTTATACTCGAGTTTGTGGCTGCGATGTAGCGAACCTACCTATACTGTATGTATATATATATATATATATATATATATATATATATACAAAATCAGAAGACGCAGCACTCCAAAAAAATCTAATAAATGTGTATTTATTCCAACATATTCAGTCCACAAGCAACGTTAATGCTCTCTATGGAGCCATTTTCAAGCTGAGCAAAAACATTGCTTGTGGACTGGATATGTTGGAATAAATACCCGTTTATTTGATTTTTTTGGAGTGCTGCATCTTCTGGTTTTGTATCTAAGAAGAACCCTGATCAGGTTTGCTGGACGCTGGCACCCACTGAATCTTTACCACATTGGATAGTGCTGCATATTGGACTTGGATATATATATATATATATATATATATATATATATATGCACGCATATGTACACATTCACATTCACACACACACATAAGTATACATACACATGGATCACTAACATTAACCTAGTAAAGTGGTCAGAGGTGTGCCATTAACTGTGTCTGAGGGCACGCCTATAGAGGGCATCCCCTGTAAATGAAGAATTAAGGATAAGGGAAGGTGGGAGGGAGGGATCCAAAAAATACGAACTCCCCTCCTAGAGGCACAGGGCCCACACACCCCTGGCCCAGACCTGAACACCCCGCCTCTAGGTGCAGGGGAGGAGCATATAACTCCAGCCCCTCACACAAATACAACCTTTACAGGCTTAACACATATATATTATTATATGAATTTATATATATATTTGTGCTTGTGGCTTATACTCGAGCTTGTGGTGCGAAGTGTAAACCTATATATATATATATATATATATATATATATATATATATATATACACACACAGTACAGACCAAAATTTTGGACACACCTTCTCATTCAGAGTTTTCCTTATTTTCATGACTATGAAAATTGTAGATTCACATTGAAGGCATCAAAACTATGAATTAACACATGTGGCATTATATACATAACAGAAAAGTGTGAAACAACTGAAAATATGTCATATTCTAGGCTCTACAAAGTAGCCACCTTTTGCTTTGATTACTACTTTGCACACTCTTGGCATTCTCTTGTTGACATTCAAGAGGTAGTCACCTGAAATGGTTTTCACTTCACAGGTGTGCTGGTGTGGAGGAGGAGGTGTGATGGTGTGGGGGTGCTTTGCTGGTGACACTGTTGGGGATTTATTCAAAATTAAAGGCATACTGAACCAGCATGGCTACCACAGCATCTTGCAGTGGCATGCTATTCCATGCGGTTTGCGTTTAGTTGGAGCATCATTTATTTCTCAACAGGACAATGACGCCAAACACACCTCCAGGCTGTGTAAGGGCTATTTGACCAAGAAGGAGAGTGATGGGGTGCTGTGCCAGATGACCTGGCCTCCACAGTCACCGGACCTGAACCCAATCGAGATGGTTTGGGGGTGAGCTGGACCGCAGAGTGAAGGCAAAAAGGGCCAACAAGTGCTAAGCATCTCTGGGAACTCCTTCAAGACTGTTGGAAGACCATTTCAGGTGACTACCTCTTGAAGCTCATCAAGAGAATGCCAAGAGTGTGCAAAGCAGTAATCAAAGCAAAAGGTGGCTAGAACCTAGAATATGACATATTTGCACACTTTCTGTTATGTATATAATTCCACATGTGTTAATTCATAGTTTTGATGCCTTCAGTGTGAATCTACAGTTTTCATAGTCATGAAAATAAAGAAAACTCTGAATGAGAAGGTGTGTCCAAACTTTTGGTCTGTACTGTATATATATATATATATATATATATATATATATATATATAAATATATATTTTTATATATATATATATATATATATATATATATACATAGCAGAAAAGCAAAACAGCAGCACTCCGATTTAGATGAAAGCGTGTCAGGCTTTATTCATCAGATGCCACGACGGTTTCAACCGTCTCTCACGGTCTTTGTCAAGCAAATAACATGTGCAAGTGCCTACAATATATAGGGGTGAAACATGTGCAATAGTTTTGCATAATTAATTAGGTTACAATATCAAAACAGTGTAAAATACCGTGATCACAAATAATCATAAAACAATATTAAAACATAGTGAATAAAATTCATATTAAGACGCCATAAGGGCGATATACTATACAGTGTTAGTGTCACATATAGTGTATATAATATCTAAAATCACATAAACAATATCGCAGAGGGAGGAGTCGAGGGTAGTTCTGGCACTGCCTACTCACCAGTTCGTTTGTAAACATATGTCACGAGGAACGCCATGGTTGCTTCCGTTTCTCTGTGTGCGGCCAGACCGGAAGAAAGACTCCGGTCATGTGATGCTCATGTGACATTTGTATCTCGCACAGGCGCACTAAGCGCCATAAGGATGCAATGACACGCAATGCGTGTCAATGCTCACTTGTTCTCTGCGCTTGCGTGCACTCAAGGTGCATCAGGGTATGGTTAGATGCCGTAGTCACGGGCGCATGCCTACTCACTCTGAGCTCTTACTCAGCGCCATTTTTGACTAGGGAATTCTTACCCAAAATAATTAAGGGTCCAAAATCATGCTATTTCATTCACACTGGCACAGCAATCTCCCAGGTCCCCAACACCATTAGGCAGCGTTGGGACTCCAGCACTGGATACCCCATCAGTACCGCTTTTCTGTAGCCGGATGAGTGACCCCTGGACAGGGATCTAACTCACTCGTGCCACAAATATTGTGGAGGGGACCGGCCAATCGGCTCTTGTTTGGGAAAAGTGCCACATATGCGACTTCACTCAAGGACCCAGCTTAACAGAGTGCAAGCATCAAGTGTCATGTCCCTGGCATCATACATTGCCCCACACAGAGAAAAGTCGTCATCCAAAGCAATTGCCATTTGCTGGACTATATTAGAACGACAGAATAATGCATTATCTGAGTCAGTACCTGGAGCTGAGACACTGGTGAACACTCCCACTCAGAAGGATGCCCCAATACTGAAATCGGTCCAAGCTGACGTGTACAATTAACAGGTTTACCTGCGTGGAGTATGGCAAAAGGGAATGGAATAGCCGTATATTTGGCATGCATACCACGCTATCTCCTATCGCTGCTATAAGAGGCAAAAAACTATCTGTTAGATAAAAGCCAAGCAAGACCTGATGGCGTAGTGCATCCCCCTGCAGACAAAGCAGGAATAACGGGTATACAACCTCCTATGTGTCATAATGTTATTGCTCTGAAAACTTGTCAGTAACAATAACTACGCAGTGCCTCCCCCTGCAGACGTGTACCAGTTCTCTATGCTGATGCCTACATGACCGGGATCAAGAGCTGGCCGATCATGTGAGCATCTCTGGCATCATAAAAAAACAGCCCCAGCTGACACTGCGGCAGCCCCGCCCGTGTCCCTAGCTCCAGCCCCCCTCTGTGTATTCCCTGAGCCTGAACCCACCGCTGCGGCAAGCAGGGCCAGCCTGTGGACATTCTGACATCCGACACGCAGTGAGCACCTAGCATCCCACAACCCCCTGAGAATTTACCACGAACCAGACCCCACATACTTTACCAATGCAGGTTGAGGGTGTTTCCCACATGAGGCAGAAAGCGGCTGCAAGAGAAGCCAAGCCCGCACCACCTGCCAAAGGACCGGACCAGCAAGGCTTCAGCAGCAAGAGTGAGCGCGAGTGCTCCTAAATTTGCAGGAAATTCAAACGCCGTCTTCCCTGTCTGACATATCGGTCATCCAAAAAATACAAACGCCCTCCTAGAGCCGCAAGGGGCATTATATACACACGCTCCCCACCTCCCTGGCCCAGGGAAGGAGCGTAGAACTCCAGCCCCTCACACAAATACAGCCTTTACAGGCTTAACACACACACACACACACCCACACATAGTTAATTTAACCCATAACTACCCCCATTTGTGAGGGTCAGGGTTTTTTGTTTAAAGTCCCATGCAAATCAATGGGAAATGTATGTTCCCACATAAGTTAATAGGAGGTCGGATAGAAGGTCGGGATAGGAGGTCAGGATTGGAGGTCGAGATAGGAGGTCAATATAGGAGGACGGGATAGGAGGTCGGGATAGGAGGTCGGGATAGGAGGTCGAGATAGGAGGTCGAGATAGGAGGACGGGATGGTCGAGATAGGAGGTCGAGATAGGTTGAGATAGGAGGACGGGATAGGAGATCGGGATAGGAGGTCGGGATAGGAGGACGGGATAGGAGGTCGAGATAGGAGGTCGAGATAGGAGGACGGGATAGGAGGTCAGGATAGGAGGCTGAGATAGGAGGACGGGATAGGAGATCGGGATAGGAGGTCGGGATAGGAGGACGGGATAGGAGGTCGAGATAGGAGGACGGGATTGGAGGTCAGGATAGGAGGTCGAGATAGGAGAACGGGATGGTCGGGATAGGAGGTCGTGATAGGAGGTCGAGATAGGAGGACAGGATAGGAGGACGAGATAGGAGGACGGGATAGGAGGACGGGATAGGAGGTCGAGATAGGAGGACGGTATAGGAGGTCAGGATAGGAGGTCGGGATAGGAGGTTGGGATAGGAGGACGGGATAGGAGGATGGGATAGGAGGTCGGGATAGGAGGTCAGGATAGGAGGACGGGATAGGAGGACGGTATATGAGGACGGGATATGGGGTCGGAATATGAGGTTGGGATAGGAGGTAAAGATAGGAGGTCGAGATAGCAAAAAGGGATAGGAGGACGGGATAGGAGGTCGAGATAGGGGACGGGATAGGAGGATGGGATAGGAGGACAGGATAGGAGGTCGGGATAGCAGGACGGGATAGGAGGTCAGGATAGGAGGTTGGGATAGGAGGTCGGTATAGGAGGTCGGGATAGGAGGTAAAGATAGGAGGTCAAGATAGGAGTAAGGGATAGGAGGACAGGATAGGAGGTCGGCATAGGAGGTTGGGATAGGAGGTCAGGATAGGAGGTTGGGTTAGGAGGTCGAGATAGGAAGTCGAGATAGGAGGACGGGATAGGAGGATGGGATATGAGGACGGGATAGGAGGACAGGATAGGAGGTCGGGATAGCAGGACGGGATAGGAGGTCAGGATAGGAGGTTGGGATAGGAGGTCGGTATAGGAGGTCGGGATAGGAGGTAAAGATAGGAGGTCGAGATAGGCGGTCAAGATAGGAGGACGGGATATGAGGATGGGATAGGAGGTCGGTATAGGAGGTCAGGATAGGAGGTCGGGATAGGAGATCGGGATAGGAGGACGGGATAGGAGGTCGGGATAGGAGGTCGAGATAGGAGGTGGAGATAGGAGGACGGGTTAGGAGGGCGGGATATGGGGATGGGACATGAGGACTGTATATAAGCAACGCGAGAAGGTAGGTTACCCTGCGCGCAGACAAGGAATAAGAAGTAATTTTTCGAAATTCCACCCTTAAGGGGGTGAAAAAGGTTTTTGTTTTTTTTAAAGTCCCATACAAGTCTATGGGAAATATATGTTACTGCATAGCTTCCAAACGGCTGGAGATATTTCGATAATACTTGGTCACATGTTACTTATATGTCCACTTAACCCCTTAACGACGAGCGCAGTAAATGTACGTCCTGGTGACGTGGTACTTAAAGCACCAGGACGTACATTTACGTCCTAAGCATAACCGCGGGCATCGGAGCGATGCCCGGATCATGCGCGGCAGGTCCCGGCTGTTGATCGCAGCCAGTGACCCGCCGGTAATGGCGGACATCCGCGATCCCGCGGATGTCCGCCATTAACCCCTCAGATGCCGTGATCAATACAAATCACGGCATCTGCAGCATTCCGGTCACTTAATTGGATGATCGGATCGCCCGCAGCGCTGCAGTGGCAATCCGATCATCCAGCACAGCAGCCGGAGGTCCCCTCACCTGCCTCCACTGTCTTCCGGGAGTCTTCTGCTCTGATCTGCCTTCCCGCAGACCAGAGCAGAAGATGACCGATAACTCTGATCAGTGCTATGTCCTATACATAGCACTGAACAGGATTAGCAATCGAATGATTGCTTTAAATAGTCCCATATGGGGACTATTAAAGTGTAAAAATAAAAGTAAAAAAAGTAAAAAAAAGTTTATAAAAAAATTTGAAAAAAAATGTGAAATCCCCAAATAAAAACGTAAATTGCCCCATTTTCCCTATTTCACCCCCAAAAAGTGTTAAAAAAAATACTTTATATACGTATTTGGTATCACCACGTGCGTAAATATCTGAACTATTAAAATAAAATGTTAATGATACCGTATGGTGAACGGCGTGAACGTAAAAAAAAAGTCCAAAATAGCTGCTTTTTTATAATATTTTATTCCCAAAAAAATTAATAAAAAATGTATGAGAAGTTTTATATAAGCAAATATGGTATCAATAAAAAGTACAGATCACGGCGCAAAAAATGAGCCCTCATCCTGCCGCTTATACGGAAAAATGAAAGAAGTTATTGGTCTTCAAAATAGGGGTGATCTTAAACGTACTAATTTGGTTAAAAAGTTTGTAATTTTTTTTAAGCGCAACAGTAACAGAAAAGTATGTTATCATGGGTATCATTTTAATCGTATTGACCCAAAGAATAAAGAACACATGTCATTTTTACCATAGATTGTAAGGCGTGAAAATTAAACCTTCCAAAATTAGCAAAATTGCGGTTTTCTTTTTAATTTCCCCACACAAATAGTATTTTATTGGTTGTGCCATACATTTTATGGTAAAGTGATTAATGTCATTACAAAAGACAACTGGTTGTGCAAAAAACAAGCCCTCATACTAGTCTGTGGATGAAAATATAAATGAGTTATGATTTTTTGAAGGCGACGAGGAAAAAATGAAAACGTAAAATAATATTTTCTGCGTCCTTAAGGCCAAAATGGACTTCGTCCTTAAGGGGTTAAAATATAGGATAGTTAATTTAACCCTTAACTACCCCCGTTTGTAAGGGCCGGGGTTTTTGTTTAAAGTCCCATGCAAATCAATGGCAAATGTATATTCCCCCATAACTTAATAGGAGGTCGGGATAGGAGGTCGGGATAGGAGGTCGGATTTGGAGGTCAAGATAGGAGGTCAATATAGGAGGACGGGATAGGAGGACGGGATAGGAGGTCGGGATAGGAGGTCGGGATAGGAGGTCGAGATAGGAGGTCGAGATAAGAGGACGGGATGGTCGAGATAGGTCGAGATAGGAGGATGGGATAGGAGGTCGGGATAGGAGGTCGAGATAGGAGGACGGGATAGGAGGTCGGGATAGGAGCACGGGATAGGAGGATGGGATAGTAGGACGGGATGGAAGGTCGAGATAGGAGGACGGGATAGGAGGTCAGGATAGGAGGTCGGGATAGGAGGACGGGATAGGAGGATGGGATAGGAGGTCGGGATAGGAGGATGGGATAGGAGGACAGGATATGAGGACGGGATAGGAGGTTGGGATAAGAGGTCGGGATAGGAGGTCGGGATAGCAGGTCGAGATAGGAGGTCGGGATCAGAGGTCGGGATAGGAGGTAAAGATAGGAGGTCGAGATAGGAGGTCGAGATAGGAGGAAGGGATAGGAGGATGGGATAGGAGGTCGGCATAGGAGGTCGGGATAGGAGGTCAGGATAGGAGGTTAGGTTAGGAGGTCTAGATAGGAAATCGAGATAGGAGGACGGGATAGGAGGACGGGATTGGAGGACAGGATAGGAGGTCCTGATAGCAGGACGGGATAGGAGGTCAGCATAGGAGGTTGGGATAGGAGGTCGGTATAGGAGGTCGGGATAGGAGGTAAAGATAGGAGGTCGAGATAGGAGGTCAAGATAGGAGGAAGGGTTATGAGGATGGGATAGGAGGTCGGTATAGGAGGTCAGGATAGGAGGTCGGGATAGGAGATCGGGATAGGAGGACGGGATAGGAGGTCGGGATAGGAGGTCGGGATAGGAGGTCGGGATAGGAGGTCGAGATAGGAGGTCGAGATAGGAGGTCGAGATAGGAGGACGGGCTAGGAGGACGGAATATGAGGATGGGATATGAGGACAGTTGGCAGTATATAAGCAGAAGGCGGGTTCCCCTGTGCGCAGACTCGGTAAAAGTCCTCAAAAGATGTCGATCTTCAATTCCATGAAACAGCAGATGTAATGTTTCGGTTGGTTGGATACCTGTAGACTTTACCCAGAGCGGCCTCATTACTATAGGATTGTAAAAAGTAAATCTATGTTACCCCAAATTTAACGCGAGCGAAGCAGCGGGCAAAAGCTAGTATACATATATAGATACTCAAAGTGAAAAACAATATTCTTGTAGTGGCATCTGATGTCAGTTAGGAACATTATGTTAGGAACAGTTGTGTGAGTTGTCAATGCAGGATCCACTCAGGTGGGGAGAATGTACAGCGCTGCTACGGCTCACAGTTAAAGGATAGCTGTACTAATGAATTTGAAATATTCCTGTACCTGGGTTGCAAAAATAAGCAAAATAAACTTTGACTCACCTTTCTACGTTTCCCCGTTGCTACGGTAATGGCTTCACGCTCTTCTGCTAAGATCCTCATGCTGTCACAGAGCCGTCAGCGTATCACCGGCCTCAGTGATGTCCCGCCGGCGGGCTCCTTACATGACAGTGCGCTCAGCCTGTCACTGGCCGAGGCGGGACATCGCTGCGGCCGGTGATATGCTGACGGCTCTGTGACAGCATGAGGATCGCAGCAGAGGCCGTTACCGTAGCAACGGGGGAACGTAGGAAGGTGAGTCAAAGTTTATTTTGTTTATTTTTGCAGCCCGGGCACAGGAATATGTCAAACTCATCAGTACAGATGTCCTTTAACCCTTGCGGGGACATCGATTTTTTTGGGGGGGGGAGGACAGGAAGCAGAGCAACGCCTGGGGGTCACATTGATTAGTTCCCTGATGTGGGAACAGCGCGCTGCGGATGACAATTCATTCATTCCCCAACATGGGAAGAATGGCTCACAGTTAACCCAGGGACATTGCTTTTGGGGGGGGGGGGGGGGGGGGTAGAAGCAGAGCAGCGCCCACGGGTCACATATGATCACTTCCCCCACTGACAATTCATTCCCTGATGTGGGGACTGTAGGGTGAGAAGCTGACAGTGAGGGTGGGATGAGTATACTAATGAGCAGGGCGGGGAAAGGGAGAGCTAAAGGGGGGGAAAAAAGCTGCCCACAAACAGGGCTGGGCGGCAATGCAAAACAAGTTGGGCAGGGCACTGAAAGAGGAGACAGGCTACAAGGCATGCTGGGAGCTGTAGTTTCTAAAACAAAGGCAAAACGGAAATAGATGCTACACTACATGGACACACTTGTGCAAAGAAAGGAAAAGAAAGACAAACAAAGAGCAAGCACGAGACCAGAGATAACAAGAAAACTCACCTGCAAGGGTAAGTAGAAACTGAAAAAAAAACATTGGTCACCGAAGTACCCCTTTAAGGACCTGGCCATTTTTCATTTTTGAACTTTATCTCCTCCTCACCTTCTAGAAATCATAACACCATTTCGGTAAAAATGACAACTTATGTTTATTCTGTAGGTCCATATGGTTACAAGGATACCTAATTTATATAGCTTTTATTTTATTTTACTACCTTAAGAAAATTATAACTACATGCACCAAAATTTGTATGTTGAAAATTGTCATCTTCTGAACCCTATAACTTTTTAATTTTTCCGTATACAGGGATGTGTGAGGGCTCATGTTTTGCACGTCATTTGAAGTTTTTAATCGGTATCATTTTTGTTTTGATGGGACTTTTTGATCGCTTTTTATAAAAAATTTTAGGGTATACAAAGTAGGTGTTTTTTTAACCTTTTATTCCACTTATTTTTTTTTTTTTTTTTACACTTTTAGTCCCCTTAAGGGAGTTTTAGGAGGGATCAGTAGATTCCTCATACAGATCAATGTAGTTCCATAGAACTACATTGATCTGTGTGCTCTGTGCTCGATTGATAAAGCAGACTCTATCAATCACAGAGCCGGGACTAGCGCCAGAGAAGAGGTAAGCCCCTCCCCCCCTGTGATCATGCCGCCAAGGGGTGATCCACCCCACTGGACCACCAGGGACTGGTTAAAGGTCCCTATAGATGCCGCTATCAACTTTGACAAGGGCGACCTAAAGGGTTAATAGCCGGCCGCATGTCAGCTATTAACGGCAACCCCTAGCTAAAAAAATCAGCTGGCCAGCCGGTATGGCGCAGGCTCGAGTCAGGAGCCCACACAATACACTGTTTGCCGTTGTAGGACGAGCCGGCTTGTCCTTATACGGCAACAGGTTAAGATCCTTTACAGTACAATGTGTACAGTGGAATGCATTCATTGAGACTAAAATGAAGACCCCCTCACTTGGTGCTTAGAGGAACAACTCCATGCATAGGTTGAGAACAGTTAGCAGAATAAATAGAGAGCCTTCTAGCTTACGAAGTACAGGCAAGGATCATAGTATAATAGTATAGTTTGTAGTACAGTACATACAGCAGAGCTTGATGCCAACATGATACATGTAGCAAAGGTAGAGAGTAGTATTATGCCTCAGACTGCCTGTTGGTGTATGTACTGTAGTAATACAATGCACACTGATAAGATCTATTTTTCTTCAAAATTATGTTTTGATTCACAGACATTTTCTCTCTAAAATACCCATAGTGATTGGCTGGAACCAAATGTATGTGATGTAGATCTCCACCGCCTGTATACTATAAGCTAAATGTAGTTTTTAAGTGGACATTGTCATTGAAAACAATTTTTGCTATTGCACTCCTTATAAGTCTTTCTATGTTTTATTTGTTTAAAAAAAAAAAAAAAAAAAGCTGCCACTACATGTCCAGAGCACATTTCCCCCTATGTCTTTCACAGGAAATGCAGTGTGGAGTGCTCGGGGGAGGAGAGGGGTTATCCTTAGCTAATCATAGCTCATCTCACACACAGAACTGCTCTGGGCTGTGTTTAGCAGAGTGTGGGAAGAAGTTCTCCCCTGTATGGCTTCAGATGATGTCACGCCTGCTGGGTAAGGCCCCGTCCCAGTCTATGGATCTGACTGAAACTGAGCAGAAAATACAGAGCAATATCAAGGTAGAAAACTAAAAAAAAAAAAAATACAATAAAGTTAGGGGGCAGTTTATCATGATGGGGGCAGTGAATTGTGAGGATTTTAAAATTTCACAAGATCATGACAGGTAAGGCTATTAAATGTCAGAAATATGTGTCTTAACATGACACATATATCAAATCTATTTCAATTTGTTACATTTTAGATGATCAATTAGAATTAATTTAAACAGTTTTGTATACGGGACATACAGTAAATGCCACAATACCCATTTTATGACTAAGTTTTAAACCTCATTTTGAGCATAAATGGCTAAAAAAGACAAACCCAAAACCCAAATGACAGCTCAAAATTAGTATTGAGTGCGAATATTCGAAATGTGAATTTTTACTGCGAATATCGGCACTTCGCAATTTTGTAAATATTTAGAATATAGTGATATATACAGTCATGGCCGTACATGTTGGCACCCCTGAAATTTTTCAAAAAAAATTAAGTATTTCTCACAGAAACGGATTGCAGTAACACATGTTTTGCTAGACACTTTTATTTACTTTGTGTTTATTGGAACTAAACCAAAAAAAGAAGAAAAAAAAGCACACCCTTTAGAAAAGATAACTGAAATCAGTCGCTTCCTATAACCATCAATAAGCTTCTTACACCTCTCAGCCGGAATGTTGGACGACTCTTCCTTTGTAAAACTGCTCCAGGTCTCTCTTATTGGAAGGGCCTTTACCAAACAGCAATTTAAAGATCTCTCCACAGGTGTCCAAAGGGATTTAGATCATGACTCATTGCTGCCACTTCAGAACTCTCAAGCGCTTTGTTGCCATCCATTTCTGGGTGCTTTTTGACACGTTTGGGGTCATAGTCCTGCTGGAAGACCCACGATCTCAGACGCAAACCCAGCTTTCTGACACTGGGCTGTACAGTGTGACCCAAAATCCCTTGGTAATCCTCAGATTTCATGATGCCTTGCACACATTCAAGGCACCCAGTGCCAGAGGCAGCAAAACAACCCCAAAACATCATCGAACCTCCACCATATTTCACTGTAGGTACTGTGTTCTTTTCTTTGTAGGCCTCATTCCGTTTTCGGTAAACAGTAGAATGATGTGCTTTACCAAAAAGCTCTATTTTGGTCTCATCTGTCCGCAGAACGTTTTCCCAGAAGGATTTTGGCTTACTCAAGTTCATTTTGGCAAAATGTAGTCTTGCTTTTTAGGTGAAAGATAAAATCCTGCATGCACACTATGCAAATTTCATTGCAGATTTTTGCATGAAAAAAAAGAGAACAAACATAGGGAATATGTGAATTTCGCAAACATAGGACGAATATTCGTCTATATATTCACAAAATATTGCGAATTTGAATGTGGCCCCTGCCGCTCATCACTACTCAAAATGAGGCATAAAAAACAATGTGTGAACATAGTCTAAAATAAGATATGTTTACAATGCAGTCTAGGACATAAAAAAATGCATCTTTCAGTACATGTAGGATAAACAGCAATTGTTTTGTCTGTAGAACAAACAATACATTCCCACTAAGAGAAAAATCCCATAACTTCTGCATTGACAAGAAAGAGTAACATTGTGGGATGCCTCAGATATCACACCGAGTGAAAAAATAGTCACTTTGAATGGAAAAATGAAAACTGGCTAGAGACTATTTCATGAGTAACTTTTATTGTCGATGTTTGGCTGTTAAACAGTGTGATACAATCTGTGTTTCTATCCATATTTTACTAACATATAAAATAAAGTTGGTCTGCCACAGCGTGCATGAGGGAAAAAGATCCAGAGCTATATAGGAAGTGTTGAAACATATTCAGTAACCCTCAGTACAACACAGTGAAGGTGAAAATGAATGGAGAGTAGCACCAACTAACATGTTGAAGAAAGTGTGCTCATAGAAAAAGAAAATTTCTAATGTAAAAGAAAAGGTTTATTTTACTATAAAACCCCATGGAAGGTGAGGGGACCTTCATCTGCCGTTCTGGGTGATCGGATCCCCGCAGCAGCGCTGTGGGCGATCCGATCATCCATTTAAGTGACCGCAGTGCTGCAGATGCCGTGATCTGTATTGATCATAGCATCTGAGGGGTTAATGGCGGACATCTGCGCGATGTCGGCCATTGCCGGTGGGTCCCTGACTGCTGACAGCAGCCGGGACCTGCCGCGCATGACCCGAGAATCGCTCCGCGGTCATGTATAGGATGTAAATGTACGTCCTGGTGCGTGAAGTACCACTGCACCAGGACGTACATTTGCGGCCTGCGTCGTTAACGGGTTAAAAAAAGATTTTAGATTTTACAGTGTGTGAACATTGCATAATGCTGCTGGTTGGCAACCACCAGTGTACCATATTTCCTGGTTCTTAGGAGTGTCATGTGACATTCTCTGTGCCACTTGTATGCTGTATTTCCTGGTCTTTTTACTCTGGTGTGTCTCTTGCAGCAGTTTCTGTTCTGTCCACTAGGGAGTTCTATAGAGCCAGCATACACTTTCTAATGGATCCACCTCCAATTCCAGCCAGGCACTGTATGTAAGACTTCTTTCACACTGCTGTTGTGATACGGCAGTGCGACGGACGTCAGAAAGCATGCGGAGAATAGCGAGAAAAAAATACATCATGCAATATCTTTTACTCCCACTACTGATGTAAAAAATCAATGGCACCCAACGTTGCCCCAGTACCCCATTGTGCCCTATCCGGACAACAAACGTTATAGGAACAAAAAAAAAAGTGTAATATACTTCAAAAGAAGAAAGAAAGTAGGCGACAGCTCACCAAATGTAGCTTCAGGCTTCTTTTATTCAAACAGGTGAACAGTCAAGTGTAAATTCACATGCAATGAGCGGCTTCCGTTTCACACAATACTGTGCTACTTCTGGCTCAAAAAAAGGGTCTAACTACCTTTTCCGATGGGGCACAACGGCAGTGTGAAAAAGGTCTAAGTCTGCCACACCTGCTGTTCCTGGCCTCAGAAAGTTTGTGTATTCAGTACTGCTAAGTTCTCTGTCTGTCTGCTGATCCTGTGTTCCTGATTAGAGATGAGCGAATTGAATCAGACAAAGTCGAATTAATTCCAAATTTAATGAAACATTCAATTCGGACAGAATCTGAATTTTGACTCGATTCGAAATAACAAATTTCTTCATTAGCGAAACCCGCTGAAATCGTCCTGTATAATGTATAGATACGAGAAGCTTTCTCCTGCGCTTGTATCTCTGCAATAGATAGGACGATCGCAGCGGAAGTCAGGAATGATACCTGCTGTGATCTGTCCTCAACTGCAGGTCCTACTGCTCCCAACATGATCTGCTCCATGCTGGGAGCTGTAGAACCTGCATTGATAGACAGATCACAGCGGGTGTCACTTCTGACACCCGATGCGATCATCCTGCATAATGTATAGATGCGATGGTCCCACTGTAGTATGAGTATGTATATATATATATATATATATATATATATATATACCTATTATTCATATTTCCTGCAGAGAGCTGTGATTAGCTGGAACCATCTGGCCAATCACAGCTCTCTGCAGGAAATATGAATAAGTAATGTGAATTCTATTCACATCACTGACCGTCCGGAGTATAGTGCATAAATGCGAGCGCAGGAGAAAGCTGCTCCATCTCTGCAATAGATAGGATGATCACATCGGTGTCAGGAGTGACACCTGGGGAGATCTGTCTATTAGTACAGGTACTACAGCTTCCATCATGGAACAGTCTGTTCCATGTTGGAGTAGTGGTACTACCTAACAAATGTAAAAAGATAGAAAAAAAAGTGAAACACACACACACTTTATTAAGCACAATATTAAAATACATTACTAATAAACATTTTTAAAAATTTCCGAAAAAAATATATTATTTTTACATTTAACCTCTTAAGGACCTAGGGCATATGGATATGCCCTGGCTTTCTGGTACTTAAGGACCCAGGACGTATCCATACGCCCGTGGGAATTTCGGTCCCCGCCGTGCGCCGGGAGGGGACCGGGGTAACTGCTGATATCGATCAGCAGGAACCCCACGCAAATGCCCAGGGGAATCATCAGTCCCCCCATGTCGGTGATCGTCGCAAATCGCAAGTGAATTCACACTTGCAATTTGCGCCCACAGCGGGTCATACGGGTCTATGGTGACCCGGATTATAAGGGGGATCATGGTTGTCTAAGACAACTACGATCCCCCAGAAGGGATAGGAGTGAGGTGGCAGTAGTGCCACCCCTCCTATCCCTGCTATTGGTCGTCAGAAGCGACGACCAATAGCAGATTGGGGGCGGGGGGTTAACTTTCATTTTCCCCATCCTGCCCACCCACAATAGGCGGGGCAGAACAGGGAAACGACAGAGGACCGATGGCAGAAGATCCACTTACCCATCCGGAGGCAGCGGGTGACGGTGATCGGCAGGTGGTGATGTTGTGCGGCAGAAGAGGACGGCTTCCTGGCGCCTACGGAAGCCGGTAAGTTGCCTAGCAACATATGGAGGGCTACAGTCTGAGACCACTATACAGTGGTCTCTACACTGTAGCCCTCCAGGTATTGCAAAACTACAACTCCGAACATACCCAGACAGCTGTTTGGGCATGCTGGAATATGTAGTTTTGCAACAGCTGGAGGGCTACAGTTTGAGACCACTATACAGTGGTCTCTAAACTGTATCCCTCCAGATCTTGCAAAACTACAACTCCTAGCATGCCCAAACAGCTGTTTGCTGTCTGAGCATGCTGGGATTTGTAGTTTTGCCACAGTTTGGCGATAACTTTGCAGTGGTCAATAAACTGTAGCCCTCCAGATGTTGCAAAACTGCAAATCCCAGCATGCCCAAACAGCAATCAGCTGTCTCAGCATGCTGGGAGTTCTAGTTGCGTACCTCCAGCTGTTGCATAACTACATCTCCCAGCATGCCCTTCGGTGATCAGTACATGCTGGGAGTTGTAGTTTTGCAGCAGCTGGAGGCACACTGGTAGGAAAATACTGAGTTAGGTAACAGAACCTAACTGAAGGTTTTCCAACCATTGTGCCTCGAGCTGTTGCAAAAGTACAACTCCCAGCATGCACTGTCTGTCAGTGCATGCTGGAAGTTGTAGATTTGAAACACCTGGAGGTTTCCCCCCCCCCCCATGTGAATGTACAGGGTACATTCACATGGGCAGGTTTACAGTAAGTTTCCTACTTCAAGTTTGGGCTGCGGCAAATTTTTCACCGCAGCGCAAACTCCTAGCGGGAAATTCACCGTAACACGCCAGTGCGAATGTACCCTAAAAACACTACACTACCACAAAAAAAGGGTAAAACACTATATATACATCCCCTACACTGTCCCCCCCAATAAAAATGAAAAACGTCTTGTACGGCAATGTTTCCAAAACGGAGCCTCCAGCTGTTGCAAAACAACAACTCTCAGCATTTCTGGACAGCCACTGACTGTCCTGGCATGCTGGGAGTTTAGCAACAGCTGGAGGCACCCTGTTTGGGAATGAACGGCGTAGAAAACCCCTATGTCCACCCCTATGCAATCCCTAATTTAGTCCTCAAATGCGCATGGTGCTCTCTCACTTCGGAGCCCTGTCGTATTTCAAGGAAACAGTTTAGGGCCACATATGGGGTATTTCCGTACTCGGGAGAAATTGCACTACAAATTTTTACACTAATATGCTGGTGTTGCCCCATACTTTTTATATGCCCAAGCAGTAGAAGGAAAAAAAGCCCCCAAAATTTGTAACGCAATTTCTCCTGAGTACGGAAATACCCCATATGTGGGCTTAAAATGCTCTGCGGGTGCACAACAAGGCTCAGGAGTGAGAGCGCACCATGTACATTTTAGGCCTAAATTGGTGATTTGCACAGGGGTGGCTGATTTTACAGCGGTTCTGACATAAACTCAGAAAAAGAAATACCCACTAGTGTTGCTCGCCAATATTCGCAATTCGAATTTTATTCGCGAATATTCGCGAATAAAACACTATATATTTGCAATTACGAATATTCGTTTTTTTTTTACAGTACACATCACAGTGATCATCCCTCTCTGCTTCCAGCTTATGTGGTGTAAAGAAGGCTCTAATACTACTGTGTGAGACTGGCGTGCAAATTTCCGCATATGCGAAAATAAAACGCGAATATTACGAATATGCAAATTTAGCAAATATATGATGAATATTCGTCCATATATTCGTGAAATATCGCTAATTCGAATATGGCTTATGTCGCTCAACACTAATACCCACATGTGACCCCATTTTGTCAACTACACCCCTCACGAAACGTGACAAGGGGTATAGTGAGCCTTAACACCCCACAGGTGTTTCACGATTTTCATTAAAGTTGGATGGGAAAATAAAAAAAACTTTTTTTTTCACAAAAAGGCTGGTGTTACCCTAAATTTTTCATTTTCATAAGAGAAAATAGGTAACCAATTTCTTCTGAGTATGGAAATACCCCATATGTGGATGTAAAGTGCTCTGCAGGCGAACTACAATGCTCAGAAGAGAAGGATCGCCATTGGGATTTTGAAGAGAAAATTTGTCCGGAATTGAAGGCCACGTGTGTTTACTAAGCCCCCATAGTGCCAGAACAATGGACACCCACCACATGTGACCCCATTTTGGAAACTGCACCCCTCATATAATGTAATAAGGGGTACAGTGAGCATTTACGCCCTACAGGTGTCTGACAGGTTTTTGTAACAGTGGTCCGGTCAAATGAAAAATTTAATTTTTCATTTGCACAGCCCACTGTTCCAAAGATCTGTCAAATGCCAGTGGGGTGTAAATACTCACTGTACCCCTTATTAAATTCTGTGAGGGGTGTAGTTTCCAAAATGGGGTCACATGTGGGGGGGTCCACTGTTCTGGCACCACGGGGGGCTTTGTAAACGCACATGGGGGCCCCTGACTAACATTCCAAACGAATTATCTTTCCAATAGCTCAATGGCGCTCCTCCTCTTCTGAGCATTGTAGTGCACCAGTAGAGCACTTGACGTCCACACATGGGGTATTTCCATACTCAAAAGAAATAGGGTTACAAATTTTGGGGGTAATTTTCTCCTATTATCCCTTGTAAAAATGTAAAATTTTTTGGAAAAAATGCATTTTAGTAAAAAAAATTTTTTTTTTCATTTACACATCCAACTTTAACAAAAAGTCGTCAAACACCTGTGGATAGTTAAGGCTCACTGTACCCCTTGTTACATTCCTTAAGGGGTGTAGTTTCCAAAATGGTATGCCATGTGGGTATTTTATGCTGTTCTGGCACCACAGGGGCTTCCTAAATGTGACATGCCCCCCTAAAACCATTTCAGCAAAATTTGCTTTCAAAAAGCCAAATGTGACACCTTCTCTTCTGAGCATTGTAGTTCGCCCACAGAGCATTTTACGTCCTAACATGGGTATTTCCATACTCAGAAGAGATGGGGTTACAAATTTTGGGGGGCATTTTCTCCCATGACCCTTTGTAAAAATTGTAAATTTGGGGAAAAAACTGCACTTTTGTGAAAATTTTTTTTTTTCATTTACACATCCGATTTAAACGAAAAGTCGTCAAACACCTGTGGGGTGTTAAGGCTAACCGGAGGAACAGAGAAGAAGCAAGAAGGACGCGCGCTGGCAGTTGGTAAGTGTTTACCAGCGGCGTGTCAGCTTCAGTGTTCCGACCAGTGATCCTCCGGTCCTTCTATGGCCGGACCCGAGGAGCGGTGGTCGGAACACTGAAGTGGGGCAGTACACAGGCATACAGCCTCCAGCCATACTGTATGGCTGGAGGCTGTATTTCTGTGGGGGAACATACTGCACCTAATATGGGGGGAACTATACTGCCAATGTAATGTGGGGGACTATACTGCCAGCCTAATGTGGGGGACTATATTGCATCTAATGTGGGGGGACATACTGCCGGCCTAATGTGGGGGGACTATATTGCACCTAATGTGGGGCAACATACTGCCAGCTTAATGTGGGGGACTATTTTGCACCTAATGTAGGAGAACATACTGCCAGCCTAATGTGGGGGACTATATTGAACCTAATGTCGGGGAACATACTGCCAGCTTAATGTGGGGGACTATATTGCGCCTAATGTGGGGGAACATACTGCCAGCCTAATGTGGGAGACTATATTGGACCTAATGTGGGGGAACATTCTGCCGGCCTAATGTGGGGGATTATATTGCACCTAATGTGGGGACTATATTGCACCTAATGTGGGGGAACATACTGCCAGACTAATGTGGGGGACTATATTGCACCTAATGTGGGCCAACATACTGCCGGCCTAATGTGGGGGACTATATTGCGCCTAATGTGGGGGAACATACTGCCAGCTTAATGTGGGGGACTATATTGCACCTAATGTGGGTCAACATACTGCCAGCCTAATGTGGGGGACTATATTGCACCTAATGTGGGGGAACATACTGCCAGCTTAATGTGGGGGACTATATTGCACCTAATGTGGGGGAACATACTGCCAGCCTAATGTGGGGGACTATATTGCACCTAATGTGGGGGAACATACTGCCAGCCTAATGTGGGGGACTATATTGTACCTAATGTGGGGGAACATACTGCCAGCTTAATGTGGGGGACTATATTGCGCCTAATGTGGGGGAACATAGTGCCAGCTTAATGTGGGGGACTATATTTCACCTAATGTGGGGGAACATACTGCCAGCCTAATGTGGGGGACTATATTGCACCTAATGTGGGGGAACATACTGCCAGCTTAATGTGGGGGACTATATTGCACCTAATGTGGGGGAACATACTGCCAGCCTGATGTGGGGGACTATATTGCACCTAATGTGGGGGAACATACTGTCAGCTTAATGTGGGGGACTATATTGCACCTAATGTGGGGGAACATACTGCCAACCTAATGTGGGGGACTATATTGCACCTAATGTGGGGGAACATACTGCCAGCCTAATGTGGGGGACTATATTGTACCTAATGTGAGGGAACATACTGCCAGCTTAATGTGGGGACTATATTGCGCCTAATGTGGGGGAACATAGTGCCAGCTTAATGTGGGGGACTATTTTGCACCTATGTTGGGGAACATACTGCCAGCCTAATGTGGGGGACTATATAGCCCCTAATGTGGGGGACATACTGCCAGCCTAATGTGGGGGACTATATTGCACCTAATGTGGGGGAACATACTGCCGGCCTAATGTGGGGGACTATTTTGCAACTAATGTGGGGGAACATACTGCCAGCTTTATGTGGGGGACTATTTTGCACCTAATGTGGGGGAACATACTGCCAGCCTAATGTGGGGGACTATATTGCACCTAATGTGGGGGAACACACTACCAGCTTAATGTGGAGGACTATATTGCAACTTATGTGGGGGAACATACTGCCAGCCTAATGTGGAGGACTATATTGCACCTAATGTGGGGAAACATACTGCCAGCCTAATGTGGGAGACTATATTGCACCTAATGTGGGGGAACATACTGCCAGCTTAATGTGGGGGACTATATTGCACCTAATGTGGCGAAACATAGTGCCAGCTTAATGTAGGGGACTATTTTGCACCTATGTGGGGGAACATACTGCCAGCCTAATGTGGGGGACTATATTGCACCTAATGTGAGGAAACATACTTCCAGCCTAATGTGGGGGACAATATTGCACCTAATGTGGGGGAACATAGTGCCAGCTTAATGTAGGGGACTATATTGCACCTATGTGGGGAAACATACTGCCAGCCTAATGTGGGGGACTTTAGTGCACCTAATGTGGGGGGACTATAATGCACCTAATGTGGGGGAACATACTGCCGGCTTAATGTGGGGGGACTATACTGCACCTAATGTGGGGAGACTATACTGCACCTAATGTGGGGAGACTATACTGCACCTAATGTGGGGGAACATACTGCCAGCCTAATGTGAGAGACTATATTGCACCTAATGTGGGGGAACATACTGCCGTCCTAATGTGCGGGACTATATTGCACCTAATGTGGGGGGACTATATTGCACCTAATGTGGGGGAACATACTGCCAGCTTAATGTGATGGACTATATTGCACCTAATGTGGGGGAACATACTGCCAGCCTAATGTGGGGGACTATATTGCACCTAATGTGGGTCAACATACTGCCGGCCTAATGTGGGGGACTATATTGCACCTAATGTGGGGGAACATACTGCCAGCTTAATGTGGGGGACTTTATTGCACCTAATGTGGGGGAACATACTGCCAGCTTAATGTGGTGGACTATTTTGCACCTATGTGGGGGAACATACTGCCGGCCTAATGTGGGTGACAATATTGCACCTAATGTGGGGCGACTATACTGCACCTAATGTGGGGGAACATACTGCCAGCCTAATGTGGGGGACTATATTGCACCTACTGTGGGGGAACATACTGCCGGCTTAATGTGGAGGGACTATACTGCACCTAATGTGGGGAGACTATACTGCACCTAATGTGGGGAGACTATACTGCACCTAATGTGGGGGAACATACTGCCAGCCTAATGTGGGGGACTATATTGCACCTAATGTGGGGGAACATACTGCCGGCCTAATGTGGGTGACAATATTGCACCTAATGTGGGGGGACTATACTGCACCTAATGTGGGGGAACATACTGCCAGCCTAATGTGGGAGACTATATTGCACCTAATGTGGGGGAACATACTGCCGGCCTAATGTGGGGGACTATATTGCACCTAATGTGGGGGGACTATATTGCACCTAATGTGGGGGAACATACTGCCAGCTTAATGTGGGGGACTATATTGCACCTAATGTGGGGGAACATACTGCCAGCTTAATGTGGGGGACTATATTGCACCTAATGTGGGGGAACATACTGCCAGCCTAATGTGGGGTACTATATTGCACCTAATGTGGGTCAACATACTGACAGCCTAATGTGGGGGACTATATTGCACCCAATGTGGGGGAACATACTGCCAGCTTAATGTGGGGGACTATATTGCACCTAATGTGGGGGAACATACTGCCAGCCTAATGTGGGGGACTTTATGTCACCTAATGTGGGGGAACATATTGCCAGCCTAATGTGGGGGACTATATTGCACCTAATGTGGGGGAACATACTGCCAGCTTAATGTGGGGGACTATATTGCACCTATTTTGGGGAACATACTGCCAGCCTAATGTGGGGGACTATACTGCACCTAATGTGGGGGGACTATACTGCACCTAATGTGGGGGAACATACTGCCAGCCTAATGCGGGGGACTATATTGCACCTAATGTGGGGGGACTATACTGCCGGCCTAATGTGGGAGACTATATTGAACCTAATGTGGGGGAACATACTGCCAGCCTAATGTAAGGTAAAGCCGCGCATTTCTGAACTGGTCTCTGAAGGACAACAGCAGAAGTCACACTGATTTGCAGTAAATATTTATTATGTTTTTGTGTGAAAATTATACTTTCATGGTTTTGTTCTTTGTACTTAATGGTTTTGTTCTATAATGGTTTTGTTCATTTTGTGCACCTATGTATAAATATATACTTAAATATATACCTCCTATGTTTTGAATTTGAAAAAATCATATTTTATTTTTCCAATTAAGAGGGGTTCAGTGAATGCCCATATGAAATTGGTGGGGTTCAGCTCCTCCAACAAGGTTAAGAACCACTGACCTAAAGGGTTAACACACTTACTGAATGTCATTTTGGATACTTTGAAGGGTGCAGTTTTTATAATTGGATCATTTGTGGGGTATTTTTAATATGAAGGCCCTTCAAATCCATTTCAAAACTGAACTGGTCCCTGAAAAATTTCGATTTCGAAATTTTTGTGAAAAATTGGAAAATTGCTGCTGAACTTTGAAGCTCTCTGATGTCTTCCAAAAGTAAAAACACGTCAATTTGAAGATGCAAACATAAAGTAGACATATTGTATATGTGAATCAATATATAATTTATTTGGAATATCCATGTTCCTTATAAGCAGAGGGCTTCAAAGGTAAAAAAAAAATGCTAAATTTTCAATTTTTTCATCAAATTTTGGAAATGATACAAGTATCGACAAAATTTTACCACTATCATAAAGTAGAATATGTCACGAAAAATCTCGGAATCAGAATGAAAAGTAAAAGCATCCCAGAGTTATTAATGCTTAAAGTGACAGTGTTCAGATGTTCAAAAAATGTCTGGGTCCTTAAGGTATAAATGGGCTGGGTCCTAAATGGTTAAATGGCCCCTTTTTACATTTTTATTATTGTCGGTTACATTTTTAGGTCCTTGCCTGCCCATATAAATTGATCCCTGTGTCACGATGCCGGCTGGCAGGAGGTGGATCCTCTGTGCCAGAGAGGGATTGGCGTGGACCGTGCTAGTGGACCGGTTCTAAGTCACTACTGGATTTCACCAGAGCCCCCCGCAAAGCGGGATGGTCTTGCTGCGGCGGTAGTGACCAGGTCGTATCCACTAGCAACGGCTCAACCTCTCTGGCTGCTGAAGATAGGCGCGGTACAAGGGAGTAGACAGAAGCAAGGTCGGACGTAGCAGAAGGTCGGGGGCAGGCGGCAAGGTTCGTAGTCAGGGTGGATAGCAGAAGTTCTGGTACACAGGCTTAGGACACACAAAACGCTTTCACTGGCACAAGGCAACAAGATCCGGCAAGGGAGTGCATGGGAGGAGGTCAGATATAGTCAGGGACCAGGTGGAAGCCAATTAAGCTAATTGGGCCAGGCACCAATCATTGGTGCACTGGCCCTTTAAGTCTCAGGGAGCTGGCGCGCGCGCGCCCTAGAGAGCGGAGCCGCGCGCGCCAGCACATGACAGCAGGGGACGGGAACGGGTAAGTGACCTGGGATGCGATTCGCGAGCGGGCGCGTCCCGCTGTGCGAATTGCATCCCCGACGGCCATGACAGTGCAGCGCTCCCGGTCAGCGGGACCGACCGGGGCGCTGCGGAGAGAGAGACGCCGTACGCGCTCCGGGGAGGAGCGGGGACCCGGAGCGCTAGGCGTAACAGTACCCCCCCCCTTAGGTCTCCCCTTCTCTTTGTCCGGTAACTGCCCCCCCCGGGATGAGGACACCGGGAAAGGATGGAGGGATTCCTCAACGGCAGGCAGTACAGCAGGAGTGGGAATGGGGAGGGAGGGCAGAGGGCGAGGCCTGGCACGGGGCAGTGTGACACCAGGACGAGGGCCACGAGGAGGCACCGAGGCTTGACTGACTGGACTGGGAGGGGGGGAGAGGCACTTCTTAAGGCGGGCAGAGTCCATAACGACCTTAGGGAGATCGGATACAGGAGGAACCACAGGGTCACGGCAGGGAGTACTGGGAACCGGTTTAAGGCAGTCCTTGAAGCAAGAGGTACCCCAGCTCTTGATCTCCCCTGAGGACCAATCCAGGGTTGGGGAATGGTGTTGAAGCCAGGGTAGTCCAAGGAGAATTTCAGAAGTGCAATTGGAGAGGACCAAAAACTCAATTTTCTCATGATGAGGTCCGATGCACATTAGGAGGGGCTCCGTGCGGAAACGCACGGTGCAATCCAACCTGGCTCCGTTGACCGCGGAAATGTGGAGTGGCTTGACAAGACGGGTCACCGGGATGCAGAATTTATTCACCAAGGACTCCCGAATAAAATTCCCAGAGGCACCAGAGTCCAGGCAGGCCACGGCTGAGAGGGAAGAGCTGGCTGAAGAAGAAATCCGTACAGGCACCGTGAGACGTGGAGAAGCCGACTTAGCATCAAGAGACGCCACACCCACGAGAGCTGGGTGCGAGCGTGCGTTTCCCAGACGTGGAGGACGGATAGGGCAATCCACCAAAAAATGTTCGGTACTGGCACAGTACAGACAAAGATTCTCTTCCTTACGGCGATTCCTCTCTTCCAGGGTCAGACGAGACCGATCCACTTGCATGGCCTCCTCGGCGGGAGGCCTAGGCGCAGATTGCAATGGAGACAGTGGGAGAGGTGTCCAGAGATCTAAGTCTTTTTCCTGGCGGAGCTCTTGATGCCTCTCAGAAAAACGCATGTCAATGCGAGTGGCTAGATGAATGAGTTCATGCAGATTAGCAGGAGTATCTCGTGCGGCCAGAACATCTTTAATGTTGCTGGATAGGCCTTTTTTAAAGGTCGCGCAGAGGGCCTCATTATTCCAGGATAGTTCAGAAGCAAGAGTACGGAATTGTATGGCGTACTCGCCAACGGAAGAATTACCCTGGACCAGGTTCAGCAGGGCAGTCTCAGCAGAAGAGGCTCGGGCAGGTTCCTCAAAGACACTTCGAATTTCCGAGAAGAAGGAGTGTACAGAGACAGTGACGGGGTCATTGCGGTCCCAGAGCGGTGTGGCCCATGACAGGGCTTTTCCAGACAGAAGGCTGACTACGAAAGCCACCTTAGACCTTTCAGTAGGAAACTGGTCCGACATCATCTCCAAGTGCAGGGAACATTGCGAAAGAAAGCCACGGCAAAACTTAGAGTCCCCATTAAATTTGTCCGGCAAGGACAGGCGGAGGCTAGGAGTGGCCACTCGCTGCGGAAGGGGTGCAGGAGCTGGCGGAGGAGATGATTGCTGCTGAAGTTGCGACTGAAGTTGCTGCACAATGGTGAATACTTCCGACAGCTGGTGGGTTAGATGGGCGATCTGTCGGGATTGCTGGGCGACCACCGTGGTGATATCAGAGATATAAGGCAGAGGGACGTCAGCGGGATCCATGGCCGGATCTACTGTCACGATGCCGGCTGGCAGGAGGTGGATCCTCTGTGCCAGAGAGGGATTGGCGTGGACCGTGCTAGTGGACCGGTTCTAAGTCACTACTGGATTTCACCAGAGCCCGCCGCAAAGCGGGATGGTCTTGCTGCGGCGGTAGTGACCAGGTCGTATCCACTAGCAACGGCTCAACCTCTCTGGCTGCTGAAGATAGGCGCGGTACAAGGGAGTAGACAGAAGCAAGGTCGGACGTAGCAGAAGGTCGGGGGCAGGCGGCAAGGTTCGTAGTCAGGGTGGATAGCAGAAGTTCTGGTACACAGGCTTAGGACACACAAAACGCTTTCACTGGCACAAGGCAACAAGATCCGGCAAGGGAGTGCATGGGAGGAGGTCAGATATAGTCAGGGACCAGGTGGAAGCCAATTAAGCTAATTGGGCCAGGCACCAATCATTGGTGCACTGGCCCTTTAAGTCTCAGGGAGCTGGCGCGCGCGCGCCCTAGAGAGCGGAGCCGCGCGCGCCAGCACATGACAGCAGGGGACGGGAACGGGTAAGTGACCTGGGATGCGATTCGCGAGCGGGCGCGTCCCGCTGTGCGAATCGCATCCCCGACGGCCATGACAGTGCAGCGCTCCCGGTCAGCGGGACCGACCGGGGCGCTGCGGAGAGAGAGACGCCGTACGCGCTCCGGGGAGGAGCGGGGACCCGGAGCGCTAGGCGTAACACCCTGTTTAAAAATGAACATCAACATTGTTTTTTTCTTTGTCTTTCAATTTTTGGGAGCTGGCACAGACCAGAAAATGCAGCGCTCAATTTTAAAAATGAGTGATGAGTGCATTTCATAATTTTTTTTTCTAGTTTTTGTTCTAAATCCTAATTTTTTTTTATTTTTACTTTACTTTTTAGCCCCATTTTTTATTTTTTTATTTTTTGGGCATTTAGAAATGCTGCCATGAATAATTGCAGGGGTCATAGATAAGCCAAGGACAAGGGCTGAGTTTCCCAAAAATCCGTAAATTTACAGAGGTCTTCTATCAGAAATCAAAGGTACTTCAAATTGTAATTTGCGGAGGCAGACGGCCGGGACAATAATGTATGTATTTATTGGGTACGGAGGGTTTTTCCGTTTTTTCACTTCAGTTTTTTCCTCCTTACCTTTAAAAAATCATAACCCTTTCAATTTTGCACCTAAAAATCCATATGATGGCTTATTTTTTGCGCCACAAATTCTAAATTGTAATGACATCAGTCACTTTACCCAAAAATCTACGGTGAAACAGGAAAAAAAATTGTGCAACAAAAATGAAGAAAAAACACCATTTTGTAAATTTGGTGGCTTCCGTTTTTACGCAATAAATTTTTCGGTAAAAATGACACCTTATCTTTATTCTGTAGGTCCATATGATTAAAATGATATGCTGCTTATATAGGTTTGATTTTGTCATACTTCTGGAAAAAATCATAACTACATGCAGGAAAATTTAGATGTTTAAAATTATCATCTTCTGACCTCTATAACTTTTTTATTTTTCTGCGTACTGGGCGGTATGAGGGCTAATTGTTTTGCGCCGTGATCTAAAATTTTTAGCAGTACCATTTTTGTATTGATCGGACTTTTTGATCGCTTTTTATATTTAATTTTCATGACATAAAAAGTGACCAAAAACACGCTATTTTGCACTTTGGACTTTTTTGCGCGTACGCCATTGACTGTGCGGTTTAATTAGCGATATATTTTTATAATTCGGACATTTCCGCACATGGCAATATCACATATGTTTATTTTGATTTTTATTTACACAGTTTTTTTTTTTTTATGGGAAAAGGAGGTGATTCAAACTTTTATTAGGGAAGGGGTTAATTGATCTTTATTAACTTTTATTTTCACTTTTTTCTGCAATGTTATAGTTCCCATAGGGGGCTATAACACTGCACACACTGATCTTTTATGTTGATCAATGGTTTCTCATAGGAATGATGATTCTGCCGCTTGACTGCTCATGCTTTGATCTCAGGCACTGAGCAGTCATTCGCCGATCGGACAGTGAGGAGGAAGGTAGGGGACCCTCCTGCTGTCCTACAGCTGTTCGGGATGCCGCAATTTCACCGCGGCGATCCCCAACAGCCCCCTGAGTTAACTGGCATTAGTTTATTTTCACTTAAGATGCGGCGTTCAACTTTGAACGCCACGTCTAAAGGGTTAATAGCACTCAAACCTTGATCATTGCTGCATGCTATTAGCCACGGGACCCGGCCCTTGTTAGAGGCCGGGCCCGATCCGCTATGACTCAGGGCCATGGCATGGCCCCGCATTATAGAAAGGGAGTGGTCGAAGGGCGTACAGGTATGCCCTCCGTCCCCAACAGGTTACATTTAATTGTGAAGGACGATGTCAATGTAAATATACAGTATTAACTGGTTTTAAATGACAAACTACTGCAAAACACTTCTTATAATTTCAATGTCTCTGCATATGCAGGGAGACATGGATGGGAGCTTTAATTTCAATAGGATGGAAAGGACTTTTTCATTGCTGTAAGCTGTAGAAGGGAATATGTTACAAATACATGTATGTCACCTGTACACACTTGGGCGGGTGTCATGCGTTTTATTGGTGAGGGTTCACAACTCACCAGTAATCCATATAGCAATAGTAATAAATGCCACCAACTTTTTCACTTTTTAAAAAATGCTTTAGTCTTGCCCAGATTCATAATGGCTTTAGCAAAATATTGCAAAAAGTTGATCACACAAAGATTTCGAAAATTCAAGATTCACCCAAAGTGCAAATTCTACTGACAACCTCGACACTCTCCAAGCTGTAGGAAATTTTAACCCCATGTTCGGGCTTCCTTTAGCAAGACAACCTTCCTCTCACGAAGGGGAACAGACTGGAGCTTGAGTCGACACCTTACGACATTTCGGAGACCACGCCTTCTTTTTCAAGTATTCCTAACGGTCTCACCATCCCCACATTAAATAGGTATGTCAATCTTGCGAGAACTTATCTCTATAAACAAGAATAATAAAATTAAAATCACATACAAAAAAAAATGGAACTACAGACAGCATATAAGATGACTTCTCACATGTACACTCCAAAATTACATGATTCATTTAACCCATTCGGGTTCAATGAATTTAATGTCTCAATCCAATAAACTTCACGTTGCAACAAACTTTTCTTAACTTCACCTTGTATTTCTTCAATTATCATCCACCTTAGTTCACTAATTCTGTGGTTCTGTTAAACAAAATGTCTATCAACTCCCGTTTCACTATATTTGTTGCTTTCTTCCATTTTTTTTCTTTACAAGTGCATTCCGGATTACAGAACGATGTTCGGCAATCCGGTATTTTACACGTCGCATCGTTTGGCCTACGTAAACCCTGCCACACAGGCACTTAAGAAAATAAATAACTTGTTTTGTCTCACAACTGTACCATCCCTTAACAGGGAACTTAGTTTCATATAATGGATGGACAATATGATCACTTTTAATGATGCTAGAACAATTGGAACATGACAGGCAGGCAAATGTACCTTTATTTTTAGATTGTAAGAATGTCTCTTTTGCAATTTTCTTCTTTTTGACATCAGCCCTCACAAGGCTATTTGCTGGTGATTTTCCTTTTCTATATGTGAAACGAGGCATGCTGCCAAACATTTTGCCCAATTTAGTATCCACCCCAATATCTCCTTATAGTATTTTTAATTAATCAGGCATGTTTGTCATATGTGCCCAAATATACAAACTCCTCTATCTGTTTCTTTTTATCTTCTTTTCTTCTCTGTCTTACTTGTTGTCTTTGGATCTCCTGTACCTCCTCTCCTACCTTCCTTACCTCTTCCTCTCTATATCCCCTCTCAACTAATTTTTTGATCAACATCTCATTATTTTTCACATACTCATCATCAGTGCTACATATTCGTTTTGCCCTCACAAACTG
The DNA here is from genome assembly GCF_029499605.1 of Hyla sarda. Lineage (NCBI taxonomy): Eukaryota > Metazoa > Chordata > Amphibia > Anura > Hylidae > Hyla > Hyla sarda. The sequence continues at coordinate 207,467,307 of NC_079194.1, read as the reverse complement.
ACTTTTAGGAATTCCCTTAAATGTTTGAGGGGTATGAAAACTATCTCTGGAAAGTAGATTATTTCTGTCAGTTTCTTTTTTATACAAGGTGGACTGAAGTTTACTCCCCTCCTTGTAGACATCCACATCTAAGTAATGGATCCTCAGGAGATCCGTCTCTGAAGTAAATTCAATTAGATCATGACAATGATTCAATGTTTCTATGTAACTATCCAGTTCGCTACGTGTCGTCTTTCTAAAGGAAGCCCGCGCATGGGGTTAAAATTTCCTATAGCTTGGAGAGTGTCAAGTAGAAGGTGCGTCCGTAGAAGGTGCACTTTGGGTTAATCTTGATATTTTGATATCTTTGTGTAATCAACTTTTTGCAATATTTTGCTAAAGACATTGTGAATCTGTGCAAGACATTCACTAAAGCCTTTTTTAGAAAGTGAAAAAGTTGTTGGGGGCATTTATTACTATTGCTAGAAGAGAATATGTAACCATGGATGTGGGATTACCTTTTTATACTTGTGAAAAATCTTTTATATTTATGTAGGGGATGATGGGAGTTGTAATTCTTGAATTTCAGTTTTCCTCACCTGCAATCACAGTGGCTGCTGAAGGCACCGGCAGGGAGTCACTGGGATCGTATGAATGGAAGAAAGAAAGTTTTGAAATATACAGTAGCTGCTCTATTTGGAGCAAATTAAGGTTAACTGAATAATGAAACGGCAGACAATTATGGTCAAATAGGTAATAGAACATCAAGTGGTTTGACCTTAATTGGCTGTGGTTTCATTATTTAATTAAAGTCTTTCCTTCCTATTTCCTGTTCTTCATTCAGCTGTCTGCTGTGTGAGCGAGAAAAAAAAAAAAAAAAAATATATATATATATATATATATATATATATATATATATATATATATACAGTGCAAATAATATACACCATAAATGTGACATAACATTAGTGATAAAAAACATTAAAAACCTTAGCATATTCATAATTACATCAGTTGACAACAGTCAAAACATCATTGTAGAAGGCGGGAAGGAATGGTGGCGAGTTAAACTTACCAGCTTGTGTTTGTAAACAGACGAAGCGTGCACCATGTCATCCACATGGCGCCATGATCTGCACTTGGCAGGCGGGCCAATGATCGATCATGATCTCCTGTGCATCATCATTCACGAGGACCGCGGTCACATGATCGACGCACAGCGGCATCGAACACTTGACCAGCAATTACGCGACCAGATCTTCGCAAAGTGTTTTGCAAAGAGCAATAATAGCTCCGAGTATGCGCACGCACAGCACATCATTGGGAGGCAAAAGCAGCCATAATGTCAATGAATGTCAAGGGCAAGAAAAAGAAACAATGAAAACCAAAAGAAAAAAGGGGAAAAGGAGAAGTGAATGTATGAGTATGAATGTGATCAAAAGAAGGATGATAAGATAAAAATGTAAAAGAATAAAGAAAGAAAAAAAAAGAAAATAGAGAAATAATAATTATGGATAAATAATAAGTTAAAGTAAAACAAAGCAACTAGGTTATACCAGATCAATTACTATAAATGCATTATGTGCGGAACCCACTTACATACGAAAATGAAGCATGCATGGCACTATAATTATAATATAATTCACATCACTTATTAATATTTCCCGCAGAAAGCTGTGATTGGCCAGATTAATGCAGGTTCTACAGCTCCCAGCATGAAGCAGAGTGTGCTACATGTTGGGAGCAGTAGTACCTGCAGTTGAGGACAGATCACAGTGGATGTCACTCCTGACACCGGATGCGATCGTCCTATCTATTGCAGAGATGCGAGAAAGCCACCAGCATCTATACATTATACAGGACGGTTGCAGCTCCTGACACCCGAGACGATCTGTCTATTAGCACAGGTACTACTACTCCCATCATGGAACAGTCTGTTCCATGCTGGGAGTAGTATTACCACCTAAAAAATGTTTAAAAAATTGAGAAAAAAAGTGAAACATGCATACACACTTTATTAAACACATTATTAAAATACATTATTAATAAAAATTTGCCGCAAATTTATTCAGATCGAATCAAATTTTTTTGAAATTTTTGGCGAATTGGCCGAATAAAATTTTTCTGTTTAACTGTTTACTGGACTTTGCCTCTGTGTCATCCTCTGAAAGCTGACCTGTCGGTCTTATTAATGAACTTGGACTGTCTACCACGATTTGTGTCTGCTTACTGCTTGTTCCAGCCAGCCTGTACCTGTAGCCATCTTGGCTGACTGTTGTCCTAGTACCTACTAATAAACACCTTTTCAGCTCTGCTGGGTCTGATACTATCTTCAGTGTCAGTTTGCCTCATTCTACCTGCCTGGCCGGCCGCCACTTGTTACACATTGGGGCCACACTCATGGGGTGTTACACATAGCCTCAAGCTTCTGAGCCACTATTGTGAGAAAAAGTAAAGTCATTGGCTCAGCTGATACTCCACAGAATGCTGAGTGCCCCACACTGTACATATTGACATTTACTGGTGCTTTGCTGGACTCGTATGGTAGTGGTATCTGTTGTATTCTGTCCTGTGTGTATTTGTTGAGGATATTTTAGTCTTGAAAGGAAGGATTGTCCGGCACCAGGTATGTTCTAAAAGTTCACTTCTTTATTCATGCCATAGCAAGGAAACAGACATCACAGGACTGTAATAAACTGACGCGTTTCGCTCTCTCTTGAGCTTAAACGTAGACATATTTTAGTCTTGCAATGGACAGGACAGGGCTGTTTAAGCTCGCCCATACTTATTAGTGATACGGTTCAGTAGATAGTTTTTAGATCTATGTCTGCATACGTTGCAATATTCGGTTTGTTTTGAATGTAGAGTAAAACTGATTGCTCCCTTTGTGCGTGTTCATTGGAAGGGTATGTCATATACACAATCAAGCATGACACAACAATATTCATCAAAGAATTGTTAAGGATGCCTGTGGGAGCTACTGAGTTTTCCAAATCCTTCTAAAGAAACAAGACTAATTATATCTGCATAATTCAACAGTTTCTTCTGTATGGTAAACCTTTTTTTTATGATTTATTTGTCTGGCACGTAGTATATATAAACCATGAGTGGGATGTTAAGCTTTGTTTGACTTTTAAATGCACACTTATGAAATCTGAATCTAGACCATTTTGACAGTCAGATGCACAGAGTTTCCATTTATCTTAGCATTTCTCAGAGTCTGTATTTTATAGGTCAGTCACAAAGATCGTTTTGTGCATTTAATATTTTAATCAAGGCTCTTCTCTAAAAGACAAAAGTTAGGAAAACTTTGCATTAAATCTACAGGAACAATATGTGTGTTAAGCATCGCGCTACGGCCGTACACGCCTGCCACGAGCACTTTGTCTCTGCTGTCGGTGGGGCTGGGATTCGTATCGCGGGACGCGCCCGCATGCGAGTCCCAGCACGTCACTTACCATGCTCCTCTGACTCCTCCGATGCTGCTTCTCAGCTCCAGTGCGTGTCCCCGTCCCCTGGGGCGAGCGTGCCGGAGCTCTGAAATTTAAAGTGCCAGTTGCTCATAATTATGTTACACACCTGACACTTGTCTATAAGTTCTTGCACCTCCCCCTCTTCCCTGCCAGATCTTCAGTGCCACTAGCCTGAGATAAAGCGTGTAATTTTGCCTGTTTGCTTTATCCATGTATCCAGACCTTCCCGCTATGTTATTTGACTTTGCACCTTTGCCGCCTGCCCTGCCCTTCTGCTATGTCTGAATACATTACTGCCTTTTCCTTCGGTACCACACCTTGCCCAGCTAACTGTGGGGTTGAGCCGTGTTGGGGGTAGCGACCTGGGTGTCGACTGCCGCAGCAAGCCCATCCTGCCTTGCGGCGGGCTCTGGTGAAGACCAGCGGGATCTTAGACTCTGCTACCCGATACGGTCCGAGTCATCAGCCACACTTTAGAGAATCCACATCCAGCTCCTTAACAATGTGAATAATAGAAATCGGTAGTGGAAGGCTTTAAATAGATGATGTAGTGTAGTTTATTTGTAATCCTGATCTGCTGCTCTGAAGTCAAGAATCATCTTTCTTATTGTACATTCACTGTATTGCTTCTGTGATATGTTTGTAGCCATAAAACAAAACATTTTCTTCTACAAGAATAACTAGTACTGTATTCTCTATGGTAATTATCCTTCCATTGCTTCCCATATAGCTGACATAATTTTCCTATTTATTTTCATCAACACCTTTATTTTTGTTGCCGCAATATGTTCATACCAAAATGCTAACTATGCCTTCATGGGCAAGTCATTGTACAGTACATATTCCATAAAAATATTATTTATATTTCAGAAAAGCCAAAGTTCAAGTCAGTAGCCTAAATGATACATATATTGTATCCCCATAATTGGGTTTTAGAGACAAAACAGTTGGCACCATTAGCTACAGCATCTTTAGGCTGCTCTGATGATTTAAAGGGGTACTCCAGTGGGAAAAATGCTTTTTAAATCAACTTGTGCTAGAAAGTTAAACAGATTTGTAAATTACTTCTATTTCAAAATCTTAATCCTTCCAGTACTTATCAGCTGCTGTATGCTCCACAGGAAGTTCTTTTCTTTTTGAATTTCCTTTCTGTCTGACCACAGTGCTCTCTGCTGACACCTCTGTCCATGTCAGGAACTGTCCAGAGCAAGAACAAATCCCCATAGAAAACCTCTCCTGCTCTGGACAGATGCTGATACGGACAGAGGTGGCAGTAGAGAGCACTGTGGTCAGAATAAAAAGAACTCCAGAAAAAAATACAACTTTCTGTGGAGCATACAGCAGCTGATAAGTACTGGACGGGTTAAGATTTTTAAATTGTAGTAATTTACAAATCTGTTTAACTTTGTGGCCCCAGTTGATTAAAAAAATTTTGTTTTGCACCGGAGTACCCCTTTAAATTCATGTGAGTTAAACATCAAGGGGTCCATGTCTGAATCTGGCTTTTTTGCCATTACTTAGTTCTACTAGATCATCTTTCCTTGTTATAACTGAAAAACAAACTTAGTGGGGGTCCGAGTTTGTAGTTATAATACAGATGCTAAAGTGCTGTGTAATACCATTAATAGCTGTAATACCAACGGCAATAGTTAGATCACAAAAGTGGATCATTATGTGCTATCAGCTATCTTAATGCAAAACAAATGCAAAAGCGCGTCTCCGTAAAATGCAGATGTGCCCGCGCTTTGCTTTCTTTTAGTTTAGTTAAAGTGTCCAATTTTTCATTAAATCAATTCAAGATAATAGCAGGACAGGGATGCTATCAGAACACTCAAAAGGCTTTATTTACATACCAATAAGTGAGTGAGACACATAGACAAACACACTTAGCGAAAGAGTAGCATGAAATCATGTTGTTGTGAAAAACTTTTACACCATATGTCTTAAATTATATGCATTTAAGAGATGAGAAGTTGAGAAATTACTCATATGTATGACCATAATATAGAAGCTGTCACGATGCCGGCTGGCAGGTAGTGGACCCTCTGTGCCAGAGAGGGATTGGCGTGGACCGTGCTAGTGGACCGGTTCTAAGCCACTACTGGTTTTCACCAGAGCCCGCCGCAAAGCGGGATGGTCTTGCTGCGGCGGTAGTGACCAGGTCGTATCCACTAGCAACGGCTCACCTCTCTGGCTGCTGAAGATAGGCGCGGTACAAGGGAGTAGGCAGAAGCAAGGTCGGACGTAGCAGAAGGTCGGGGCAGGCAGCAAGGATCGTAGTCAGGGGCAACGGCAGAAGGTCTGGAAACACAGGCAAGGAACACACAAGGAACGCTTTCACTGGCACTAAGGCAACAAGATCCGGCAAGGGAGTGCAAGGGAAGTGAGGTAATATAGGGAAGTGCACAGGTGAAAACCCTAATTGGAACCACTGCGCCAATCAGCGGCGCAGTGGCCCTTTAAATCGCAGAGACCCGGCGCGCGCGCGCCCTAGGGAGCGGGGCCGCGCGCGCCGGGACAGAACAGACGGGGAGCGAGTCAGGTAGGGGAGCCGGGGTGCGCATCGCGAGCGGGCGCTACCCGCATCGCGAATCGCATCCCGGCTGGCAGCAGGATCGCAGCGCCCCGGGTCAGAGGACGTGACCGGAGCGCTGCAGCGGAGGGAGTGAAGCGAGCGCTCCGGGGAGGAGCGGGGACCCGGAGCGCTCGGCGTAACAGTACCCCCCCCCTTGGGTCTCCCCCTCTTCTTGGAGCCTGAGAACCTGAGGAGCAGACTTTTGTCAAGGATGTTGTCCTCAGGTTCCCAGGATCTCTCTTCAGGACCACAACCCTCCCAGTCTACTAAAAAAAAATTTTTCCCTCTGACCTTTTTGGCAGCCAAAATTTCCTTGACCGAGAAGACGTCCGAGGAGCCGGAAACAGGAGTGGGAGGAACAGATTTGGGAGAAAAACGGTTGAGGATGAGTGGTTTGAGAAGAGAGACGTGAAAGGCATTAGGGATACGAAGAGAAGGAGGAAGAAGAAGTTTATAAGAGACAGGATTAATTTGACACAAAATTTTGAAAGGACCAAGATAGCGTGGTCCCAACTTGTAGCTAGGGACACGGAAGCGGACATATTTAGCGGAGAGCCATACCTTGTCTCCAGGGGAAAAAACGGGGGGAGCTCTTCTTTTCTTATCCGCGAACCTCTTCATGCGTGAAGAAGCCTGTAAGAGAGAATTTTGGGTCTCTCTCCATATAATGGAAAGGTCACGAGAAATTTCATCCACAGCGGGCAGACCAGAGGGCAAGGGGGTAGGGAGGGGGGGAAGAGGGTGACGGCCGTACACCACGAAAAATGGGGATTTGGAGGAAGATTCAGAGACCCTGAAGTTATACGAAAATTCGGCCCATGGAAGGAGATCTGCCCAGTCATCCTGGCGGGAGGAAACAAAATGCCGCAAATAATCACCCAGGATCTGGTTAATTCTTTCTACTTGTCCATTGGACTGGGGATGATATGCAGAGGAAAAATTTAATTTAATCTTGAGTTGTTTACAGAGAGCCCTCCAGAATTTAGACACGAATTGGACCCCTCTATCCGAGACAATCTGCGTAGGCAACCCGTGAAGACGAAAAATGTGTACAAAAAATTGTTTAGCCAACTGAGGCGCAGAAGGAAGACCAGGAAGAGGGATGAAATGTGCCATTTTGGAGAATCGATCAACGACCACCCAAATAACGGTGTTGCCACGGGAAGGGGGTAAATCAGTAATAAAATCCATACCAATCAGAGACCAAGGCTGTTCGGGGACAGGCAGAGGATGAAGAAAACCAGCGGGCTTCTGGCGAGGAGTCTTATCCCGGGCACAGATAGTGCAGGCTCGCACAAAGTCCCCAACATCCGTCTCCAGAGTCGGCCACCAATAGAAGCGGGAGATGAGTTGCACAGATTTCTTGATGCCCGCATGACCTGCGAGATGGGAGGAGTGACCCCATTTGAGGATTCCGAGGCGTTGGCGTGGAGAAACAAAGGTCTTTCCTGGAGGAGTCTGCCTGATGGAGGCAGGAGAAGTGGAGATCAGGCAGTCAGGTGGAATGATGTGTTGCGGAGGGAGATCAACTTCTGAGGCATCCGAGGAACGAGAGAGAGCATCGGCCCTAATGTTCTTATCGGCAGGACGAAAGTGAATCTCAAAATTAAATCGGGCAAAGAACAGAGACCACCGGGCCTGGCGAGGATTCAGCCGTTGGGCCGACTGGAGGTAGGAGAGGTTCTTGTGGTCGGTGTAGATAATAACAGGAAATCTTGATCCCTCCAGCAGATGCCTCCATTCCTCAAGTGCTAATTTAATGGCTAGAAGCTCTCGATCCCCGATGGAGTAGTTCCTCTCCGCTGGAGAGAAGGTCCTAGAGAAAAAACCACAAGTGACAGCATGCCCGGAAGGATTTTTTTGTAGCAGAACAGCTCCAGCTCCTACTGAGGAGGCATCAACCTCCAATAGGAAGGGTTTGGAAGGGTCAGGTCTGGAGAGCACGGGAGCCGAAGAAAAGGCAGACTTGAGTCGTTTAAAGGAGTCTTCTGCTTGAGGAGGCCAGGACTTGGGATCAGCATTTTTCTTGGTTAAAGCCACGATAGGAGCCACAATGGTAGAAAAATGTGGAATAAATTGCCTGTAATAATTGGCGAACCCCAAAAAGCGTTGGATAGCACGGAGTCCGGAGGGGCGTGGCCAATTTAAGACGGCAGAGAGTTTGTCTGGATCCATCTGTAGTCCCTGGCCAGAGACCAAATATCCTAGAAAAGGAAGAGATTGGCATTCAAACAGACATTTCTCAATTTTGGCATAGAGTTGGTTGTCACGAAGTCTCTGAAGAACCATACGGACATGCTGGCGGTGTTCTTCTAGATTGGCAGAAAAAATTAGGATATCGTCCAGATATACCACAACACAGGAGTATAACAGATCACGAAAAATTTCATTGACAAAGTCTTGGAAGACGGCAGGGGCATTGCACAGTCCAAAGGGCATGACCAGATACTCAAAGTGTCCATCTCTGGTGTGAAATGCCGTTTTCCACTCGTCCCCCTCTCTGATGCGGATGAGGTTATAGGCGCCTCTTAAGTCCAATTTAGTGAAGATGTGGGCACCTTGGAGGCGATCAAAGAGTTCAGAGATGAGGGGTAAGGGGTAGCGGTTCTTAACCGTGATTTTATTAAGACCGCGGTAGTCAATGCAAGGACGTAGGGAGCCATCTTTTTTGGACACAAAGAAAAATCCGGCTCCGGCAGGAGAGGAGGATTTACGGATAAAGCCCTTTTTTAGATTCTCCTGGACGTATTCGGACATGGCAAGAGTCTCTGGGGCAGAGAGAGGATAAATTCTGCCCCGGGGTGGAGTAGTACCCGGGAGGAGGTCGATAGGGCAATCATAAGGCCTGTGAGGAGGTAGAGTCTCAGCTTGTTTTTTGCAGAAAACATCCGCGAAGTCCATATAGGCCTTAGGGAGACCGGTTACTGGAGGAACCACAGAGTTACGGCAAGGGTTACTGGGAACCGGTTTTAGACAGTTCTTGGAACAAGAGGACCCCCAACTCTTGATCTCCCCAGTGGACCAATCCAGGGTTGGGGAATGAAGTTGAAGCCAGGGAAGTCCAAGGAGAATCTCCGAGGTGCAATTGGGGAGGACCAAAAGTTCAATCCTCTCATGATGAGATCCGATGCTCATAAGAAGGGGCTCCGTGCGGAAACGTATGGTACAGTCCAATCTTTCATTATTTACACAATTGATGTAGAGGGGTCTGGCGAGACTGGTCACTGGGATGTTGAACCTGTTGACGAGAGAGGCCAAAATAAAATTTCCTGCAGATCCAGAGTCCAAGAAGGCCACTGTAGAGAAGGAGAAGGCAGAGGCAGACATCCGCACAGGCACAGTAAGACGTGGAGAAGCAGAGTAGACATCAAGGACTGTCTCACCTTTGTGCGGAGTCAGCGTACGTCTTTCCAGGCGGGGAGGACGGATAGGACAATCCCTCAGGAAGTGTTCGGTACTAGCACAGTACAGGCAGAGGTTCTCCATACGGCGTCGTGTCCTCTCTTGAGGTGTCAGGCGAGACCGGTCGACCTGCATAGCCTCCACGGCGGGAGGCACAGGAACAGATTGCAGGGGACCAGAGGAGAGAGGAGCCGAGGAGACGAAACGCCTCGTGCGAACAGAGTCCATATCTTGGCGGAGTTCCTGACGCCTTTCAGAAAAACGCATGTCAATGCGAGTGGCTAGGTGAATAAGTTCATGTAGATTAGCAGGAATTTCTCGTGCGGCCAGAACATCTTTAATGTTGCTGGATAGGCCTTTTTTGAAGGTCGCGCAGAGGGCCTCATTATTCCAGGACAATTCTGAAGCAAGTGTACGGAATTGTACGGCATACTCGCCAACGGAAGAATTACCCTGGACCAGGTTCAACAGGGCAGTCTCAGCAGAAGAGGCTCGGGCAGGTTCCTCAAAGACACTTCGGATTTCCGAGAAGAAGGAGTGTACAGAGGCAGTGACGGGGTCATTGCGGTCCCAGAGCGGTGTGGCCCATGACAGGGCTTTTCCGGACAGAAGACTGACTACGAAAGCCACCTTAGACCTTTCAGTGGGAAACAGGTCCGACATCATCTCCAGATGCAGGGAACATTGGGAAAGAAAGCCACGGCAAAACTTAGAGTCCCCATCAAATTTATCCGGCAAGGATAAGCGTATCCCAGGAGCGGCCACTCGCTGCGGAGGAGGTGCAGGAGCTGGCGGAGGAGATGACTGCTGAAGCTGTGGTAGCAACTGTTGTAGCATAACGGTCAGTTGAGACAGCTGTTGGCCTTGTTGCGCTATCTGTTGTGACTGCTGGGCGACCACCGTGGTGAGGTCAGCGACAACTGGCAGAGGAACTTCAGCGGGATCCATGGCCGGATCTACTGTCACGATGCCGGCTGGCAGGTAGTGGACCCTCTGTGCCAGAGAGGGATTGGCGTGGACCGTGCTAGTGGACCGGTTCTAAGCCACTACTGGTTTTCACCAGAGCCCGCCGCAAAGCGGGATGGTCTTGCTGCGGCGGTAGTGACCAGGTCGTATCCACTAGCAACGGCTCACCTCTCTGGCTGCTGAAGATAGGCGCGGTACAAGGGAGTAGGCAGAAGCAAGGTCGGACGTAGCAGAAGGTCGGGGCAGGCAGCAAGGATCGTAGTCAGGGGCAACGGCAGAAGGTCTGGAAACACAGGCAAGGAACACACAAGGAACGCTTTCACTGGCACTAAGGCAACAAGATCCGGCAAGGGAGTGCAAGGGAAGTGAGGTAATATAGGGAAGTGCACAGGTGAAAACCCTAATTGGAACCACTGCGCCAATCAGCGGCGCAGTGGCCCTTTAAATCGCAGAGACCCGGCGCGCGCGCGCCCTAGGGAGCGGGGCCGCGCGCGCCGGGACAGAACAGACGGGGAGCGAGTCAGGTAGGGGAGCCGGGGTGCGCATCGCGAGCGGGCGCTACCCGCATCGCGAATCGCATCCCGGCTGGCAGCAGGATCGCAGCGCCCCGGGTCAGAGGACGTGACCGGAGCGCTGCAGCGGAGGGAGTGAAGCGAGCGCTCCGGGGAGGAGCGGGGACCCGGAGCGCTCGGCGTAACAGAAGCTTTAAAAGAAATATGTCTCCAGTGTCACCTGCACCAATCAATCGGTACCGACAGATAGTGCAGGCACACTGATGACAACGGTACTCACCTTGTCCCGTTCTGTGGCAGGGATCTCCGGTAATCTTGGCCGTTAGCTCCAGCTCCGGGCACCTGACTTGGGGCACGGGTGGAGCTTAGTGACGGCCCGCTGCTTCTCCCTGCTGAGTCCCGCTGCTTGAGAACAAGTGGGGCCAGACAAAGGAGAGTGTAATTGTTTGTTTGCAATAGAATATCCACGGACTAAAAAAATTACATACAGTATGTGTTAACAGTGGCATGAAGAAATAATTGCCACACGTGAATGGTAGTCACCAACCACAGAATGAATGTAGTCAGATACAGTGAATTAACAGACATGTGAACAGTGGCATAAATGAGAACATATCGATACATAAAGGAATTTATGTAATGGAACCAAAAATCTCAACTTTGACCGATAGTGAAAACAGAATAGAAGATAAACCTGGGCCATACCTACTGTTGAAATTCTTTTTGTATACATCTTGTGTGTTTTTATACACAGTTTTTGCACTTTATATGGAGTTTATCCTGAGAGACTATGTATAATCAAGTGCAATATGATAAATGTGTGCTAAACCATAGGTGACCAGTGACGGCCTGTATATTTTGTAGTGTAAGTCAATATTTTATTGGAAGTTAATAAAAGGTATATTTTATCATATAAAAGGTCCCTATTCAAATCAGTGTCTATAAGGTAGATAGGTTGTTCTTTAGCTAGCTAGGTAAGTTGATAGCTAGGTGGATTGGTAGCTGGTAGCTAGGTAGATAGCATGTAGGGAAAGTCAGATAGTTGGGTAGCTAGGAAGATAACCAAGTAGGTAGGTAGCTAGGTAATTTACCAGTTTGATAGGTATCTAGGTAGGTAGATAGGTTGCTACCCAGGTAGGTAGTCAGGAAGTTAGGTAAATAGCCAGGTAGCTTGATAGGTTGATAGGTAACCAGTTATGTAGGTAAGTATCCAAGTAGGTAGGTATGTATCTAGGTATGTAGCCAGGTTTCTACCCAGGTAGTTTTAAATATAGCCATGTAAGTTGGAAGCTAGGTAGATAGCCATTATGGTAGGTGAGTGGACAGGTAGATGGGTAAATAGCCAGGCAGATAGGAAACTCAGTAGGTAGCTAGGTTGCCAAGAATCACAAATTTTGGTCCAAAATTTGGAATAAAAATTATCAGAAGGTAGCATGTATCGCAAAAATGGTACCAATAAAAAGTACACCTTTTTGTGCCAAAAAAAAACAGCCCTAACACAATGGTGTTGTATGAAAAAAATTTAAAAAAGTTATGACTGTCAGAACATGGCAACACAAAAAAAGGGAAAAAAAGGATTTTGTTGTAATAAGTAAGAACACTGTTACAAAATCCCATTCAAGTCTATGGGATTTTTTGATTATCAATTATGACCCATTATAGCCCGTCATGAATAACGGACGTTATTTGTGACGGAAGAAAAAATGGCACGTGCACACATTTTTCTTCCGTCACATGAAACGGCAAAATTAACGGCCGTTATTTTTAACATTGAAGTCTATGGCAAACGGATGAGCCTTTATATCATCTGTTTGCACCTGGTTTATAGTGTTGAGCGGCATAGGCCATATTCGAATTCGCGATATTTCGCGAATATATGGACGAATATTCGTCATATATTCGCTAAATTCGCATATTCGTAATATTTGCGTTTATTTTCGCATATGCAAAAAATTCACGTATGCGAAAATTAGCATATACAAAAATTAGCATAACCGAAAATTCGCAAATGCGAAAATTAGCATATGTAAATGTTCGCATATGCGAAAATTAGCTAACCAGTGTCACACAGTAGTATTAGAGCCTTCTTTACACCACACAAGCTGGAAGCAGAGAGGGATGATCACTGTGATGTGCACTGTGAAAAAAAAAAAAAAAAGAATATTCGTAATTACGAATATATAGTGCTATATTCGCGAATATTCGCGAATTCGCGAATATGCGATATTCGCGATTAAAATTCGAATTGCGAATATTCGCGAGCAACACTACTGGTTTATAATATCCGTTATTACTCACTCACTTAGAAGAGGTGACATCAGCAGACTCCTGCAGTGCTGAGGGACTACTACTACTTCTATCATGGAACAGAGAGTTCCATGATAGAAGTAGTAGATAGAAGTAGTAGTAGATAGAAGTGGGAGTAGTAATTCCCCGGGCTGTGGGAGTCTGCCGGTGGCTGGGGAGGCTACATTAGTGTTTGTACTACTACCCCCATCATGGAACAGAGTTTTTTCCATGATGGGTGTTGTAGTACAGGGGCTGAGGGATTGCACCAGGTTTCACTTCTGAGACCCGATGCGAACAGAAGTTATTGAGCAGTGGAGCGGGCGGCATGGTCCGCAACCCTGCAATGTATCGTGTGTTTTAACTTTGATTTTTAAATCTCCCGTGGGGAGCCCTGAATAGCCAGTACGGCGGAGCCATTCAGGGCTCCCAGTGGGGTTTTTAAAATGAACATTGTGAGTGGCAGCAGGGGCCATATGTATATTAAAAGTGTTGTGGGGGGCAAGATATATAGCGCTTTTATATATACCCCCACAGAGCATTAATAAAATATGGCCCCCGCCAGGGCAGTTATATATATACCCCTGCCAGTGCATTTATATATACCCCCCGCAGCACATTAATAAACATATGACTGCCGCCAGTCCATTTATATATATGAATTCAGGTAGAAAAAACAGGCATGGTCGCACATCTACAATCTTGTATAATGATCTAATTGCTTCTCAGCATAATATCAAAAACTAACACTGGTGTGGTGCTGTGCGGCGTCCGTTGCTGCCGTGGCTCCGTGTCAGCGGGGAGGTGCGGCCCATGGACTGGTTTGAGTGGCATTGGGGACGCTCTATCAGTGGGTCGTTTCCCCCCCCCCCCCCCCCCGTGGGCACTGGTGTCGCGGCGGTGATGGTCGCCGCCCAGTGCTACGCCATTTTATGCTAGGGACGTTATGGACCCACTCTAAATAGGTGGTTTTGACGTGGCGAGTGGGCTTGTACTTTTTGATCAAAACAACAACCTGTTAGTTTTTGATATTATGCTGAGAAGCAATCAGATCATTATACAAGATTGTAGATGTGCACCATGTCTGTTTTCTACCTGAATTCACACTGTGTTTTCTATCCCCTCCTTTTTTTTGTTTGAACATATGCTGCACTTTTCCCCACCCCCTCAGCCCAACCCTATATAGGTAGTAGTTAGCTACACAAGGGCCATTTCTTTCCTAGCAGCCTCCCAGTCTGACTGGGAGAGCATGGTAAGTGTGCTGTAACAACCTGTTCACACTGGTGTGGTGCTGTGCGGCGTCTGTTGCTGCCGTGGCGCCGTGTCTGCGGGGAGGTGCGGCCCATGGACTGGTTTGAGTGGCATTGGGGCCGCTCTGCCAGTGGGTCGTCGTCCCCCCCCCCCCCCCCCCCGTGGGCACTGGTGTCGCGGCGGTGGTGGTCGCCGCCCAGTGCTATGCCATTTTATGCTAGGGACATTAGGGACTCACTCTAAATAGGTGGCCTTGACGTGGCGAGTGGGCTTGTACTTTTTGATCAAAAATGTATACTAACAACCCGTTAGTTTTTGATATTATGCTGAGAAGCAATCAGTTCATTATACAAGATTGTAGATGTGCACCATGTCTGTTTTCTACCTGAATTCCCATTTATATATATATATATATATGCCCCCCCCCCACACAGCGCATTTGTCATAATATGCCACTGCAGCGCTATGTATGAAAAGCAGAGCATAGTGCCAGCAGCCGGCCGGCCGGTAATGCTGATAGAAATACTTTCATACATAGCGCTGCGGCGGCATATGTATATAGAAGTGCTGTGGGGGGCAGATTACGCTAAATGTCTGCCCCCCCAGCACATCTATATACATATACCCCTGCAGCGCTATGAATGAAAAGTATATCTATTAGCAGTGCATAATATCAGCAGCCGTCTGCTGGCCCTATTTGCTGCTGATTGATATACTTTTCATTCATAGCGCCGCGGTAGCATATGTATATAGATGCGCTGGGGGGGCAGACATATAGCGTAATCTGCCCCCCACAGCGCTTCTATATACATATGCCGCCGCAGCGCTATGTATGAAAAGTATTTCTATCAGCATCATCGGCCGGCCAGCAACTGGCACTATGCGCTGCTGATAGAAATACTTTTCATACATATGCTGCAGTGGCATATTATGACAAATATGCTGCGGGGTGTATATATATATATATGTGTACTGGAGGGGTCATATGTTTATTAAAGCGCTGCGGGAGGTATAGATAAATGCGCTGGCGGGAGTATACCATATAAGCCGAGTTTTTCAGCACGATTTTTCGAGCTGAAAACGCCCCCCTCGGCTTATACTCGAGTGAACTCTCCGCCTGTCAATCCATTCATCAGTGGTCTTCAACCTGTGGACCTCCAGATGTTGCAAGTTGTAGTTGTAGTTTTGAAACATCTGGAGGTCCGCAGGTTTAAGACCACTGTGCGGGCCTTCGTCATCATCCAGACCCCCCCTTTAGTTTTCTACTCACCTCCCCCAGGTGGGAAGGAAGGGTGAGCTGGTCCGGGCCATCTATGCTGCAGGGACCGTCCGGTGGGGAGGATTAGTCGTTCTGGGCTGTACATTTTCACCGGGAGGCCCTCTTCTCCGCTTGCTCCGGGCTGGCCCCGGACTAGTGACGTTGCCTTGACGACGACGCACAGGGACTTTCATGCGCATGAACGTCCCTGTGCACCGTCGGTCCCTGCAGCCTAGATGGCCCGGATCAGCTCACCCTTCCTTCCCACCGAGGGGAGGTGAGCAGAAAACTAAAAGGCGGGGGGGGGGGGGGGGTCTGGATGATGACTAAGGCCCGCACAGTCCAGGCATGCTGGGAGTTGTAGTTTTGCAACATCTGGAGGTCCGCAGGTTGAAGACCACTGAGGGGATTGACATGCAGTGATGATGAAGGAGGGGTGGATGATGACAGGATGATGATGACGGGGGGGAGATGATGAGGGGGTGATGATGATGGGGGTGAAAATGACAGAGTGATGATGACGGGGGGTGATAATGACAGGGTAATGATGACGGGGGTGTTAATGACGGGGGTGTTGATGACGGGGGGGTTAATGACGGGGGTCAGGATGATGACAGGGGGGAATGATGACAGGGGGGGATAATGACATGGGGGGGATGATGTATTTCCCACCCTAGGCTTATAGTCGAGTCAATAACTTTTCCTGGGTTTTTGGGGTGAAATTAGGGGCCTCGGTTTATATTCGGGTCGGCTTATACTCGAGTATATACGGTATATATAAATGCGAAGGAAGGAAGAAGAAAGTTACCTGGCACAATTAGATTGCAAAAAGACACCTGTGCCGTCATCAACCTCACAGAAAGGACATTCGATCAGGACACCATCTCACTTCTATCCAGAAGCCCAAATTTCTGTATGACTGAGAACTTTGATATAGTAGACTTTGAAGTGGATTTATTTGAATCAATCAGAAAATTAAACCTGAAAAAAATATATGCTAACAAAGAAAATCCCCAGAGTAAACTAGAGGGAGAAATCCCAGTCATAATAGGGCCCTTGGATTTTAGTGTAATGAAGAATGCCACTAACACTGAGTTAGAATGTCTAGAATGTGTAGATATACTTATAGATTTGCAGGATTAAGTGGAGAACGAATATCAGGATACAACTGAATACACACTACTAGAAGAGTTTAAAGGGGTATTCCAGGAATTTTTTTTATTTGACTATGCTACAGGGGCTGTAAAGTTAGTGTAGTAGGTCATACTATAGTGTATTTACCTGTGTGTGATGGTTTTCTCACAATTCTTATGTGATTTTCCCCCCACTATTTATTTTTACCAGCATACAAAATTACTGTTGTCTCAGATTTTTCCCAGCTTGCAATGCGGCCGAGACCTGACTCACTAGTCAGCTAATGACAGAGAGCCTGCCTGCTTCAATGGGAGGAGGGATAAATCGGCAACTAATGCAACAGCTGGAGGCACCCTGATTGAAAACCACAGGTCTTTTGTTTCAATGGGTGGGGTGAATGATGTGTGAGAGGGAGGAAAATGTAATTGTGGGATTTGTAGTCAAAAAAACATAAGTCAAACAGGAAATACAAGTTCACAAAAAGCTAGCCACAGTGTTATGGTAATCTCATGACATAGCCATTTAGCCCCAAGACAAGCGCAGATCCTTCCTAAGCATGTCCATTAATGTCTGCCAGGTACGTACTAAAATCACCTTATGGTGGATAACCCTTTTAAAGGTGGTATAAAACCAATTTTCTGCCCCCAAGTTACCCCAGGGAGTAACCTAGGCGCATTTCACAACAAAGTGTTACAAGAAGTAAAATCACTGGTATATGCAAAGGATCCATGCAATCTCCAAATAGGTGAAAATGGAGCATTAAAACGTCTAATTAATATGAAAGATATCGTGATCAAGAGATCAGATAAAGATGGTAATGTCGTTATAATGACAAGTGAATATTATGCAAAAGAGGCATTGCGCCAGATTTGCGACCCTCTCACCTACCAGAGACTGCAAAATAATCCTGTTGCAAAATTTAAGTCAAATCTACAATTTTTCTTCTTAGAAAATGTGTAGAGAACAGCATTATCTCCAAAAAGAGAGCAGAGAAGCTAATTCCCCCGCATCCATCTTACCCACGATGGTACTTCTTGCCAAATGGGCACAAGACCATAATATACCCCCCCCCCCCCCCGGGAGACCCATCGTCTCGGGGAGGGGCGCCATCATAGAGCCATTATTCAAATATTTGGAGTGGCTTCTGCGACCCCTTTTGCAAGAAGTGCCATCGCTGGTAAAAGACACCAATCAATTTCTCATGTGCACACAAGACCTGGCATGGTCTGAAAATATGATCTTAGGATCCATAGATATAGAAAGCCTTTATACGAGTATACTGCAAGCAGGGGTCAAGTGTATACGTGGGATCTTGCAACGAACCAAAAAATCTCAAAATGTCATACAATTTATATGTGAAGCTCTCGCCTTTGTCTTGGAGAACAATACATTCCAATTTGATAACGTGTGGTACAGGCAAACAGGGGGTGTGGCTATGGGCACCCCTGTAGCCTGTACTTTTGCAAATCTATATGTAGCTGCATTTGAGAACAAACACATTTTCACAGAGAGGAATCCCTTCCTGAAGTCCGTCCGGTGCTACCTCAGGTTTGTGGATGACATGTTCATCGCCTGGGATGGCACCGTGATGGACTTCAGGGAATTTGTCAACCATCTAAATTCAATGAATTATATGAACCTAAGGTTCACTTGCAAGGTAGATGAAAAACAAATAGAATTTCTTGATGTCCTAGTAGAGGTTAAAGACGGCAACATTTGCACCTCCGGAAATAGAAAACTCACGGCCTCTAATTTTCTTCTTCAGTTCTCCAGCTATCATCCAGAACATGTTAAAATGTCACTGCCATATGGGCAATTTTTGCGCTTACGGCATATTAACAGTTCGGATGAAACATTTCTTACTCAAGCTGGAGATCTGAAGAAGAGACTGGAGGCACGGGGGTATCCAGAAAAAAATTCTATAGGCATTCTCCCAAGATAGAAAAAATCTCCTGTATAAGAAAAGGAAAAAGGAGGTGTATGACAATTCTGGACCGCCTCGTTTTTCCATTTCATTTAAATTTAGTTCCCTGGAAAAAACGATGAGATCAGTGATCAACAGAAAATGGTCACTAATAAAAAATTATGCAGAACTAGGAAGCCTGGTACATGAAAGACCACTGATAGCATTTAAACACTGCAGGAATCTAAAGGATGTCGTAACCAGCAGCAACTTTCAATCAAAACCAAAGAATGCTGACTGGTTGCCTGGAGCCGCCCCCATGGGCAATCATAAATGCAGTTCATGTATTTGGAGTCCAAATTTGAAAGCAGGTAAAGTCACAAAAATTGGTGGCAAAGAAATATTTATTAGGAACCTGATTACATGCAGGACCCAATGGGTAATGTACACAATGATTTGCCTATGTGGCCGGTTCTATATAGGCAGTACGAAACGCTCTCTCAATACACGTTTCCGAGAACTTGTATATTCTGCATGCACTAAAAAAGGAGCTCCACACTTTATAGAGCACATGACCTTAGTTCATGAAGGTAACTGTAACACTGTACTCTTCCAGGGTCTCAAAGTTGTCCACAGCAAAGAAAATAGTGATAGAAGGAAAATGTTGCTTCAAACCGAAGCCAAATGGATAATTAAATTGAATGCTGCTGGCAACTTGGGACTAAATGAAAGAGTAGACTACAGTGTATTTTATAACAGATCTGTAAGTCAGCAACGATTTTTAACATATCTGTGTTATATTTGATCATTTCTACACTATGTCCGATTAATACACACCTGTCCCGTACGCATCATCAGGAGGAGGTCTCTTAAAGTGACATGGAACAGGTAGGGTCTGACGTAGCATGCTGACGTACGCGTAACAGCTGTAACCCAGTTCATGGCTGACTAGCTGAGTCCCAGGAAGACCATCCGTGTATACCCACTGTATCTGCAACGATGAAATAAAGAAATTAAGGCACTGCATCCCGGTGAGTGATGTCCTCTTTTGATTATCTATACTGCATATGTATAAATGCGCTGGCGGGGCTCATATGTTTATTATTGCACTGGGGGGGGGGGTATATATAAATGCGCTGTCGGGGGGGTATATATATATATATATGTATATATATATATATATATATATATATATATATATATATATATGTATATCACATGACACTAGCTTTGATCACAGCAAAGAGTGAGTTAAAAATCAGATATCTTTGCAGACTCCTATCTGGAATGGTAAGATTTAATTACATTTATATAATAATAAACATAAGTTACAAAATGTATCTGCTATACAGTAACAAATGTATCCAAACTATTTGCCTAGGTTAATTCATTTCTGATCCCAACAATAAGCAGTTTCTTCTAACACTGACCTTCTAGGCATTGCTTGGTTAATCGTGTGATAATTGTGTGTTTCTTCTCAATGTTTTATGAGTCTATGCCATCTAATCATGTGCCAAGTTCTCAGCGTGTGAGAGAGGAAGAAAAGGAAACAGAAAGGTCACCAATATGTTCATCTGAATACACATGAATTTTAGTGACATTTCACAGCATACTGACTGATATAAGAACAGAACAATTGTGTATAACAATTGAAAAAAATAAAATAAACCTTGACTCCTAGTATGCAGTAAATCTGTAGTACCATTGTAGCCTACATAGGTCCACACTGTCTAATAAATAAGTTATCATGATTTCCCTAATAGGGAATTAAAAGTTATTAAGAGAAAATACATTGGCCTTGGAAAGACCTTTTTAGAATAAGGCAGTTAACGTGTATTTAGGCTTTAAGGGAGACCTTTTAAGATAGCAATATGACATGGCAATTATTTACCTCACTGTGATCCAGCCTTGGTTATAAAATGGTTTCCAAGCATCTGAATAATCTGGAATCAGTTTACCAAAAGGAAATAGTGTCTCCCTGCTTGACCCTTGGTGCAGCCAGACTGGAAGAGAACTGACTGTGGCAATATTATTTTTAGTATATGTTTTTTTTTTTTTTTTTTTCTAAGGACCATAAAAAAAAATAAAAAAAAATAAAAAAAATGTAATACATGTGCTAAGAAATGTGAGGCATCTTTCACATCTGTACCAGAGCCACTTTTAGGGTACTCAATTTATGGAATCCATTGTACTAGGAGGACATGGACAAAAAGAAAAATAAATACTGCAAATCATTTTTTTTTCTCTGCTGAAATTCTGCAAAACAGTATACACCAAACAAAAACCAGATAAATGCTGTTCAAAGTCAATAAGACCCATCAGGACTCATTGGTGTCTGCTGTGCACTTGTTTCAGCTGTTTTTTCTTTAGTGAATTAATTTTGTGATGGACCTCCCGAGCACATGTATTAATGTGCATAAAGAAGCCAAGGAAAGACGCCAAAAGGCATCAAATTACAGATTAGACATTCTTATAATATGTCAACAAAAGTAAGATTTTATTTCCATCATTTATACTTTAAAAATAACAGAAAACTAAAAAATGGTGTCTGCAAAAGTTTGGGCACCCTGGAGAATTTATAGCATGTACTGCCCCTTTGCAAAGCTGAGACCTGCCAGCGTCATGGATTGTTCTCAGTCATCATCTGGGAAGACCAGGTGATGTCACTCTCAAAGGTTTTAAATGCCCAGACTCATCTGACCTTGCCCCAACAATCAGCACCATGGGTTCTTCTAAGCAGTTGTCTAGAAATCTGAAACTGAAAATAGTTGACGCTCACAAAGCTGGAGAAGGCTATAAGAAGATAGAAAAAAGTTTTCAGATGTCAATATCCTCTATTCGGAATGTAATTAAGAAATGGCAGTCATCAGGAACAGTGGAAGTTAAAGCAAGATCTGGAAGACTAAGAAAAATATCAGACAGAACAGCTCGCAGGATTGTGAGAAAAACAATTCAAAACCCTCTTTTGACTGCACAATCCCTCCAGAAAGATCTGGCAGACACTGGAGTTGTGGTACACTATTCCACTATAAAGAGATACTTGTACAAATATGGTCTTCATGGAAGAGTCATCAGAAGAAAACCTCTTATACGTCCCTACCACAAAAATCAGCCTTTGAACTTTGCAAATAAACATATAGACAAGCCTGATGCATTTTGGAAACAAGTTCTGTGGACCGATGAGGTTAAAATTTTACTTTGTGGCCGGAATGAGCAAAGGTACGTTTGGAGAAGAAGGGGAACAGCATTTAATGAAAAGATCCTCTGTCCAACTGTTAAGCATGGGGATGGATCAATCATGCTTTGGGGTTGTATTGCACCCAGTGGCACAGGGAACATCTCACGAGTAGAAGGAAAAATGAATTCAATAAAATGTCAGCAAATTTTGGATGCCATCTGTGAAAAAGCTGAAGTTAAAGAGAGGATGGCTTCTACAAATGGATAATGATCCTAAACACACCTTAAATAGGTGTAAAAGGTTTTGCCATGGCCTTCACAATCTCCTGACCTCAACATACCTGAAAATCTATGGATAAACCTTAAAAGAGCAGTGCGTGACAGACAGCCCAGAAATCTTAAAGAACTGGAATACTTTTGTAAGGAAGAATGGGAAAAGATATCTCAAACAAGAATTGAAAGACTTTTGGCTGGCTACAAAAAGGGTTTACAAGCTGTGATACTTGCCAAAGGGGGAAGTACAAGATATTAACTCTGCAGGGTGCCCAAACTTTTGCAGACACCATTTTTTTGTTTTCTGTTATTTTGAAAGTGTAAATGATGGAAATAAAATCTAACTTTTGTTGACATATTATAAGAATGTCTAATCTGTAATTCTATGCCTTTTGGAGATTTTTCCATCTTTCCTTGGCTTCTTTATGCACATTAATACACATTTTTACCTGGGGTGCCCAAACTTTTGATCCCCACTGTACATTAAGAAGAGGAAAGAGCAAAAGAGAGGAATAAGTGATTGAGCCAGAAAAGAAAACAGATAAAAAGAGGAGAAAAGGAGAGACTGGAGGCAAGACCAGACCCAATGCGAAGTTCCGGTGAGGACTCGGACAGGCTTATAATAAGGTTCAGGCATCATGGGCTGGGCAACAGAGCATTCGATATTGGGAAGAGGAGAAAAACTGGGACCAGGATAGCCAGGTGGCGCCAAAGCGAGCCACATCAGCCAGGAGAACAGCCAAGAGGTCCTCCATTCTTTGGACCCGAGAGACCTCAGCTACCCATTCTTCCAAACGGAGGAGCAGGATCCTTCCACCTTCGGGGGATAACAGTTTTGGCACCTGAAAAAGATGGCGTGCTAGGGATTTATTATATGTTGACTGGGCCATGGTAAAGTAGGGCCGACTCAGGAGTGGAGGAGACCTGAACCCCGGTGTGCACAAGTATTGAGGATATGCATTACGTAAAACATAACTTTTAATAATATTCTAAGGATAAAATATATGTACCGATTATTTTTAATTATTTAACAAAAGGAAAGGTGTGATAAAACACTATGTGCCACCTACACCCCCAAGTATTGATGTGATGCAAAGACCTCTAAAAGATAGAAGGGAACAACGTATGGTCCATTGTAACCGGTGGGGATAAAAATTTCCCCTGTAAAGCCCTACTCTTGAATTATTAATTCCCTTATTGGCAAGTGTTACTTGCCCTAAAAAGGATGGCTCCTGTGTGAGGCTGCCCTTTTTAGGATGACTAAAACTTGCCGAAAAGGGAATTAATAGTGCAAGAATAGGGCCTTACAGGGGAACCTGTAACCCCCACTTGTTACAATGGACATTGTTCCCTTCTACCTTTTAGAAGTCTTTGCATTGCATCAATATTTGGTGGTGTAGGTGGCACATGGTGTTTTTTGCACACCTTTCCTTTTGTTAGATTTCAAAAAAATTTGAGGTCCATATATTTTATCGTAAGAAAAGTTAAAGGGGTATTCCAGGCCAAAACTTTTTTTTATATATCAACTGGCTCCGGAAAGTTAAACAGATTTGCAAATTACTTCTATTAAAAAATCTTAATCCTTCCAATAGTTATTAGTTTCTGAAGTTGAGTTGTTGTTTTCTGCCTAACTGCTCTCTGATGACTCAGATAACCCTGTGCAGTTCCTATGGGGATATTCTCCCATCATGCACAGCTCCCGGGACGTGACATCATCATTGAGCAGTTAGACAGAAAACTTCAGAAGCTAAAAACTATTGGAAGGATTAAGATTTTTTAATAGAAGTAATTTACAAATCTGTTTAACTTTCCGTAGCCAGTTGATTTATATAAAAAAAAAAGGTTTTGCCTGGAATACCCCTTTAAGTTTTAGCTAATGCATATCTTCAATACTTATTTGTGGTCTTAGATGGCAGCATCAGCATGAGAAGACCATATAGCAGCACAATGAGAGAGCCTGGAGGTGGCAGCATCAGCATGAGGAGACAATATAGCTGCACAATGAGAGAGCCTGCAGGTGGCAGCATCAGCATGAGGAGACCATATGGTGGCACAAAGACAGAGCCTGGAGGTGGAAGCAGCAGCATGAGTGTCATGCCATTGAGGGTTGAGTCTGAGGAACCCACCACTGGGGGTGTCGGATGTAATTTGAGATGAAGTGGATGAGCGAGTGAACCAATCAATCAGGGCTGCTGGGTTGCTGGTCAAGACATGACTGCTAGCTGACTACGGGAGCTCAGACCTCTCGCTGAGACTCCTGCTGCCACTCCTGCTGCCACACGCCCCTCCTCTGCTGTGACCTCTGCCTCTGCCACTCCTCTGTGCACATCTTGGCACTTCTCTGCCTGGCATACTTATACACTAGCTGAGTGCATACATGTTACACTTTTGATATGAGGACAATGCGCTCCACTACGCTTAAAACTGTATTAGACTACAGAAATAAGTGTGTAGTTTTGTCTGGCCTTTCACAGTAACTAGGCCCAAATAAGTTTAACAGGAAAATATATAAAGGACACCACGTAGGTGTACGTACAGCTTAAACTTATGAGAGGAGGATTATGCGCTCCACTACAAACTGTATAAGGCTACAGAAACAAGTGGATAGCTTTGGCTGGTCTTTCACAGTAACTAGGAGAAAATTAGTTTTTCAGGAAAAAAAAACGTACACCACATAGGTGTACCTACAGTTTACACTTATGAGAGCTGGACAATAGGCTCAGCTTAAAACTGTATGAGGCTACAGAAACAAGGGTATAGCTTTGACTGGCCTTTCAAAGTAACTAGGTCAAAATTTGTTTTTAAAGAAAAAAAACGTACACCACCTACTGTATGTACGCCTAGGTCACACTTATGAGAGGACAAAAAGCTCCACTACGCAAACTGTATTAGTCACTATAATCAGGTGACTATGGCTTTTCGTGCTCATCCTAACTGGCCCCTGTTAGCTTTACAGCTGTTGTACAACCAACTGCAGCTGTACAGAATCGCTGTGTAGTAGAGCCAGTACAGTATTATTAGGCATTAATAGCAGGTGACAATGGCTTTTAGTGCTCTGCCTGACTGGGCCCTATGAGCTTTAGAGTTGCTGTACACCACTGCAGCAGTGGAGTCACTGTGCATTACACCCAAAAGTGTACTTTCTCTCTCTCTCTCTGTCAGTGCTTTTATGCAGTGATTTGGGCTTGTGGTGAATCGCTGCTTACAAGCTATTTTTCTGTGCAACACAAACAATGCTCTACATCTCCCTGCAATTAAATGCTCTCTCTGAAATAAAACGCTGAAGTGAATGACTGACCACAAGATGGCTGCCGATTATATAGGGCTGTGACATCACAGGGGTGGCTGGCTGCTCATAGGCTGCGTGCTGCATGGGATTCAGGGTCATCCCGCCTACCCTCCTTTCGCCTTCTAAGAGTTCTTTGCCCCATGTCCTCACATGTGGATCCGCCATTTTAGATGCCCTGGAGCCTGGACTGCACTAAATGGAATTTAATGAAGCGATTCATGCAATCGAATTGCAGTGATATTTGGATTCATTGCAAAGTGAATTTTTCCTGAAATTCATAACGAAGTCGCATTCGTCAGATTCGATTCGCTCATTCCTAATCAAAATCTCAATTTTTTACACTAACATGTTCTTGAACTCTACAGATCATAGAAGCAGAGATAATTAAAATGATGTCAATCCAAGTAAAAACCATGGCTAGTTAAAGGTAAGTGTCAAATAGATATAAAGATATGACTTTATTTAAATGTGGTTATCCACCATAAGGTCATTTTAGTACGTATCTGCCAGACATTAATGGACATGCTTAGGAAGGATCTGTGCTTGTCTTGGGTCTTAATGGCTATTTTGTGAGATTACCACATTTTTGTGAACTGGAAATTTCTTGTAGGAGTTTGTTCTCTCAAACTACAAATCCCATGACTCCTTGTTTGTAAGTGTGAGGTCACTTTATTCCTTCCCACACATCAGCCACCCCACCCATTGAAACACACCTGTAATCTCTTCATTGCAATAGACCAGTGTTATCTGACCTTGGCGCCTCCAGCTGTTGCAAAAACAGAATGATCTTCCCCCCCACCTATCGGTCCCTCCAGCCATTGAAACAAAGACAGGCTCCCTCTGATCACCTGACTAATGATGTAATGTCTCAAGCTGCACTGCAACCTGGGGAAACCTGAGACAACACACATTTTGTATGCTGATAAAAATAAACAGTAGGGCAGGAAACACAGAAGAAATGCAAGACCACCATGAAACACATGTACAGACAATATATTCTGAACTATACTAAACTTTACAGCTCCTGTAACATAGTCAAATAAAAAAAATTCTGGAATACCCCTTTAATGCACTGAATGGGTCGTCCATCAGCATCCCTGCTTTCATGAACAGATTAGTAGATGTCATCATTTGGGCCCATATATATATTTATGAGTGGAATTTATAGCATATCATCTATCCCTACATCAGGGCACCCTTTACTACTAACTTCTATCCACTATAAAGTGTGTTCCTGTAGTCTATGCAGCATTTGTTTCTAAATATTGTCAATACGGATCCAACATGTGTTATTCAACTTTAGTACTGAGAACTTTTCTACGGTTCTGATCATGCGTGCCAACAAATCTAGCGATCTTGGAACTAAGTTGAATAGATTTATCAACCAATAATTAATTTTTCTCAGTAACCCTAGCATATGCTCCAGGTAACACTTTTTGGGGTATCTGCAGGATACAAATCACTGATAAAACAGATCACATCATTCTTGCATTTTTAAGGGTCAGAGTAAATTCTCTGTCCCCAAAATAATGTCTTATGTCTTATAATAGTGACAAGTCCAATTCAAAAAAACTTTGTGAAAAGTTGGTTTGTAGCTGTTTTTTCTAATAGTTTTTAGGGTTGGTTTTTGAAATGTAATAGATATTTTGATCACTGGATGTCAACATGACCTTGGGGTAGGAAATTTCAGAATTAGAATACTTTAGTTTTAAAGAATCTTTTCTCCATACATAAGGAATATCTTATGGTCATGTGTAGAGGTGAGCGAATTTTTTAAAAGTTCGATTCAGCCGATTCACCGAATTTTCCGGAAAAATTCAGTTCAGTACGAATTTATTCGCAGTGAATCGTTATTAACGCCTTAAGGACCAAGCCCATTTTCACCTTAAGGACGATCTCGTGGATGTCCACCATTAACTCCCAGATGCCGTGTTCAATACAGATCACGGCATCTGCAGAAGTGCAGCATTTAATGTGGACGATCGGATGACCCGCAGCGCTGCCGCGGCGAACCGCTCATCTGTAATGGCGGACGGAGGTCCCCTCGTCTGCCTCTGTCCATTTCACGGCGTCTTCTGCTCTGGTCTGAGATCGAGCAGACCAGAGCAGAAGATAGCCGATAAAACTGATCAGTGCTATACCCTAAGCACAGCATTGAACAGTATTAGCAATAAAATGATTGCTATAAATAGTCCCCTATAGGGAAAATTAAAGTGTAAAAATAAAAGGAAAAAAATATTTGAAAATTCCCCTCCCAATAAAAATTTTAATTGTCAGTTTTTCCTAATTTTACCCCCAAAAAGTGTAAACATTTTTTTTTAATAAACATATTTGGTATCGCCGCAGACATAAATATCAGAACTATTAAACTATAATGTTAATTATCCCGTACAATGAACGGCGTGAAGTTATAGGTCAGCAAAATAGAGGGATTTTAAATGCACTAATTTGGTTAAAAAGTTTTTAAGTGGTATAATAGAAAAGCATGTAATCATGGGTATCATTTTAATCATATTGACCCACAGAATAAAGAAAACATGTCTATGTTACCTTAAAATGTATAGCATGAAAACGAAACCTTCTAAAATTTGCAAAATTGCGGTTTTCTTATCAATTTCCCCACACAAATAGTATTTTTTGGTTGCGCCATACATTTTACGGTAAAATGAGTGATGTCATTACAAAGGACAACTGGTCACGCAAAAAACGAGCCCTCATACTAGTCTGTGGATGAAAATATAAAAGAGATATGATTTTTAGAAGGCAAGGAGGAAAAAACGAAAACATAAAAATAAAATTGTCCTTAAGGCCCAAATGGGCTGAGTCCTTAAGGGTCTAAGAATTAAAGGATGAATGAACTGGTGCCAGAAAGTTAAACAGATTTGTAAATCACTTCTATTTAAAAATCTCAGTCCTTTCAGTACTTTTAGCAGCTTTTATAAATTATTATTTTTTAAATTATTTTTTGTCTTGTTCACAGTGCTCTCTGCTGACACCTCTGTCAGGAATAGTGTTGAGCGGCATAGGCCATATTCGAATTCGCGAATATTCGCGAATATATGGACGAATATTCGTCATATATTCGCGAATATTCGCATATTCGTTATAGCCTCGTTTTATTTTCGCGTATGCGAAAATACGCGCATGCAAAAATTAGCATATGTGGAAATTCGCATATGCTAATTTTCGCATATGCGAATTTCCGCACGCCAGTCTCACACAGTAGTATTACAGCCTTCTTTACACCACACAAGCTGGAAGCAGAGAGGGATGATCACTGTGATGTGTACTGTGAAGGAAAAAAAAAAAAAAAAAAAACGAATATTCGTAATTACGAATATATAGCGCTATATTCGCGAAATTCGCGAATTCGCGAATATGCGATATTCGCGAATAATATTCGAATTGCGAATATTCGCGAGCAACACTAGTCAGGAACTGTCCAGAGCAGCATAGGTTTGCTATGGTGATTTTCTCTTGCTCTGGACACTTCCTGATACGGGCATCAGGAGTCAGGAATAAATGAATTTCTTCTGTAGAATACAGCTGCTAATAAGTACTGGAAGGGAAAAGATTTTTTAATGGAAGTAATTTACAAATCTGTTAAACTTTTTGGCATCAGTTGATAAAAAAAAATAAGTGAATTTGAGGGTCTTTATGTTAGAAATACCCCATAATGGACCCAATTGAAAACTGCACCCCTCAACGTATTCAAAATGACATTCAGAAAGTTTGTTAACCCTTTAGGTGTTTCACATGAATAGCAGAAAAGTGGAGGCGAAAATTCTAAATCTTCCTTTTTTACACTAACATGTTCTTGTAGACCCATATTTTTTATTTTTACAATGGGTAAAAGGAGAATAAAAACCCCAAAATCTGTAACCCAATTTTTTTTGAGTAAGGAAATACCTCATATGTGGTTGTAAAGTGCTTTGTGGGCGCACTAGAGGGCTCAGAATAGAAGGAGCGACAATGGGATTTTGGAGAGCGAATTTTGCTGAAATGGTTTTTACAGGGCATGTGGCATTTAGGAAGCCCCTATGGTGCCAGAACAGCAAAAACACCCCACATGGCATACTATTTGGGAAACTACACCCCTCATGGAATGTAACAAGAGGTACAGTGAGTCCTAACACCCCACAGTTGTTTGACGAACTTTCAATAAATTTGGACGTGAAAATGAAAAAAATAATTTTTTTCACTAAAATGCTCATGTTACCTCCAAATTTTTCAGTTCCACAAGGGGTAATGGGTAAAAATGTCCCCCAAAATTTGAAACCCCTTTCTCTCAAGTAAGGAAATATCTCATATGTGGATGTAAAGTGCTCTGTGGGTGAACTAGAGGGCTCAGAAGGGAAGGAGCGACATTGGGCTTTTGGAAAGCAAATTTTGCTGAAATGGTTTTTGGGGGCATATCTCATTTAGGAAGCCCCCATGGTGCCAGAACAGCGACAAAAAAAACCCACATGGCACACTACTTGGGAAACAACACCCCTCAAGGAACTTAACAAGAGGTACAGTGAGCAGTGATGTCGCGAACATAAAATTTTCGGTTCGCGTACGTGAATTTCTGCAAAAGTTCGCGAACTGGCGAACTGGGTGAACTGCCATTGACTTCAATGGGCAGGCGAATTTTAAAACCCACAGGGACTCTTTCTGGCCACAATAGTGTTTTAAATGTTGTTTCAAGGGGACTAACACCTGGACTGTGGCGTGCCGGAGAGGGATCCATGGCAAAACTCCCATGGAAAATTACATAGTTGATGCAGAGTCTGGTTTTAATTCATAAAGGACATAAATCACCTAACATTCCTAAATGGTTTGGAATAACATGCTCTAGCCCCCTTTAGGCAGCACATAGAGCCCCCCTTTAGGCATCACATAGTTAGATCACCCCTTTAGGCAGCACATAGATTCCCCCATATTAGGCAGGACATAGTTAGAGCCTCCCTTTAGGCAGCACATAGTTAGATCCCCCTTTAGGCCGCACATAGATTCCCCCATGTTAGGCAGCACATAGTTAGAGCCTCCCTTTAGGCAGCACATAGTTAGATTCCCCTTTAGGCATCACATAGTTGGATCCCCCCTTTAAGCAGCACATAGTTAGAGCCCTCCTTTAGGCAGCACATAGGTTGCTAAAATGGACAGAGATGTCAGCAAAGAGTACCAGAAAAATTAGGCATGTACACATGGCTCAAAAATGTGGTATTGTTGCAGCCGCAGCTGTAGCAGCGCCCAGAAAAATTGCGGCAGCATAAAAAGCGCAGCACCAAAGGCCAGAAAAATTAGGCATGTACACATGGCTGAAAAATAAGAAAAAGCGCATATCCAAGAGTCCAGAAGACTCTATAATGCAGGACAGAGAAACAGACAAAGAAATTGTTTTCTAAATAAAATTTTTCATCAAATAAAGAAACAGAGTTCATCCCTCTCTGTATTTTATTTTTGAAAATTTAAAGGGGTGCTCCAGTGAAAACCTTTTTTTCTTTTAAATCAACAGGTGGCAGAAAGTTAAACATATTTGTAAATTACTTCTATTAAAAAAAATCTTAATCCTTCCAGTACTATTTAGCTGCTGAATGCTACAGAGGAAATTCCTTTCTTTTTGGAACACTGATGACATCACGACCACAGTGCTCTCTGCTGACATCTCTGTCCATTTTAGCAACCATGCATAGCAGCTGTATGCTAAGGGCAGTATGGTGGCTCAGTGGTTAGCACTGCTGCCTTGCAGTGCTGGGACTTGGGTTCAAATCCCACTAAGGACAACAATAAATAAAGCGTTATTATTATTATTATTATTATTATTATAATAACGTCAGCAGAGAGAACTGTGCTCGTGATGTCATCAGAGAGCATTGCAAAAAGAAAAGAATTTCCTCTGTAGTATTCAGCAGCTAATAAGTACAGGAAGGATTAAGAATTTTTAATAAAAGTAATTTACAATATGTTTAACTTTCTGCCACCAGCTGATTTAAAAGAAAAAAAGTTTTCCCCGGAGTACCCCTTTAAGTTTAAAAATCACACGCAACAAGCGTTCTTTGGTGTAATAGTTAGTACTCTGGAAAATTCAAGTTTAAATTATCAGAAAGTCCAGAAGACTCTATGATGCAGGACGGTGAAAATCACAGAGAAATCCTTTTCCAAATAACATTTTTCATCAAATCAAGATGAAAGCAGCGGCCAGAAAAATTGCAGCAGCAGAAAAAGTGCAGCACCAGAGGCCAGAAAAATTAGGCATGTACACATGGCTGAAATATAAGAACAAGCACATATCCAAAAGTCCAGAAGACTCTATGATGCAGGACGGTGAAAATCACAGAGAAATCCTTTTCAAAATAAAAATTTTCAGCAAATCAAGAGTAAAGCAGCGGCCAGAAAAATTGCAGCAGCAGAAAAAGTAGAGCACCATAGGCCAGAAAAATTAGGCATGTACACATGGCTGAAATATAAGAACAAGCGCATATCCAAGAGTCCAGAAGACTCTATAATGCAGGACGGAGAAACAGACAATGAAATTCTTTTCTAAATAAAATTTTTCATCAAATAAAGAAACAGAGTTCTTCCCTCTCTGTATTTTACTTTTGAAAATTTAAGTTAAAAAATCACACGCAACAAGAGTTCCTTTGTGTAATGGTTAGTACTCTTGAAAATTCAAGTTTAAATTATCATAAAGTCCAGAAGACTCTATAATGCAGGACCGTGAAAAACAAAAAGAAATCCTTTTCAAAAGTGCGCCATGGCCGTGTAAGAACGCCTGAAATGGCCACACACCTTCCTGGACTGCATCAGGACATCCTGTAAGCCTGGGTACTTGAGCACAAAGCGTTGTACAATCAGATTACACACATGTGCCATGCACATGTGTCAACTTGCCCAACCTCAATGCCGCCAACAAATTTGTTCCATTGTCGCAAACCACCTTGCCGATCTCCAGTTGGTGCGGAGTCAGCCACTGGTCCACCTGTGCATTCAGGGCCGACAGGAGCGCTGGTGCGGTGTGACTCTCCGCTTTGAGGCAAGTCAACCCCAAGATGGCGTGACACTGCCATATCCGGGATGTGGAATAGCACCTGGGGAGCTGGGGGGTGCCGGTGATGTGGAGCAAGACGCAGCAGTGGAAGAGGACTCGGCCGAGGAGGTTATGGAAGAGGATGGAGTAGGAGGAGTAGAGGAGGTGGCAGCAGGCCTGCCTTCAAGTCGTGGCGGTGTCACCAACTCTTCTGCAGAGCCACGCATTCCATACTTGGCAGCCGTCATCAGGTATACCCAATGTGCAGTGTAGGTGATATACCTGCCCTGACCATGCTTTGCAGACCAGGTATCAGTGGTCAGATGGACCCTTGCCCCTACACTGTGTGCCAGATATGCCATCATTTCCTTTTGCACAATGGAGTAAAGGTTGGGGATTGCCTTTAGTGCAACAAAATTTCGGCTGGGTACCTTCCACTGCGGTGTCCCAATGGCTACAAATTTTTTAAAGGCCTCAGACTCCACCAGCTTGTATGGTAAAAGCTGGCGGGCTAGCAGTTCCGACAAGCCAGCTGTCAGACACCGGGCTAGGGGGTGAGTTTGAGACATTGTCTTCTTGCGCTCAAACATCTCCTTGACAGACACCTGACTGTGGGCAGATGAGCAGGAACTGCTCAAGACAAGAGACGGAGAGGCGGATGGTTGAGAGGGGGCAAGGAGGGCAGCAGTGTTGACCTGGCTGAAGATGCTGGACCAGGAGGAGGATGGCGGCTTTGACTTTGTGTGCTTCTTGTACTGACGTGTTGATCCCATAGGCGTTTGTGATGTGACATCATGTGCCTTCGCAAAGCAATTGTGCCTAGGTGGGTGTTGGACTATTTCTGGTCTACAGAGAGCCTCAATATGGGTGTAGAACACCTTACCTTGTTGTAACACTCATAGGAAGTGTGCTGTTAGTGAAATAATACTGTTATTCAGTAGTGGTGTGCACGTATGAGGGGAGTACAATATGCCCCACTACACTTAAAACAGTATTTGTCTACAACAGCAGCAGTTGTGTACTTTTGGCTGGCCTTTCACAGTTACTAAACCCTTAAGACTTTGACTGGAACAAAATCTTACACCACCTATGTACGCACAGGTTACACTTAATAGAGGAGAATCCGCTCCACTCCGCAACCTGTATTGGGCACTAATAGCAGATGATTATGGCTTTTAGTACTCTGCTCACCATAACTGCCTGGCTACTATTAGCTTTTCAGTTGTTGTACACACCGGTGCTGCAGCATGCAGTCGCTGTGTTCTACACCCAAAATTGCACTTTCTCTCTCATTCTCACTCCTTTCCCTATCAGTGCTTCTAGGCTGGTTTTGGGCTTGAGGTGAATCGCTGCTGTATAAAAAGCTTTTCTGTACAACACACTGCTCTCTGTCCCTCTCTGCAATAGAACGCTGATGTGACTGGGAGGTGAATTGCTGCTGTAAAAAATGCTTTTCTGTGCAACACACACTGCTCTCTGTCCCTCTCTCTCTGCAATATAATGCTGTGACTGGCAACAAGATGACTGCTGATTATATAGTGCTGTGACATCACAGGGGTGACTGGCTGCTGATAGGCTGGATGCTGCATTTGATTCAGGGTCATCCTGCCTACCTGTATTCGAGCCTTCCTTGAGTTCCTTGCCTCATGTCCAGACACGTGGAACCGCCATCTTAGATGCCCTGGAGCCTGGACCACACTAAAGGGAGTTTAAAGGGGGTACTCCCATGGAAAACTTTAAAAAAAAAAATCAACTGGTGCCAGAAAGTTAAACAGATTTTTAAATCACTTCTATTAAAAAATCTTACTCCTTCCAGTACTTTTTAGGGGCTGTATACTAAAGAGAATTACAAAAAAGAAATGCATTTCCTCTGATGTCATGACCACAGTGCACTCTGCTGACCTCTGCTGTCCATTTGAAGAACTGTCTAGAGCAGCATATGTGTGCTATGGGGATTTTCTCCAGCTCTGGACAGTTCCTAAAATGGACAGCAGAGGTCAGCAGAGAGCACTGGGGTCATGACATCAGAGGAAATGCATTTCTTTTTTGGATTTATCTTTAGTATACAGCCCCTAAAAAGTACTGGAAGGATTAAGATTTTTTGAATAGAAGTGATTTATAAATCTGTTTAACTTTCTGGCACCAGTTGATTAAAAAAAAAAAAAGGTTTCCACGAGAGTACCCCTTTAATGAAGCGATTCATGCGATCAAATTGTGGCGATATTCGGATTCGTTGCAAAGCAAAAATCGTAACCAGTTTGAATTCGTCAGATTAGATTCGCTCATGCCTCGTCATGTGTCTAGTGTTTTGTGCCAGTTCTTTGTATTGGGCACACATATATAAAAGTATATAAATAAGATAACATTTAACCTCTTAGGGACGCAGGGCGTACCTGTACGCCATGCACCCGGTCCAGGTGTTTAAAACGTGGTCATGCTGTGACCCCGCATCACATCAGGTCGGTCCCGGGACCCTGGGCTATTAACCCTTCCGACACGGCGAACAAAGTTGATCACCGCATTCAAAACGAAAGTCAAAGCTTCCCGGCCGCTCAGGTGGGCTGATCGAGACTATCGTGATAAAATCGCGATGTCCCGATCAGCTAGGACGCGAGCGGAGGTCCCCTCACCTTTCTCCATCGTGTCCGATCGGTGTTTGATTGCTCTAAGCCTGAGCTACAGGCTTGAGCAATCGAGCCCCTAGAACGCTGATCCATGCAAAGCTATGGCTTTGCAGGGATCAGGGTAAAAGATCAGTGTGTGCAGTGTTATAGCCCCCTATGGGAGCTATAATACTGCAAAAAAAAAGTGAAAAAAAAAGTTAATAAAGGTAATTTAACCCCTTCCCAAATAAAAGTTTGAATCACCCCCGTTTTCCCATAAAAAAACTGTGTACATAAAAATAAAAATAGACATATGTGGTATCGACGCATACATAAATGTCCGAACTATAAAAATATATTGTAAATGAAACCGCACATTCAATGGCGTACGCGCAAAAAATTCCAAAGTCCAAAATAGCGTATTTTTGGTCACTTTTTATATAATAAAAAAATGAATAAAAGCAATCAAAAAGTCTCATCAATGCAAAAATAGTACTGATAAAAACTTCAGAACATGGCGCAAAAAATGAGCCCCCATGCCGACCCGTACGTGGAAAAATAAAAAAGTTATAGGGGTCAGAAGATGAAAATTTCAAACGAATTCATTTTCCTGCATGTAGTTATGATTTTTTTCAGAAGTACGACAAAATCAAACCTATATAAGTAGGGTATCATTTTAACCGCATGGACCTACAGAATAAAGATAAGGTGTCATTTTTACTGAAAAAGCACTGCGTAGAAACGGAAGCCCCAAAAAGTTACAAAAATGAAATTTTTTCTTCAATTTTGTTGCATATTTTTTTTTTCCGTTTTGAATCTTTTGGTAAAATAACTATTGTCACTGCAAAGTAAAATTAGTGGCGCAAAACTTAAGCCATCATATGGAATTTTATGTGCAAAATCGAAAGCGTTATGATTTTTAGAAGGTAATGAGGAAAAAATGAAAATGAAAAAACGGAAAAATGCTGAGTCCTTAAGGGGTTAAGGATTGACTCATCATTTCACGTCACGCCTATGTCGTAGAATTATGCAATGACATGGCGGCAGTATGATGTTGTTAAAGTGTACTTCAGAAGACCCCTGTCACTTTGTTATATACAACTAATAATAAATTCATGATGCATGACAACCCCTTTTAGTAATAGGCAATCCTGTGGTAGACATAGATACACTCTGTGGGGGAGATTTATCGTTAGGTGTCTATTGTAGACACAGTTCTACCCCTTTACACTGCTTGTCTATCGCACACACAGAATTTACAAAGGCTGTGCACTACTTTGATAAATCTTGGGCAAATATAGAAACGCCCCCCCCCACACACACACACACACTCTACCGTGCACTCCTTCTCTACCTCACTGGAAAAGTGGACATGGGGATTTTGTTCTATTGCTTTGAGGTCGGATTCTTTGTCCATCATAAAAAAACGCCAGAAAAACTGTCCCAGCTTTTTCCTGTGTTTTGTCCGTTTTTCTTGCATTTTTTTTTGCTGGTGAGTGGAAACCAAAAAATTTACTAAACTTTTTGTTGTTTTTTTTCTTCGAAATCCGGAGGACTATGTCAGATTTTGTGGGTTGCGACGATGAACAGCGTTTTTTTTTAAATGTCAATAAAAGGGTTAACGAGGGCTGTGGGAGGAGTGTCTTTTTAAATCAAAAGCATTTTTTCAATGTGTTTTTTTTATAATTAAATTTTCAGGGTTAGTAGTGGAAGACGTCCTGTAGACAGAATCTATTACTAGCCTGAGGCTTAGCGTTAGCCCCCAAAACAGCTAGCGCTAACCCCCAATTATTACCCCGGTACCCATCGCCACAGGGGTTCCGGAAAGAGCTGGTGCCAACAGTCCCGGAGCGTCAAAAATGGCACTCCTGGGCCTAGGCGGTAACAGTCAAGCGTTATTTAGGCTGGGGAGGGCCAGTAACACATTTTTTTTTTATTTTTTAATTTTAAAAAAAATGCATAGCGTTCCCCCTATTTTTAGTATCAGCCAGATACCAACAAAGCAGCAAAAGCCTGACATTACCATTGTTACTGGCCCTCCCCAGCCTAAATAACGCCAGCCTGTTACCGCCTAGGCCCAGGAGAGCCATTTTTGATGCTCCGGGCCTGTTGGTAGGAGGGTAATAATTGGAGTACCAGGGTAATGTGGGTACAATTTTGGGGCTAATCCTAAGCCCCGGCTTAGTAATGGATTCCGTCTATAAGACAGCTTCCACTAATAACCCTGAAAATTCTCTTATAAAAAACAAGACACATTGAAAAAAATGAATAAAAAAAAATATTCCCCCACAGCCCTCGTTAACCATTTTATTGAAATAAAAAAAATGCTGGTCATCGTCGCAGTCCACCGAATCTGACGTAGTCCTCCGCATTCACGTATCTGAAATGAGAAGAAAAGAAAAACAAGAAATATGGGTTAGTAAATATTTTTTGCTCTCCCCTGGGTAGAGCTCACATAATGCAGCGTGTTCATAAACAGGGAGCCACCAATTGTTGCTAAACTACAACTCCCATCATAGGGGGCTGTAGTTAAGCAACAGCTGGAGTCTCCCTGTTTAGGAACACACTGCCAGAAAGGCTCTGTTCCCATTATGCAAAATGCATAATGTGAACAGAGATCTGTCCCTCTGCCCTTGGACTACTACAGAGCATGTCCCATGATGGGAGTAGTTGTAGTACCGCAGCGCTGCTGAGGGATGGCACTTGCACCCCCCCCGGCTGCGGGACTTTTAGGACTACAACTCCCATCATGGACAGATGCTGTCCATGATGGGAGTTATAGTCCAGGTGCTGAGGTGCAGATCGCACCGGGTCATTCTGCAGAGACCCGCTGCAATCTGCATTTAAGTTAACAAGCCGGTGGTATATGCATCTACAATGCGCTGCTGCAAGCTTCTATATACAGCTTTCATAATTCATAATCCCCGCTGCCGGGAGAGGGGAGCTCTGATTGGTCAATAGCTATCCACCAATCAGAGCTCCCGTGTTCCGGTGGCGGGGATTATGAATTATGACAGTGTATGTGCAACCTGGCGGGCAGCGCGATGTAGACGCATGTAAGGCCAGCTTGTATAGTTAATAAATGCGGATCGCAACAGATCTCCAGAGAATGATCTGCTGCGATCCGCATTTAAATTAAAAAGCAGGCGGTACATGCGTCTACACTGCTCTCCTGTGCTCCTATATGCACTGACATAATTCATAATCCCCGCCACTGGAACACGGGAGCTCTGATTGGTGGATAGCTATTGACTAATCAGATTATTACAGTGTATATAGGAGCGCAGTGTAGCTGCATGTACCGCCGTTTTTTTAACTTAAATGTGAATCGCAGCAGATCATTCTCTGGAGATCTGTTGCGATCCGCATTTATTAACTATACAAACCGGCGGTACATGTGTCTACACTGCGCTGCAGCCAGCTTCTGTGTACACTGTAATAATTCATAATCCCCACTGGAAAAGGGAGCTCTGATTGGTGGATAGCTATTGACCAATCAGAGCTCCCCTTTCCCGGCAGCGGGGATTAAGAATTATGACAGTGTAGATAGAAGCCGGTGGCAGCGCAGTGTAGACACGTACCACCGGCTTGTTATCTTAATATATGTGGATCGCAGCGGGTCTCTGCAGAATAACCCAGTGCGATCTGCACCTCTGCCCCTGGACTATAACTCCCATCATGGGCAGAGTCTGTCCATCATGGGAGTAGTAGTCCTAAAAGTCCCGCAGCCGGGGGATGTGCAAGTGCCATCCCTCAGCGCTGTGGTACTACAACTATTCCCATCATGGGACAGACTCTGTCCCATGATAGGAGAAGTAGTCCAAGGGCAGA
The DNA here is from genome assembly GCF_029499605.1 of Hyla sarda. NCBI lineage: Eukaryota > Metazoa > Chordata > Amphibia > Anura > Hylidae > Hyla > Hyla sarda. The sequence continues at coordinate 207,428,383 of NC_079194.1, read as the reverse complement.
GGGGCAGATCACTCTCCTGCGATCCGCATTTATTAACTATACAAGCCGGCGATACATGCGTATACACTGCGCTGCCGTGGGCTCCTATATACAGTTCTTATAATTCATAATCCCCGCTGGGAGAGGGGAGCTCTGATTGGTGGATAGCTATTGACCAATCAGAGCTCCCGTATTCTGGCGGCGGGGATTATGAATTATGACAGTGTATACAGGAGCAGTGGGCAGCACAGTGTAGCCGCATGTACCGCCGGCTTGAATAGTTAATAAATTTGGATCGCAGTGGGTCTCTGGGTAATGACCTGCTGCGATCTGCACCTCTGCCCCTGGACTACAACTCCCATCATGGGCAGAGTCTGTCCATGATGGGAGTTGCAGTCCTTACTGTGTCAAAATAGACACTTTGGTACATGTCCTCCAAGGTGGTGTATATTTGCGCAAGAAAATGCCGTTTGTGCATTTTTTTTCCGCAAAAAAACCCCACAATTAGTAAATTTGATTCTACAGTAGAAAGTGCTCTGTGGTAAACTTAACTATAGACAAGGAGATGAAAAATTATATCAAAATTTGCGCAAAAAAAAGATGCAAAAAACACTTGTGGAAATTTTTGCAGAAAAATTATGGACACAGAACAGCTCTATATATATATAATGATAAATCCCCCCCCCCATGTGTTTAGTATATATGGAAATGCTTTAGTAGGATATGGTATTACAATAAAAGAACAACTGAGGAACAACTAAGCAGCACATTAAGTCGCATGCCTACCTGCTGTTTCACATGCTTGCTCTTTTTTTCAATATGTGACAGATAACTGCTGCAGAAAGAAACGGGCAGAACCATCTAACAATCTCCATGACAGCGTAACAATACAATTTTCTATGTATGATAATTTACCTAACTCCTTAAGGACTCAGTCCATTTTGGCCTTAAAGGGGTAATCCGGTGGAAATTATTATTTTTTAAATCTACTGGTGCCAGAAAGTTTAACAAATTTGTAAATGACTTCTATTAAAACATCTTTACCCTTCCAGTACTTTTTAGCAGCTGTATGCTACAGAGGAAATTATTTACTTTTTGAATTTCTTTTTTGTCGTGTCAGGATCTGTCCAGAGCAGCAAAGGTTTGCAATGGGAATTTTCTCCTGCTCCTTACAGTTCCTGATACGGGCATCAGGTGTCAGCAGAGAGCACTGTGGACAAGACAAAAAAGAAATTAAAAAAGAAAAGAATTTCCTCTGTAGCATACAGCTCCTAAAAAGTACTGGAAGGGTAAAGATTTTTTAATAGAAGTCATTTACAAATATGTTTATTTTCAGGCACCAGTTGATTTAAAAAAATATATATATGTTTTCCACCGGAGTACCCCTTTAATTAACTCCTTGGGGACGGAGACCATTATAACCCTGAGGACGGGAGCATTTTTTGCAATTCTGACCACTGTCACTTTAAGCATTAATAACTCTTGGATGCTTTTACTTTTCATTCTGATTCCGAGATTGTTTTTTCGTGACATATTCTACTTTATGTTAGTGGTAAATTTTTGTCGATACTTGCATCATTTCTTGGTGAAAAATTCCAACATTTTATGAAAAAATTGAAAATTTTGCATTTTTCTAACTTTGAAGCTCTCTGCTTGTAAGGAAAATAAACATTCTAAATAAATAATATTTTGATTCACATAAACAATATGTCTACTTTATGTTTGCATCATAAAGTTGACGTGTTTTTACTTTTGGAAAACATCAGAGGGCTTAAAAGTTCAGAAGTAATTTTCCAATTTTTCACAAAATTTTCAAAATCGGAATTTTTTAGGGGCCAGTTCAGTTTTGAAGTGGATTTGAAGGGCCTTCATATTAGAAATACCCCATAAATTACCCCATTATAAAAACTACACCCCTCAAAGTATTCAAAATGACATTCAGTATGTTTGTTAACCCTTTAGGTGTTTCACAGGAATAGCAGCAAAGTGAAGGAGAAAATTCAAAATCTTAATTTTTTACACTCGCATGTTCTTGTAGACCCAGTTTTTGAAATTTTACAAGGGGTAAAAGGAGAAAAAGCCCCCCAAAATTTGTAACCCAATTTCTCTCGATTATGGAAATACCTCATATGCGTATGTCAAGTGTTCGGCAGGCGCAGTAGAGGGCTCAGAAGGGAAGGAGCGACAATGGGATTTTGGAGAGTGAGTTTTGCTGAAATGGTTTTTGGGGGCATGTCGCATTTAGGAAGCCCCTATGGTGCCAGAACAGCAAAAAAAAACACATGGCATACTATTTTGGAAACTAAACCCCTCAAGGCACGTAACAAGGGGTCCTGTGAGCCTTAACACCCCACAGGTGTTTGACGACTTTTCGTTAAATTCGGATGTGTAAATGAAAAATAACAAATTTTCACTAAAGACCAGGTTTTTCCCCCAACTTTACCATTTCTACGAAGGGTAATGGGAGAAAAATCCCCCCAAAATTTGTAACACAATTTCTCCCGAGTACGGAGATACCCCATATGTGGCCCTAAACTGTTGCCTTGAAATACGATAGGGCTCTGAAGTGAGAGAGCGCCATGCGCATTTGAGGCATAAATTAGTAATTTATGGGGGTGGACCCGGTTACAAGGATGGGACTTGTCTCCCCCAAAACCCTACAGCAGTGTCTCCCACAGGGTGCCTCCAGCTGCTGCAAGACTCCCAGTCTGCCAGGACAGTCTATGGCTGTCCGGCAACATTGGGAGTTGTGGTTTTGCCACAGCTGGAGGCGCCGTTTAGGAAACACTGCCGTATGAGACGTTTTTCATTTTTATTGGGGGGGGGGGGGCGATGTGTAAGGGGGTGTATGTGTAGTGTTTTACTTTTTATTATTTGTTAGTGTAGTGTAGTGTTTTTAGGGTACATTCACACAGGCGGGGGTTCACAATAAGTTTCCTTGAAGGAAACCCACTGTAAACAACCCGCCCGTGTGAATGTACCCTAAAAACACTACACTACACCCCACACCTTCAGCTGTGGCAAAATGACAACTCCCAGAATGCACTGACAGACCGTACATGCTGGGAGTTGTAGTTTTACAACAGCTGTAGGCACACTGGTGGGGAACCACTGAGTTAGAAAACAGACTAGCTCAGTGATTCCAACCCATGTGCCTCCAGCTGTTGCAAGACTACAACTTTCAGCATGTACGGTCTGTCAGTGCACTCTGGGAGTTGTAGTTTTGCAACAGCTGGAGGCACACGGGTTGGAACCACTGAGTTAGGAAACAGACTATACCTCAGTGTTTCCCAACCAGTGTGCCTACAGCTGTTGCAAAACTACAATTCCCAGCATGCCCGTACAGTAAGGGATGCTGGGCGTGTAGTTCTGCAATATCTGGCCCTTCAGATGTTGCAGAACTACAACTCCCAGCATTCCTGGACAGTCTGGGCATGCTAGGAGTTGTAGTTATGCAATAAGTGGGGAAGAACAGTGGCCTCCAAACTGTAGCCCTCCAGATGTTGCAAAACTACAACTCCAAGCATGCCCAGACTGTCCAGCATGCTGGGAGTTGTAGTTCTGCAACATCTGAAGGGCCAAATATTGCAGAACTACACGCCCAGCATCCCTGACTGTCTGGGCATGCTGGGAGTTGTAGTTTTGCAACATCTGGAGGGCTACAGTTTGGAGACCACCATATAGTCGTCTCCAAACTGTGCCACTTCAGATGTTGCAAAACTACAACTCCTAGCATGCCCAGACAGTCAGTGCATGCTGGGAGTTGTAGTTTTGCAACATCTGGAGGACTACAGTTTAGAGACCACTACACAGTGGTCTCTAAACTGTGACCCTCCAGATGTTGCAAAACTACAACTCCCAGCATGCCCGGACAGCCTTTGGCTGTGTGGGCATGCTGGGAGTTGTAGTTTTGCAGCTTTTAGAAGGCCACAGTGAAGATCACTTATCGCGATCTTCGCTGCAGCCTTCTCAGCCGCACTTTCCGGCCGCCGCTCCTCCTGCTCGCGCCGCTGCTCCGGGATGCCGCCTCCTCCGCCTCCTCCGGTCCGGGTAAGCCGGGCCATGTCCCCCACCTCACTGCCCGTGTTCCCCCCCACTCTGTACCGACTTCGATCGGTGCGCAGAGCGGGGGGAAATGAACTGTAACCAATCGTACTTTGTAATGAAATGACATCACTTATTTTATAACAATCTGCGGCAAAAAAAATAAAAAATTTGTGGGGTGAAAAAAATGCCATTTTGTAACTTTTAAGGGCTTCTGTTTCTACGCAGTACAATTTTCTGTAAACATGACACCTTATCTTTATTCTGTAGGTCCACACGGTTACAAGGATATTAAATTTGTGTAGGTTTTATTTCCTTTTATTTAAAAAAAAATGATAATGTGCACAAAAATTTGTATGTTTAAAATTGTCATCTTCTGACCCCTATAACTTTTTAAATTTTTCCACATATAGGGCTATATGAATGCTGATTTTTTGATCTGTGGTCTGTAGTTTTTATCGGTGCCATTTCGGTTTTGATGGGACTATAATTTTTTTATGGTGTATGAAATGATCGAAAATGCACTTTGGACTTTGGAATTTTTTTTATGTGTACACCAGCGTCCGTGCAGTTTAACTAGCCTTATATTTTATTATTTCGAACATTTACACACATGGCGATACCACACATGTTTATGTTTATTTTTTATTACATTATTTTACTTAAAAAAATGGGAAAAGGGAGGTGATTCAAACTTTTATTAGGGGAGGGTCTTATTAACATTTAAAAATATATATATTTTTACACTTTTTATATTTTTTTTAGTCCCTATAGGAGGCTGTACCATGCAATCTCTTGATTGCATACACTGTTCATTGCTGAGCTTTGGCTCAGCATTGAGCAGTGTCATTGGTGCTCTGCTGCTCTGGCCTGCCATGGCTTGCTCTTGCTGGGAGCATCAGAGGACTGATTGGATGGCAAAGGGGGCAGGTAATGACCCTCCCGCTGTCCTCTCAGCTAATCAAGACATCGCCATTTCACCGTGATGGTCCCCGATCAGCTCCGATGAGCTGCGGGGATCATTTTTTCAACAATGAACTTTGCCGCAATGAACTTTGATCACTGCATCTAAAGGGTAAACCGATCGGTGATGTCCAGCATTAACCCTGGGTCCTGGCTGCTGATAGCAACTGGGACCCATCGGTATGAAACATGCTCAGCTCTCGTGAACACGCTTTAAACCCCAGTAACAGAACCACTCTTTAAACCCCAGTACCAGTACAGGAACGCCCTACATCCTTAAGTACCAGCACACAAGGGCATATCCAAATGTGCTGCATCCTTAACAGGTTAATAGTCAGGAAGGTAATGGGTCACAGACTGACTTTGCAGGGATCAGGGTAAAAGATCAGTGTGTGCAGTGTTATAGCCCCTATTAGAGCTATAACACTGCAAAAAAAAAAAGAAAAGTAAAAAAGAAAAAGTTAATAAAGTTCATTTAACCCCTTCCCTAATAAAAGTTTGAATCACCCGACTTTTCCCATTAAAAAAATGTGTAAATAAAAATAAACATATGTGGTATCGCCGCATGCATAAATGTCCAAACAATAAAAATATATTGTTAATTAAACCGCACGGTCAATGGCGTATGCACAAAAAAATTCCAAAGTCCAAAAGAGTGTATTTTTGGTCACTTTTTATATCATTAAAAAATGAATATAAAATTATCAAAAAGTCCGATCAATGCAAAAATGGTACCGATAAAAACTTCAGAACACGGCGCAAAAAGGAGCCTTCATACCAGCCCGTAGGTGGAAAAATAAAAAGTTAGAGGGGTCAGAAGATGACAATTTTAAACGTATAAATTTTCCTGCATGTAGTTATGATTTTTTTCAGAAGTACGACAAAATCAAACCTATATAAGTAGGGTATCATTTTAACCATATGGACCTACAGAATAAAGATAAGGTGTCATTTTTACCGATAAATGCACTGCGTAGAAACGGAAGCCCCAGAATTTACTAAATGAAATTTTTTCTTCAATTTTGTCGCACAATGAATTTTCTTTCCCTTTTGCCGTGGATTTTTTGGTAAAATGACTAACGTCACTGGAAAGAAGAATTGGTGGCGCAAAAAATAAGCCATCATATGGAATTTTATGTGCAAAATTGAAAGCGTTATGATTTTTAGAAGGTGATGAGGAAAAAAATGAAGATGCAAAAATGGAAAAACAGAGTCCTTAAAGGAGTAGTCCAGTGGTGACTCAGTGGTGAGCAACTTATCCCCTATCCCCTAAGTTGCAGATCGCGGGGGGTCCGACCGCTGGGGCCCCCTGCGATCTTCTCTACGGAGCCCCGACAGCCCGCGGGAAGGGGGCGTGTCGACCTCCGCACGAGGCGGCGGCCGACACGCCCCCTCAATACAACTCTATGGCAGAGCCGAAGCGCTGCCTTCGGCAATCTCCGGCTGTGCCATTGAGATGTATTGAGGGGGCGTGTCGGCCGCCGCTCCGTGCGGGGGTCGACACCCGCTATCTGGTCGAAGAGCCTGGCCCCCATACAGAGAGATCGCAGGGGGCCCCAGCGATCGGACCCCCCGCGATCTCAAACTTATCCCCTATCCTTAGGATAGGGGATAAGTTTTTCACCACTGGACTACCCCTTTAAGGGGTTAAAACATGCCCCTTCCCTTGTGGCGTCCTTGGTGGCTAATTACTTTGTCTACCCCCTTGTCCTAGCCCAGAATTGGGAACTTTTTGTGGAATTTATACATATCTGTATTATAATACAATAACGCTCATCAGCCCAGATTTATCAAATTTTTTTTTTCTCAAACAGTTGGCGACCAATTTTAGCTCATTTTGAGAAATTAAAGCTGAACTGTGATTTGCTGCTATCTGTCTAAGGCTAAACTTAGATATATGAATAATCCTGGGCCATCATGTCCTATCTACAAAGTAAGAAAACGGTCCAGCACAGGTTTGCAGGTAAAAAACAGCTTCTTCTTTTATTGGGTCAGTTCCGACAAGACAAATAAGCCAATTTGGCTTATTTGTCTTGTCGGAACTGACCCAATAAAAGAAGAAGCTGTTTTTTACCTGCAAACCTGTGCTGGACCGTTTTCTTACTTTGTGCATACATCCGGTCAGGGAAGCTGCTGATCAGGCCCGCGCACAGGTGCAGGGAGGAGGAGGTGAGCTGTTGTTCTGATTCACTCATCATGTCCTATCTAGTTATTTGCACTTTTATGATACTTATAGGGGTACTCTGGGGAATTAAACCCACAGCCCATCCTTTCTCTCTCACCAACCTATTTATTTGTCTAAATATCATTCATTATCTATATAGAGCAATATCCCTCTTTCAGCGGTGATCTACATGCAGGAAGTGAGAGAAAGACATCATTATCTGATCCTGCTTTTCTCACTGAGACTAGCCCCCACCCTTCTGCAAGTCAAATATCACTTGATTTCAGTCTTCACAGCCACACCTCCCCTCCCTCTCCCTGTATGAGGATTTTGCCGGCAGAGAAGTCTCCTCAGCACATAACGCTGCTCTTTTCCTGCTGTAGATCATATCACTGACTGCTGCCGTTCAAAGCATAGCATGATTTATTGCTGGGGGGAAGGATTGTTTGAAAGAAAAGACAGGTAGTGTGTGCTGCTGACAACACAGCATGCACACAGATAGTAAGAGCAATTACACAGAGCTGCACTGACTGCTGGGAGTTGTAGTTTAGGCTGCAAAAGAAGATTTAGGAGACAACAGGGGCCAAAGGAGCTGCCACAGATTTTTGTGGTGGCTTTGGGGCATTTTTATTTTCTTTTTCTTTCCCGGAGCACCCCTTTATGGGTGGTTATCACTTCCTGGGTAGATTGAATGATGACTTAGATGCACATTACTGCAACTCTCTCTTTTCAAGTCATTTGGAGTTAAGATCCCATGTTTTTATGAGCATGATCAAAAATTAAGGATTTGAAAGAACCTGTGAGGCAAATGGCAACAGATATTATCCAGATTGATATGGAAAATAGAGTGAAGAGAAATAATATTGAGCTGACTGTTTTGGTCAGTTCTTAATTGTCAGAAGTTCTCTCAATGATATGGTTATTCTGGGATCTCTGGCAGCTGGGACCCCTGAAGACCAGATCTAATGTGGAGAAACAAGGCAGCAAGTGTTTCTCTGCAACACCACCATAGGAAGAGTAAAGCAATAAAATCAATATATTGTCCATACAAAACACAGCCATGCTGGGTCCTCCAGAGAGAAAGAGATTTTTTTTGTAGCCACTTTTTTATTACTCAGAATTCCCTTCTTGGATATTTAACCCTTTAATGCAAAGACAACACAGGGTATACCTATACACCCTTGCTTCTGTGGCTTAACGCCCAAGGACGTACATGTATGCCCTGGAACAATAAGTTTCTATGAAGCAAGCGCACTTGCTTCATAGGTGGTGAGTGATGGTGTCAGAAGCCAAGACCTCATTGCTAGTGATGGGCCGCAGTGATCCCTCCACTGCTGGTCTTTAACACTTTAGATGCTGTGATTAATGCTGATCACATTGTCTCGAAATAAATGACAAATGACAGGTTGTTCAATGTTTTTTTTTACCCCCCCCCCCCCCCTCCCACAACACAATTGTGGGGTCTGATGAAAAGGTCACATCTAAACAAAAATAGTACAGACAAAAACTGAAGATCACAGGGCAAGAAAATGAGCCCTCATACCGCACCAGATACTAAAAAAATAAAAAGGTATAGGGGACAGAATAGGGCACTTTTGAGCATTATTATTTAGTTGACTTTTTTTTTAAAGAAAAAAAAGAAAAACTATTGACCTACAGAATAAAGAGAATATGCCATGTTTGCTAAAATGTGGTCTTTTTTTTAATTTCCCTACACAAAAAAAATTATTTATAATTTTATGGTAAACTGAAAAGTATCATTGCAAAGTTCAATTGGTTGTGGGGAAAAAAAAACCTTATACAGTGGTCCCTCAACATGCGATGGTAATTCGTTCCAAACGACCCATCGTTTGTCGAATCCATTGTATGTTGAGGGATCCGTGCAATGTAAAGTATAGGAAGCTGTACTCACCAGTCCCCGCCACTCCGGACCAGGTCCTCACCACTCCCGATGCTGTCCAAGGGGCTCCCGATGCTGTCCCGCTGCTTCAGTGTCTTCTTCGCGATCCTCCGGCTTCGTCCGCATCTTCTGCAGGGTCCGGGCCTCTCTTTCTGGTGACGTTATTACGCTGCTGCGCCGGCGCAGCATGCATAGTGACGTAATAACGACGCCAGAAAGCGAAGCCCGGACCCTGGAGAAGATGCAGAACATGCCGGAGGATCGCGAAGTGGACCCGGAGCAGCGGGAATAGGTGAGCGAACCTGCCCGAGATGCTTAAACTGCTATCCGACAGCAGCTTAAGCATTTTGCGCTGTCGGATAGCAGTTAATGCGATGGCCCCAACATATAAAAGCATCGTATGTCGATGCTGACATCGACATGCGATGGCCTCTGAGAGGCCATCGTATGTCGATTTTATCATATTTCGGGGCCATCGCAGGTCGGGGGGTTACTGTATGTGTCTGTAGATTGGAAAATAGAAGAGTGAGGAGGAAAAAATGAAAAGGTAAAAATAACAATACAACCTTGTTTAGCCCTTAGGGACAAGACCAATTTTCCTTTTTTGTTATTTTTACAGGGGGAGTTGATTAGGACCTTTGTGATTATCATAGCTAGGTAATCTTTAAAGTGTCCTTTTGATGTGTCCTGGAGACATTTCGAAAGCTTAAATCAGTCAGGGTTTGGGAGTTCAGACCTTGACCGATTGATGGAAGTTACAGGGAGAAGCATGTAGTACTTCTCAGCCAACTTTTGTAAGTTAAGATAGTTCTATAGATATACATTAGAAGTTTGCCTCAGTCCTATGCATAAAGCTGGGAGAGAAGACACTTAAAGGGGTACTCCGGTGGAAAACATTTTTTTTTTTTAAATCAACTGGTGCCAGAAAGTTAAACAGATTTGTGAATTACTTCTATTAAAAAATCTTTACCCTTCTAGTACCTTTTAGCACCTGCATGCTACAAAGGAAATTCTTTTGTTTTTGATTTTCTTTTTTTGTCTTTTCCACAGTGCTCTCTGCTGACACTTGATGCCCCTATCAGGAAGTGTCCAAAGCAGGAGAAAATCCCCATTGCAAACATATGCTGTTCTGGGCAGTTCCTGACATGGACAGAGGTGTCAGCAGAGAGCACTGTGGACAAGACAAAAAAGAAATTCAAAAAGAAAATTATTTCCTCTGTAGCATACAGATGCTAAAAAGTACTGGAAGGGTAAATATCTTTTCATAGAAGTCATTTACAAATCTGTTTAACTTTCTGGCACCAGTTGATTTTAAAAATGTTTTCCACCGGAGTATCCCTTTAACATGCACTTCTTTGGCTTGTTCTGGTAATCAGTCAGGGTCCAAACACCCAGACCCCAATCGATCAATACTTTTGACATGTCTTTAGGACATGTCAAAAGTTCTTTTTAAAGTGAAAACTTCTTAAATTTTTTTTTTTTTAAAGCTTAGGTATATTTAAACAGCCAGACAGTAGACAGACATGGTGACCATGTCAAATATTGGGTATTCATGATGATGCCAGAAGTTGCCCTGTAAAGTACTATGTTCAGTACCTAGAGTTTCTCCTATCTCAACTGTCTCCCATCAGAGCTGTGCACCCATCAGTGACTACATTGGCACAAAACTAACTAACTAACTAACTAACTAACTAACTAACTAACAGAAAGCAGAGATTTTGAATTGGCAGATAAAGTAAGTATTAACCTTGCATTGTTTTTCATTTTAAATTGTGTGTTTTTTTAATGTAAAAACATTCACTTTATTTACATAAAACCAGAAACTGCCTTTAACCTTGGTAGTGACTTCTACAATGCAGCAACTAGGATAACATTTTAGCCTGTAAGAGGAGTTAAAGCCTATGTGTCTTCCAGGGAATCTGGACGCGTTGCCATGGCCATGATAATAAAATGGAAATGGTTTTAAAGCCTGCTTAGTGTTGCATTCATGAATCATGCATTTGTAACTTTAGTTGTGTCTTAACACCTGTGTGGATGACTCCACTGAATATCTTTGCACCTTCTAGAAAGCCATTACTGCAAATGATAAAGCAAAGGGAACACATTTTCTGTTGAGGTCAATGAAAGAACTGGGAGAACAAGTGAGATAATTAGTAAAGTAACAGAAAAGTGACCTCTGTTCATAGTGTACACACACATCTCACGTTGTCTCTCTGCTCCGTGATACGTGATGTTTTAACAGCTGCTGAAATATAGAATATATGAAAAGTTGCAATTGAACTAAAATGTCAGATTAATCCAGCTGCTTATGCCATTTCTAGGTCTGTGTGTTTCACACTTTATATTCAGTGCAATGTGATTATCATGCTGCTCTTAGTCAAATCAAGAAAGTGTGACAACGTTAAACATTGTCATGACATTATTGCAATTCTTAATAAGTAACATTCAGTGACAAACATTTGTAAGTGAATTTAAAGTTCCAACTTCAAAGCAATGAATTCCTAATCCAACACACCAAAATGGTTTAAAGGAGTAATCCTAAAATTATAATTTACCCTATCAGACATAGGATAGACTACTGGGATTTTCACAGATCACAAGGGCAAGGGTCCCTTGTCTTTCAAGTATTGTGAGATGCAGCAATCATGGATTACTGCCACTCCATTCACTTTCTATGCTCCATTCACTTTCAGTGCTCAGCTATCTTCAGGAGTCACATAGCATTTCCCGCTGTTGGGACCCCCAACAATAAACTTCTCTAGTTGATCCCCTTTAAAAGAAGAAAGTTTTGTTTACATAATTCAACTGCAAATTTCTTTGTACACAGTGGAAAACATGCTTGGTGGATACCACTTTAAATTACTAAATCTTAAGGTACAATACAAAAGGTGGCACTGTTATTTAAATCCTTTGGATAGGGGATAAGATGCCTGATTGCGGGGGTCCCGCCACTGGAGACCCCCCGTGATCTTGCATACAGCACCCCGTTATAATCAGTCCCCGAAGCATGTTCGCTCCGGGTCTGATTATTGGTGATCACGGGGGCCGGAGCATTGTGACATCATGGCCCCGCCCCTGTGTGATGTCACGCTCTGCCCCCTTAATGCAAGCCTATGGGAGGGGGCTTGGCAGATGACCGATAACACTGATCAGTGCTATGCCCTATGCCTAGCACTGAACAATATTAGCAATCAAATGATTGCTATAAATAGTTCCCTATGGGGACTATCAAAGTGTAAAACTAAAAGTAAACAAAGTAAAAAGAAAATGTGAAAAATCCCCTCCCCCAATAAAAATGTTAATTGTCCCATTTTCCCCATTTCACCCCCAAAAAGTGTACAACATTTTTTTTATAAACATATTTGGCATCGCCGCGTGCATAAATATCTGAACTTTTAAAATATAATGGTAATGATACCATACGGTGAATGGCATGAAAGTAAAAACAAAAGTCCAAAATTGATGCTTTTTTATAACACTATGGATGCAGGCTACTAACATGCTGCTTTTTTTTTTTTTTATAACATTTTATTCCCAAAAAAAATTGATAAAAAATGTATAAAAAGTTTTATGTATGCACAAAAAACAAGCCCTCATACTAGTCTGTGGATAAAAATATAAAAGAGTTATGATTTTTTGAAGGCAAGTGCTTAAAGGATTAAAGGAAAACTGTCAGTAAAGTCCCCCGCACTAACCAGAGGTTACAAGGCACCTTCTGGAACTCTGACGTCAGCACCTCCCATCCGCCGCACCGCCCGGCTTTTGAATATTCATTCCCTCCCTCCGACTGTCCCCCTCCTCCCCGCTCTGTACTGGACTCCACTGCCTGCATCCACTATGGGGCTATGGATCCCAAAAAATTTGATAAAAAATGTATTAAAAGTTTTATATATGCAAATATGGTATCAATCAAAAGTACAGATCATGGCGCAAAAAGATAGCCCCCATACGGAAAAATGAAAAAGCTATAGGTCTTCAAAATAGAGGGATTTTAAATGTACTAATTTGGTTACAAAGTTTGCAATTTTTTTTAAGTGCAACAGTAATAGAAAAGTATGTAATCATGGTTTCATTTTAAAAGTATTGGCCCAAAGAATAAAGAACGTATGTAATTTTTACCGTAAATTGTACGGTGTGAAAACGAAACCTTTCAAAATTTGCAAAATTGTGGTTTTCTTTTTGATTTTCCCACACAAATAGTATTTTTTTTTGGTTGCGCCATAAATTTTATGGTAAAATGAGTGATGGCATTATAGTGGACAACTGGTTGCACAAAAAACAAGCCCTCATACTAGTCTGTGGATGAAAATATAAAAGAGTTATGATTTTTCTTAAAGGATTAAAGAAAAACTGTCAGTAAAGTCCATCCGTACTAACCAGAGGTACTGGCTGGTAGTGTGGGGGATGCTGATCAATATGCTTCCTACCATCCATCCCGCCATTCTCCTGTTATCTTCATTTTTCTAAATATAGAAAAGAGCTACTAACTGGCATGGGCAGGGTTACAAGGCACCTTCTGGCACTCTGACGTCAGCGCTTCTCGTCCGCCGCATCGCCCGACTTATTAATATTCATTCCCTCTCTCCGACTGTTCCCATCCTCCCCGCTCTGTACTGGACTCTAGTGCCTGCATCCACTAGGGATGCAGGCTACTAACATGCCTGCTTTCATTTTATTCAACAAATAATACACTGCTGTAAAAAATAAAGGGAACACTAAGATAACACATCCTAGATCTGAATGAATGAAATAATCGTATGAAATACTTTCGTCTTTACATAGTTGAATGTGCTGACAACAAAATCACACAAACATTATCAATGGAAATGAAATTTATTAACCCATGGAGGTCTGGATATAGAGTCACACTCAAAATCAAAGTGGAAAATCACACTACAGGCTGATCCAACTTTGATGTAATGTCCTTTAAAACAAGTCAAAATGAGGCTCAGTAGCGTGTGTGGCCTCCACGTGCCCGTATGACCTCCATACAATGTCTGGGCATGCTCCTGATGAGGTGGCGGATGGTCTCCTGAGGGATGTCCTCCCAGACCTACACTAAAGCATCCGCCAACTCCTGGACAGTCTGTGGTACAACGTGGCATTGGTGGATGGAGTGGGACATGATGTCCCAGATGTGCTCAATCGGATTCAGGTCCGGGGAACAGGCGGGACAGTCAATAGCATAAATGCCTTCCTGTTGCAGGAACTGCTGACACACTCCAGCCACATGAGGTTTAGCATTGTCTTGCATTAGTAGGAACCCTGGGCCAACCGCACCAGCATATGGTCTCACAAGGGGTCTGAGGATCTAATCTCGCTACCTAATAGCAGTCAGACTACCTCTTGCAAGCACATGGAGGGCTGTGAGGGGCCCCCAAAGAAATGCCACCCCACACCATTACTGACCCACTGCTAAACCGGTCATGCTGGAGAATGTTGCAGGCAGCAGAACATTCTCCACGGCATCTCCAGACTCTGTCACATCTGTCACATGTACTCAGGGTGAACCTGCTTTAATCTGTGAAGAGCACAGGGCGCCAGTGCCAATGTTGGTATTCTCTGGCAAATGCCAAACATCCTGCACAGTGTTGGGCTGTAAGCACAACCCCCACTTGTGGACGTTGGGCCCTCATACCACCCTCATAGAGTCTGTTTCTGACTGTTTGAGTGGACCCATACACATTTGTGGCCTGCTGGAGGTTATTTTGCAGGGCTCTGGCAGTGCTCCTCCTGCTCCTCCTTGCACAAAGGCGGAGGTAGCGGTCCTGCTGCTGGGTTGTTGCCCTCCTACGGCCTCCTCCACGTCTTCTGATGTACTGGCCTGTCTCCTGGTAGCGCCTCCATGCTCTGGACACTACACTGACAGACACAGCAAACCTTCTTGCCACAGCTCGCATTGATGTGCCATCCTGGATGGGCTGCACTACCTGAACCACTTGAGTGGGCATCTCATGCTACCGTCTCATGCTACCACCAGAATGAAAGCACCGCCAGCATTCAAAAGTTTCCAAAACATCAGCCAGGAAGCATAGGAACTGAGAAGTGGTCTGTGTTCACCACCTGCAGAACCACTCCTTTATTGGGGGTGTCTTGCTAATTGCCTATTATTTCCACCTGTTGTCTGTTCCATTTGCACAACAGCATGTGAAATTGATTGTCAGTCAGTGTTGCTTCCTGACTGGACAGTGTGATTTCATAGAAGTGTGATTGACTTGGAGTTACATTGTGTTGTTTAAGTGTTCCTTTTATTTTTTTGAGTAGTGTATATGTAACTTGCCCTGTAAATAAACATATTTGCCATATAGTGTGTAGTTAGCTTTTGCAAAACTACAACTCCCAGCATGCCCAAACAGCAAACTGATGTGTGGACATGCTGGGATTTCTACTTTCACAAAAGCTAACTACACACTATATGGCAAATATCTTTATTTACAGGAACAGTTACAGGGTAATATATTATTTGTTGAATAAAATGAAGGCAGGCATGTTAGTAGCCTGCATCCATAGTGGATGCAGGCAGTGGAGTCCAGTACAGAGCGGGCAGGAGGGGGACAGTCAGAGGGAATGACTATTTATAAGCCGACATTGCGGCGGACGAGAGTCGCAGATGTCAGAGTGCCAAAAGGTTCCTTGTAACCCCGCCTGTGCCAGTTAGCAGCTTATTTGCATATCTAGAAAAATTAAGATAATGGGAGAATGGCAGGACAGATCCGGGCATGGTTGGAAGCAAATTGATCAACGTCCTTCACACTACCAGTCAGTACCTCTGGTTAGTGTGGGGGGACTTTACTGACAGTTTTCCTTTAAATGAAGCGGTCATCGGTATCCAATCCCCGGGAAAGGAATCCTCAAAAGCAGAGATTTTGGATAACCACTTTTAAGGTCTACTGAACAAGTTGCAGGATGAAAATAAACAGGTAACAGTTAAGATGATGTTGGCATGGTTTGGGTAATCTGGTTACAGTAGTGCAGATGAGCTTGGTAAGCAGCCACAGTTGCAATCTGGTAGAAAAGATGGGACTCTAGACTTTATGTTGACTTGGCATATACTTGACTGATCCTGACTTGTAATTACTGGACATGTTTAACAGACTAGTTTTAGCATTCCATGTGCTCAATTTGTGGGTTCAGTGGCTTTCAGAGTAATAGAAAATGTAATAGAAACATTTTTATATTAACAATAATCCTGAGATTTTGGTCAGAGACAGACAAATTGGGGACAGCAACCACCCAAACAGAGTTCAGGTAGAAAAGGCATTCCTGGGACACCATAAAAGTACTTCCCAATGTGTAACAGTAAATGGTCTCCAGTCACTCAAACCTCAAGGGCTCTACTATATTGCTGTACCTCAGTTTGGATTTGTCTTAAGTTAAAGCTCCCTGCTTGTCCCCTACAGGGTTTTTCTATAACAATTCCCAACTGGACCAGCTAAAGTTTTTTCCTCAATAGAACCTACGCATTGCCTACCAGGTTCACTTCGTTTTCACAGCCTCACAGCCTCACCTCTCCCCTCCCCCCCCCCCATATCTCCCTCCCTCCCTCTCTCTCTCTCTCTCTCTCTCTCTCTCTCTCACGGTATATATACGGTATATATATATATATATATATATATATTTTTTTTTTTTTTCGGAGAAACACGGTATATATATATATATATATATATATATATATATATATATATATATATATAAAGGTTTTGCCTGGAATACCCCTTTAACCTCCCAGTCACATTCTACCGCAATGTATTACAGAGAGGGGCATAGACCTGTGTGTTGCCTCATACATTTGAACAAGCTGCCTTAGCATCATAGACCTTAGCAGAAGATAGAGGAATACTTTTCAGGGCAATTATGTGTTTTTGTTCCACAACAAATGGTCTGCTGGTTACACTAGTCTGTAGACATTTTAATGCCTAGGAGACCATTCCTAATAGTCTTTGAGAGAGTGGAATTTTGTGTTAAGGACACAGCGACTGTACGCTGCAGCACTGTTGTGTCCTCCTGGTTTTGTGCAAAAATAAGTTTTTTTAAGCATACTGTGGCGCATTTTTCTGCCCTCATAAGTGCATACCACATACCTACATAGAAGAAGTGTACTATTTTGTACCTGTTAATCTGTCAAGGGCCCAGATACTGTTAAAGTCCAGGCAAAAGTTATCACCGGCTGGTGTTTTCCTCCAATAATTTTTTTTTTTATGTACTGTAGCACATTTTTCTGTACTGTAGCACAATGTACTGTAGCACCTCATAAGTGCATACCCCATACCTACATCTAATTTGTGTACTATTTTGTACCTGTTAATCTGTCAATGGCCTAGATACTGTGAAAGTTCAGGCAAAAGTAATCACCGGCTGGTGTTTTACTCCAATACATTATTTTTAAGCGTACTGTAGCATATTTTTCTGCCCTCATAAGTGAATAGACATACCTACATCTAAGTAGTGTACTATTTTGTACCTGTTAATCTGTCAAGGGCCTAGATACCGTAAAAGTCCAGGCAAAAGTAATCACAGGCTGGTGTTGTACTAAAATACTTTTTTTTGAGCGTATTGTAGCCCATTTTTCTGCCCTCATAAGTGCATACCAAGGGCCGTCAAGGGCCTAGATACTGTGAAAGGACTGCCAAAAGTACACACCTGCTGCTGTTCTAGACAAATACTGTTTTGAGATTAGTGAAGCACATTGTACTCCCCTCATATACGCACTACGTATTTCAGACAGATAAATGCCAGGACGTGCACAGAGGAGTGGCAGAGGCCTAAATTCATCAGGCGCAGGCAGCGATGTGGGTTGAGGCAATGGGCTGACTGGAGATAAAGCAAGTTCTTGTGATCTGTATAGATTGTTATAGGATGCACAGAGCCCTCTAAGAGATGACCCCATTTCTCCAAGACCAACTTAATAGCCAGGAGCTCACGGTCTCCTGTAGTATAATTCTTTTCCGCTGGAGAAAAAGTCTTCGAGAAGAATCCGCAGGTCACAATCTTACCCTTGTAAGATCTTTGTGTCAGAACTGCTCCTGCACTGACCGAAGACGCATCCACCTCCAAAATGAATGGCTTGTACGGATCAGGTCTTGACAACACCGGAGCGGAAGCAAAGGCAGACTTTAGCTATTTGAAGGCTTTTTCGTCCTCTAGAGTCCAGACCTTATGATTGGCAGTTTTGTTTGTTAGGGATACGATGGGGGCGACCAAAGTGGAATAGTAGGGAATACTGGAGGTGTGGGAAGGGTCGGCACTCAAATATTTTAAGTGGTGCACGAGGACAGTTGCAGAACAATTGTAGAAAGAAATCTCGGCACTCACTGGAATCTTCTGCCAAACGCAGTGTGTTTATTTACAAAGTGCTAGATACAAAAACGTTTGGCAGAAGATTCCAGTGAGTTTCGGGATTTCTTTCTAGAATAGTGGGGAATAAACTGGCGATAATAATTGGCAAAGCCAAGGAAGCATTGTATTGCTTTCAGTCCTGTAGGCTGAGGCCACTCCAGTACAGCGGATAACTTGTTAGGATCCATTTGAAGCCTTTGGTAACAATATATCCTAGAAATGGAAGGTTGATCTTGAGAAAAGAACACTTTTCAAGTTTTGCGTAGAGTTGGTTGTCACGAAGATGCTGTAATACTTGACGGAGATGGAGACGATGAGTGTGGAAGTTAGAATAGATGGGGATGTCATCTAAATAGACAATGACACAGGAGTAGAGCAGATCCCGAAATATGTCATTGACAAACTCCTGGAAGACTGCTGGAGCATTGCATAGTTTCGAAAGGCATAACAAGATACTCAAAATCTCCGTCTCGAGTATTAAACGCGGTCTTCCACTCGTCCCCTTCCCTAATACAAATCAAGTTGTAGGCACCTCTAATATCAAATTTGGAGAAGATCTTGGCACCTCCCAGGCGATCAAACAACTCTGAGATTAAAGAGAGAGGATACCGGGTTTTAACTGTAATTTTATTCAGTCCCCGGTAATCGTTGCAAGGACGCAAGGACCCATCTTTTTTTTCCACGAAGAAGAAACCAGCTCCAGCCGGAGAAGATGATTTCCAAATAAACCCTTTCTATAGGTTCTCCTGAATATAGGTTGACATGGCCTGGGTTTCTGGAACAGACAAAGGATAGATTCGGCCTTTTGGAGGTGTGGTACCAGGCAGCAAGTCAAGAGGACAATCGTATGGACGATTTGGAGGCAAAAATTCACCTTGCTTTTCGCAAAAGACATCAGCAAAGTCTTGGAGGAAAGGAGGTAATCCAGGTTGAGGACTAGACGAGGATTCCAACTTGGTCACACGTATGGGTATACAGTGATCGTTGCAGTACGGACCCCAGCGAAGGACTTCTCCGGTTTTCCAATTCAGCTGTGGAGCATGGAGCTGCAACCAAGGTAGGCCAAGCAAGAGAGTGGAAGTACAGTGTGGAAGAACGTAGAAAGGCAAATTCTCTTTATTCAGGAATCAGACCTGCATTAACGGGTTCAGTGCGGTAAAGCACGGTACAGTCCAGTTTTTCTCCATTGACCGTAGAGATGTACAGGGGCTTCTGGAGGTGGAAGTCTGGCAGACAATACTTATGCACTAAGGAAGCATCAATAAAGTTTCCCGCAGAGCCAGAGTCCAAGAAGGCCAGAACTGAGAGAAAAAGCTGGACCGTCAAATTTAAGCGTGGAGAGGAAGGATTCACACCTAGGGAGTCCTCTCCTATGTAGCCTAGGTGCGAGCGTTTCCCTGCGGCTGAGGGAGTAGAGGACAATCTTTAAGGAAGTGGTCTGCACTCGCGCCGTATAGACAAAGGTTTTCGGTTCGTCTGCGTGTCCTTTCCTGCATGGTCAGGCAAGACCGATCCACTTGCATAACCTCCACAGCGGGAGGCAACGAAGCAGCTTGCGGAGGTTGGTGGAAGACAGGCGCCAGACGAGGGAAGCGCCGAGGTCGTGCAGATTCGCTTTCTTGTCTCAGTTCCTCACATCGCTCTGAAAACCGGATATTGATCCGGGATGCCAATTGTATCAGTTCATTTAGGGAGGCTGGCCATTCCCAGGCAGCGAGGACATCTTTAATTTGACTCGATAAACCTCTC
Source organism: Hyla sarda (assembly GCF_029499605.1). NCBI lineage: Eukaryota > Metazoa > Chordata > Amphibia > Anura > Hylidae > Hyla > Hyla sarda. The sequence goes on along the minus strand of NC_079194.1, from coordinate 207,408,248 downwards.
TTAACAGTAGCGCAGAGGGCTTAATTATTCCAGGACAACTCCGACGCCAAGGTCCAGAACCATATGGCATATGCGCCAACAGTGGAGTTGCCCTGGGAGAGACTTAGCAGAGCCGACTCGGCAGAGGAAGCACAGGCAGGTTCCTCGAAGACAGTGGGAAATTCCATCAGGAATGCCTGGAGATTTGAAGTTATGACTAGTGTTGCTCGCGAATATTCGCAATTCGAATTTTATTCGCGAATATCGCATATTCGCGAATTCGCGAATATTCGCGAATATAGCGCTATATATTCGTAATTACGAATATTCGTTTTTTTTTTTTTTTTTTTCACAGTACACATCACAGTGATCATCCCTCTCTGCTTCCAGCTTGTGTGGTGTAAAGAAGGCTCTAATACTACTGTGTGAGACCGGTGTGCAAATTTTCGCATATGTTAATTTTCGCACATGCGAATATTCACATATACGAAAATACAACGAGAATATTATGACTATGCGAATATTCGCGAATATTCGTCCATATATTCGCGAATTCGAATATGGCCTATGCCGCTCAACACTATTTATGACATCACTGCAATCGGAGATGCCCAGGCCAAGGCCTTTCCAGACAGGATATGCCCCCAAAAAAGGTAGGTTAGTAACCCTCAAATTTTGACAAAACAAGACGTCTAGACTACACATATCTCCTATAGAATAAGTCCAAAATGATATACAACACACTTTATTATACAAAATAGATTTTTATTTAGACATAAAGTTTACCCAATATTAACCCATAAAAACATACACATAAGACCATTAAAATATTTTCTATAGGATGGAGGGGTACAGTGCAGGACAATTTATCAAAATAATTGGCCTGTAATAATAAATAATTCATCAACTAGGATACTGAATGTGTATATATGCAATATATACCATACATAAGGTGCATAGCAAAGAAAGCTGTATGTAATATTGCACTAAAGGGATATTGCACTATTTCCAAAGGCTGCAAGATTTATGATTATATTGCACATCAAAGTATATTGCACTAAGAATAAAATATATTGCACTGAAAATAAGGTGCAATGAATGATAACATATAATCACTAAGCAGCTCTATCAAATAACAAGAATAAAGTGCCATGCAAATAACACATGCCTATATAGATGCCTACAAATGGAGGGCTCACAACCAGCAATAAGAATGTACCTAGAGACTGCACCAGACCCCCCCCACCTCACCCTCCAACGCGTTTCGCTGCTGCTTTGTCCAGGAGCGGTGAGGTGGGGGGATGCAAGGGGGTTTAAATACCTTAATGCGGTGATAGATGGCCAATGAGAACAAAGCGGTCGCCCATTATCGGGCGCTTCGCGCGTGCCACACGCCGCCACCCTGCCCGGACGCACGTCGCTAGAGCGCCAGTAAAGGCGCAGGAAGCGCCGTTACGGGAGCCCGGTCACGTGACATCCAGCAGGGTCGCGACGCGCATGCACACCGAAGCGCACAGCCACCCGCCGCCATCTTGAGCAAGGGAAAAGTTGCCCTTGCCATAGTGTGATCAATATAGTGATGATGCCTAAATCGAGAGTGGTGTATGAAAGAATATAAATAGAAGATGGTGTATGAAGTGTATGAATAACAAAAGTGATGTAGTGACTGGATATGTGATAAGTGTATGTGAAAAAAGAATATATATGGAAAATTTATGAACATGAATGCATAGGTGATAAGTATTGGTAAATACATGCAGAAAGAATGCAAAATAAAAATATAAAAATAAGAGTAAATATAACATATAAAAAAAAATATATATAAAAAAAAAAAAAATATATATATATATATATATATATATATATATATATATCCACAAAAATGGCGCAGAACTCCAAAAGATTCAAGGTGCAAAAAAGGTTTATTTCACTTCATATCAGTAGCAACGTTTCAGATCACATAGGATCCTTTTTCAGCTTGAAAAAGGATCCTGTGCGATCTGAAACGCTGCTACTGATATGAAGTGAAATAAACCTTTTTTGCACCTTGAATATTTTGGAGTGCTGCACCATTTTTGTGGATGGATTTACCTTAGGACTCTGACCAGGTCTTGTTGGGAGCTGGCACCCGAATTTCTTTTATGCTGCAAAGTTAAGTAGTGCTGCAAATTCTTTTTTGCTTTGGATATATTATAAAAAGCATTCAAACCAATATAATTTATATTTCATATGTAGGGAAGTATATTAATGTAAAAATACCAAAAATATTATATATTTAATGAAATAAAAAATATGTGTGAAGTGACAAAATTTATATTTATTTGTAGAATGATAATACAAATTAGGTTATGTGAAAGGTGGATGAATAAACATGACAATATGTGTGAATGGATAACCGTGAAAAATATGTAAAAAACAAACACAGGTGAAAAAGAAAAAAATTATAAAAAATGATATACATATAATCATTCAAATTAAATTAATAATTAATATTACAAATTATTAACAAGTACACCAGTCCAATTTCATCTCACGTAGTGGCGAGTAGTGCTGATCCATCTATAATCAAAGAAAATCCCGCTTCTCAAAGGCCAGAAAAAGGTAATTAACATACTAAAATTCGAAAGGAAAAATATTTTTCTATTAGTAAATATCTTAAATATTAATAAACTCCCGACATCCCCACACCAATACAAGAACATCTACGAAAAGATAAAATAAAATTAAAAACCTGAGAATAGTGGACTATAGAAAGCATGAGAACCCAAGTTGCTCATTGAGACCTCGTTGCGACATAGTTTTCAATGTACAAATCCATTTACACTAAATTTGTTCCAGTTTTTTCTTTGGATCACCTCCTCTTAATCCAAAATGGATCTGATTAATCCCTTTAAATTTCAAAAGTTATGCAATTCCATTATGATGAGTTCTGAAATGTCTGGGGATCGGTTTCAGTTTCAGCATTCCTTCTCTATCACAGATATCTATCTTCATAGTTGCCCTAATGTCTCTCATAGGTTCTTGTATCCTAATGCATAACTCTCTTGTTGTCATCCCAATATATATGTCCACATGGACATTTTGCACAATAGATAACTGTGGTAGACTTACAGCTTATGTGATGAACAACAATTCTGTATTCTTTAGTTTTGCTGGGGTCCATAAACGTATTGGTCCTTTCCATTTGGGGACAAACCGAACAATTCCCACAGGGTACTGAATCCCATCTTGGTCCCTGTGAAGAAAAAATATATTGATTGGGTACAACATAATGACTTCTAACCAGGCTGTCACGTATAGTCTTGCTTCGTCTGGCTGTCACAAGTGGTCTCGGAGTGATAAAACCTTTTATGTCTGGATCCTGAGATGAAATGGGCCAACATTTCTCAAAAGTCCGAACCACATCATTCCACCTTGAATGGTACCCAGTGATGATCCTCACCTCATTATTCTCCTGTGTTTTTACTTTGGGTATCAATAGCTGGTTACGATTGGTAACGTCATCCTGTGCATAGCCTCTCGAGACCACTTCAGGTGAGTAACCCCTGTTGAGAAATCTCCTCTCTAATAAGAATGCCTGTTTTTCAATTTCTTGTTCAGTGTCGCAAATCCTTCTTGCTCTCAAAAACTGTCCATATGGAATCCCCCGTATTGTGTGTGATGGATGGGATGATTTTGCATGTAGAAGGGCATTTACACTTATCTCTTTACTATATATTTTTGTATGTAAAAGTCCTGTTTCTCCTGTGGAAATTTTCAAGTCAAGAAACTCAATCATCTCTTGACTGATGGCATATGTTAGGCCTATGTTGTTATCATCCTGGTTAAATTTTTGGAGGAATGTTTGTACTGATTGGAACGTACCTTGCCATATGAACAAAATGTTGTCGATAAATTGCATCCAGGAAATCACTTGTCCGCCTGTTGATGGCTCATGTGTAAGTAATTGCTGTTGTTCCCATTTTCCCAAAAATAAATTTGCATACGAAGGGGCACATGTCGCCCCCATTGCCACTCCCCTCATCTGCAGATAGAACCGATCCTTAAAAAGAAAAAAATTGTGTTGAAGTATGAGCTCCAGCAAGTGCATCAGTAAATCCAGAATTGGGGAATCTAGACCCCTCATCAACAGAAAATAACGACAAACTGCCAATCCTTGTGCATGGTTAATACATGTGTATAAGGATTCCACATCACATGTGATCAAATACATGTTTTGTTCCAGTGTAATACCATCCAATCTTTGAAGTACCTCCCCCGAATCTTTAATATAAGAGGGTAGGTCCTTGACACACGGTTGTAAATAATGATCCACCAATCTGCAAATGGGCTCACATAAACGGCCACACCCGGACACAATTGGGATTCCAGGTGGTTCGGTCATGCTTTTATCGACCTTCGGTAACAAATAGAGTGTAGGGTTTCATCACTTTAAGCCCTTCCAAGACCTTTTTGGTGATAATACCTTCTTCAAATGCCTTCTCCAGTATTTCAAATAGCTCATCTTGAAATCTGGTGAAAGGATTGGATGGTAATTTTCTGTAACAGTTTGGGTCATTAAAGGGGTACTCCGGTGAAAACCTTTTTTCTTTTAAATCAACTGGTGGCAGAAAGTTAAACATATTTGTAAATTACTTCTATTAAAAAATCTTAATCCTTCCAGTACTTATTAGCCGCTGAATGCTACAGAGGAAATTCCTTTCTTTTTGGAACACTGATGGCATCACGAGCACAGTGCTCTCTGTTGACATCTCTGTCCATTTTAGTAACCATGCATAGCAGATGTGTGCTAAGGGCAGCATGGTGGCTCAGTGGTTAGCACTGCTGCCTTGCAGTGCTGGGGACTTGGGTTCAAATCCCACTAAGGACAACAATAAATGAAGCATTATTATTATAATAACGTCAGCAGGGAGAACTGTGCTTGTGATGTCATCAGAGAGCATTCCAAAAAGAAAAGAATTTCCTCTGTAGTATTCAGCAGCTAATAAGTACAGGAAGGATTAAGATAATTTAATAGAAGTAATTTACAAATATGTTTAACTTTCTGCCACCAGTTGATTTAAAAGAAAAAAGGTTTTCACCGGAGTACCCCTTTAAGCTGACGAAATGCTTCTGCCTCATATTTTTCTACAGGCCACATCACTAAATTGCCACCTTTGTCAGCTGGCTTAAATATTACACCTTTCATTTTGCTCAGTTGCGTCAGAGCCAGTCCCTTACCCTTTGTCAGATTGTCATATTTTCGATTAGTGGGGATCTTATCCAATTCTTTCACTACTAATTTAACAAACATTTCCACAGGAGTACTCATTGATAGAGGTGGGAATGCTGTAGATTTTTTGGAAATACTGGATGGCCAATTACCAATTTCCCTATTCTATTCCTGTTCCATAAGTAAGTCTTCTAGTGCCCTGAGTGCTTCCAGCTCCATTTCGGCTGTAAAACAAGGAGGAGGCATACTAGCTTGTGAAAAGTGATTTTTTTTTAAATAAGTTTTCTTGCAAACAAAAATATATCTTTAATTGCCATAAATCTATCAAAATTGGCAGCTGGACTGAATGTCAGTCTCAGGGATAATGTCAGTCCCAGGGATAATGCGGGGACAACACAGGTGGTGGATCCTCTGTGTCAGTGAGGTGATGGCGTGGGCCGTACCATGAGGAACGGAATCTAAGGGGTTACTGGTTTTCACCAGAGCCCGCCGCAAAGCGGGATGGACTTGCTGCGGCAGGTAACCCCCAGGTCACTCCACCCAATAGCGACTCAACCTCACTGACTGCTGATTCAGGTGCGGTACAGAAGGACCAGGCAAAAGGCAAGGTCAAACATAGCAGAAGGTCAGGGCAGGCACCAACGGTTCTTAGTCAAGGGAAACGGTAAGGGTCTGAATACACAGGCAAAGGAAACACGAGAACGCTTTCACTGACACTAGGCAACAAGATCCGGCAGGGACAGGAAGGGGAAGTGGGTTTTTATAGTGTTGGGAGTGCTTGGAACTAATTGGGCCAGGCACCAATTAATGGGGCACTGGCCCCTTAAATCTGAGAGGCCCGGCGCACGCGCGCCTTAGAGAGCGGGGCCACGCTCAGGGACTGAGCAGGAAGACGGGGCAGGTGAGAGACACGGGATGCGACCCGTGGGCAGGCACGTCCTGCCGCAGGGATCGCATCCCCCCGAGGAACACAGAGCAGCGCTCCCGGTCAGCGAGTCTGACCGGGGCGCTGCAAGGAGGAGAAGAACGCAGCGAGCACTCTGGGGGAGGATCGGGACCTGGAGCGCTCGGCGTTACAGATAATACCCCTATCTGATCAGAAGGTATTGGTATATTTGATAAATTAATTACCTTTAACTCAGAATTTCCTTGTTGATCAGAGTCAGGTTGTTGTTTCCGTTTGATAGTATTGCGTCTGTTATCTCATCGTCTCCAATTGGTGTTGTTGGAGCTTGCCACAGAATTCTGTGATCTTTGGGAACTGTCACTCATCACTGACATTAGAGAATTGGATCTCGTTAAATTATTGGTGTGGGGATGTCGGGAGTTTAATAATATTTGAGATATTTGCTAATTGAAAAATATTTTTCCTTTATAATTTTAGTACGTTGATCTATGACCTTTTTCTGGCCTTTGAGAAGCAGGATTTTTCTTTGATTATAGATGAATCAGCACTACTCGCCACTACGTGGGATGAAATTGGACTGGTGTATTTGTTAATTATTTTGTATTATTTATTATTAATTTAATTTGAATGATTATATGTATATATTTTTTTGTTATTTTTTTCTTTTTCACGTGTGTTTGTCTTTTATTGTTTCTTAGTACACATATTTTTTTTTATCATATCTCACTTATTTTTTCATATATTTTTTTTAAACTATTCCCTATCCTATACACATATTTTTCACGGTTATCCATTCACACATATTGTCACGTTTATTCATCCACATTTCACATAACCTAATTTTTATTATCATTCTACAAATAAATATAAATTTTGTCACTTCACACATATTTTTTATTTTATTAAATATATAATATTTTTTGTATTTTTACATATATCTACTTCCCTACACATGAAATATTAATTATATTGGTTCAAATGCTTTTTATAATATATATATATATATATATATATATATATATATATATATATTTTATATGTTATATTTACTCTTATTTTTATATTTTTATTTTGCATTCTTTCTGCATGTATTTACCCATACTTATCACCTATGCATTCATGTTCATTAATTTTCCATATATATATTTTTCACATACACTTATCCCATATCCAGTCACTACATCACTTTTCTTATTCATACACTTCATACACCATCTTCTATTTATATTCTTTCATACACCACTCTCAATTTAGGCATCATCACTATATTGATCACACTATGGCAAGGGCAACTTTTCCCTTGCTCAAGATGGCGGCGGGTGGCTGTGCGCTTCGGTGCGCATGCGCGTCGCGACCCTGCTGGATGTCACGTGATCGGGCTCCCGTAACGGCGCCTTTGCTGCCGCTCTAGTGACGTGAGTCCGGGCGGGGTGGCGGCGTGTGGCGCGCGCAAAGCGCCCGATAATGGAGACCGCTTTGTTCTCATTGGCCATCTATCACCGCATTAAGGTATTTAACCCACCTTAAACCACCTTGGGGGGTCTGGTGCAGTCGCTGGGTACATTCTTATTGCTTGTTGTGAGCCCTCCATTTATAGGCATCTATATAGGCATGTGTTATTTGCAAGGCACTTTATTCTTATTATTTGATAGAGCTGCTTAGTGATTATATGTTATCATTCATTGCACCTTATTTTAAGTGCAATATATTTTATTCTTAGTGCAATATACCTTGTTGTCCAATATAATCATAAATCATGCAGCCTTTGGAAATAGTGCAATATCTCTTTAGCTACATACAGCTTTCTTTGCTATGCACCTTATGTATGGTGCAATATTATATTTGTTTACATGCCATATATATTGAATAATTGATTAAATGGGCCTCTTCTATTTTTGCATATATACACATTCAGTATCCTAGTTGATGAATTATTTATTATTACATGTATATATAGATGAATTATTTTGTCAAATTGTCCTGTACTGTACCCCTCTATCCTATAGAAAATATTTTAATGGTCTTATGTGTATGTGTTTTTATGGGTTAATATTGGGTAAACTTTATGTCTAAATAAAAATCAATTTTGTATAATAAAGTGTGTTGTATATCATTTTGGACTTATTCTATAGGAGATATATTTTTCCAGACAGGAGACTGATGACGAAGGCCACCTTTGCACGTTCAGTGGAGAACTGGTCGGCCATGAGCTCAATGTGCATGGAGCACTGTGTCACGAAGCCTCGACAGGACTTGGGATCCCCCTCATATTTTTCAGGAAGAGACAAGCAGAGTCTGGACCTGGAGGAGACTGCAGCAGCGGGAGGCTGTACTGGAGCAGGAGGAGGAGGCTGTGGCAGTGGCGGTTGCTGCTGAGCGGATAACAACTGTTGCATCACGGGGGATAGCTGGTTAAGCTGCTGTGCCTGCTGGGCCAACTGCTGAAACTGGAGCGCCATGATAGATGCAAGATCCGAGTTGTCAGGCAGAGGAACCCCAGTTGGATCCATGGCCGGACCTTGCTGTTACGTACCTGGATGCGGATGTCACGGAGCAGGTAGTGGATCCTCTACCTGTGTGGCTGATGGCTCAGACCATATCGAGGAGCGGAGACTAAGGTGCCTCTGGTTTTCACCCGAGCCCACCGCAAGGCAGGGTGGATTTGCGGCGGCAGGCGGCACCCAGGTCGCTACCCTAGATACGGCTCAACCACACGGGTACTGGGCAAGGCGAGGTACAGGAGGATGAGACAGAGGCGTAGTCAAAGTAGCACAAGGTCAAGGCAGGCGGCAAAGGTTCGTAGTCAAAAAACGTAGCAAAGAAGTCTGGTAACACGGCAAAACAGGCAATGGGAACGCTTTCTCTTAGGCAATGAGCACTGAAGATCCTGCAGGGATGTGTGGGAGGTGCAGGGATTTATAATGTAGTGTTCAGGTGCACTTACTAATTATGGGTGCACTGGCCCTTTAAATTTCAAACCCCAGCGTGCGCACTCTAAGGGACGGGGACGCGTGCCGAGGCTGAGACGAAGCAGCAGCAGGAGTGGACGTGGGTAAGTGACGGGCCGGGATTCGCATGCGGGCGCGTCCCGCAATGCGAATCCCGGCCCCGCCAGTGACTGGGGACACGGCCACAGCCGAAGAGCAGTATGTAACAACCTATACCACCAAGTATTGATGTGATGCAAAGACCTCTAAAAGGTGGAAGAGAACAATGTATGGTCAATTGTAACCGGTGGAGGTAAAAACTTCCTCTGTAATGCCCTACCTCACCCTATTTCCACCTACAAACACTGCCATTTCACAGGGTTTTTAGGTGGAAATAGGGAGAGTTTCCTGTGTGGAGCCGCCCTTTTTAGGGCGAGTAACACTTGCCAAGAAGGGTATTAATAGGGCGAGAGTAGGGCCTTACAGGGGAAGTTTTTACCCCCACCAGTTACAACGAACCATGCATTGTTCCCTTCCACCTTTTCGAGGAAAGTGTTATTCGTCTTAAAAAGGGCAGCCTCACACAGGAACCTCTCCCTATTTCCACCTAAAAACCCTGGGAAATGGCAGTGTTTGTGGGTATACTGTAAATAGGGAGAGGTTCCTGTGTGGGGCCGCCCTTTTTGGGGCGAGTAACACGTGCCAAGAATTGAATTGATAATGCAAAAGTAGGGCCTTACAGAGGACGTTTTTACCCCCACCGGGTACTATGAATCATAAGTTGTTATCTTCCACCATTTAGAGGTCTTTGCATCACATCAATACTTGGTGGTGTAGGTGGCAAATAGTTTTTTTTGTACACCTTTCCTTTTGTTTGATTTCAAAATAATGTTAGGTACATATATTTTATCCTAAGAATATTATTAAAAGTTAAGTTTTACGTAATGCATATCCTCAATACTTACTTGTGCACACTATCACTTTTACAAAAGAGATTGTTTTCTTCTGCCTACCTGCCTCAGCTACTATTCTGATCCTGCCACCCACCTGATGCCACACATCTGATGCCAAGTTTTCCTTTATTCACCCACCTTCTTCACCGGGTACTGGTATTGCCACCCACCGTCCCACTACCTCATCGGGTCACATTCAGGACTCCTGATGCTGCTGATGCCACCTCACTAGGCTGTCTCATACTGCCACCATATGTTCTCCTCATGCTGATGCCAGCTCCAGGCTGTCTCATTCTGCCACCATATGTTCTCCTCATGCTGCTGCCACCTCCAGGCTGTCTCATTCTGCAACTATATGGTCTCCTCATGCTGCCGCCAACTCCAGGCTTCATCACTGTACCGCCATGTGGTCTCCTCATGCTGCTTGCACATTAAACAAAACTTTTTAGAATCATCTATTTGAAATATTTAATTTAAATGTTAAAAAATATCTTTAATGTTTTCAATTGTGAGGCCCTATGGTCTCGTTAGGCTGTTGCCACCTCCAGGCTGGGTCATTCAGGCAGTATATGGTCTCCTCATGCTGCCGCCACCTCCACGCTGTGTCATTCAGCCACTATATGGTCTACACATGCTGCCGCCACCTCCACGCTGTGTCATTCGGGCACTATATGGTTTCCTCATGCTGATGCCACCTCCAGGCTCTATCATTGTGCTGCTCTTCAACAGTGATTCTAATAGTGACGCCTCTAATCTGCAAGTCATACTGAATAACAGTATTATTTCACTAACCCAGCACACACTCTATGTGCGTTCCAGCAAGGCAAAGTGTTCTACACCCCTATTGAGGCTCTCTGTAGGCCAGAAATAGCCGTGTTTGGAGCTAACCAAATTTTTTTGGGTAAATTCGTTGAATCATCCAAATCAAATTTTTCTAAAATTTGCTCATCTCTACTTGCATTGCTTAATAGAGTGCTTTATGATACAATTTCTTCACACATACACTACACCCCTGAGGAAGTCACATTGTTGACGGAAGACGTGGGGTCTGCTCTCATGGACATGGGCTAACTGGGACATCCCCTCCTTCCTCCGTCTGTGGTCTGCATCTTTCATTTACCATCACTTGTTTTCTTATTTTAGCTTTGTATGTCTCCCTCAATATATATTTTTTGATTCATTATTCACCATATATTAGTCATATTTGGGGTGTTCATACTTGCTTCTATTGCTTTCCACATTATTATTGTGATTGATTATTATTTTGTGCGGATGTAAGGAGGTATTTGCATATCCAGCTCATGTCCTGTGGTGGCCACTACTGGCCTCACTGTTGTAATGTGGCTCCTTGGAGCCTTTTAAGTGTTTTTGATCTTGTTTTCCCTTGTCACATTGTTTGATATGTGTTAATAAAATTATTGTCTTTTCATTATATTATTTTGGGTGTGCATCCTCTTTGGCATTGCAGTCTGGTAGCCTTTTCTCATTTTTATGTTTTGTATGCCGGATAGCACCCCTGATTTTTGAGCATATTTCTCATATTTAGCTTGAGCCCCCCCCCCCCTCTTTTTCTTTGTTCAATATTAGAGTGCTTTAGTCTTAATACTCTTGAACCCTCTGCACCAGCGCTGGTATCACAAGGCTCTAGAAAAAAGGCCTAAAAACCATAATGAAGACAAGAGCTTATTCAGGATAAAATAGGGATTCAGCTAAAAAATCTAAATTGAAGTCAACCCAGAACACATAGCCCAGTAATCAACATGAGTGAGCATTTCTTAATGAATAAGATGTCACATAAACCGGAAAGAAGAGGAGAGCAGTGGAAACTAGTTGCCATCAGAATGGATATAGACTGAATTGGGGCTGGGAAGTAGTCTGTCATTTTCATTTTTTTCCCACCCAGAGGTATTTACATTAAAAAACTTGCTACACCAAAAAACCTTCTAACACAATTCATATGGAGCAGATTCAACATGGATCCTTGTTAAAATCCATGTAATCGATACTTGATATGGTATACTTGGTTATAAAACTAAACATGAAAATGATTCTTGATGAATTTCTCCCATTATTTTTAATCTCTATTAGGTGCGAGGAACATCCTACTCTCGACTCTGACCTCCCCCTCCGTTGCTTGCATACATTACTTTGAATGAAGCATTAGGGGTGCCTATTAACCACTTAATGACACAGTATTTTTTTATTTCTGAGTTTTCATTCTTTCCTCCTTGCCATTTAAAATCTATAATGTTTTTAATATGCTATCTACAGACCCATATAAGGACTGGTTTTGTGTGTCACCAATTGTACTTAGTAATGACATCTAAAATGTTTTCATAAAATCTACTGTAAACCTGAAAAAAAGAAAAGAGACTATTTGTAAAGCAAAATTAAAAACAAATTTCAGTTTTCTGAAACTTGGGCGGGGGAGGGGGGCTACTTTGTTTCGCAGTTCACTGTGTCAACTGCAGTCAAACTCACATGTTTTCTATATTCTTCAGGTCAGCATGATTCTAATGATACCCTACTTGTAAAGTTTCTATCGTGTTTTACTAGTTTAAAAAAAAAACTCTAGTATGTTTAAAATTGCTGTTCTGACTCTGGTAACTTTTTTAATTTTCCACCTATAGATCTGTTTTGGGGCTCATTTTCGCCCCCATGATCTGTAGTTTTTATCAGAAATGATTTGGCATAGATTGGATTGTTTTGATCTATTTGTCAATACATCCTGGGGAGGGAAGGAGTCAAAAGGGTACTCTGCCCCTTAACATCTTATTTAAGGGTTAGGGGACAAGATCTATGATTGCTGGGGTCCAGCCACTGGCCCTCCACCCCCCTTCCCTCCGTGATCTTTGGGCCCGCATACCAGCGTTCTGAATATTTTTTTTTTTTTTTTTTTTTTAGCACACCAGATTTGGGCTTTCGTGTTTGTGACATCACATCACACCCCCTCCATTTATGTCTATAGGAGGAGATGTAACGGGTCTGGCCTAGCGGCTGGACCCCCAGTTATTAGATGTCTTAAAACATAAGATGTCTAGGGGTAGAGTACCCTTTAAGGTGCCTAACTAACATGTAGAAGGAAAAAAGAGCTACCACAGTGTTCACTCACTAAAAACTATGAGAGTGGTAGTACAATAACACCCAGAATGCTGAGACATGAAGACACATAAAATGTGATAGTCAGTGGTTTGGGTTTTACCAGCTTCTCACCATTCTATGCATGGATATATTAATTGCCGTCTTTTAGACTGGATAAGTAAATTCCACTATTTATGACAAGGGCAAATGCTTTTAAATTTTTGACAGAAGGACAGTAATAAAAAGCATAATAAAACATAGCTTATTTGCTGCTAAGTTGTACCTCAGGCATTGAGCACATAAAAATATTGTGTTTTTAACGTGCTTTGCTGTAAGTGGCAGATGTTATGAATAATAAACAATACAGCCCCTTTGAGTTCTGAGTGATATATACCATAAAACTTCTACATAAATCTGTTCTAAAGCAACAGAACATTGAACTGTAATTATGTTCACTTGTAATATAAAATGACATTACAAAATTACATCTACTGTATATTACCACCACATTTATTTTTTACTTTGCAGCCTCTGCCTCTGCCTCAAATAATGCATTCATATAGTGTTCTGTGTTATTTCTAGTAACTGAATTACCGTCTTATTATCTCCTTACTTTTACCAACTTAGAAAACTTCTGTCCTAGATTTTGCAGTACTGTGTTTGTCACTTAATTGTTTCAGATATGAAAAGCTGTTATATTTGAAGCTCTAGTGTTCAAAGCACATTCTTACCAGGGGGCTTCTAACCCATTAAGAGTATATTGTTACGCCGAGCGCTCCGGGTCCCCGCTCCTCCCCGGAGCGCTCGCAACATCCTCGCAATCGCAGCACCCCGGTCAGACCTGCTGACCGGGTGCGCTGCGATACCTCTTCCAGCCGGGATGCGATTCGCGATGCGGGTGGCGCCCGCTCGCGATGCGCACCCCGGCTCCCGTACCTGACTCGCTCTCCGTCGGTCCTGTCCCGGCGCGCGCGGCCCCGCTCCTTAGGGCGCGCGCGCGCCGGGTCTCTACGATTTAAAGGGCCACTGCGCCGCTGATTGGCGCAGTTGGTTTAATTAGTGTATTCACCTGTGCACTTCCCTATTTAACCTCACTTCCCCTTCCCTTCCTTGCCGGATCTTGTTGCCATCGTGCCAGTGAAAGCGTTTCCCAGTGTGTTCCTAGCCTGTGTTCCAGACCTCCTGCCGTTGCCCCTGACTACGATCCTTGCTGCCTGCCCCGACCTTCTGCTACGTCCGACCTTGCTCTTGTCTACTCCCTTGTACCGCGCCTATCTTCAGCAGTCAGAGAGGTTGAGCCGTTGCTAGTGGATACGACCTGGTTGCTACCGCCGCTGCAAGACCATCCCGCTTTGCGGCGGGCTCTGGTGAAAACCAGTAGCAGCTTAGAACCGGTCCACTAGCACGGTCCACGCCAATCCCTCTCTGGCACAGAGGATCCACCTCCTGCCAGCCGAATCGTGACAGTAGATCCGGCCATGGATCCCCCTGAAGTTCCACTGCCAGTTGTCGCCGACCTCACCACGGTGGTCGCCCAGCAGTCGCAACAGATAGCGCAACAAGGCCACCAGCTGTCTCAACTGACCGTGATGCTACAGCAGCTACTACCACAGCTCCAGCAATCATCTCCTCCGCCAGCTCCTGCACCTCCTCCGCAGCGAGTGGCCGCTTCCGGCCTACGACTATCCTTGCCGGATAAATTTGATGGGGACTCTAAGTTTTGCCGTGGCTTTCTTTCACAATGTTCCCTGCACTTGGAGATGATGTCGGACCAGTTTCCTACTGAAAGGTCTAAGGTGGCTTTCGTAGTCAGCCTTCTGTCCGGAAAAGCTCTGTCATGGGCCACACCGCTCTGGGACCGCAATGACCCCATCACTGCCTCTGTACACTCCTTCTTCACGGAGATTCGAAGTGTCTTTGAGGAACCTGCCCGAGCCTCTTCTGCTGAGACTGCCTTGCTGAACCTGGTCCAGGGTAATTCTTCCGTTGGCGAGTACGCCATCCAATTCCGTACTCTTGCTTCCGAATTATCTTGGAATAATGAGGCCCTCTGCGCGACCTTTAAAAAAGGCCTATCCAGCAACATTAAAGATGTTCTGGCCGCACGAGAAATTCCTGCTAACCTGCATGAACTTATTCATCTAGCCACTCGCATTGACATGCGTTTTTCCGAAAGGCGTCAGGAGCTCCGCCAGGATATGGACTTTGTTCGTACGAGGCGTTTTTTCTCCCCGGCTTCTCTCTCCTCTGGTCCTCTGCAATCCGTTCCTGTGCCTCCCGCCGTGGAGGCTATGCAAGTTGACCGGTCTCGCTTGACACCTCAAGAGAGGACACGACGCCGCATGGAGAATCTGTGCCTGTACTGTGCCGGTACCGAACACTTCCTGAAGGATTGTCCTATCCGTCCTCCCCGCCTGGAAAGACGTACGCTGACTCCGCACAAAGGGGAGACAGTTCTTGATGTCTACTCTGCTTCTCCACGCCTTACTGTGCCTGTGCGGATATCTTCCTCCATCTTCTCCTTCTCTACTATGGCCTTCTTGGACTCCGGATCTGCAGGAAATTTTATTTTGGCCTCTCTCATCAACAGGTTCAACATCCCGGTGACCAGTCTCGCCAGACCCCTCTACATCAATTGTGTTAACAATCAAAGATTGGACTGTACCGTGCGTTACCGCACGGAACCCCTCCTAATGTGCATCGGACCTCATCACGAAAAAATTGAGTTTTTGGTCCTCTCCAATTGCACTTCCGAAATTCTCCTTGGATTATCGTGGCTTCAACGCCATTCCCCAACCCTTGATTGGTCCACAGGAGAAATCAAGAGCTGGGGTACTTCTTGTTTCAAGGACTGTCTTAAACCGGTTCCCAGTACTCCCTGCCGTGACCCTGTGGTTCCCCCTGTAACCGGCCTCCCTAAGGCTTATATGGACTATGCTGACGTATTTTGCAAAAAGCAAGCTGAGACTTTACCTCCTCACAGGCCTTATGACTGTCCTATTGACCTCCTCCCGGGCACTACTCCACCCCGGGGCAGAATTTATCCTCTGTCCGCTCCAGAGACTCTTGCTATGTCTGAATACATCCAGGAAAATTTAAAAAAGGGGTTTATCCGCAAATCCTCCTCTCCTGCCGGAGCTGGATTTTTTTTTGTGTCCAAAAAAGATGGCTCCCTGCGTCCTTGCATTGATTACCGCGGACTTAATAAAATCACAGTAAAGAACCGCTACCCTCTACCTCTTATCTCAGAACTCTTTGATCGCCTTCAAGGTGCCCACATCTTTACCAAACTGGACTTAAGAGGTGCTTATAATCTCATCCGCATCAGGGAGGGGGACGAATGGAAAACTGCATTTAACACCAGAGATGGACACTTTGAGTATCTGGTCATGCCCTTTGGCCTGTGCAACGCCCCTGCCGTCTTCCAAGACTTTGTTAATGAAATTTTTCGTGATCTCTTATATTCCTGTGTTGTTGTGTATCTGGACGATATTCAGATTTTTTCTGCCAACTTAGAAGAACACCGCCAGCATGTCCGCATGGTTCTTCAGAGACTTCGAGACAATCAACTTTATGCCAAAATGGAGAAATGTCTGTTTGAATGTCAATCTCTTCCTTTCCTAGGATACTTGGTCTCTGGCCAGGGATTACAAATGGACCCGGATAAACTCTCTGCCGTCTTGGATTGGCCACGCCCCTCCGGACTCCGTGCTATCCAACGTTTTTTGGGGTTCGCCAATTATTACAGACAATTTATTCCACACTTTTCCACCATTGTAGCTCCTATCGTGGCTTTAACCAAGAAAAATGCCAATCCCAAGTCCTGGTCTCCCCAAGCGGAAGACGCATTTAAACGGCTCAAGTCTGCCTTTTCTTCTGCTCCCGTGCTCTCCAGACCTGACCCATCTAAACCCTTCCTATTGGAGGTAGATGCCTCCTCAGTGGGAGCTGGAGCGGTCCTTCTACAAGAAAATTCTTCCGGGCATGCTGTTACTTGTGGTTTTTTTTCTAGGACCTTCTCTCCGGCGGAGAGAAACTACTCCATCGGGGATCGAGAACTACTGGCCATTAAATTGGCACTTGAGGAATGGAGACATCTGCTGGAGGGATCAAAATTTCCAGTTATCATTTACACCGATCACAAGAATCTCTCCTATCTCCAGTCTGCCCAACGGCTGAACCCTCGCCAGGCCAGGTGGTCGTTGTTCTTTGCCCGTTTTAACTTTGAAATTCATTTTCGCCCTGCCGACAAGAACATTAGGGCCGATGCCCTCTCTCATTCCTCGGATGCCTCGGAAGCAGAGGTCTCTCCGCAACACATCATTCCTCCTGACTGTCTGATCTCCACTTCCCCAGCCTCCATCAGGCAAACTCCTCCAGGGAAGACCTTCGTTTCTCCACGCCAACGTCTCGGGATTCTCAGATGGGGTCACTCCTCCCACCTCGCAGGCCATGGGGGCATCAAAAAGTCCCTGCAACTCATCTCTCGTTTCTATTGGTGGCCGACTCTGGAGACGGATGTTGTTGATTTTGTGCGGGCCTGTACTGTCTGTGCCCGGGATAAGACTCCTCGCCAGAAGCCTGCTGGTCTCCTTCATCCTCTGCCTGTCCCCGAACAGCCTTGGTCACTGATTGATATGGACTTTATTACTGACCTACCCCCATCCCGTGGCAACACTGTTGTTTGGGTGGTCGTTGATCGATTTTCCAAGATGGCACATTTTATTCCTCTTCCTGGTCTTCCTTCAGCGCCTCAGTTGGCAAAAAATTTTTTGTACACATTTTTCGTCTTCACGGTTTGCCCACGCAGATCGTCTCGGATAGAGGCGTCCAATTCGTGTCTAAATTCTGGAGGGCCCTCTGTAAACAGCTCAAGATTAAATTAAACTTCTCTTCTTCTTATCATCCCCAATCCAATGGGCAAGTAGAAAGAATTAACCAGGTCCTGGGTGACTATTTACGGCATTTTGTTTCCTCCCGCCAGGATGACTGGGCAGATCTTCTACCATGGGCCGAATTCTCATACAACTTCAGAGTCTCTGAATCTTCTGCTAAGTCCCCATTTTTCGTGGTGTACGGCCGTCACCCTCTTCCCCCCCTCCCTACTCCCTTGCCCTCTGGTTTGCCCGCTGTGGATGAAGTAACTCGTGATCTTTCCACCATATGGAAAGAGACCCAAAATTCTCTTTTACAGGCTTCATCCCGCATGAAAAGGTTTGCCGATAAGAAAAGAAGAACCCCCCCCCATTTTTGCTCCCGGAGACAAGGTATGGCTCTCCGCTAAATATGTCCGCTTTCGTGTCCCCAGTTACAAACTGGGACCACGCTATCTTGGTCCTTTCAAAGTCTTGTGCCAGATTAATCCTGTCTCTTACAAACTCCTTCTTCCTCCTTCTCTTCGTATTCCCAATGCCTTCAATGTCTCTCTCCTTAAACCACTCATCATCAACCGTTTCTCTCCCAAACTTGTTTCTCCCACTCCTGTTTCCGGTTCTTCTGACATCTTCTCCGTAAAGGAGATACTGGCCTCCAAGACGGTCAGAGGAAAAAGATTTTTTTTGGTAGATTGGGAGGGCTGTGGTCCTGAAGAGAGATCCTGGGAACCTGAGGACAATATCCTAGACAAAAGTCTGGTCCTCAGGTTCTCAGGCTCCAAGAAGAGGGGGAGACCCAAGGGGGGGGGTACTGTTACGCCGAGCGCTCCGCGTCCCCGCTCCTCCCCGGAGCGCTCGCAACATCCTCGCAATCTTTCCCTGCAGCTATTTCCTGTGGGTCTCTATGAAGAGTCCAAGTACAGAGCCCTGCTTGTCCTTGGTGTACAGAGCCCTGCTTGTCCTCTGTGTACAGAGCCCTGCTTGTCCTCAGTGTACAGAGCCCTGCTTGTCCTCAGTGTACAGAGCCCTGCTTGTCCTCACTGCACAGAGCCCTGCTTGTCCTCACTGCACAGAACCCTGCTTGTCCTCAGTGTACAGAGTACTGCTTGTCCTCAGTATACAGAGCCCTGCTTGTCCTCAATGTACAGAGCACTGCTTTTCCTCACTTCACAGAGCCCTGCTTTTCCTCACTGCACAAAGCCCTGCTTGTCCTCAGTGTACAGAGCCCTGCTTGCCCTCACTGCACAGAGCCTTGCTTGTCCTCAGTGCACAGAGCCCTGCTTGTCGTCACTGCACAGAACCCTGCTTGTCCTCAGAGCACAGATATATACACATTTTTTAATCAATGTATATAAAAAATATACATATAATTGTATTATCAACATTATATAAAAAGTTTTTTTAAACACTTTAAGTCTCATTCTGGGCCATTAAAGGATTCTCCTATTGGGTCAGCCCAGGCCTGGAGGCAATTCTCTCCCCTTTGATAGCTGAAGGACCCAGTTTAGGCTAGAATAGGCTAAACACTCATTTCATAGAAATACAGAAAAAAATAGTACGTTGACTCATCAAAAATAATAAAACAAATGAATACAAATGAACTGTATGCCTTATTTGCATGATTCATATGATTGAACATCTACTATTAAAATATAGCATTTGATTGCTGATGGACAGTGGCAAAACATGCAACATCATTGTTTCTTTATGGAGGAAAAAGTCATTCATTAAGTATTCCAAAATGGTCAGGTAATGGCGTAATGACACACTTTTAACATGATTTAGGGGCAAGAAAATACCTATTTATTTTCTAAAGTCTATGACAATGCTTTGGCCATTAGGTGAACAGCACTGGTAACATTGTTATCAAGACCAGACACATGATACAGAGCTTATTTGCCAGGGAAACAAAACTAAATAATGAATTATTTTTTCAGAAATACATAAATATCTGTAATCAAATAGATGCTACAAAGTAGAAGCCATTGGGCACAGATAAGACTGTTTAAAAACAATATGTGGGGCTGCAGGACTGCCCTAAGCTGCTATTCTTCCCTGCGGTTGTAACAGTGATTCTACATGTAAGCAAAGCATAAAAATTTAAATACTGTGGTGTCTTTTTACATATGGAAAAGAAATATGCAATTTGTCCGTTTTTGAGTGTTTTTCACAGTTGTTTAAATTTTTTAAACAAAAAAGGTAATAAACAAATTATAGGTTATCCCAATGCTGGGATCTCTAATATTTAACTATATTCCCCTAGGGAAACTATCAAGCAATTGTTCAGTTCCCCTGAAGCCACCATTGTGTGTGTATAAAATTCCATAGTCCTCAATGTTATCTGTGTCCATGTAATGTATGGATCTGCCAGGTCCTCCAAGATTAGAGATGCTCTTTGTAGTTGTTCTCCACTCCAGCCACGTGACAAAAGTTAACAAAGGGAGAACTCTTTTCCATACACATTCTGGACACATACCACATTGTGTACATATATACTTGCTTGACACATGCCCTTCATATATAGGATACATGCTAGTCAAAAAATTTCACAAATGCTGATAGTGATGTGTGATCGGTGTTAGTGGGAAAACAATTTTAACATTGGAAGACCCTACAGATGATGGTGAGAGAATCTACACAAAACTGAAACTTAGCCTGCCTTAACATTTAGCTTGATTCTGTTACCTTATCTGTGGCTTTATTCTGGTTCCATTTCTGATCAGTAAATTTGAGTCTGTTAGTTTAATCTACATAGTCATGTTACGGTTTCTTTGAGGGTAGCTTGGTTATGACACCATATATAATCAGTAAGCTCGAATGTGTTACCCTAGACATCAATGCATGTGATTATGTTACCTTACTTATGCTTAAAGCTTGGTTATGTTACTATATATATATGGCAAGGTTCTGATGTCATGACTGATCAGTAAGTTTAAGTTTGTTACAATATTTTAACAGTAAGCTTGGATCTGGTGCCACATCTACATGCTTTATCAAAGCCTTGACAAATCTCAGGTGCACAAATGTACCTATAAAGTTGCTGATGTTTCTTAACTTTTTGGGTTGCCTTCTATCAAGGTCTGTGTGTATATATTGTATACTGTAAGTGCTTGGCCCAATAAAAACTGAAACTGCCTCCTGAAGTGGTAAAATATATTATCCACGATAAGGTGATTTTAACACTTACCTGACAGACAGTAATGGACATGATTGGGAAGGATATGTGCTTGTATTGGGGCTAAATGGCCATGTTGTGAGTCCATCATAAGGCTGTGGCCATATTTTTGGCAAATGGCTATTTCCTGTTGGAAATCCCTTTATCAAACTACAAGTCCCATAATACCTTGTTTGTAAGTATGAGGTCCTTTTTCTCCCTCCCACATATCAGCCACCCCACCCATTGAAGCACAGGTGTGCTGTATTCCATGCTTTGCTGTGAACAATAGACCAGTGTTTTCTAGCCAGGGTGCCTCCAGTAGTTGCAAAACTACAATTTTCTGCAGAATGATCTCCTTCCCACCAGCAGTCGCTCCACCAAATGAAGCAGACAGGCTCCCTGTCATCACCTGACTAGTGATGTAATGTCTCGGGCCATACTGCACCCTGGGAAAACCTGAGACAACAGTAATTTTATATGCTGTTAAAAATAAACATTGTGGCAAAGATTTCATAAGAATTGAGAGACCACCATCACGCACAGATACAGACACTATATTATAAACCACACCAGCTTTACAATCCCTGTAGCATAGCCAAATAAAAAATAAAATCCTGGAATATCCCTTTAAAATATTGAATTGTATATTATTCTCTTCCCCACGTATTAAATCCACCATATGTTTTCAGAGTGTTTGGACAAAGGCTAGGAAATTTGCTAAACTTGTCAGTACCCCTATACACTGGGCAACCCCTTATGAATCTGTGTCAAATGTATAAAATATATTATATATACATTTGTTTTATCACATTGTGAGTTAGACACCAGTTGGAAGTCCTGCACATGACCATCTAATATAAGGCCAACCTTGCTACTCTTTTTTCAACTATGCTCTCTCAGAAAATTAACTTTTTTATTTCAGATGCATTGGAACAATGCAAACAAATAGTTGTGAATCCCTCAATATTCACATTTATTGTTTAAACTTAAAATTGTATTATAAAATACCGTAACCGAAAGCAAGGATTTGAGAACAAATCAATACTGGGAAATCTTGCCTTACACATTCTAATGCTTTCTATTGTTATTTAATTGTGGAAAAATAACATCCAAAAAAATTGCCCAAAGAAAAATAAATAATTTCTAGAGCACTGATTTACAAATAAGGATATATTTACACCCTTTTGTATCCAGATCAGTTTGCGATTTTTAATTTGAATATTTTAACACTGATTTTTCAGCACAGTCTGACATATCAGTTTTCTTGTTTCACAGATCGTAGTAGAGATAAGCAAAGTCCAGCATCTATTACAATTTCTATTCTAGGCCAAATTACCTCACTTCATTTTAATCAAGCTATACCAGGATGTTAGAAAAGAATTACTTTGCATAGTAAATAATTACCAGGGAATTACACATTTTCAGCTTATTTTTATAAAGCGTTTTGCATCTCAGGGATTTTGACATCTTTTTTTTTTCTTTTGCATTGCAAATTAAATTTAGTTTTTTAAGATTTAGGAAACAACGTAGGAAAAGATTAACAGACTAGAAAGAGACCATGGAGGGAAATGAATTGTGGATTTTCCTACTACACTGCTCAAAAAAATAAAGGGAACACTTAAAGGAGTAGTCCAGTGGTGAAATACTTATCCCCTATCCCAGAGGTCGGAAGCCCAGTGATCTCCTGTACGGGGCCCCGGCTCGCTGGCCAGATAGCGTGTGTTGACCACCGCACGAAGCGACGGCCAACACGCCCCCTCAATACTACTCTATGGCAGAGCTGCTCCGGCTCTACCATAGAGTTGTATTAAGGGGGCGTGTCAGCCACCGCTTCGTGCGGTGGTCAACAGGCCCCCTTCCCGCGGGCTGTCGGGGCCCCGTACAGGAGATCGCGGGGGTTCTGACCTCTGGGATAGGGGATAAGTATTTCACCACTGGACTACTCCTTTATTTTTTTGAGCAGTGTAGTAGGAAAATCCACAATTCCTGATTGACAATTAATTTCACATGCTGTGCAACACAAAAAGAGAAACACAGCCGCACATCAACCATTTGTAATTTGATCTACTTGCTTCTCAGCATAATTTCAAAAACTAACAGGTTGTTAGTATAAATTTTGATCAAATAGTACAAGCCCACTCGCCACATCAAGGCCACCTCGTTAGAGTGGGTCCTTAACCTGACACTGGCATAGCGCCCGGCGGCGACTACTGCCTCCAAGACCCCATGCCCAACTAAAAACGCCCTAATTAAAAACACCTGGGCCAAATGGGTGGAGAGGAGTGCTGGCCATGGAAGAACCTGTTAGTTTTTGAAATTATGCTGAAAAGCAAGTAGATCAAATTAGAAATGATGGATGTGCGGCTGTGTTTCTCTTTTTGTGTAGCACATTTGTAGTCTCTCCCTTCTCCCATTGGGCATGGGGTCTCGGAGGCAGTGGTTGCTGCCAGGCGCTATGCCAGTGTCAAGTTAGGGACCCACTCTAACGAGGTGGCATTGACGTGGCATTGACATACCATTCTCCCAGCCCTCTGGCAGTGAGCACATGGTAGGTTTCATACTGGTGTGGTTCTCTGTGGCGGCCATTGTTTCTGCGATGCTTTGTCTGTGGGGTGGAGTGGCCAAGAGCCAGGGGCTTGGTTGGGCAGTAGTGGGGCTGCCTGGCCAATGAGTCGCTCCGCCCGTTGGGCATGGGGTCTCGGAGGCAGTAGTCGCCGCCGGGCGCTACACCAGTGTCAGGTTAGGGACCCACTCTAACGAGGTGGCCTTTACGTGGCGAGTGGGCTTGTACTTTTTGATCAAAATGTATACTAACAACCTGTTAGTTTTGAAATTATTCTGAGAAGCAAGTAGATCAAATTACAAATGGTGGATGTGCGGCTGTGTTTCTCTTTTTGTGTTGCATATTTGTAGTCTCTCCCTTCTTCCATGGCCAGCGCTCCACCCCAGCCATTTGGCCCAGGCATTTTTAATTAGCAGGAAACTGCATGAGGGTTTCCTCCTACTATTCTTCCAGCCCTCTGGAAGTGAGCACATGGTAGGTTTCATACTGGTGTGGTTCTCTGTGGCGGACATTGTTTCTGTGATGCTTTGTCTGTGGGGTGGAGTGGCCCAGAGCCAGGGGCTTGGTCGGGCAATAGTGGGGCTGCCTGGCCATTGGGTTGCTCCCCCCATTGGGTATGGGGTTTCGGAGGCAGTAGTCGCCGGCGGGCGCTACGCCAGTGTCAGGTTAGGGACCCGCTCTAACAAGGTGGAATTGACGTGGCGAGTGGGCTTGTACTTTTTGATCAAAATGTATACTAACAACCTCTTAGTTTTTGAAATTATGCTGAGAAGCAAGTAGATGAAATTACAAATGGTGGATGTGCGGCTTTGTTTCTCTTTTTGTGTTGCACATTTGTAGTTTCTCCCTTCTTCCATGGCCAGAACTCCACTCCACCCATTTGGCCCAGGCGTTTTTAATTAGCAGGAAACTGCATAAGGGTTTGCTCCTACCATTCTCCCAGCCCTCTGGCAGTGACCACATGGTAGGTTTCATACTGGTGTGGTTCTCTGTGGCGGCCATTGTTTCTGTGATGCTTTGTCTGTGGGGTGGAGTGGCCCAGAGCCAGGGGCTTGGTTGGGCAGTAGTGGGGCTGCCTGGCCAATGAGTCGCTCCGCCCGTTGGGCATGGGGTCTCGGAGGCAGTAGTCGCCGCCGGGCGCTACGCCAGTGTCAGGTTAGGGACCCACTCTAACGAGGTGGCCTTTACGTGGCGAGTGGGCTTGTACTTTTTGATCAAAATGTATACTAACAACCTGTTAGTTTTTGAAATTATTCTGAGAAGCAAGTAGATCAAATTACAAATGGTGGATGTGCGGCTGTGTTTCTCTTTTTGTGTTGCATATTTGTAGTCTCTCCCTTCTTCCATGGCCAGCGCTCCACCCCAGCCATTTGGCCCAGGCATTTTTAACCCCTTAAGGACGCAGGACGTAAATGTACGTCCTGGTGAGGTGGTACTTAACGCACCAGGACATACATTTACGTCCTAAGCATAACCGCGGGCATCGGAGCGATGCCCGTGTCATGCGCGGCTGATCCCGGCTGCTGATCGCAGCCAGGGACCCGCCGGCAATGGCTGACGCCCGCGATCTCGCGGGCGTCCGCCATTAACCCCTCAGGTGCCGGGATCAATACAGATCCCGGCATCTGCGGCAGTTCGCGATTTAAATGAACGATCGGATCGCCCGCAGCGCTGCTGCGGGGATCCGATCATTCAGAACGCCGGACGGAGGTCCCCTCTCCTTCCTCCGTCCAGCTCCCGGCGTCTCCTGCTCTGGTCTGTGATCGAGCAAACCAGAGCAGGAGATGACCGATAATACTGATCTGTTCTATGTCCTATACATAGAACAGATCAGTATTAGCAATCATGGTATTGCTATGAATAGTCCCCTATGGGGACTATTCAAGTGTAAAAGAAAATTGAAAAAATGTAAAAGTAAAAGTAAAAAAAAAGTGAAAAATCCCCTCCCCCAATAAAAAAGTAAAACGTCCGTTTTTTCCTATTTTACCCCCAAAAAGCGTAAAAAACATTTTTTATAGACATATTTGGTATCGCCGCGTGCGTAAATGTCCGAACTATTAAAATAAAATGTTAATGATCCCATACGGTGAACGGCGTGAACGAAAAAAAAAAAAGTCAAAAATTCCTACTTTTTTAATACATTTTATTAAAAAAAATCATAAAAAATGTATTAAAAGTTTTTTATATGCAAATGTGGTATCAAAAAAAAGTACAGATCATGGCGCAAAAAATGAGCCCCCATACCGCCGCTTATACGGAAAAATAAAAAAGTTAGAGGTCATCAAAATAAAGGGATTATAAACGTACTAATTTGGTTAAAAAGTTTGTGATTTTTTTTAAGCGCAACAATAATATAAAAGTATATAATAATGAGTATCATTTTAATCGTATTGACCCTCAGAATAAAGAACACATGTCATTTTTACCATAAATTGTACGGCGTGAAAACAAAACCTTCCAAAATTAGCAAAATTGCGTTTTTCGTTTTAATTTCCCCACAAAAATAGTGTTTTTTGGTTGCGCCATACATTTTATGATATAATGAGTGATGTCATTACAAAGGACAACTGGTCGCGCAAAAAACAAGCCCTCATACTAGTCTGTGGATGAAAATATAAAAGAGTCCTTAAGGCCAAAATGGGCTGAGTCCTTAAGGGGTTAATTAGCAGGAAACTGCATGAGGGTTTCCTCCTACTATTCTTCCAGCCCTCTGGCAGTGACCACATGGTAGGTTTCCTACTGGTGTGGTTCTCTGTGGCGGCCATTGTTTCTGCGATGCTTTGTCTGTGGGGTGGAGTGGCCCAGAGCCAGGGGCTTGGTTGGGCAGTAGTGGGGCTGCCTGGCCAATGGGTCGCTCCCCCCGTTGGGCGTGGGGTCTCAGATGCAGTAGTCGCCGCCGGGCGCTACGCCAGTGTCAGGTTAGGGACCCATTCTAACGAGGTGGCCTTTACGTGGCGAGTGGGCTTGTACTTTTTGATCAAAATGTATACTAACAACCTGTTAGTTTTTGAAATTATTCTGAGAAGCAAGTAGATCAAATTACAATTGGTGGATGTGCGGCTGTGTTTCTCTTTTTGTGTTGCATATTTGTAGTCTCTCCCTTCTTCCATGGCCAGCGCTCCACCCCAGCCATTTGGCCCAGGCATTTTTAATTAGCAGGAAACTGCATGAGGGTTTCCTCCTACTATTCTTCCAGCCCTCTGGCAGTGAGCACATGGTAGGTTTCATACTGGTGTGGTTCTCTGTGGCGGCCATTGTTTCTGTGATGCTTTGTCTGTGGGGTGGAGTGGCCCAGAGCCAGGGGCTTGGACGGGCAATAGTGGGGCTGCCTGGCCATTGGGTTGCTGCCCCCATTGGGCATGGGGTTTCGGAGGCAGTGTTCACCGCCGGGCGCTATGCCAGTATCAGGTTAAGGACCTATTATAACGAGGTGGCCTTGACGTGGCGAGTGTGCTTATACTTTTTGATCAAAATGTATACTAATAACCTGTTAGTTTTTGAAATTATGCTGAGAAGCAAGTAGATCAAATTACAAATGGTGGATGTGCAGCTGTGTTTCTCTTTTTGTGTTGCACAATTTCACATGCTGTTGTGCAAATAGAACAGACTGCTGATGGAGATTATAGGCAATTAGCAAGACACTTCCAATAAAGAAGTGGTTCTGCAGGTAGTGACCACAGACCACCTCTCACTTCCTATGCTTTCTGGCTGTTGTTTTTGTAACTTTTGAATGCTGGCGGTGCTTTCACTCTAGTGGTAGCATGGGACAGAGTGTACAACCAACACAAGTGGCTCAGGTAGTACAGCTCATCCAGGATGGTAGATCAATGCGAGCTGTGGCAAGAAGGTTTGCTGTGTAGTGTCCAGAGCATGGAGGCACTACCAGGAGACAGGCCAGTACATCAGGAGATGTGGAGGAGGCCGTAGGAAGGTAACAGCCCAGCAGCAGGACCACTACCTCTGCCTTTGTGCAAGGAGGAGCAGAAAGAGCACCGTCAGAGCCCTGAAAAATGACCTACAGCAGGCCACAAATGTGCATGTGTCCACTCAAACGGTCAGGAACAGACTCCATGTGGGTGGTATGAGGGCCCCTTGTTCATAGGTGGGGTTGTGTTAACAGCCCAACACCGTGCAGGACGTTTGGCATTTGCCAGAGAACATCAAGATTGGCAAATTCGTCACTGGCACCCTGTGCTATTCACATTAAATCAGGTTCACACTTTGCACATGTGACAGACGTGACAGAGTCTGTAGACGCTGCTGCCTGCAAAATCCTCCAGCATGACCGGTTTGGCGATGGGTCAGTAATGGTGTGGGGTAGCATTTCTTAGGGGGCCGCACAGCCCTCCATGTGTTTGCCAGAGGTTGCCTGACAGCCATTAGGTACCGAGATTAGATCCTCATACCCCTTGTAAGACCATATGCTGGTGCAGTTGGCCCTGGGTTCCTCCTAATGCAAGACAATGCTAGACCTCATGTGGCTGGAGTGTGTCAGCAGTTCCTGCAAGAGGAAGGCATTGATGCTATGGACTGGTTGCCTGTTCCCCAGACCTGAATCCGATTGAGCATATCTGGGACATCATGCCTCGCTCCTTCCACCAACGCCACGTTGTACCACAAACTGTCCAGGAGTTGGCAGATGCTTTAGTCCAGGTCTAGGAGGACATCCATCAGGAGACCATCCACCACCTCCAGGAGCATGCCCAGGCGTTGTAAGGAGGTCATACGGGCACGTGGAGGCCACACACACTACTGAGCCTCATTTTGACTTGTTTTAAGGACATTACATCAAAGTTAGATCAGCCTGTAGTGTGGTTTTCCACTTTGATTTTGAATGTGACTCCATATCCAGACCTCCATGGGTTGATAAATTTGATTCCCATTGATCAGTTTTGTGTGATTTTGTTGTCAGCACATTCAACTATGTAAAGATGAAAGTATTTCATATGATTAGTGTTACGCCGAGCGCTCCGGGTCCCCGCTCCTCCCCGGAGCGCTCGCTACACTCTCGCTACTGCAGCGCTCCGGTCAGATCCACTGACCCGGTGCGCTGCGATACCGCCTCCAGCCGGGATGCGATTCGCGATGCGGGTGGCGCCCGCTCGCGATGCGCACCCCGGCTCCCGTACCTGACTCGCTCTCCGTCGGTCCTGTCCCGGCGCGCGCGGCCCCGCTCCCTAGGGCGCGCGCGCGCCGAGTCTCTGCGATTTAAAGGGCCACTGCGCCGCTGATTGGCGCAAGTGGTTCTAATCAGTGTGTTCACCTGTGCACTCCCTATGTATACCTCACTTCCCCTGCACTCCCTCGCCGGATCTTGTTGCCATTGTGCCAGTGAAAGCGTTTCCTTGTGTGTTCTTAGCCTGTGTTCCAGACCTCCTGCCGTTGCCCCTGACTACGATCCTTGCTGCCTGCCCCGACCTTCTGCTACGTCCGACCTTGCTTCTGCCTACTCCCTTGTACCGCGCCTATCTTCAGCAGTCAGAGAGGTTGAGCCGTTGCTAGTGGATACGACCTGGTCACTACCGCCGCAGCAAGACCATCCCGCTTTGCGGCGGGCTCTGGTGAAAACCAGTAGTGACTTAGAACCGGTCGACTAGCACGGTCCACGCCAATCCCTCTCTGGCACAGAGGATCCACCTCCTGCCAGCCGGCATCGTGACAGTAGATCCGGCCATGGATCCCGCTGAAGTCCCTCTGCCAGTTGTCGCCGACCTCACCACGGTGGTCGCCCAGCAGTCACAACAGATAGCGCAACAAGGCCACCAGCTGTCTCAACTGACCGTGATGCTACAGCAGCTACTACCACAGCTTCAGCAATCATCTCCTCCGCCAGCTCCTGCACCTCCTCCGCAGCGAGTGGCCGCTTCAGGCCTACGACTATCCTTGCCGGATAAATTTGATGGGGACTCTAAATTTTGCCGTGGCTTTCTTTCTCAATGTTCCCTGCACTTGGAGATGATGTCGGACCAGTTTCCTACTGAAAGGTCTAAGGTGGCTTTCGTAGTCAGCCTTCTATCTGGAAAAGCTCTGTCATGGGCCACACCGCTCTGGGACCGCAATGACCCCGTCACTGCCTCTGTACACTCCTTCTTCTCGGAAATTCGAAGTGTCTTTGAGGAACCTGCCCGAGCCTCTTCTGCTGAGACTGCCCTGTTGAACCTGGTCCAGGGTAATTCTTCCGTTGGCGAGTACGCCGTACAATTCCGTACTCTTGCTTCTGAACTATCCTGGAATAATGAGGCCCTCTGCGCGACCTTTAAAAAAGGCCTATCCAGCAACATTAAAGATGTTCTGGCCGCACGAGAAATCCCTGCTAACCTACATGAACTCATTCATCTAGCCACTCGCATTGACATGCGTTTTTCCGAAAGGCGTCAGGAACTCCGCCAGGATATGGACTTTGTTCGCACGAGGCGTTTTTTCTCCCCGGCTCCTCTCTCCTCTGGTCCCCTGCAATCCGTTCCTGTGCCTCCCGCCGTGGAGGCTATGCAGGTCGACCGGTCTCGCCTGACACCTCAAGAGAGGACACGACGCCGCATGGAGAATCTCTGCCTGTACTGTGCCGGTACCGAACACTTCCTGAAGGATTGTCCTATCCGTCCTCCCCGCCTGGAAAGACGTACGCTGACTCCGCACAAAGGTGAAACAGTCCTTGATGTCAACTCTGCTTCTCCACGTCTTACTGTGCCTGTGCGGATATCTGCCTCTACCTTCTCCTTCTCTACTATGGCCTTCTTGGATTCCGGATCTGCAGGAAATTTTATTTTAGCCTCTCTCATCAACAGGTTCAACATCCCAGTGACCAGTCTCGCCAGACCCCTCTACATCAATTGTATTAACAATGAAAGATTGGACTGTACCATACGTTTCCGCACGGAGCCCCTCCTAATGTGCATCGGACCTCATCACGAGAAAATTGAGTTTTTGGTCCTCCCCAATTGCACTTCCGAAATTCTCCTCGGACTACCCTGGCTTCAACACCATTCCCCAACCCTGGATTGGTCCACTGGGGAGATCAAGAGTTGGGGTTCCTCTTGTTTCAAGGACTGCCTTAAACCGGTTCCCAGTTCTCTTTGCCGTGACCCTGTGGTTCCCCCTGTAACCGGTCTCCCTAAGGCCTATATGGACTTTGCGGATGTTTTTTGCAAAAAACAAGCTGAGACTCTACCTCCTCACAGGCCTTATGACTGTCCTATTGACCTCCTCCCGGGCACTACTCCACCCCGGGGCAGAATTTATCCTCTCTCTGCCCCAGAGACTCTTGCTATGTCTGAGTACATCCAGGAGAATTTAAAAAAGGGCTTTATCCGCAAATCCTCCTCTCCTGCCGGAGCCGGATTTTTCTTTGTGTCCAAAAAAGATGGCTCCCTATGTCCTTGCATTGACTACCGCGGTCTTAATAAAATCACGGTAAAGAACCGCTACCCCCTACCTCTCATCTCTGAACTCTTTGATCGCCTCCAAGGTGCCCACATCTTTACCAAACTGGACTTAAGAGGTGCTTATAATCTCATCCGCATCAGAGAGGGGGATGAATGGAAAACGGCATTTAACACTAGAGATGGACACTTTGAGTATCTGGTCATGCCCTTTGGCCTGTGCAACGCCCCTGCCGTCTTCCAAGACTTTGTTAATGAAATTTTTCGTGATCTCTTATATTCCTGTGTTGTTGTGTATCTGGACGATATCCTGATTTTTTCTGCCAACCTAGAAGAACACCGCCAGCATGTCCGCATGGTTCTTCAGAGACTTCGTGACAATCAACTTTATGCCAAAATGGAGAAATGTCTGTTTGAATGTCAATCTCTTCCTTTCCTAGGATACTTGGTCTCTGGCCAGGGACTACAAATGGATCCAGACAAACTCTCTGCCGTCTTAGATTGGCCACGCCCCTCCGGACTCCGTGCTATCCAACGTTTTTTGGGGTTCGCCAATTATTACAGACAATTTATTCCACATTTTTCCACCATTGTGGCTCCTATCGTGGCTTTAACCAAAAAGAATGCCAATCCTAAGTCATGGCCTCCTCAAGCGGAAGACGCCTTTAAACAGCTCAAGTCTGCCTTTTCTTCGGCTCCCGTGCTCTCCAGACCTGACCCATCTAAACCCTTCCTATTGGAGGTTGATGCCTCCTCAGTAGGAGCTGGAGCGGTCCTTCTACAAAAAAATTCTTCCGGGCATGCTGTTACTTGTGTTTTTTTTTCTAGGACCTTATCTCCGGCGGAGAGGAACTACTCCATCGGGGATCGAGAGCTACTAGCCATTAAATTAGCACTTGAGGAATGGAGGCATCTGCTGGAGGGATCAAGATTTCCAGTTATTATTTACACCGATCACAAGAACCTCTCCTATCTCCAGTCTGCCCAACGGCTGAATCCTCGCCAGGCCAGGTGGTCTCTGTTCTTTGCCCGATTTAATTTTGAAATTCACTTTCGGCCTGCCGATAAGAACATTAGGGCCGATGCTCTCTCTCGTTCCTCGGAAGCCTCGGAAGTAGAGCTCTCTCCGCAACACATCATTCCTCCTGACTGCCTGATCTCCACTTCTCCAGCCTCCATCAGGCAAACTCCTCCAGGGAATACCTTCGTCTCTCCATGCCAACGCCTCGGAATCCTCAAATGGGGTCACTCCTCCCTTCTCGCAGGTCATGCGGGCATCAAGAAATCCGTGCAACTCATCTCTCGTTTCTATTGGTGGCCGACTCTGGAGACGGATGTTGTGGATTTTGTGCGAGCCTGCACTGTCTGTGCCCGGGATAAGACTCCTCGCCAGAAGCCCGCTGGTCTTCTTCATCCTCTGCCTGTCCCCGAACAGCCTTGGTCTCTGATTGGTATGGACTTTATTACAGACTTACCCCCATCCCGTGGCAACACTGTTGTTTGGGTGGTCGTTGATCGATTCTCCAAGATGGCACATTTCATCCCTCTTCCTGGTCTTCCTTCAGCGCCTCAGTTGGCAAAACAATTTTTTGTACACATTTTTCGTCTTCACGGGTTGCCCACGCAGATCGTCTCGGACAGAGGCGTCCAATTCGTGTCAAAATTCTGAAGGGCTCTCTGTAAACAACTCAAGATTAAATTAAACTTTTCTTCTGCCTATCATCCTCAATCCAATGGGCAAGTAGAAAGAATTAACCAGGTCCTGGGTGATTATTTACGGCATTTTGTTTCCTCCCGCCAGGATGACTGGGCAGATCTTCTACCATGGGCCGAATTCTCGTATAACTTCAGAGTCTCTGAATCTTCCTCCAAATCCCCATTTTTCGTGGTGTACGGCCGTCACCCTCTTCCCCCCCTCCCTACTCCCTTGCCCTCTGGTTTGCCCGCTGTGGATGAAATATCTCGTGATCTTTCCACCATATGGAAAGAGACCCAAAATTCTCTCTTACAGGCTTCATCACGCATGAAGAAGTTTGCTGATAAGAAAAGAAGAGCTCCTCCCATTTTTTCTCCTGGAGACAAGGTATGGCTCTCCGCTAAATATGTCCGCTTCCGTGTCCCTAGCTACAAATTGGGACCACGCTATCTTGGTCCTTTCAAAATTTTGTGCCAGATTAATCCTGTCTCTTACAAACTTCTTCTTCCTCCTTCTCTTCGTATTCCTAATGCCTTTCACGTTTCTCTTCTTAAACCACTCATCATCAACCGTTTCTCTCCCAAACTTGTTTCTCCCACTCCTGTTTCCGGCTCCTCGGACATCTTCTCCGTAAAGGAGATACTGGCCTCCAAGAAGGTCAGAGGGAAAACTTTTTTTTTGGTCGATTGGGAGGGTTGTGGTCCTGAAGAGAGATCCTGGGAACCTGAGGACAATATCCTAGACAAAAGTCTGCTCCTCAGGTTCTCAGGCTCTAAGAAGAGGGGGAGACCAAAGGGGGGGGGGGGTACTGTTACGCCGAGCGCTCCGGGTCCCCGCTCCTCCCCGGAGCGCTCGCTACACTCTCGCTACTGCAGCGCTCCGGTCAGATCCACTGACCCGGTGCGCTGCGATACCGCCTCCAGCCGGGATGCGATTCGCGATGCGGGTGGCGCCCGCTCGCGATGCGCACCCCGGCTCCCGTACCTGACTCGCTCTCCGTCGGTCCTGTCCCGGCGCGCGCGGCCCCGCTCCCTAGGGCGCACGCGCGCCGGGTCTCTGCGATTTAAAGGGCCACTGCGCCGCTGATTGGCGCAAGTGGTTCTAATCAGTGTGTTCACCTGTGCACTCCCTATGTATACCTCACTTCCCCTGCACTCCCTCGCCGGATCTTGTTGCCATTGTGCCAGTGAAAGCGTTTCCTTGTGTGTTCTTAGCCTGTGTTCCAGACCTCCTGCCGTTGCCCCTGACTACGATCCTTGCTGCCTGCCCCGACCTTCTGCTACGTCCGACCTTGCTTCTGCCTACTCCCTTGTACCGCGCCTATCTTCAGCAGTCAGAGAGGTTGAGCCGTTGCTAGTGGATACGACCTGGTCACTACCGCCGCAGCAAGACCATCCCGCTTTGCGGCGGGCTCTGGTGAAAACCAGTAGTGACTTAGAACCGGTCCACTAGCACGGTCCACGCCAATCCCTCTCTGGCACAGAGGATCCACCTCCTGCCAGCCGGCATCGTGACAATTAGTTCATTCATTCAGATCTAGGATGTGTTATCTTAGTGTTCCCTTTATTTTTTGAGCAGTGTATTTAATTGTTTTGATATATTCACTAGTTAATACGTAGGCACGTAAATAATTTTACTTGTTAATACACAATAGTGGTTGTTAGTCATTGTTTCCAAATGGCTTTTTACATTGCGAGTCACACGCTAGTTAAGCAGTGTACATTATGTATTAATTACGCTAATGTAGATAAAGAGTTGCTGCTTAGAAGACATTCTGATTTTACAGCAGATGTACACTTTGCGTTCTACAGAATGTACTGGAGCATAGGAGCATCCTTAGAAGTCAGAGGTAGAAAGTGCTGGCAGATGATGTCACTGCATAAAACATATGCTGCTTTTCCCTTACTGTTAAACCTAATGCCACTAGAGAGAGGAACATCAGACTTGCCCTCTGGCATACTGTGCCTGGCAGGCTGCCTGAAACAGCTCACAAAACAAGCTGGACAGAATTAAGGAACGTGTGAACATGGCAGCACAAGGGGAATAATGAAGATAGGTCCTCTTAACCTCTAGACTGCTGGAATGGATTGTGATAGTCAAATCAAGCCATTGAGTTATACTCATCTTTTTTTGTGTCCGCAGTTAAAGGTTGTTGGTATATTGATTTACATTTAGAACAATTGGTTACAGATTAACACAAATATATGCTTTTTATTAAAAGGACATATTGTTTAGAAGAAATGTTTCCTTAGAAAATGAAATGTTGTTTAACCGTTTTAGGTTATTTTTTGTGTTTACCAGGTTTTTAGAAACAGAGAATATTTAAAATAAGTGGCTTTTCACACAGGTTTCACACTGACCGCTAGAATGCACTCCATTATTTCCTATTTTCTGCAACTCACTTTTATGGTTATGCTATATAAAGGAAACAGGTTGAAAAAAGACCAGAGTCCACCAAGTTCAACCTGTATCTCTAATGAGTCCCTAGTGAGTTGATCCAGAAGAAGGGGAAAAAAAACTCATACTAGAGGTAAAAATTCCTTCCTGACTCCAAATATGGTATTAGAATAAATCCCTTGATTAACGTTCTGCCCTATAAATCTCACATACATAACCAGCAATGTTGTTATTACTATTCAAAAATGCATCCAGACCCCTTGTGAACTCTTTTACAGAGTTCACCATGACCACCTCCTTTGGCAGAGAGTTCCATAGTCTTACTGCTCTTACAGTAAAGAACCCCCGTCTGTGCTGGTGTAGAAACCTTCTTTCCACAAACCGTAGAGGATGCCGCCTTGTTATGAATACAGTCCTGAGTATAAATAGTTTCTAAAAACAGGAGAGAAGGCGCTCCATAGGGTAATACCACCGGAGATGGGGGGAGGGGAGAGTAAAAGCTAATTTTAAACTGCTCATCCTGGGTGGTTGTGTAGCCTCATACACAACAATGGAATTCGCTTGGATAGAATGGTCCATCTGCGGCCCTCCTGGTGTGGATTCCACAATGTATAGGTACAGGAAAAGGCTTCAGTATAGGGTTCAGGAGTACATTGGCATTGAACGGACCCAGGACACAGCAGGTAAGAAGGTAAAATCCAATTTATTTGATGCAACGCGTTTCCCTGCACAAGTGCAGATTCATCAGGCATGGCAAGTAAGGGGAAGGGGCAGGTATAAATAGGACCAAGTTAGCCACTTGGTTGCCAAACATTAACCCATGAGAGGTATACAATGTTCTCAATGTTAAAAAATCCATATAATACATAAAAAAATTTGAGATCTGGCTAACAGAGTATATAAAGTATACAATAAATACAATAAATATGAACAAATCATATCAAGACAATTTGACACAACAAAAATATTATACAAAATATACAAAATATAAAAAATAAAATAAAAAATATTTTACAGATAAGTATGTAACAGTATATGAATATATATATATATATATATATATATATATATATATATATATATGATTATCCTACATTTTCAATATTCTCATTTAAACCCTGCGGGGAAAGTGTGGATAGCTTAAAAATCCAAAACGATTTGCGATTAATTAATCGCTGAAATCGATTAGGACAGTCACTCGGTGACTTGGTCCTATTTATACCTGCCCCTTCCCCTTACTTGCCATGCCTGATGAATCTGCACTTGTGCAGGGAAACGCGTTGCATCAAATAAATTGGATATTACCTTCTTACCTGCTGTGTCCTGGGTCCGTTCAGCGCCAATGTACTCCTGCACCCTATACTGAAGCCTTTTCTTGTACCTGAGTATAAATAGATCATGGGAGAGATCTCTGTACAGTCCCCTGATATATTTATACATACAGTAGTTATTAGGCCTTCTTTTTGCTAAACTAAATAACCCTAATTCTGATAATCTTTCTGGGTACTGTAGTCCTCCCATTCCCCGTATTACTCTGGTTGCCCATCTTTGAAACCTCTCTAGCTCCACTATATCTTTCTTGTACACTGGTGCCCAGTACTGTACACTGTATTCAATGTGTGGTCTGACTAGTGATTTGTACAGTGGTAGAATTATTTCCTTGCTGTGGGCATCTATGCCCCTATTGATGCACACCATTATTTTATTTGCCTTCGCAGCAGCTGTTCAACACTGGTCCCTGCAGCTAAATTTACTGTTAACTAAGACTCCTAAGTCCTTTCCCATGTCAGTCATACCAAGTGTTCTCCCATTTAATACATAATCCCAGCCCGGATTTTTCCTCCCCATGTGCATTACCTTACATTTATCAGTGTTGAACCTCATCTGCTACTTCGCAGCCCAAAACCTCCAACCTATCCAGATCCATTTGTAACAGTGTACTGTCCTCTATAGTGTATACCACTTTAAAGAGTTAAGTATCATCTGCAAAGATTGCTACTTTACTATTCAACCCCTCTACAAGGTCATTAATGAATATATTAAATAGAATAGGACCCAAGACTGACCCCTGTGGTACCCCACTAGTAACAGTCACCCAATCAGAATAAGTACCATTAATAACCACCCTCTGTTTCCTATCACTGAGCCAGTTACTTACCCACTTGAACACATTCTCCCCCAGCCCAATCCTTCTCATTTTATGTACCAATCTTCATGTGGCACGGTATCAAATGCTTTGGAAAAATCCAGACATACGACATCCAGCGATTCCCCCTTGTCCAGTCTGGAGCTCACCTCCTCATAAAAGCTGATCAGGTTAGTTTGACAGGACCGATCCCTCATAAAGCCATGCTGATATGGGGTCATACATTTATTTTTATCATGATACTCCAAAATAGCATCTCTTAGAAAACCCTCAAACAATTTACATACAATGGAGGTTAAACTAACAGTTCTATAATTCCCGGGGTCACCTTTTGACCCATTTTTTAATATTGGCACCACATTTGCTATGAGCCAGTACTGGGGAACTTTCCGTGTCACTATAGAGTCCCTGAATATAAAAAAAAAGTGGTCTGTCTATTACATTACTTAATTCCTTTAGAGCACAGGGGTGAATGCCATCTGGGCCTGGTGATTTGTCTATTTAGATTTTTTGTAGGTGGCACTGTACTTCTTTCTGGGTTAGACATGTGACCTGTACTGGGAAGCTTACCTTATTTCGCTGTATTTCATTTTATTTTCCTCGGTGAATACAGTGGAGAAGAATTTGTTTAATACATTTGCTTTTTCCTGTTCCCCGTCTATTATTTCGTCCTCATAGTTTTTTAAAGGGCCTTCAGTTAAAATTTTTGACCTTTTTGCTATTTATAAAGTTAAAAAACATTTTGGGATTAGTTTTATTCTCTTTGGCAATTAGTCTTTCTGTCTCTATTTTTGTGGCTTTTATCTGGTTTTTACAAAATTTACATTTTTCTCTATAGCTTTTTAACGCTTCTTCTCTGCTGTCTTGTTTTAGTAGTTTAAATGCTTTATTTTTGTCATTTATTGCCCCTTAACATTTTTATTCATCCCCATTGGTTTTCTTTTATTCTTGACCCTTTTATTCTCATAAAATATATACCTCTTACAATGAGAATTTAAAATATTCTTAAAAGTCTCCCATTTAGTGTCAGCATTCTTGTTTTTGAGGACATTATACCATTTTATATTGTTAAGGGCTTCTCTGAATTGGTCAAACTTTGCCTTCCTAAAGTTAATTGTTTTTGTGACTCCTCGCAAGGTTCCCTTATTGCAGAACATGTTATAATGTATTATATTATGATCACTATTCCCTAGGTATCCTTCTACCTGCACATTAGTTACTCTGTCAGGTCTGTTGGTTAATATTAAGTCTAGTAGTGCGCCCCCTCTGGTCGGGCTCGGCACCATTTGGGACAGATTGTCTTTAGCTATAGTCAGAAACCTGTTTCCTTTATGAGATTTACAGGTCTCAGTCTTCCAGTTTATATCAGGATAGGCAAAGTCCCCCATTATTATCACATCATTTTGATTTGCTGTTTATTTGTCTCAGTAATTGATCTTCTGCATCTTCCATTCTGTTTGGTGGCTTATAGCAAACCCCTGTCAGAATTTCTTTTTATCTCCATATATTTCTACCCAAAATCACTCCACATTATCGTTTCCCTCCCATATATCCTCCAGCAGTGCGTCCTTCAGACTGGACTTTACATAAAGACAAACTCCTCCCCCTTTCCGTTTTGTCCGATCCTTCTTGAATAGACTATAACCCTGTTACGTGTCACTAAAAAACAACAAACAGAGCAAAGTTCTGCTCTTCTGACCGCAGAAGTTCGGCTTCAGCATTAGGGCAGTTGCCTGGGAAGCCTATGATGTCAGGAATGACATTATAAGGGTTTCCTAAGCAGAGAGGGCTACTCTCCATGCCTGTTTCTATACAATGCATTTAGAGAGTCTATAGATCCTTTAACTTTTTCACATTTTATCTTGCGGTCGTATGGTACAATTACAAAAAAAACTTTTTTTCCCTTCAATCTACACTTAATATGTCATGGGGGGGGGGGGCAGGGAGGAGTGAGCACTAGAGCTGGCCCTAAGACCACTCTTCCTGCCTACTTAGCCATCCACCCTAAATGATGAATCAACAACTAGGAGCAGGTCCCTTCCATATGCTAAAGTGAATGGGCATCGAAGTTAACAAAGCAAACAGAACTGTACAAAGTCGGGGAGCAAGTCAGGAACATAATGGGAGTACAATAACCAACAAACAGATACATAAATACAAACA
Source organism: Hyla sarda (assembly GCF_029499605.1). Classification (NCBI taxonomy): domain Eukaryota; kingdom Metazoa; phylum Chordata; class Amphibia; order Anura; family Hylidae; genus Hyla; species Hyla sarda. The sequence goes on along the minus strand of NC_079194.1, from coordinate 207,368,814 downwards.
AGGCAGGAGATTGCATACTAACAGGTCAGGAAATCAAAACCACTGTTCACACTGGACACGGAACCAGAAACACACTAAACACCCCCCTCCAATCAGGGAGAGACAGCAATAATAACTGCAAATGGACTCCTTGCTAAAGGCACACTCTACAGTGTGGAACGGATACTAGCCAAGGAGGAAACATAAATATAAATACATGAAATGCGGGCACAGACTCAAGACTAACTAACTCACTTCTTGATCGATGGATTCGCACAATGCTCAGAACATGTTTCTATCCTAGGAGATCAAGCAAGGTCAAAACAGGATTGACAAATGCACAGTGTGAACATGGGCTAGGAAACACAAAGAACATACAATACAAGAATACTAAAACCCGACAAAGGTACTAAAACAAGGCAAGCGAAAATCCAGATATCAAACAAGACAGATAACCATGGTCAAACTAAATGTGCTCAGACAGACAAAAGCTAAGGTGCATCATAAACAAGACATGGTCAGAGTACAGGTCTAATAACCAGCACCAAACAACAGCTGAAATGGCCTTATATCCACTCCCAGTGCTGAAGCCAAGAAGGTTAACTCCCAGGGAAAATGAACACCAGAAACTGTTCAGACATAAATTGCATGTCTGAACAGTCCAAGAGCAGAAAATACCAAACAAAAATATACGGACACTACAAAATACACCAGAATGTAAAGAGAAAAGAAAATGTTAGAAATATTTGCTAATTTATTTAAAAGGAAAAGCTAATAAGTATTCATATCATAATATGACATAAGTATTCAGATCTTTTACTCAGTATTAAGTTGAAGCCCCTTTAGCAGCATTTACAGCCTCCAGTCTTCTTGGATATGAGGTCACAACTGTGACCAGTCTTCTTGTCCTAGCTGACTAAAAACACACCCCCACAGCATGATGCGGCAACCTCCATGCTTCATTGTAGGCATGGAATTGTGTAGGAGATGAATAGTGTCTGATTTCCTCCAGATATAATGCTTAGAATTGACTCCAACAAGTTACATTTTGGTTTCATCAGACCAAAAATTTTTGTTTCTTACAGTCTTAGAGTCCTTTAGCTGTTTTTTTTTTTTTTTTTGCAAACTTCAGGTGGAATTTTATGTGTCTTTTTCTTAACTAGAGATGAGCAAATGTTTGAAAAATTCAATTTGGCAGATTCGCCAAATTTTCCGAAAAAATTTGGTTCGGTACGAATTTATTTGCAGTGAATCGCTATTAAAAACAGCTATTTCTGGGCTACAGAGAGCCTCAATAGGGGTGTAGAACTCTTTGTCTTAACACACATAGGGAGTGTGCTTTGTTAGTGAAATAATACTGTTATTCAGTATGACATGAAGATTACAGGCATCACTATTAGAATCTCTGACGAATTTATATTCATTTTTAAAAATCCTTTTTTGAGGACCCATTCTGGTGCGCATCGAGCTGGTGGTCCGCTGCGAGGCGAGCTACCGCATGTTCCAGCCCCTGCCTATCAGCACCCCTGCCCCTCCCCTGACTGTCGTACTCTGTGTGGAACTGCAAATGTGTCATTAAATTATTTATGATTCATTGTTATCACTCCAACCTGTTTCATTGGATTCTTTTGGTAATTCCACAGGTAATACATGACGACGACCTTGGGGCCTCAGTCTTGAAAAGATTACATAGATTTGTTTTAATTTAAATAGAAGATTTTGAATAGATTCGCAAGTTTAATGTCCCTACAGCATGAGGAGATCGCATGGCGGCACAATGTCAGAGCCTGGTAATTGGAATAAGCAAACTTTAAATCCTTTTTGAGGGCCCATTGGAAGGCAAGTCTGGTGCCAGCAGCTACAGTAATTCCAGCTCTAATAGTGTATAATTACTGCAGTGTAAACTATATCAAAGCTTCTAGTTGTATCTTAAAATCGAGCTAGCAGTCCACCGCGAGGCCAGTTACCGCCTGTCCCAGCCCCTGCCTCAGAGTGCACCCCCATGCTGTCCACTTGAAAAGGGAGGGACTGTAGTACCAGCAACTTGAACAGGAGCACATTCAGCTTCTGTGCCGTTGGATAAGTGGGCGCATAAAGCTAGAAGTGGCTGCAGTGAAAAAGCTTGTACTTGTATCTTAATATCGAGCAGCGGTCCTCCATGAGGCAAGCTACCTCCTGTTCCAGCCCCTGCATCTCAGCACCCCCCCCCCAACTGTGAAAGTACGAATGTTTCATTTAATCAGTTATGGTTCATTGTTATTGCTCCAACCAGTTTCATTGGATTCTTGTGGTAAATGCACAGGTAATATATGATGACGACCATAAGGCCTCACAATTTAAGAGATTTTTTAAAATTTAAATTGAAGATTGTGATTAGATTCACAAGTTTAATGTCCCGGGTGCCCGACGTCTTTACTTTCAACTAATACTGTATGACCACAAAACCCAATATAACAAGGAGTCACATGGTGGAGCCTAAAGGTGTCAACAGCCCAACAAGACCATAGGGCATCACAATTGAAAAGATGAAAGATATTTTGTAAAATGTAAATAGAAGATTTTATATAGATAAAAAAAAATGTAAGTTTCATTTAATGTGCCAACAGCATGAGAAGACCATACGGTGACACGATGACAGAGCCTGGAGGTGGCAGCAGCATGAGGAGACCATAATGTGGCAGTATGGCCCAGCCTGGAGGTGGCAACAGCCTGACAAGACCATAGGGCTTCACAATTGAATAGATGAAAGATATTTTATTAAATTTTAATTGAAGATTTTATATAGATGAAAATCTTAAAAGTTTAATTGAATGTGCCAACAGCATGAGGAGCCCATATAGTGCAACAATGACACAGCCTGGAGGTGGCAACAGGATGAGGAAACCACAATGTGGCAGAATGACCCAGCCTGGAGATGACAACAGCCTGACGAGACCATAGGGCCTAACAATTGAAAAGATTAAAGATATTTTGTAAAATTTAAATTGAAGATTTTATATAGACTAACATTTTTAAAGTTTAATTTAATGTGCCAACAGCATGAGGTGATCATATGGTGGCACAATGACACAGCCTGGAGGTGGCAGCAGCATAAGGAGACCATAATGTGGCAGAATGACACAGCCTTGAATTGGCAGCAGCAGGAGGAGACCATATAGTGGCAGAATAGCCCAGCCTGGAGGTGGCAACAGCCTGACAAGACCATAGGGCTTCACAATTGAAAAGATTAAAGATATATTGTAAAATTGCAATTGAAGATTTTATATAGATTAACATTTTAAAGTTTAATTTAATGTGCCAACAGCATGAGGAGACCATATGGTGGCACAATGACACAGCCTGGAGGTAGCAGAAGCATGAGGAGACCATAATATGGCACAATGACACAGCCTGGAGGTGGCAGCAGCATGAGGAGACCATAATGTGGCAGAATGACCCAGCCTGGAGGTGGCAACAGCCTGATGAGACCATAGGGCCTCACAATTGAAATTGAAAAGATTAAAGATATTTAGTAAAATTTAAATTGAAGATTTAAAATAAATTAAGATAAAGTTAAATTTAATGTGCCAGCATCATGAGGAGACCACATATATATGGTGTGCCTGGGTCCTCTGTCTCGTCTTTCTCATCGCCCTGTAGCTCCACAGCCTGCTCCTGCTCCTCCTCTCCTGTCAGATGACCACAAAATATTGCCTGTGCTCCACTGTCCTCTCCCCCTCCAGTTCATCCCCCACAGAGCTCATGTGGCATCGAGATGTAGGCGCCATGTCTTCAGTGCCCTGACCATTGTTTCCAAACCGTGTTTTAGAATACAAAGCAGTGGAATGACGTAGCTCATCCTGTAATCCAGGTGACTGGCTAATAATGTGCCTTCCTCAAAGGGCCTGTGCAAACGGCAGGTGTCATGTATGAGCTGCCACTGGTTGACATTGAGGTTACACAGGGGAGTCCCCTTATCCACTTGGATCATCAAGAATTTGATGATGGCTTTTCTCTGTTCATATAGTCGGTCCAACATTTGGAGGGTGGAATTCCAATGTGTGGAAACGTCGCAAATAAGACTATGTTGGGGGATGCCGTTCTAATGCTGTAGCTCAAGGAGGGTGTGCTTTGCGGTGTACGAGTGGCTGAAGTGCATGAAAAGTTTTCTTCCCATTGTTAGGATGTCTTGCAGATGAGGGGAACACTTCAGAAATCGCTTGAAAACCAGATTGAACATGAGTGCCATGCAGGGCACATGGCTCAGGCTTCCTTGACGCAGCGCAGACAAGATGTTCTTCCCGTTGTTGGTCACCATGGTTCACATTTCCAGTTTTTGTGGAGTAAGCCTGTATGACTCTGTTCACCAAAGCAAACCATGTGAAGAACAGTGTGACACCGCGGTGCCCTGCACACATGGTATGCTGGAAAGGCACCGAGACTTGTCCATGCAGTGGAGGCTGAGGACTCGGTGGAGGAGTAGGAGGTGGAGCCACACACTGTAGGCAGGACCAATGGCCTTAGAGCGTGGAGGCAGAAGTGGCGTGACCTGTCCATGTTGCTGTTGTGGCTGTGCAGGAACCACATTCACCCAGTGGGCCGTAAAGGACATGTATTGTCCCTGACCGTTGTTACAGCTCCACACGTCGGCACAGCCGTGCACTTTGGTACACTTTGGTAGAGTGGGGTAGTGGGTGTTAATACCAGTTGCTGGTGACGAAGGTGGGTGAAAGAAGGAAAACTTGGCAACAGATGTGTGGCATCAGGCGGGTGGCAGGATCAGAATAGTAGTTGAGGTAGGTAGGCAGAAGAAAATGGTCTCTTTTGGCAAAGTGTTGGTTTGTACAAGTAAGTATTGGGGATATGCATTAGCTAAAAGTTAACTTTTCTAGGAAAAAATGTATGGACCCCCCCCCCCCCCAAAAAAAAAAAAAAAGTGAAATCTGCCAAAAGAAAAGGTGTGCAAAAAACACCATGTGCCACCTACACCGCCAAGTATTGACCATTAACCCCTTATGGACAATGAACGTAAATGTACGTCATGGTGACGTGGTACTTAGCGCACTATGACGTACCTTTACGCGCCGACATGATCGCGAGCACTGGAGCGGTGCTCGCGTCATGCCCGGCAGGTCCCGGCTGATATCAACAGATTTCCGCCATTAACCCCTCCGATGCCGTGATCAATACAGATCACGGCATCTGCGGCATTGCGGTAGTTTGAATGCACGATCGGATCGCCCGCAGCGCTGCAGCGGGGATCGGATAATCCAGCATGGCGGCCGGAGGTCCCCTCACCTTGCTCCGGCCGTCTCCCGAGGTCTTCTGCTCTGGTCTGAGATCGAGCAGACCAGAGCAGAAGATCACCGATAATACTAAGCAGTGCCGTGTCCTATACATAGCACTGCACAGTATTAGCAATCAACTGATTGCAATGAATAGTCCCCTATGGAGACATAAAAAGTGTAAAAAAAAAAAAAGTAAAAAAAAATGTAAAATAAAAAAGTTAAAAAATGTGAAAAATCCCCTCCCCCAATAAAAAGTAAAACGTCCGGTTTTCCCCATTTTACCCCCCAAAAAGCGTAAAAAAATAATTTATACACATATTTGGTATCGCCGCATGCGTAAAAGTATGAACTATTAAAATATATTGTTAATTATCCCATATGGTGAACGATGTAAACGTAAAAAAATTAAAAAAAAAGTCTAAAATTGCTGCTTTTTTGTCACATTTTATAAAAAAATATTTATAAAAAATGAATTAAAAGTAAAACCTAAGCAAAAGTGGAACTGATAAAAACTACAGATCATGGCGCAAAAAATGAGCCCTCATATCGCCCCATATACGGAAAAATGAGAAAGTTATAGGTGGTCAAAATAGGGCAATTTCAAACATACTAATTTTGTTAAAATGGTTTGAGATTTTTTTTAAGCGGTACAATTATATAAAAGCATATAACATGGGTATCATTTTAATCGTATTGACCCACAGAATAAAGAAAACATGTCATTTTTACCGCAAAGTGTACAGCGTGAAAACAAAACCTTCCAAAATTTGCTAAATTGCGGTTTGGTTGTGGTTTGGTTGCGCCATACATGGTAGGCGAGGAGGAAAAAACGAAAATGCAAAAATAAAATTGGTCTGGTCCTTAAGGCCAAAATGGGCTTGGTCCTTAAGGGGTTAAAACAGGAGGGGGTAAAAACTTCCCCTGTAAGGCCCTGCTCTTGCACTATTATTTCACCTCTTTGCAAGTGTTACTCGCCCTAAAAAGGGATTTTTGTTAGAAATAAGGAGAGTTTCCTGTGTGGGGCCGCCCTTTTTAGGTTGAGTAACACTTGTCAAGAGGGGAATTTATAGTGCAAGAGTAGGGCCTTACCCCCACCTGTTTCAAAAAAAATTTGGGGTCCATATTTTTTATCCTAAGAACAGTTATGTTTTAGCTAATGCATATCCTCAATACTTACTTGTGGTCTAATGCAGAGGAATTTCTGTAACTAGGGACCAGTACCCTAATTATCTTTTGCAGTATGCATGGCAGCACTATAAGAGAGACTGGAGGTGGCAGCAGCAGTGTGAGGAGACCATATGGTGGCACAATGAGAGAGCCTGGAGGTGGCAGCATCAGCATGAGGAGACCATATAGCAGCACAAACAGAGAGCCTGGATGTGGCAGTATCAGCATAAGGAGACCATATGGTGGCACAATGACAGAGCCTGGAGGTGGCAGCAACAGCATAAGGAGACCATATGGTGGCACAATGACAGAGCCTGGAGGTGGAAACATCAGCAGGAGGAGACCATATGGCAGCACAATGAGAGAGCCTGGAGGTGGCAGCATCAGCATGAGGAAACCACATGGCGGCACAATGACAGAGCCTGGAGGTGGCAACATCAGTATGAGGAGACCATATGGCAGCACAATGACAGAGCCGGGAGGTGGCAGCCGCAGCATGAGGGCCATGCCAACTGAGGGTTGAGTCTGAGAAAACCACCGACTGTTGACTGGGGGTCTCGCATGTCACTTGGGATGAAGTGGATGACCAAGTGAACCAATCAATCACAAAATTTATGAAAGCTGGACAGCTGGACAATAAGCTCTGCTTAAAACTGTACAAGGCTACAGAGGCAAGTGTGAAGCTTTGGCTGGTCTTTCACAGTAACTAGGCTCAAATTAGTTTTTTAGGGAAAAAAAAAAACTACATTTCTTAAGTGTACGTACAGTTTAAACTTATGAGAGCTGGACAATACGCTCCACTTAAAACTGTATTAGACTACACAAACAAGGGTGTAGCTTTGGCTGGCCTTTCACAGTAACTAGGCCCACATTAGTTTTTCAGGGAAAAAAACCTACACCAAGTAGGTGTACCTACAGTTTACATTTATGAGAGCTGGACAATACGCTCCACTTAAAACTGTACAAGGCTACAGAAACAAGTGTGTTGCATTGGCTGGCCTTTCACAGTAAATAGGCCCAAATTAGTTTTTCAGGAAAAAAAAACTACACCACCTAGGTGTACGTACAGTTTAAACTTATGAGAGCTTGACAATACGCTCCGCTTAAAACTGTATAAGGCTAGCTTTGGCTGGCCTTTCACAGTAATTAGGCCCAAATTAGTTTTTCAGGGTGTACGTACAGTTTAAGATTATGAGAGGAGTAGTATGCGCTCCACTACAAACTGTATAAAGCTACAGAAACAAGTGGGTAGCTTTGGCTGGCCTTTCACAGTAACTAGGCCAAAATTAGTTTTTCACAACAAAAAAAAAACGTACATCACGTACGTGTACGTACAGTGTACACTTATGAGAGCTGGACAATACGCTCCGCTTAAAACTGTATAAGGCTACAGAAACAGGTGTGTAGCTTTGGCTGGCCTTTCACAGTAACTAGACCAAAATTAATTTCTCAGGGAAAAAAAAATTTACGCCAGGTAGGTGTACGTACAGTTCACACTTATGAGAGCTGGACAATGCGCTCCGCTTAAAACTGTATAAGGCTGCAGAAACAAGGGTGTAGCTTCGGCTGGCCTTTCACAGTAACTAGGCCAAAATTAGTTTCTCGGGAAGAAAAAAACATGTACGCACAGGTTACACTTATGAGAGGACAATAAGCTACTCTACGAAACCTGTATTAGGCACTGTGATCAAGTGACTATGGCTTTTCGTGCTTACCCTAACTGGCCCCTGTTAGCTTTACAGTTTTTGTACACCAAACTGCAGCAGTACAGAATTGCTGTGTAGTAGAGCCCAGTACAGTATTATTAGGCAATAATAGCATGTGACAATGTCTTTTAGTGCTCTGCCTTACTGGTAGTATTGCTCGCGAATATTCGCAATTCAAATTTTATTTGCGAATATCGCATATTCGCGAATTCGCGATTATTCGCGAATATAGCACTATATATTCGTAATTACGAATATTCTTTTTTTTTTTTTTTTCCACAGTACACATCACAGTGATCATCCCTCTCTGCTTCCAGCTTGTGTGGTGTAAAGAAGGCTCTAATACTACTGTGTGAGACTGGCGTGCGAATTTTTGCATATGCGAAAATTTGCATATGATAATTTTAGCATATGCGAATATTTCCTTACGCTAATTTTGTGTATGATAATTTTCGGATATGCAAATTTTCGCACACGAAAATTTTCGCATATGCGAAAATAAAACGCGAATTTACGAATATGCGAATTTAGCGAATATATGACGAATATTCGTCCATATATTCGCGAAATATCGCGAATTCGAATATGGCCTATGCCGCTCAACACTACTTACTGGCCCCTTTCAGCTTTAGAGTTGCTGTACACCCCATTGCAGCAGTGGAGTCGTTGTGTATTACACCCAAAAGTGTACTTTCTCTCTGTCTGTCAGTGCTTTTATGCAGTGATTTGAGCTGGTGGTGAATCGCTGCTGTCAAGCTGTTTTTCTGTGCAACGCACACAATACTCTATCTCTCCCTGCAATGAAACACTTTCTCTGAAATAAAACGCTAAAGTGACTGGCCGCAAGATGGCTGCCGATCATATAGGACTGGGACATCACAGCGGTGGCTGCATGCTGCATGTGATTCAGGGTCATCCCACCTACCCCCTTCCCAGTGTTCCTTGCCCCATGTCCTCACATGTGGATCCACCATTTTAGATGCCCTGGAGCCTGGTCCCCACTAAATGGAGTTTAATGAAGTGATTAGTGTGATTGAATTGTGACGATATTCAGATTCGTCGCAAAGCTAATTTTTCCTGAAATTCTAATTCAGATTCATCAGATTCGATTCGCTCTTCCCTAGCCTTAACCCTATGAGGACAGAACCATTTTTCATTTTTGCACTTACGTTTTTTTTCCTTCTTTCCTTCTAAAAATCATAACGCTTTCAATTTTCCACCTACGGATCCATATGAGTGCTATTTTGCACCACCAATTTTACTTTGTAATACTGTCAATCATTTCACCACCAAATCTATGGCGAACCCAGAAAAAATATATCTGTTAAGCCAAATTGAAAAAAAAGCACCATTTTGTAAATTTTGGGGGCTTCCGATTCTACACAGTGCCCTTTTTGGTAAAAATGACACCTTATCTTTATTCTGTAGGTCCATACAATTAAAATGATAACCAACCTTTTATCTCCCTAGCATTTGTGATACACATTCTGTTCTCGAACTATACACATCCCAGATTGTTTCTCTTTGGGTTTATTTCATTGTTTGATGATGATTTATATGTTACCCTGTTTTCTATGACAGCTATGTCTGTCTACATGTTTGTTTGTTATTATGACACAAAATTCTTCAGTAAAAACTATTGAACGTAAAATGATACCCAACTTATATAGACTTGATTTTGAAATTATAACTTTTTGCATGTAAATGAAGTTTTTTTCTGTACTTTTTTTTTCTTTTTTTTATGTGACTTTATTTAGCTTTTTATACATATTTTTAGGGTATGCAAAGTGACCAAATATATGCAATTTTGGACTTTGGAATTTTTTTCATGTGTATGCCATTGACCATGTGGTTTAATTAACATTATATTTTTAAAGCTCTGAAATTTACGCACATGTTGAAACCATATATGTTTATGTTTATTTTTGTTCTCATTTATGTGAAAAGGTGGTGATTCAAACTTTTATTAGGGAAGGGGTTGAATCACATTTATTACCTTTCTTTTTCTACTTTTTTACACCATTTTTACTCCCCACAGGGGAGTATTACATGCAATCATTGGATTGCATACACTGCTCAATGCTATGCCATAACATAGCATTGATCTGTGTTATTGGCACTCTGCATCCTTTTAGCTGTTCGGGACGCTGCAATTTCACTGTGGCTGTCCCGAACTGCCTGACTGAGCTGTCGGGATACTTTTGATTGCCGCTTCTAAGGGGTTAATGCCAGGCATCACTGCAGATAGCCGCTGGGACCGACCCGCTATGACCCGTGCTCAGCTCCTGAGCGCGTGTCATAGAAGTGGAGTGGGATGAAGGCATACAGGTCAACTCTCTGTCCCCAACAGGTTAAAACATAGCATGAAAAAGAAACTAAAAATTGAAATAGCAATGCATTCCCCTTAAGAGAGTAAAGAAAAATCTGCTATTAGAGTCAACTCAGCAATGATGAATGTTTGCATTTAATGGTATATAAAATGTTTTAAAAAAAATGTAAACAACCAAATTACAAAAGGTCTTTAATTTTCATCAGTAACAAAATATAAAATGTTTTTGGATCTGACAGTGCCCATTTAAATGATTGCAGAGAGCAAAGGGAATTTATAGGAACCCAAACAACTCCATTTATTTTAGCTTTCTCATTAACTGGCACTAACCAGTATCCCATTGTTAAGTCCATGAAAGAGAAGTCTGTTACTTGACCCAGGGCCACTAAGGAGTCCTCTGCTTGTAAAGGTAATAGGCATCCTGGGGTATGTATCAATAATGGTTTTGCTCATGAGTGATTTTATGTATTTTCTTTTTGCATCAAATGTAGCGAAGTTGCGCCAAAATTATCAATTGTCGCATACAAGTTTGTAATTTTGGCACAAATGCAGCCCTACAAAAGGCACAGACTCCTGCCCCAGAATTCCAGGCAGAACTTTCTGACTGTGTAACAGTTAAATCTGACCTTGGGACTTTGGCTGGATTACAGAGGTAAAGCTCACACAGCCAGGGCCTTTTTTGCTGTTTTAAATTTGTGCATTAGGGGGGATATTCATGCTTACCACTGCCTTGGAAAGTCTTGCATTTTTCCCTAGCAACCAATCAGGTTGCTTCTTTTATTGTTCAGGGTCCTTTTTCCACTTTTTGGTTGGACACTGTTTAAATGTTCAACATTCTATTTTTGTAGCTATTTTCTCTGTCATTTTATTTTTGATGTGGATTTGCACCTTAACCCCTTAAGGACTCAGGGTTTTTCCGTTTTTGCACTTTCGTTTTATCCTCCTTACCTTTTAAAAATCATAACCCTTTCAATTTTCCACCTAAAAATCCATATTATGGCTTATTTTTTGCGTCGCCAATTCTACTTTGCAGAGAAATTAGTCATTTTACCCAAAAAATGCACGGCGAAACGGAAAAAAAATCATTGTGCGACAAAATCGAAGAAAAAATGCCATTTTGTAATTTTGGGGGCTTCCGTTTCTACGCAGTGCATATTTCGGTAAATTTACACCTTATCATTATTCTTTAGGTCCATACGGTTAAAATGATACCCTACTTATATAGGTTTGATTTTGTCGCACTTCTGGAAAAAATCATAACTACATGCAGGAAAATGTATACGTTTAAAATGTCATCTTCTGACCCCTATAACTTTTTTATTTTTCCACTTACAGGGCGGTATGAGGACTCATTTTTTGTGCCGTGATCTGAAGTTTTTATTGGTATGATTTTTGTTTTGATCGGACTTTTTGATCACTTTTTATTCATTTTTTAATGGTATAAAAAGTGACCAAAATACGCTTTTTTGGACTTTGGATTTTTTTTGCGCATACGCCATTGATCGTGCGGTTTAATTAATGATATATTTTTATAGTTCGGACATTTACACACGCGGCAATACCACATATGTTTATTTTTATTTTTTTTACACTGTTTTATTTCTTTTATGGGAAAAGGGGGGTGATTCAAACTTTTATTAGGGAAGGGGTTAAATGACCTTTATTAACACTTTTTTTTTACATTTTTTTTTGCAGTGTTATAGGTCCCATAGGGACCTATAACACTGCACACACTGATCTCTCATCCTGATCACAGGTGTGTGATCAGTGTTATCGGCGCTTGACTGCTCCTGCCTGGATCTCAGGCACGGAGCAGTCATTCGCCGATCGGACACCGAGGAGGCAGGTAAGGGCCCTCCCGGTGTCCTGTCAGCTGTTCAGGACTGCCGCAATTTCACCGTGGCGGTCCCGAACAGCCCGACTGAGCAGCCGGGTCACTTTCACTTTCACTTTAGAAGCGGCGGTCAGCTTTGACCGCCGCTTCTAAAGGGTTAATACCGCACATCGCCGCGATCGGCAATGTGTGGCATTAGCCGCGGGTCCCGGCCGTTGATGAGCGCCAGGACCGACGCGATATGATGCGGGACCCCTGCGTCGTTAAGGGGTTAAACCGGTATTCTGGTGGAAAACTTTTTTTTTTTTTTTAAATCAACTGGTGCAAAACAGTTAAACAGATTTGTAAATGACTTCTATTGAAAAATTGTAATCCTTCCAGTACTTATTAGCTGCTGAATACTACAGAGGAAATTCCTTTCTTTTCGGAACACAGTGCTCTCTGCTGACATCTCTGTCCATTTAAGAACTGTCCAGAGTAGGAGTAAATCCCCATAGCAAACATCTCCCTTACGTCCTAACCAGCAGCACAAGTGGGGTGTTCTGCCCCTGTGAAGCTGGCAGGACGCGTGGAATTTTTAATTCCGCCCAAGTAATTAATATGTTAATTAACTCCCCCATAAAAGGCCTCCTCCCACAGGCTATATTGCTTTTTTCTGTCCTGTGCGGAAAGCAGGACGGTGCAGGCTCTGTGGAGTTGTACATAGATATAGCCCTTTTTTCCTTAAGGGATGTTTTTTTCTGATTTTTACAGCTCTGCTGCTTATTTTTTTTTCCTGCGCGGTGTCTACGCCGCCAGGACTCATTATATGCTCTGGTACTGGGCAGCTGTGCTTCCTGTGTGTCAGATCTATAGCGTTGCGGGTGTCCTGTAGCGCGGGCACTGTCTTTTTCCGGGCAGTGTCCTTTTTTTCTGCGGGCTGTCTCCTCTAACCCCCCCCTCTCCTCCGGTATAGCTGACATACCTTGTTTTCTTCCCGGGCAGCAGCGCTGCCTGTGTTTGGTCTGCGGACCGGAAGTACGTCATTCGACGACTTCCGGTCTGGCGTCTGCGCTTCTTAGCGCAGTCTGTATGCATTTTTAGATATTTTGCATTAGGATGTAGATTTTTTTGCCCCTTCCTCTGCTTGGAAGGGGCGCAGATTTAAAATTGTGCGTATTTTAAAAGGATACTCTCCTCAGCATAACTTAGTGATGTCTGCTTTAAATAGAGGAGCGGGCAGAAATCTAAAATAAGCTCCGCCCGCTCCTCTATTTAAAGTAGCTTCCCCAAGCAACAGGTCTCTTGCTGCATTGCTGCTGGAGATATTTACTACAATTCCTAGAATTGCTAGTTTTTCAATTTGTGTATTCTTATTACACGGACCATTGTATTCTCTTAGGAAGTGCTTGCGTTTTTATGCTCACACATTGCTTATGGCTTTTTCACTTCTAAAATTATTTTTGTCTTCCAGAATGTCTACTCCCCCTAGTGGTGAGTCTTATCCTGGGAGCTGCAAAACTTCCTCTAAGAGAAAACATCTCACCTGTGCGGAATGTGGTACTCCCCTTCCGGACTCCTATGAGTTTAACAGGTGTCCTGGCTGTCGGCCACCCCCTAATCCGGCGGAACTCACCGTTCAGGATATGTTTATTTGGATGAAAGAGTTCATGGGGAACTCCATCAATGAATTGAAGTCGGCTTTTTCGGAAGCCAAGAAGCCTAGAATTTCTTCAAGCCCCACTTCCATGCCCGACGATTCGGTAATGTCAGTGGACGCTTGGTCTGAACAGTCGGTGGAGGAGGTTGTCCTCCCATCTCTTTTTCTGGTTGAGAAAACTCAAAGATTACTTTGTTCTATCCGGTCAAGGGACCAGGATGTTGAACAGGGGGATGCCTCAATGTCCACCTCTAGAGGGCCCTGGGCCTTCAAAGTGGATGACACTCTCAGGAAACTGATGGTTACGGAGTGGAAACATCCGGATAAACCTCCGGTTCTCTCTAGGAGATTTAAGATAATGTATCCCCTTCCAGAAAAGGAAACGGACTCCTGGCTTCCACCTCCTAAGGTGGATTTGGCAGTCACCAAGCTGTCAAAATGAGTGCTGGTTCCTGCTGACGCTGGAAGCAATCTCCAGGATCCCCTTGACAGGAAAGTGGATTCCCTACTGAGATGCTGCTATTCAGCTGCTTATGCCTCCGCTAATGTGGCTAATGCGTCATCTGAAGTTTCTGAGTTTCCTAAAGACTGAATTCTTCGGATCCAATCTGACATAGAAGGAAATGTTCCCAGAGAAGAAATTCTGGACTCATTTAAGACCCTTCTCCTTAGTTTAGATTTTCTTTGTGAAGCGTCCCAACAACATCTTAAGCTGGCCGAAAAATCCATGGGCCTTGTTTCAGCCAGTAGACACCCCTTGTGACTGCGCCCCTGGATGGCGGATAAAACTTCTAAAATCAATCTATGTGGGCTTTCTTTTGAGCCTGGTCGACTGTTCGGGTCTCAGTTAGATGAGATTATGTAAGGCTTTGCCGACAAAAAGGGCAAATACCTCCCAGTCCAAAGTTTTCGCGGCCGAGGTAAGGGGAGAGGGAGTAGAAACCAGGCCTCTTCCAAAACTCCGAAGCGCCAAAATAACCCAAGACGTGGCGCAGGACGCGGTCGGAGTAAAGACCTGAAGTCCGACTCATGACGGTCCCGAAATATCCATCCATGATTTCCCTCTCCCTTCCCTTCAAGATGCTCAGTTGGAAGGTTTATCCAGTTCTCCTCCAGTAGGAGGCCGATTAAGTTTATTTCTAAACACATGGATGCAGGAAATCCAGGATCCTTGGGTCTTAGAAGTAGTCAGGTCAGGCTAAAAAATAGATTTTATTCCCCCCCCCAAGGAAATTTGTGTTAACAAAGTTATTTCCCCAAACAAAGCAATCTTTTTTAGAAGACTCTGTTCTTCAATACATAGAGAAACAAGCCCTAGAGGAAGTTCCCTTCAATCAAAGAGGGTTAGGGGTCTATTCCCCTATCTACCTAGTCCAAAAGCCGTCAGGAGACTGGCGCATGATTATCGACCTCCATTTCCTGAACCGTTTCATAAAGAAAAGGCGGTTCAGAATGGAAACCATCTGGTCAGTCACCAGCATACTGGACCCTCAAGACCTTACGGTCACCATCAATTTGAAGGACGCTTACCTTCATGTTCCCATTTATCCTGCTCACAGGAAATTCTTGAGGGTTGCTGTCACCATAAAGGGTGTGGTAAGGCATCTCCAGTTTGCTGTCCTGTCTTTCCGCATTTCTTCTGCTCCCCACACTTTTACAAAGGTTGTGGCTCCAGTTGTTGCTGCTTTCAAACTAAGAGGTCTAGAGATTATTCCTTACCTGGACAACTGGCTTCTAAAAGCCACTTCGCCAGAAGTTTTACAGTCTCATCTTCATCTGGCTCTAGATTTCCTCTAGCGTCTGGGCTGGATTATAAACTGGGAGAAGTCCGAGATCATTCCTTCCACAACCAGGAAGTTCTTTGGCTTCATAATCAATTCCTCCCGTATGACTTTATCTCTGACAGAGAGAAAGGGTCGAGTGGTAAGAGCCGCAGAGTTTCTGAGGAGTCCTCGCAAAGTTTCCATCCGAACTCTGATGAAGATGCTGGGCCACATGTCAGCATGTGCAGAGGCAATTCCCTGGGCAAACCTCAGCCAAAAGAGTTGGTGAGCTTCAGGCTCTTTCGGCTTTTGAGCCTTACACACTCTTTCTCCAGGACAGAGTCCTGTTGAGATATCTGCCAACCTTTGTTCCTAAAGTCCCAACTTTCTCAAACATAAATCAGATCATATATCTCTCAGTTCTGTGTCCTAACCCATCTTCTCCTGAGGAAGCTGAAGAACATACTCTGGACATTTCAAGAATCCTGAAAATCTACATTGCAAGAACTGGAGAATTCGGAAGATCAGAACACCTTCTTATTTCTTTTTCAGGGAAGAACAAAGGTTTTAAAGCCTCTAAACCCTCTCTGAGTAGATGGATTAAAGAGGCAATCCGAGAGGCTTTCGTAGCCCAGGATTTGACTCCTCCTACCTTTGTTACTGCCCATTCTACCCAGGCAGTATCTACTTCCTTTGCTGAGAGGAAATCTGTTCCTTTGGAACAAATCTGTGCTGCTGCCTCTTGGGGCACCCATAACACATTTGTCAGTCATTACAGGGTTAATGCCAAACATTCGGAAGAGTTGGCCTTTGGGAAGTCCTAAGTGCCGCTCTGCCGTAGTACCTCCCTATTTGTGTTGTTACTTACTAAGTCCCCACTTGTGCTGCTGGTTAGGACGTAAGGGAAGTGTTAATTTTTAACGTAAATTTGTTTTCCCTTAGTCCTAACAGCAGCACACAAATTTCCCGACCTTCTCTTAATAGTCTTTACTTGTTATTAAGCAATATGGCCTGTGGGAGGAGGCCTTTTATAGGGGAGTTAATTAAAATATTAATTACTTGGGCGGAATTAAAAATGTCACCGTCCTGCCAGCTTCACAGGAGCAGAACACCCCACTTGTGCTGCTGTTAGGACTAAGGGAAAACAAATTTACGTTAAAAATTTATTGTTTAGCTTTCTTTCCTCCGGATTACCACTTATAGTAAGATATTTGCACCAAAATATGTACCAAATAGAAAAGTCGCAATTAACAAATTTCAAACCAATGCATGATTTCAACTGAAAATGTTCCAAACCATTTGGCGCAACTGTTTATCGCAAAAAAAAGTAACATATAAAGGAAATAGTGACAAAACACAGTCAAAAAACTGTGTAAAAGATACATACACACCCCTACCTGTACTATCCATGTATTCAACAGCCTATGTGCACACAGAACTGTGTTAAGGAGTAAAGTTCACATCTAATGAACAAGTTATTGGACTGTGTGTGTTTCCTCACTTTGCTGTGCCATACGGATGATCAGTGATGAACTTGAATGCTATGACCTTTCACAAAATCTTCCATACATGATCATGAGCTTTGCTTTGAGGAATTGTATATATAACTATTCCCAAAAAGGCTTCAATTATTTCAATTCTACCTTTTCCTATGACCCATCAGTCAGAGCCAGCTGTTATACAAAAGTGGCCCCAATACCCCATCATTATTAAGACTCTTAGGATAGTATTATTATTTAGTCATCCTGCCATGTCCTCATTTCTAAACAGGGGCATATATGGAGTAAAAGCATGGCAGTTTAAATATTTTATAGTGTTTTATCTAGCAGTTACTGCTTTTATATTGTTTTCGGTTAGTACATTGATTTCCATATCTGTTAACCCTTTTACATCAGTTGTTTGTATAGGAGCAACAAGAAGCTTCATCTTAAAAATACTTGAATGTTTACAATTGAAGATTGTGTACTGTAGCTTATAAAATTGCTAAATGCATGTTGACTGGGTGCTTTTATCCAGCTGAATGACTAACAGATTTACTGCAGCTTGTAACAATATATTACACTCCAATTCTTCCTTTCACTGTGACTAAAATAAATCAGGTATACTGCAAACAATGTAATAAGTAATGGTTATTAGCCATTATTAGAGCTGTGACATCACATTAATTCTTTGCATTTAGTAAATGATTACAGATCATTTGCAATTTTTAAGTCATAATCTTTGGATACTGTATATTGAAGATGTATTTCCTAATACATAGAGAGGAGCTAATGGCCTGCCCTGCTCGAAATTCACTGATTTGTTAATCGGTTCATGATGTGCCGCCATTAAGGATACATTGGGTCCCATTTACTAAGAGTGTCAGGTTTTTACTAGTGTGAAATGTTGTTTCAGACTTGTAGGATTCCTCTCTATTTACTATTGGGATCACAGATTTACATGTTGGGAACATTTTCTGACCAGCTTTTTCTAGGTGAAAATGTCCAGCCATTTATTCACAGTATTTTCAGTGAATTCAATAGAAAATAGGTCGGGTTGTGAAACCACGCTCCCTTTGTGTACCAACCACGCCTAATTTGAGACAGACCATGCCCCTTTTTCGGCTTTTCACAGTGCAATGTCGGGTATGTCGGATTTTCTTGGCGCACACTGGCGCAGACTAGCGCAAACATGTCACAAACACTCTGCTCCAAAATAACCAGACAAAACTGGTCATTTTAACTTAGTAAATGAGGCCCTTTATGTGAATCAATACCTTCCGTGTTGGCACTGTTTATGAAGACATCACTAAACTGGTGTCAGTGCTCTTTTAGAATTGTTATTATTAAATAGTTCATTATTATTTTTTATTATTAATATAACAAATAATCTTCAAAAAGCAACATGAAAATTCACAGCACTTTCTCATACCTATGGCACCTGGTATAACTGGTAGTACTTATTCCTGACACTACTAGACAAGACCTTAGTCTGTAAAGCTTACTATATGGCTATTACATGGGTAATGCTAACATGCTGCAGACTTTTACTATTGTATGAATACTGTTTGGATACCACTGATGTTTGACATAGTTGATGCCAATAGTACATAGGCACCAGTCTAGGATTAGCTGTACTATTTGGCAGTTCTTTATATGAACATACATTTGGGAAATACTTTTTGTGAATAATAGTAGATCTGAACATTTAGATTGACATATGCAGATTTGAAATATAGTTATATTATTTCTAAATAGATAAGTACACAGGGGCAGACTGACATCACGTCAATGTAGGTAGATAGTTTTCCATAACCAATAATACCGGTATACAAGGAAGAAGTATATACCACCACACAATAACTGAATAACACCACCGTACCGTACTGAATAAAACCCCTGTACACAGACCAGTGTTCCCCCATACAGTGCCCATATATTGATAAATTTCAGCTGTACACAGAATCTGAATACCATACAAGGGATTACATACAAGACTATACCGAGGTAGATACCAGCTGTGCACAGGATCTGTATACCATATAAGTTATTATAGACAGGACCATATAAAGGGTTGATACCAGCTGCACACAGGGTCTTTATACCATATAACTGACTAACTACAGAACCATATAGAAGTAGGTAACTGCTGTGCACAGGATCTGTATACCATATAAGTAATTATATACAGGAAGATATGGTAGTAGATATCAGCTGTACAGAGGATTACTATACCATATAAGTGATTCTATACCGGATCATATAGCGGTAGATATCATCTGTACACAGGATATATATACCATATAAGTGATTTCAGTTACATCTAGGGAACTCACAGATGTCTTTTCTGATCAGCAGTGTCCTCTTTCCTTTTCTTCTCCATCCAGATCAGACCGCCATGACGACTTTTTCCATCCAAAATTCATCTCTTAACATCTGCAGGACAAACATGTTGTTAGTCTAGTTAGCCAGGTTGTAATTACAGTTAGTCCTTTTATTTCTTTTGTTTTCCACCTTTAGGCACTAACCTTCAAATTTGGAGTCCTACAAACAGAACATTGAAGGCGGAATTGATAAAAATTTTGCAATAATATTTACTATTTAAGAAATTCTTTAGTATGAAAAAATAACTATCTTATGTATATCCATTTATGTATGCATTCATTGTCGCTTTCTAAGTGCCATAATTTTTTATATTTTCTGACAACAAATTTATATAAGATATAGTTTTTTCAGGACAAACCAAAAAGAAGGAGAAAGCGAAACACTGAAAAAACATCATCACACCAGTAGTATGATGCTAATAAGGAAATTCTTTATTAAGTACAAACAAAATCCCCTGTAAACAACTACACATATATTATTGGGGAGGAAAAGGGATAAAACCAATTAAAATGTGGGCTAATAAACAAGGCCCAAGCACAACCCTATGGAGGGGCCATGAACCCCCTCACCTAGGTATTGGCACCCATCCTTCTATGTGCTAGATGTTGATACTCTCGATTCAAGTAACATGTACAAAAAATGCATAGTACATAAGCAACACAGGGAATAAAGTAGTGAAACAATAATAATAATAGCAATATCCAATGCTGTAAGTAATATCACCCTTAATAGCACAATCCCTGTATACTTGCAATCATAGAGAATAGTAGAAAGCAAGAATCCCAGACTGAATGGAGAGACCAGATGGATAATGGTGTCAGCATAAGGATGGGGCCAAAGGAGACCCCACGCATTCCGTCACTCCCAAGTGCTCCACAAGATTCCTCCACAATATATATATATATATATATATATATATATATATATATATATATATATATATGTATATATATATATCCTGGTTAATACCTTGCAGATGGGAGCCATGACATGTGCGGCATCCTGGCGCGTCTGGTGCACTGTGTTCTCTTTCGATCTGTATGTGGTGGCATCACTTCTGGCGCCTGTAATGCGCCGGAGCGACTTCCCCACATCATGCCGTAGCATCTTGTCATGGCCGGCGTGTCATGCGCAGCCTCACATGATCAGGGATGTACATCACATGATTGCTGCGCACTTACTATACCTCACAAAGATTTGTCCTACTAGTGTTATCGCACATGTGCAGTATCCTATGCGCCACTTGTTGTTATATAAATTTAGTGGAACATGCGCAATCGTTTATCAGAATATAAACAACAAACTGTATGAAAAAACCATAATGGAAAGTAAGTATCACAATGTATCTGTCACGATGCCGGCTGGCAGGAGGTGGATCCTCTGTGCCAGAGAGGGATTGGCGTGGACCGTGCTAGTGGACCGGTTCTAAGTCACTACTGGTTTTCACCAGAGCCCGCTGCAAAGCGGGATGGTCTTGCTGCGGCGGTAGTGACCAGGTCGTATCCACTAGCAACGGCTCAACCTCTCTGACTGCTGAAGATAGGCGCGGTACAAGGGAGTAGGCAGAAGCAAGGTCGGACGTAGCAGAAGGTCGGGGCAGGCAGCAAGGATCGTAGTCAGGGGCAACGGCAGGAGGTCTGGAACACAGGCTAAGAACACACAAGGAAACGCTATCACTGGCACAATGGCAACAAGATCCGGCGAGGGAGTGCAGGGGAAGTGAGGTATACATAGGGAGTGCACAGGTGAACACACTGATTAGAACCACTTGCGCCAATCAGCGGCGCAGTGGCCCTTTAAATCGCAGAGACCCGGCGCGCGCGCGCCCTAGGGAGCGGGGCCGCGCGCGCCGGGACAGGACCGACGGAGAGCGAGTCAGGTACGGGAGCCGGGGTGCGCATCGCGAGCGGGCGCCACCCGCATCGCGAATCGCATCCTGGCTGGAGGCGGTATCGCAGCGCACCGGGTCAGTGGATCTGACCGGAGCGCTGCAGTAGCGAGAGTGTAGCGAGCGCTCCGGGGAGGAGCGGGGACCCGGAGCGCTCGGCGTAACAGTACCCCCCCCCCCCTTGGGTCTCCCCCTCTTCTTAGAGCCTGAGAACCTGAGGAGCAGACTTTTGTCTAGGATATTGTCCTCAGGTTCCCAGGATCTCTCTTCAGGACCACAACCCTCCCAATCGACCAAAAAAAAAGTTTTCCCTCTGACCTTCTTGGAGGCCAGTATCTCCTTTACGGGGAAGATGTCCGAGGAGCCGGAAACAGGAGTGGGAGAAACAAGTTTGGGAGAGAAACGGTTGATGATGAGTGGTTTAAGAAGAGAAACGTGAAAGGCATTAGGAATACGAAGAGAAGGAGGAAGAAGAAGTTTGTAAGAGACAGGATTAATCTGGCACAAAATTTTGAAAGGACCAAGATAGCGTGGTCCCAATTTGTAGCTAGGGACACGGAAGCAGACATATTTAGCGGAGAGCCATACCTTGTCTCCAGGAGAAAAAATGGGGGGAGCTCTTCTTTTCTTATCAGCAAACTTCTTCATGCGTGATGAAGCCTGTAAGAGAGAATTTTGGGTCTCTTTCCATATGGTGGAAAGATCAGGAGATATTTCATCCACAGCGGGCAAACCAGAGGGCAAGGGAGTAGGGAGGGGGGGAAGAGGGTGACGGCCGTACACCACGAAAAATGGGGATTTGGAGGAAGATTCAGAGACTCTGAAGTTATACGAGAATTCGGCCCATGGTAGAAGATCTGCCCAGTCATCCTGGCGGGAGGAAACAAAATGCCGTAAATAATCACCCAGGACCTGGTTAATTCTTTCTACTTGCCCATTGGATTGAGGATGATAGGCAGAAGAAAAGTTTAATTTAATCTTGAGTTGTTTACAGAGAGCCCTCCAGAATTTTGACACGAATTGGACGCCTCTGTCCGAGACGATCTGCGCGGGCAACCCGTGAAGACGAAAAATGTGTACAAAAAATTGTTTTGCCAACTGAGGCGCTGAAGGAAGACCAGGAAGAGGGATGAAATGTGCCATCTTGGAGAATCGATCAACAACCACCCAAACAACAGTGTTGCCACGGGATGGGGGTAGGTCTGTAATAAAGTCCATACCAATCAGAGACCAAGGCTGTTCGGGGACAGGCAGAGGATGAAGAAGACCAGCGGGCTTCTGGCGAGGAGTCTTATCCCGGGCACAGACAGTGCAGGCTCGCACAAAATCCACAACATCCGTCTCCAGAGTCAGCCACCAATAGAAACGAGAGATGAGTTGCACGGATTTCTTGATGCCCGCATGACCTGCGAGAAGGGAGGAGTGACCCCATTTGAGGATTCCGAGGCGTTGGCGTGGAGAGACGAAGGTCTTCCCTGGAGGAGTTTGCCTGATGGAGGCTGGAGAAGTGGAGATCAGGCAGTCAGGAGGAATGATGTGTTGCGGAGAGAGCTCTACTTCCGAGGCATCCGAGGAACGAGAGAGAGCATCGGCCCTAATGTTCTTATCGGCAGGCCGAAAGTGAATTTCAAAATTAAATCGGGCAAAGAACAGAGACCACCTGGCCTGGCGAGGATTCAGCCGTTGGGCAGACTGGAGATAGGAGAGGTTCTTGTGATCGGTGTAAATAATAACTGGAAATCTTGATCCCTCCAGCAGATGCCTCCATTCCTCAAGTGCTAATTTAATGGCTAGTAGCTCTCGATCCCCGATGGAGTAGTTCCTCTCCGCCGGAGATAAGGTCCTAGAAAAAAAACCACAAGTAACAGCATGCCCGGAAGAATTTTTTTGTAGAAGGACCGCTCCAGCTCCTACTGAGGAGGCATCAACCTCCAATAGGAAGTGTTTAGATGGGTCAGGTCTGGAGAGCACGGGAGCCGAAGAAAAGGCAGACTTGAGCTGTTTAAAGGCGTCTTCCGCTTGAGGAGGCCATGACTTAGGATTGGCATTCTTTTTGGTTAAAGCCACGATAGGAGCCACAATGGTAGAAAAATGTGGAATAAATTGTCTGTAATAATTGGCGAACCCCAAAAAACGTTGGATAGCACGGAGTCCGGAGGGGCGTGGCCAATCTAAGACGGCAGAGAGTTTGTCTGGATCCATTTGTAGTCCCTGGCCAGAGACCAAGTATCCTAGGAAAGGAAGAGATTGACATTCAAACAGACATTTCTCCATTTTGGCATAAAGTTGATTGTCACGAAGTCTCTGAAGAACCATGCGGACATGCTGGCGGTGTTCTTCTAGGTTGGCAGAAAAAATCAGGATATCGTCCAGATACACAACAACACAGGAATATAAGAGATCACGAAAAATTTCATTAACAAAGTCTTGGAAGACGGCAGGGGCGTTGCACAGGCCAAAGGGCATGACCAGATACTCAAAGTGTCCATCTCTAGTGTTAAATGCCGTTTTCCATTCATCCCCCTCTCTGATGCGGATGAGATTATAAGCACCTCTTAAGTCCAGTTTGGTAAAGATGTGGGCACCTTGGAGGCGATCAAAGAGTTCAGAGATGAGAGGTAGGGGGTAGCGGTTCTTTACCGTGATTTTATTAAGACCGCGGTAGTCAATGCAAGGACGTAGGGAGCCATCTTTTTTGGACACAAAGAAAAATCCGGCTCCGGCAGGAGAGGAGGATTTGCGGATAAAGCCCTTTTTTAAATTCTCCTGGATGTACTCAGACATAGCAAGAGTCTCTGGGGCAGAGAGAGGATAAATTCTGCCCCGGGGTGGAGTAGTGCCCGGGAGGAGGTCAATAGGACAGTCATAAGGCCTGTGAGGAGGTAGAGTCTCAGCTTGTTTTTTGCAAAAAACATCCGCAAAGTCCATATAGGCCTTAGGGAGACCGGTTACAGGGGGAACCACAGGGTCACGGCAAGGAGAACTGGGAACCGGTTTAAGGCAGTCCTTGAAACAAGAGGAACCCCAACTCTTGATCTCCCCAGTGGACCAATCCAGGGTTGGGGAATGGTGTTGAAGCCAGGGTAGTCCGAGGAGAATTTCGGAAGTGCAATTGGGGAGGACCAAAAACTCAATTTTCTCGTGATGAGGTCCGATGCACATTAGGAGGGGCTCCGTGCGGAAACGTATGGTACAGTCCAATCTTTCATTGTTAACACAATTGATGTAGAGGGGTCTGGCGAGACTGGTCACTGGGATGTTGAACCTGTTGATGAGAGAGGCTAAAATAAAATTTCCTGCAGATCTGGAATCCAAGAAGGCCATAGTAGAGAAGGAGAAGGTAGAGGCAGATATCCGCACAGGCACAGTAAGACGTGGAGAAGCAGAGTTGACATCAAGGACTGTTTCACCTTTGTGCGGAGTCAGCGTACGTCTTTCCAGGCGGGGAGGACGGATAGGACAATCCTTCAGGAAGTGTTCGGTACCGGCACAGTACAGGCAGAGATTCTCCATGCGGCGTCGTGTCCTCTCTTGAGGTGTCAGGCGAGACCGGTCGACCTGCATAGCCTCCACGGCGGGAGGCACAGGAACGGATTGCAGGGGACCAGAGGAGAGAGGAGCCGGGGAGAAAAAACGCCTCGTGCGAACAAAGTCCATATCCTGGCGGAGTTCCTGACGCCTTTCGGAAAAACGCATGTCAATGCGAGTGGCTAGATGAATGAGTTCATGTAGGTTAGCAGGGATTTCTCGTGCGGCCAGAACATCTTTAATGTTGCTGGATAGGCCTTTTTTAAAGGTCGCGCAGAGGGCCTCATTATTCCAGGATAGTTCAGAAGCAAGAGTACGGAATTGTACGGCGTACTCGCCAACGGAAGAATTACCCTGGACCAGGTTCAACAGGGCAGTCTCAGCAGAAGAGGCTCGGGCAGGTTCCTCAAAGACACTTCGAATTTCCGAGAAGAAGGAGTGTACAGAGGCAGTGACGGGGTCATTGCGGTCCCAGAGCGGTGTGGCCCATGACAGAGCTTTTCCAGATAGAAGGCTGACTACGAAAGCCACCTTAGACCTTTCAGTAGGAAACTGGTCCGACATCATCTCCAAGTGCAGGGAACATTGAGAAAGAAAGCCACGGCAAAATTTAGAGTCCCCATCAAATTTATCCGGCAAGGATAGTCGTAGGCCTGAAGCGGCCACTCGCTGCGGAGGAGGTGCAGGAGCTGGCGGAGGAGATGATTGCTGAAGCTGTGGTAGTAGCTGCTGTAGCATCACGGTCAGTTGAGACAGCTGGTGGCCTTGTTGCGCTATCTGTTGTGACTGCTGGGCGACCACCGTGGTGAGGTCGGCGACAACTGGCAGAGGGACTTCAGCGGGATCCATGGCCGGATCTACTGTCACGATGCCGGCTGGCAGGAGGTGGATCCTCTGTGCCAGAGAGGGATTGGCGTGGACCGTGCTAGTGGACCGGTTCTAAGTCACTACTGGTTTTCACCAGAGCCCGCCGCAAAGCGGGATGGTCTTGCTGCGGCGGTAGTGACCAGGTCGTATCCACTAGCAACGGCTCAACCTCTCTGACTGCTGAAGATAGGCGCGGTACAAGGGAGTAGGCAGAAGCAAGGTCGGACGTAGCAGAAGGTCGGGGCAGGCAGCAAGGATCGTAGTCAGGGGCAACGGCAGGAGGTCTGGAACACAGGCTAAGAACACACAAGGAAACGCTTTCACTGGCACAATGGCAACAAGATCCGGCGAGGGAGTGCAGGGGAAGTGAGGTATACATAGGGAGTGCACAGGTGAACACACTGATTAGAACCACTTGCGCCAATCAGCGGCGCAGTGGCCCTTTAAATCGCAGAGACCCGGCGCGCGTGCGCCCTAGGGAGCGGGGCCGCGCACGCTGGGACAGGACCGACGGAGAGCGAGTCAGGTACGGGAGCCGGGGTGCGCATCGCGAGCGGGCGCCACCCGCATCGCGAATCGCATCCCGGCTGGAGGCGGTATCGCAGCGCACCGGGTCAGTGGATCTGACCGGAGCGCTGCAGTAGCGAGAGTGTAGCGAGCGCTCCGGGGAGGAGCGGGGACCCGGAGCGCTCGGCGTAACAGTATCCAGAGCACACACTAGCCATTAGGCATCAAAATAGAAATTTTACACCTCCAAGAGTCATATTTGCAATATTATTATGACGCATTATGACAAGGTACATACAGAATCGCGACAGTATTCTGTAACGGTGCATCCCATGAACACTTAGTAATGTCTATTAATATGCCCTGCATTTACAGAGTGTATGCACATATTTTTGATAACACATATGTTAAACAGCTTCTGATAGTTACAGTAAAAGTCCAGCTATCATACTAATGGCCGTGTGCTGCCTTATTCTAGCCCTGCTATGAAAACAAAGCAGGCTAGAATAAGTTCCATTAATGATTGCCATAAGAAGGCGTATGTGGCCATACATTCTATGGAGCCATTACAATTGTGCCTAATGCAATATGAATTTAGCTTTCAAAGTAGTGAAAGCAAAAAGCCATTAAAGGGGTACTCCAGTGGAAAACTTTTTTTGTTAAAATGAACTGGTGCCAGAAAGTCAAACAGATTTGTAAATTACTTCTATTAAAAAATCTTTATCTTTCCAGTACTTATTAGCAGCTGTATGCTACAGAGGAAATTCTTTGCTTTTTAAATTTATTTTTTGTCTTGTCCACAGTGCTCTCTGCTGACACCTCTGTCCATATCAGGAACTGTCAAGAGTAGTATAGATTTGCAATGAGGATTTTCTCCTGCTCTGGACAGTTCCTGATACGGGCATTAGGTGTCAGCAGAGAGCACTGTGAACAAGACAAAAAAGAAATTAAAAAAGAAAATAAGTTTCTCTGTAGCATACAGCTGCTAATATGTACTAGAAGGATAAAGGTTTTTTTTAATAGAAGTAATTTACAGATCTGTTTAACTTTCTGGCACCAGTTGATGTAAAAAAAAAAATAATGTTTTCCACCGGAGTACCCCTTTAAGCATCAGTTTTTACAGTTCCCATTTCACATAGTACCATGGCAAAAAACAGTGTCGGTAATGTTGAAAATTCTGCAAAGTTTGAAAAGTAACAAATGTCTCTAGTGATGTATCGATAAATCAACCCCTTCCCCCCAACAGCCATTTACGTTTTTGCATTTTAATTTGTTGCCTCTTATCTTCTAAAAGCCATACCTTTTTTTTTTTTTCATCTATTTCCATCCTTTTTGTAGGACTAATTGTGCTTTCTAATGAAACCTTTTATTTCACTGTAAAATGTAAAGCAAAACTAAAAAATGCAACTTATTGTAAAACTAACATGATATCTGTATTCTGTGGGTCATAACATTGTCATGTGTTAAAACAGGTATTACTGACCGAACAAGGACATAATACGGCTTCACCTACAATATGCTGTTAACTTTTGGGAACCAGTTTATAAAGGGGACGTTATGGAGCTGGAAAGGGTAAAGAGGCACGCAACTAAACTTATAAGGGACATGGAACATCTAAGCTATGATAAAATATTATAAGAATTACATATGTATAGAGAAAGAAAGAAAGAGAGAGAGAGTTAAATAGATCGATACATAGATATGAAATAGATAGACATATAGACATTCTACCTGTCACAGAGGGAAGAGGGTAGACATTGTACCTTCTCTGTACTTAGCACAGGAGGAAAGGTGCAGCATGTAAGAACTGGCACCAGGATGTTTTCTTCGGGAGGTGCAGCACCTAAAGCGTTCCCCCAGTAAAATGGTAGCAGTCATCTCTGACTGCCACAGTAAGACAATGTGCAATTACTGCTTCCTGACACAGGAGACTACACAGGGAGCAAGACTATATACAGTCCTGGCCATATATGTTGGCACCCCTGACATTTTCAAGAAAATGAAGTATTTCTCACAGAAAAGGATTGCAGTAACACATGTTTTGCTAAACACATGTTTATTCCCTTTGTGTGTATTGGAACTAAACCAAAAAAGGGAAAAGCTAATTGCACATAATGTCACACCAAACTGGAAAAAACTATTGGCACCCTTTCAAAATTGTGAAAAAATAAGATTGTTTCAAGCATGTGATGCTCCTTTAAACTCACCCGGGGCAAGTAACAGGTGTGGTCAATATAAAAATCACACCTGAAAGCAGATACAAAGGAGAGCAGTTCACTTAGCCTTTGCATTGTGTGTCTGTGTGTGCCACACTAAGCATGGACAACAGAAAGAGGAGAAGAGAACTGTCTGAGGACTTGTTGAAAAATATCAACAATCTCAAGGTTACAAGTCCATCTCCAGAGATCTAGATTTGCCTTGGTCCACAGTGGACAACATTATCAAGAAGTTTGCAAACCATGGCACTGTAGCTAATCTCCTTGGGCGTGGACAGAAGAGAAAAATTTACGAAAGGTGTCAGTGCAGGATAGTCTGGATGGTGGATAAGCAGCCCCAAACAAGTTAGAAAGATATTCAAGCAGTCCTGCAGGCTCAGGGAGCATCAGTGCGAATTATTCGTCGACATTTAAATGAAATGAAACGCTATGGCAGGAGACCCAGGAGGACCCCACTGCTGACACAGAGACATAAAAAAGCAAGACTACATATTGCCAAAATGAACTTGAGTAAACCAAAACCCTTCTGGGAAAACATCTTGTGGACAGATGAGATCAAGATAGAGCTTTTTGGTAAAGCACATCATTCTACTGTTTACCAAAAACGGAATGATGTCTACAAAGAAAAGAACACAGTACCTACAGTGAAATATGGTGGAGGTTCAATGATGTTTTGGGGTTGTTTTGCTGCCTTTGGCACTAGGTGCCTTGAATGTGTGCAAGGCATCATGACATCTGAGGATTACCAATGGATTGTCAGAAAGCTGGGTTTGCGTCTGAGATCTTGTCTTCCAGCAGGACAATGACCCCAAACATATGTCAAAAAGCACCCAGAAATGGATGGCAACAAAGCGCTGGAGAGTTCTGAAGTGGCCAGTAATGAGCCAAGATCTAAATCCCATTGAACACCTGTGGGGAGATCTTAAAATTGCTTTTGGGAAAAGGCGCCCTTCCAATAAGAGAAACCTGGAGCAGTTTGCAAAGGAAGAGTGGTCCAACATTCCGGCTGAGAGGTGTAAGAAGGTTATTGATGGTTATAGGAAGCAACTGATGTCAGTTATTTTTTCCAAAGGATGTGCAACCAAATATTAAGTTAAGGGTGCAAATAATTTTGTCCGGCCCATTTTTGGAGGTTGGTGTGACATTATGTCCAATTAGTTTTTTTCCTCTCTTTTTTGGTTTAGTTTATACACAAAGGGAATAAACATGTGTTTAGCAAAACATGTGTTACTGCAATCCTTTTCTGTGAGAAATACTTCATTTTCTTGAAAATTTTCAGGGGTGCCAACATTTACAGCCATGACTGTAGGTCTTGGATCTGATCATTTAGAAGTCTGTTGTCTAATGTAATTACATTTGGTATGAAATATAAATTAGGGATCTGGGGTGTAATCTGGGGTGTAAATTAGGGATTTGGGGTGTAATAATATAGGTGTCTGGTGAAGGGTATTATCATTTAGAGGTCTGGTCAGAAGGTCTAATATATTTATAGGTTTAGTCTGATTACAGTTCATGATTAAACTGGGGTTTTACAAGTAATGGCTTTGGTCTGGGGTCTAAACTGTCTAGTAATTGTCTAGTAAGAGTCTTATGAACAGCCAAGTAAGGGGGTCTGATCATTTAGGGGTATTGCATCTAATAATTTAAAGTCTGTGGTTGGATAATTTAGAAATTTGATGTTTACTGAATTTAGGTGTCTTGTATGAGGTCTAATATTTTAGGTGTCCAGAGTCTAGTAAGATGACTTAGAGTCTAGTAAGATGACTTTAGGGGATTAGGTGTCATAATGTGTGCGCTGTTTAGCTGCCACATTACGATTGCATGCAGCCAACAGATGTGAGATTTCATCAATGATAGGATATGAGGACAGGATATGAGGACGAGATATGAGGATAGGATATGAGGACATGATATGAAAGTGGGATATGAGGACGAGATATGAGGATAGGATATGAGGACATGATATGAAAATGGGATATGAGGACGGGATATGAGGATGGGATTTGAGGTTGGGATATGAGGATGTTATATTAGGACAGGATATGAGGAAAGGATATAAGAAAAGACAAGAGGACGGGATATGATGTTGGAATATGAGGAAGGGGTATGAGGATGGGATATGAGGAAGGGATGTGAGAACGGCATATGAGGACAGGATATAAGATCAGGCTAAAGGTCAGGATATAAGGTCGGGACATAAGGACGAAATATAAGGTTGAGATATGCTCATACTGCGAAGCTAAGCAGTACAAGGACCAATTCAGATTGAATTCTAGTTTTCTCCACACTGCATTTTGTTAGAAATGTTTTTCTATTTCTGAGTATCAAGCTTGACAATCAGGTTTTGTGTATGTTATGTTTTAACGGTGCTTTAGTTAATTTATTATTTGTTTTGTTTTTAATCAAAAAAATACCTATGCTATTATAGGAGAGCTGCTTAGTTATGTGGATGCTTCTTAGTATCTAACCTTGACGCCTTGTTGTTGTTTCTCCTCACACATTGGCTATGGTCAGGCCTTCACAGATTATTACCTAAAAAATAAAAACACTTCCAAAGGGACACTGATTTAGAGGTACTATAAGCAACCTGACAGTTGTTGCAATAATATATGTAACTAATCAAATTATCCGGCAGGCAATATAATTAGATAGGCTAGACTGCATTTAATAGATTGCTGTCAATGCTGTTTTGTTCACTACGAGGAGCAAAGACATTGCAGTGATCAAGTTCATGCTATTCTGGTTAACATTTGTTGCAAATATAGTAATGCTCAAATCTGTTTCCTAGCTTAAAATTTCCAATAGAAAAACAGACATAGACAGATGAGGGCTCTAGTGCAGGAACAGTATGTGGGCATGATGCCTTACAGTTTGCACCTCTTTTACGTCAGACTTATAGATACTGTCAGACATACATTAGATCGGAGCGTAGAAAGAGGCCTGACCAGCATAAGATGATGTAACAAACACCCCTCTCCTACATATCTGTGAGCATTAACAATCACACCTGGTGAAACGGAAGCATAGGTAACTGCACAACAGAGTGATTGGATAAAACAAGTAAAGTGAGGATCAAGGAGGAGGGACTACTAACATAAAATCACGGTAACCTGAACAAAGGAGTACAGCCACCATCAGTGCCGCACACGATATGAAAGAGGTGAGATGATTGTACAGCCAAAAGACCCCTGATGAATTAAGACGAAGGAAACACGTAGGATTTATGAAAAGA
This sequence comes from Hyla sarda, assembly GCF_029499605.1. Taxonomy (NCBI): domain Eukaryota; kingdom Metazoa; phylum Chordata; class Amphibia; order Anura; family Hylidae; genus Hyla; species Hyla sarda. The sequence continues at coordinate 207,337,029 of NC_079194.1, read as the reverse complement.
AAGACTTACGAAGCCACTTGCATGGACCTCAGGATACAGATAACTTTGAAATGCAACTAATTGCAATAATGCCAAAATATGGATAAGCTATGAAATATATGGGATTGGGTGCTAATAATTCTGCTAATATACGTGGGCAATACAGGGACTGTGTGCATTAAACCATGTATGCATTAAACCCCATGTGCAATATTTGGAACGTGGGCGTTAAGACCAATGTGAAATAATGGGACTGTGTGCATTTAGGTCCATGGACCAAATGGTGCTATTGATGGGACAATGTGCAAGTTATGATACAGCCTTTCATGGCACATAACACTCATGCTGTGCGTGGACTATGTGCAATATCTCGTACATTTTTTACAGTATTGAATAGCACAGCACCGAGAGCAGGCAAATTCAGGACATTTATGGTACATCCCAATCATATGCTGACTGATTCAACAGCACCTTATTGAAACATATTATGGAATGGTGCAGTTCCTAATAGACTGTGGTCACGAAACACTGGTGGCAGCCATTGTTAATTATTATCGTGTGCAATATTTTAACAAGACAAAATAAAAGTGATGTTTTAAAGGTTCCCTTTACAAAAGCTTTTTTTGTTGTACAGTTGGGAGACCTCATTCTAAAATACAAGTGGAAGAGCACCTTTCAGAATAAATACACAGATATCTACCTCTGTCTAAGTAGATAAATTCAATTGGTTTATGCAATATCCTTTTTTATTATAGTAATAAGCACAAAGACTGTCTGTTTTGTCCCAATAATAAAATACATGGGGAAGGTAACGACATATCACTGAATAACCGTATACATTTATTCCATTGAGGACTCATACAGGGCCCAACAATCTGTATCTGCAAATGAAGTGGAATCCCATTAAAAAAATTACTGACAACTTGGCATTCCATTTGTCATGGTCATTTCTCAAGATCTGTCTACTTACTACAGAATAGCTACAGAAGACTAATCTATTGTATTTTGTCAGGCAATTAAATGCAGAAGAAAAATGTTAATATATATTTATTTATTTATTAGAAAAAAGATATTACATTATTTAGAAAAAAAATGTATGTAATAATAGATTTTACAAAATAGAAATAAACATTCCTGAAGTTCTTTGTGCAAAAATCTATTTGATTCTCAAATTAATTAGTATCACTGGTCAGTTGTGATCTACAGTAAAAGCATAGCAACACCATTTTTTGTTTAAAGTTAACTACAGGTAAGGTAATAATTACTAAAAGTAATCCTAGGAAGATGCTTCTGTGAGATGTGTCCGCCTACAGTGATGGCAGAATTATGCAATTTCTGGGGATCAAAATTTATGTCATGATATATTTACTAACACAGATGCAGTTAAAACAGTGGTGCTTGAGTGGCTCCAAGAATATAATAAATATGGTAACTTTGTGGACTAGCAATGAGCTTAGGTCTCAAGCTAAGGTCACAATGAGAGGGAGAGATCTTGAGCCTTCTACCTGCAATATGTAAGCCTGTCTGCCTCCTCCAGAGAATCTACACACCAGAGATATATTAAGGCTTTACTCTCAGAGACCAACTCAAAACTTTAGCATGAAAAAACATGCAACATTTGTTTGAAGAATTCGTAATGAAACTAGATGTTAAAATTGTTTAATTACAGTGTCTTTATCTATAAGGTTATTTGCAATAAAGTGTAATTTACTTAGGTAGAGATTCCTAGGAGTGTAAATTTGCTTATCTGTGGTTGCTATTTTTAAATTATATCACATATACATTTTTAACATGTGGTAATTTGGTTTTATTCCACTGTTGTTCCTTTGAGGCCATTCCTTAATTATTCTAACAGTGTCAAGCCAAGGAGATGAGATATAGAAGACATAGTGTAAGGTGGGAATTGCATTTGTGCAACATCTGCAGCTAAGTACATTTTCTATGTACTAGGTATTTTAGAATTACATGTGCAAGATCCATGCCACCAAAGGGAGAAAGGAAGAGTAGCTTTGGCAGCTAAACATGAAATATGGGATTAACTGTTTTCTAAATTAGTTCTCAGTGTCCCAAGCATCTGATTAGGTAAATAATGCTGCTCCCTCAAGAAAGGGAAAAGTGTAAAACAATGTTCTTTGTTTCAAGGGGAGTCCTCATCAACATTTACATAACCCCCAAAGTTAATCTAATTACACTTGGAAACCTGCCTTATATCTTATGTCAACAACACATTTTATATGTAGTCTGCATTTATGGTATATGTGACTTTGATAAGGTTACTGCCTGCATCAAGCTGTAGTGTTGACTATTAGCCAATGCAAAAAGGTTATAATAAAGTTAATGTATACAGAGTCATAGTGCAATAACTAGACATAAGTCTGACTGTTAACTTGGTTTTTTATCTAGCATAAAACATATGTACCACACCAATTAGAAATGCACACATAAAAATCACAGGTATTCTGTCAAGGAAACAATGCAGTTCCTGTGACAAAAATGTATGACATAGCAATCAGACCTGTGCAATCAGCAGAATCGGCCACTCGATAAAAATACTTTTCATACATAGCGCTGCAGTGGTATGTGTATATAGAAGAGCTGTAGGGGGCAGATAACGCTATATGTCTGCCCCCCCCCCCCCCCCCCCCACTGCTTCTATATACATATACCCCTGCTGCCATATGAATGAAAAGGATTTCTATTAGCAGCTCATAGTGTCGGCTCCCGGAACTATGCGCTGCTAATAGAAATACTTTTCATTCATATAGCAGCAAGGGTATATGTATATAGAAGAGCTGTGGGGGGCAGATAATGCTGGGGGGGAGCTGGGGGGGGGGGAGAGACTATAGCGTTATCTGCCCCCCCCCAGTGCTTCTATATACATATACACCTGCTGCCATATGAATGAAAAGTATTTCTATTAAGGGAGCCGGCACTATGCGCTGCTAATAGAAATCCTTTTCATTCATATGGCAGCAGGGGTATATGCAGGGCTCACTGTTTTCACAGCAGGAACACTGTTCCCATTAGCAGGAGTTCTGCAGGACCAGCTTTTGAGTGGAAATCTTGGGTTAGTTCCTGCACTTTTTTTTTCCCTAGGACTTGACCCCTGGGTATAAGTATATAGAAGCACTGGGGGGGGTTGCAGACATATAGCGTTATCGCCCCCCCCCCCCCCCCCCCACAGCTCTTCTATATACAAATACCACTGCATATGTATGAAAAGTATTTTTATCGGGCGGCCGATGCTGCTGATTGCACAGCTCTGATTGCTATGTCATACATTTTTGTCACAGGAACTGCATTGTTTCCTCGACATATAGGGGTTAAGAGAAGAATACCTGTGATTTTTATGTGTGCATTTTTTAACTGGTGTGGTACATATGTTTTAAGCAGCCGATGCTGCTGCTAGAATGCTTTTCACATATAGCGCTGCATAGGTATATAGAAGCGCTGCACTGTGAGGGCACATATTTAATGCGCCGGCAGGGCGTATATATTTAATGCGCCGGCGGGGGTCATATCTAATGCTCTGCTGGGCAGCTAGATATATAGGTATATATATATATATGTCTGCCCCCCCCCCTCTGCAGCCCTATATATCTTGCCCCCCACAGTGCTCTTTGGCCCCTGCTACTCCCAATGTTCATTTTTAAACCTCCCGCTGAGCGTCCTGATTGGCTCCCCAGTACCGGCCATTCAGGGCTCCCGCGGGGGATTAAAAAGTGAAAGTTAAAACACACTCATACATTGCAGGATTGCGGAGCTTGCCTCCCGCTCCCCTGCTTAATAACTTTGGATCGCATCGGGTCTCAGAAGTGAACCCCGGTGCAATCAGTCAGCCGCTGTACTACAACCCCATCATGGAACAGACTCTGTTTCATGATGGGGGTAGTAGTACAAACACTAATGTAGCCTCCCCAGCTGTCCGCAGACTCCTGCAGCTGGGGAATTACTATTCCCATCATGTAAACAAGTCTGTTCCATGATGGGAGTAGTAGTAGTCCCTCAGCACTGCAGGAGTCTGTTGAAGTCACCTCTTCTGAGCATGCTCAGAAGTAATAACGGATATTATAAACTGGGTGCAAATGGATGACATAAAGGCTCATCCGTCAGCCATAGACTTCAATGTTACAAAGAAAGGCCGTTAATTTACCCGTTTCTTGTGACGGAAGAAAAATTTGTGCATGTGCCGTTATTTCTTCCGTCACAAATAATGTCCTTTATTCATGAGGGACTATAAAGGGTCATAACGGATAATCAAAAAATCCCATAGACTTTAATGGGATTGTTTAATGGCCAATTAACAGGGCTTTTCTAACGGACGTTTGTAACGGATGAATTTTTATAGTGTGAAAGCAGCCTAATCCTGACCCTGCACATCTATTTTTTTCCCCTTTATCACCTATATTTATAAAAAAAAAAACATTTCACTAATAAATAAGTAATAATAAGTTTTGGTAAACTGCATTAACTAAAGCTCCACTCATTTTTGACTTATGCATGCCTCCTAGTATAGCCAGTGGGTTATAGGTTACATTTTTAGGGAGCTTTTCTTTAACTTTTTGCCCTTGTAAACATGAGGGGTTAGGGGGTTACACCACCATTGTCACGATGCCGGCTGGCAGGTAGTGGACCCTCTGTGCCAGAGAGGGATTGGCGTGGACCGTGCTAGTGGACCGGTTCTAAGCCACTACTGGTTTTCACCAGAGCCCGCCGCAAAGCGGGATGGTCTTGCTGCGGCGGTAGTGACCAGGTCGTATCCACTAGCAACGGCTCACCTCTCTGGCTGCTGAAGATAGGCGCGGTACAAGGGAGTAGGCAGAAGCAAGGTCGGACGTAGCAGAAGGTCGGGGCAGGCAGCAAGGATCGTAGTCAGGGGCAACGGCAGAAGGTCTGGAAACACAGGCAAGGAACACACAAGGAACGCTTTCACTGGCACTAAGGCAACAAGATCCGGCAAGGGAGTGCAAGGGAAGTGAGGTAATATAGGGAAGTGCACAGGTGAAAACCCTAATTGGAACCACTGCGCCAATCAGCGGCGCAGTGGCCCTTTAAATCGCAGAGACCCGGCGCGCGCGCGCCCTAGGGAGCGGGGCCGCGCGCGCCGGGACAGAACAGACGGGGAGCGAGTCAGGTAGGGGAGCCGGGGTGCGCATCGCGAGCGGGCGCTACCCGCATCGCGAATCGCATCCCGGCTGGCAGCAGGATCGCAGCGCCCCGGGTCAGAGGACGTGACCGGAGCGCTGCAGCGGAGGGAGTGAAGCGAGCGCTCCGGGGAGGAGCGGGGACCCGGAGCGCTCGGCGTAACAGTACCCCCCCCCTTGGGTCTCCCCCTCTTCTTGGAGCCTGAGAACCTGAGGAGCAGACTTTTGTCAAGGATGTTGTCCTCAGGTTCCCAGGATCTCTCTTCAGGACCACAACCCTCCCAGTCTACTAAAAAAAAATTTTTCCCTCTGACCTTTTTGGCAGCCAAAATTTCCTTGACCGAGAAGACGTCCGAGGAGCCGGAAACAGGAGTGGGAGGAACAGATTTGGGAGAAAAACGGTTGAGGATGAGTGGTTTGAGAAGAGAGACGTGAAAGGCATTAGGGATACGAAGAGAAGGAGGAAGAAGAAGTTTATAAGAGACAGGATTAATTTGACACAAAATTTTGAAAGGACCAAGATAGCGTGGTCCCAACTTGTAGCTAGGGACACGGAAGCGGACATATTTAGCGGAGAGCCATACCTTGTCTCCAGGGGAAAAAACGGGGGGAGCTCTTCTTTTCTTATCCGCGAACCTCTTCATGCGTGAAGAAGCCTGTAAGAGAGAATTTTGGGTCTCTCTCCATATAATGGAAAGGTCACGAGAAATTTCATCCACAGCGGGCAGACCAGAGGGCAAGGGGGTAGGGAGGGGGGGAAGAGGGTGACGGCCGTACACCACGAAAAATGGGGATTTGGAGGAAGATTCAGAGACCCTGAAGTTATACGAAAATTCGGCCCATGGAAGGAGATCTGCCCAGTCATCCTGGCGGGAGGAAACAAAATGTCGCAAATAATCACCCAGGATCTGGTTAATTCTTTCTACTTGTCCATTGGACTGGGGATGATATGCAGAGGAAAAATTTAATTTAATCTTGAGTTGTTTACAGAGAGCCCTCCAGAATTTAGACACGAATTGGACCCCTCTATCCGAGACAATCTGCGTAGGCAACCCGTGAAGACGAAAAATGTGTACAAAAAATTGTTTAGCCAACTGAGGCGCAGAAGGAAGACCAGGAAGAGGGATGAAATGTGCCATTTTGGAGAATCGATCAACGACCACCCAAATAACGGTGTTGCCACGGGAAGGGGGTAAATCAGTAATAAAATCCATACCAATCAGAGACCAAGGCTGTTCGGGGACAGGCAGAGGATGAAGAAAACCAGCGGGCTTCTGGCGAGGAGTCTTATCCCGGGCACAGATAGTGCAGGCTCGCACAAAGTCCCCAACATCCGTCTCCAGAGTCGGCCACCAATAGAAGCGGGAGATGAGTTGCACAGATTTCTTGATGCCCGCATGACCTGCGAGATGGGAGGAGTGACCCCATTTGAGGATTCCGAGGCGTTGGCGTGGAGAAACAAAGGTCTTTCCTGGAGGAGTCTGCCTGATGGAGGCAGGAGAAGTGGAGATCAGGCAGTCAGGTGGAATGATGTGTTGCGGAGGGAGATCAACTTCTGAGGCATCCGAGGAACGAGAGAGAGCATCGGCCCTAATGTTCTTATCGGCAGGACGAAAGTGAATCTCAAAATTAAATCGGGCAAAGAACAGAGACCACCGGGCCTGGCGAGGATTCAGCCGTTGGGCCGACTGGAGGTAGGAGAGGTTCTTGTGGTCGGTGTAGATAATAACAGGAAATCTTGATCCCTCCAGCAGATGCCTCCATTCCTCAAGTGCTAATTTAATGGCTAGAAGCTCTCGATCCCCGATGGAGTAGTTCCTCTCCGCTGGAGAGAAGGTCCTAGAGAAAAAACCACAAGTGACAGCATGCCCGGAAGGATTTTTTTGTAGAAGAACAGCTCCAGCTCCTACTGAGGAGGCATCAACCTCCAATAGGAAGGGTTTGGAAGGGTCAGGTCTGGAGAGCACGGGAGCCGAAGAAAAGGCAGACTTGAGTCGTTTAAAGGAGTCTTCTGCTTGAGGAGGCCAGGACTTGGGATCAGCATTTTTCTTGGTTAAAGCCACGATAGGAGCCACAATGGTAGAAAAATGTGGAATAAATTGCCTGTAATAATTGGCGAACCCCAAAAAGCGTTGGATAGCACGGAGTCCGGAGGGGCGTGGCCAATTTAAGACGGCAGAGAGTTTGTCTGGATCCATCTGTAGTCCCTGGCCAGAGACCAAATATCCTAGAAAAGGAAGAGATTGGCATTCAAACAGACATTTCTCAATTTTGGCATAGAGTTGGTTGTCACGAAGTCTCTGAAGAACCATACGGACATGCTGGCGGTGTTCTTCTAGATTGGCAGAAAAAATTAGGATATCGTCCAGATATACCACAACACAGGAGTATAACAGATCACGAAAAATTTCATTGACAAAGTCTTGGAAGACGGCAGGGGCATTGCACAGTCCAAAGGGCATGACCAGATACTCAAAGTGTCCATCTCTGGTGTTAAATGCCGTTTTCCACTCGTCCCCCTCTCTGATGCGGATGAGGTTATAGGCGCCTCTTAAGTCCAATTTAGTGAAGATGTGGGCACCTTGGAGGCGATCAAAGAGTTCAGAGATGAGGGGTAAGGGGTAGCGGTTCTTAACCGTGATTTTATTAAGACCGCGGTAGTCAATGCAAGGACGTAGGGAGCCATCTTTTTTGGACACAAAGAAAAATCCGGCTCCGGCAGGAGAGGAGGATTTACGGATAAAGCCCTTTTTTAGATTCTCCTGGACGTATTCGGACATGGCAAGAGTCTCTGGGGCAGAGAGAGGATAAATTCTGCCCCGGGGTGGAGTAGTACCCGGGAGGAGGTCGATAGGGCAATCATAAGGCCTGTGAGGAGGTAGAGTCTCAGCTTGTTTTTTGCAGAAAACATCCGCGAAGTCCATATAGGCCTTAGGGAGACCGGTTACTGGAGGAACCACAGAGTTACGGCAAGGGTTACTGGGAACCGGTTTTAGACAGTTCTTGGAACAAGAGGACCCCCAACTCTTGATCTCCCCAGTGGACCAATCCAGGGTTGGGGAATGAAGTTGAAGCCAGGGAAGTCCAAGAAGAATCTCCGAGGTGCAATTGGGGAGGACCAAAAGTTCAATCCTCTCATGATGAGATCCGATGCTCATAAGAAGGGGCTCCGTGCGGAAACGTATGGTACAGTCCAGTTTTTCATTATTTACACAATTGATGTAGAGGGGTCTGGCGAGACTGGTCACTGGGATGTTGAACCTGTTGACGAGAGAGGCCAAAATAAAATTTCCTGCAGATCCAGAGTCCAAGAAGGCCACTGTAGAGAAGGAGAAGGCAGAGGCAGACATCCGCACAGGCACAGTAAGACGTGGAGAAGCAGAGTAGACATCAAGGACTGTCTCACCTTTGTGCGGAGTCAGCGTACGTCTTTCCAGGCGGGGAGGACGGATAGGACAATCCCTCAGGAAGTGTTCGGTACTAGCACAGTACAGGCAGAGGTTCTCCATACGGCGTCGTGTCCTCTCTTGAGGTGTCAGGCGAGACCGGTCGACCTGCATAGCCTCCACGGCGGGAGGCACAGGAACAGATTGCAGGGGACCAGAGGAGAGAGGAGCCGAGGAGACGAAACGCCTCGTGCGAACAGAGTCCATATCTTGGCGGAGTTCCTGACGCCTTTCAGAAAAACGCATGTCAATGCGAGTGGCTAGGTGAATAAGTTCATGTAGATTAGCAGGAATTTCTCGTGCGGCCAGAACATCTTTAATGTTGCTGGATAGGCCTTTTTTAAAGGTCGCGCAGAGGGCCTCATTATTCCAGGACAATTCTGAAGCAAGTGTACGGAATTGTACGGCATACTCGCCAACGGAAGAATTACCCTGGACCAGGTTCAACAGGGCAGTCTCAGCAGAAGAGGCTCGGGCAGGTTCCTCAAAGACACTTCGGATTTCCGAGAAGAAGGAGTGTACAGAGGCAGTGACGGGGTCATTGCGGTCCCAGAGCGGTGTGGCCCATGACAGGGCTTTTCCGGACAGAAGACTGACTACGAAAGCCACCTTAGACCTTTCAGTGGGAAACAGGTCCGACATCATCTCCAGATGCAGGGAACATTGGGAAAGAAAGCCACGGCAAAACTTAGAGTCCCCATCAAATTTATCCGGCAAGGATAAGCGTATCCCAGGAGCGGCCACTCGCTGCGGAGGAGGTGCAGGAGCTGGCGGAGGAGATGACTGCTGAAGCTGTGGTAGCAACTGTTGTAGCATAACGGTCAGTTGAGACAGCTGTTGGCCTTGTTGCGCTATCTGTTGTGACTGCTGGGCGACCACCGTGGTGAGGTCAGCGACAACTGGCAGAGGAACTTCAGCGGGATCCATGGCCGGATCTACTGTCACGATGCCGGCTGGCAGGTAGTGGACCCTCTGTGCCAGAGAGGGATTGGCGTGGACCGTGCTAGTGGACCGGTTCTAAGCCACTACTGGTTTTCACCAGAGCCCGCCGCAAAGCGGGATGGTCTTGCTGCGGCGGTAGTGACCAGGTCGTATCCACTAGCAACGGCTCACCTCTCTGGCTGCTGAAGATAGGCGCGGTACAAGGGAGTAGGCAGAAGCAAGGTCGGACGTAGCAGAAGGTCGGGGCAGGCAGCAAGGATCGTAGTCAGGGGCAACGGCAGAAGGTCTGGAAACACAGGCAAGGAACACACAAGGAACGCTTTCACTGGCACTAAGGCAACAAGATCCGGCAAGGGAGTGCAAGGGAAGTGAGGTAATATAGGGAAGTGCACAGGTGAAAACCCTAATTGGAACCACTGCGCCAATCAGCGGCGCAGTGGCCCTTTAAATCGCAGAGACCCGGCGCGCGCGCGCCCTAGGGAGCGGGGCCGCGCGCGCCGGGACAGAACAGACGGGGAGCGAGTCAGGTAGGGGAGCCGGGGTGCGCATCGCGAGCGGGCGCTACCCGCATCGCGAATCGCATCCCGGCTGGCAGCAGGATCGCAGCGCCCCGGGTCAGAGGACGTGACCGGAGCGCTGCAGCGGAGGGAGTGAAGCGAGCGCTCCGGGGAGGAGCGGGGACCCGGAGCGCTCGGCGTAACAACCATTTTTGTGTAATTTTTTTTTTCACAACCCACTATTCCAATATTTTGTCAAACACCTGTGGGGTATAGAGTAAATACTACTGCACCCCAGCATTACATTCCTTGAGGGGTGCACTTTCCAAAATGGAATCACATGAGAGGGGTTTCCACTGTCCTTGCACCCTGGGGGCTTTGTAAATGTGACATGGCCTTCAAAAACTATTTTAGACAAATTCTCTCTCCAAAAGCCAAATGGTGCTCCTTCCCTTCTGAGCTTTGCCATGGGCACTTTACGTCCACATATGGGTAATTTCTGTATCCAGGAGAAATTGGGTTACAAATTTTGTTGAGCTTATTCTCCTTTTACCCCTTGTGAAAGAGAAAAATTAGGGGTTACACAACCATTTTAGTGTAAAGAATGTTATTGGGGTCCCATTTGTTATAGCGCCCCAAAAGTTATGCAAACATGGTACTATAAAAAAAATACCCAAATGAAAAGGAGGCCTCAAAATCCACCTAGGTGCTTCTTCATGTCTGAGGCCTATGGTACACTCAAGTAGAACACTAGGGCCACATATGGAATAGTTTTTTTAAGATTCAATTTTCTTTATTGGAAAAACATCGGCCAATAGATCCTATATAGAGGGAACGGATAAAAAGGAGAATGAATTCTGTCCACTGTTGGCCCATGTTTTTCCAATAAAGAAAGATAGATGTTCTGCACAAGACATGAGTGCCGCTACTGTCAATTTAAAGAAAATAAAGATTTTGACTTTTCTCCTCCACTTTGCTGCTATTCCTGTGAAACACCTTAAAGGGGTACTCTGGTGAAAAACTTTTTTTTTTTTTTAATCAACTGGTGCCAGAAAGTTAAACAGATTTGTAAATTAAAGGGGGGAAAAAAGAGACTGTGTGTGCAGCTCACAACTTGGGATATTCGAGGTTAATGTGGATAAAAATCGGTCCCCACCGATCAAATAATGAAAAATCAAGTATGCAAATTTAACCACACCTCAAGAATATCACCCTACTGGGTACACAATGAATAAAGAATGAGACAGATGGTTTCTGAAAAAATGCAAATTTTAATAAAAAACAGAAATATCAATATAAAATAGTAGTTAAAAGATCAGAGCATTAGTAATAATAAACTGTCACTGGGTCCTAATGACAGATAGATGTTGAAGCAACTACCTAAAGAATTCTAGAATAGTCCATGGATATTGCTCCGAACTGGACTGTTAGTCCGGCAAAAAAATAGTAGATGTTTCAAATTATGGCACAATTGTTAGAGTGGCATTAGATGGATTTGCTCACAGTTTGTATAGAATGAATGGAACAGTCTCACCCTGGCTGCTGGTTCCGCACTGCGGCGGGCCAATGGAAACAAGTGCTGTATTCTCTGCGATGTTCTCGGCGTGAATGCCTTGGCAGTTGGAGGGTTCCGGCAAGGAGCTCCCTCGTAAGCGGTCCGTGGTGTCAGCAAACACCGATGTCAGTAACGGACTCACACTAGAAGCAGCACAAGTCTGCTGCTTCTAGTGTGAGTCCGTTACTGACATCGGTGTTTGCTGACACCACGGACCGCTTACGAGAGAGCTCCTTGCCGGAACCCTCCAACTGCCAAGGCATTCACGCCGAGAACATCGCAGAGAATACAGCACTTGTTTCCATTGGCTCGCCGCAGTGCGGAACCAGCAGCCAGGGTGAGACTGTTCCATTCATTCTATACAAACTGTGAGCAAATCCATCTAATGCCACTCTAACAATTGTGCCATCATTTGAAACATCTACTATTTTTTTGCCGGACTAATTTGGAGCAATATCCATGGACTATTCTAGAATTCTTTAGGTAGTTGCTTCAACATCTATCTGTCATTAGGGCCCAGTGACAGTTTATTATTACTAATGCTCTGATCTTTTAACTACTATTTTATATTGATATTTCTGTTTTTTATTAAAATTTGCATTTTTTCAGAAACCATGTGTCTCATTTTTTATTCATTGTGTACCCAGTAGGGTGATATTCTTGAGGTGTGGTTAAATTTGCATACTAGATTTGTAAATTACTTCTATTCAAAAATCTTAATCCTTCCTGTACTTACTAGCTGCTGAATACTACAGCGGAAATTATTTTCTTTTTGAAACACAGAGCTGTCTGCTGACATCATGAGCACAGTGCTCTCTGCTGACATCTCTGTCCATTTTAGGAACTGTCCAGAACAGCATATGTTTGCTATGGGGATTTCCTTTTACTTTGGACAGTTCCTAAAAAGGACAGAGATGTCAGCATAATACATTTTTTATTTTAATTTTTTGGAATAAAATGTTATAAAAAAAAGCAGCTATTTTGGACCGCATGATCCGGGCGTCGCTCCGATGCCGCGGTTATGCTTAGGACGTAAATGTACGTCCTGGTGCATTAAGTACCATGTCACCAGGACGTACATTCACGTCCTTCGTCGTTAAGGGGTTAATGTCTTCAAAAAGTAAATATGTGCCTACATTATAAAGCTAGTATAAAGTAAACATATAGTATATGTGAATCAATATAAACAAAGTTTATATTGATTTTAAACAAAGAAACGTTCCAAATATCGATATAAAATTACCACTATCATAGAGTAGAAAATGTAATGAAAAAATATGTAAAGCATCCCAGAGTTATTAATGCATAAAATTATACAGGTCAGATTTGGTACCAGAAAGTTAAACATATTTGTAAATTACTTCTATTAAATCCCTTGTAAATCCTTCCAGTACTTATCAGCTGCTGTATGCGCCACAGGAAGTTATTTTCTTGTAATTTATTTTCTGTCTGACCACAGTGCTCTCTGCTGATAGCTCTGTCCATGACGGTAACTGTCCAGAGCAGGAGAGGTTTGCTAAGGGGAATTGTTCCTACTCTGGACAGTTCCTGACATGGACCGAGGTGTCAGCAGAGAGCACTGTGGTTAGACAGAAAATAAATTCAAAAAGAAAATAACTTCCTCTTGAGCATACAGCAGCTGATAATTACTGGAACGATTAAGATTTTTAAATAGAAGTAATTTACAAATCTGTTTAAATTTTTGGCACCAATTGATTTAAAAATTGTTAACCCCTTGGGGACCGAGCCTATTATGACCCTAAGCACCAGAGCATTTTTTGCACATCTGACCACTGTCACTTTAAACATTAATAACTCTGGGATGCTTTTACTTATCATTCTGATTCCGAGATTGTTTTTTCGTGACATATTCTTCTTTAACATAGTGGTACATTTTTGTGGAAACTTGCATCCTTTCTGGGGGAAAAATCCCCAAATTTGATGAAAAATTTGAAAACTTTGCATTTTTCCTAACTTTGAAGCTCTCTGCTTGTAAGGAAAATGGATATTCCACATACATTTTTTTTATTCACATATAAAATATGTCTACTTTATGATGGCATCATAAAATGGACGTGTTTTCACTTTTGGGAGACGTCAGAGGGCTTCAAAGTTCAGCAGCAATTTTCCAATTTTTCACAAAATTTTCAAACTCACTATTTTTCAGGGACCAGTTCAGTTTTGAAGTGGATTTGAAAGGTCTTCATATTAGAAATACCCCATAAAAGATCCCATTATAAAAACTGCACCCCCCAAAGTATTCAAAATGACATTCAGTCAGTGTTTTAGCCCTTTAGGTGTTTCACAGGAATAGCAGCAAAGTGAAGGAGGAAATTCACAATCTTCCTTTTTTACACTTGCATGCTCTTATAGACTCAATTTTTGAATTTTTACAAGGGGTAAAAGGAGAAAATTTTTACTAGTATTTGTAGCCCAATTTTTCTTGAGTAAGGACATATCTCATATGTCTATGTAATGTGTTCGGCAGGCGCAGTAGAGGGCTCAGGAGGGAAGGAGCGACAAGGGGATTTTGGAGAGTACGTTTTTCTGAAATGGTTTTTGGGGGGCATGTTGCATTTCGGAAGCCCCTATGGTGCCAGGACAGCAAAAAAAAAAAAAAAAAAACACATGGCATACCATTTTGGAAACTAGACCCATTGAGGAACGTAACAAGGAATAAAGTGAGCCTTAATACCTCACAGGGATTTCACGACTTTTGCATATGCAAAATGTTTTTTTTCACTAAAATGTTGGTTTTCCCCCAAATTTCACATTTTTGCAAGGGTTAATAGCAGAAAAGAACCTCTAAAACTTGTAACCCCATCTCTTTTGAGTATGGAGGTACCCCATGAGTGGACCTGAAGTGCACTGCGGACGAACTACAATGCTCAGAAGAGATAGAGTCATATTTGGCTTTTTGAGAGCAAACTTTGCTCGGGGGGCATGTTGCATTTAGGAAGCCCCTGTGGTGCCAGGACAGCAAAAAAAAAAACACATGGCATACCAATTTGGAAACTAGACCCCTTGGGGAACGTAACAAGGGGTAAAGTAAGCCTTAATACCCCACAGGTGTTTTACAACTTTTACATATGTAAAAAAAAAATTGTTTTTCACAAAAATGTTGGTTCCCCCCAAATTTCACATTTTGCAAGGGTTAATAGCAAAAAAGACACCCCAAAATTCTTAACCCCATCTCTTCTGAGAATGGAAGTACCCCATAAGTAGAGCTGGAGTGCACTACGGGCGAACTACAATGCTCAGAAAAGAAGCAGTCACATTTGGCTTTTGGAGAGAAAATTTTGCTTGGGGGGCATGTCGCATTTAGGAAGCCCCTATGGTGCCAGGAAAGCAAAAAAAAAAAAACACATGGCATACCACTTTGGAAACTAGTCCACTTGGGGAATGTTACAAGGGGTACAGTGAGCATTTACACCCCCCTGGCGTTTGACAGATCTTTGGAACAGTGGGCTGTGCAAATGAAAAATTTTATTTTTAATTTTCACAGATCACTTTTCCAAAGCTCTGTCAGACACCTGTGGGGTGTAAATTCTCACTGCACCCCTCATTACATTCCGTGAGGGGTGTAGTTTCCAAAATGGGGTCACATATGGGTGTTTTTTTTTTTTTTTTGCTTTTGTCAGAACCGCTGTAACAATCAGCCACCCCTGTGCAAATCACCTCAAATGTACATGGTGCACCCTCCCTTCTAAGCCTTGTAGTGCGCCCGCAGAGCACTTTGCGCCCACATATGGGGTATCACCATACTCAGGAGAAATTGCATTTATAAATTTTGTGGGGCTTTTTTCCCTTTTACCGCTTGTGAAAATGAAAAGTATAGGGCAACACCAGGATGTTAGTGTAAAAAATTTGATTTTTTTACACTAACATGCTGGTGTAGACCCCAACTTCACCTTTTCATAAGGGGTTAAAGAAGAAAAAGCCCCCCAAAATTTGTAAGGCAATTTCTCCCGAGTACGGCGATACCCCATATGTGGCCCTAAACTGTTGCCTTGAAATACGACAGGGCTCCGAAGTGAGAGAGCGCCATGTGCATTTAAGGCCTAAATTAGTGATTTGCTGATTTACATAGGTGTGGACATTGGGGTATTGTACATCAGTGATTCCCAAACAGGGAGCCTCCAGCTGTTGCAAAACTCCCAGCATGCTTGGACAGTCAATCGCTGTCCGACAATACTGGGAGTTGTTGTTTTACAACAGCTGGAGGCTTTGTTTTGGAAACAGTGCCGTACCAGATGGATTTCATTTTTATTGGGGAGGGGGGCTGTGTAGGGGTATGTGTATATGTAGTGTTTTTTACTTTTTATTTTGTGTTAGTGTAGTGTAGTGTTTTTAGGGTACAGCCACACGGGCAGGGGCATGCTGGGAGTTGTAGTTTTGCAACAACTGGAGAGACATTGGTTGGGAAACATTGTCTGTTTCATAACTCAGTGTTTCCCAACCCGTGTGCCTCCAGCTGTTGCAATACTACAACTCCCAGCATGATCAGACTACCAAAGGGCATGCTGGGAGTTGTAGTTGGAACTCCAGCTGTTGCAAAATTACAACTCCCAGCATGCATGGTCGATCAGTGCATGCTGGGGGTTATAGTTTTGCAACAGCTGGAGGCACACGGGTTGGGAAACACTGAGTTAGGGAACAGACAATGTTTCCCAACCAGTGTCTCTCCAGTTGTTGCAAAACTACAACTCCCAGCATGGCCAGACAGCTGAAGGGCACGTTGGGAGTTGTAGTTTTGCAACATCTGGAGCACAGAATGGAGCACAGAATGGAGACTATTATACAGTGGTCTCAAAACTGTAGCCCTCCAGATGTTGCAAGCATGCTGAGACTGCCCAGGCATGCTGGAACCACAACTCCCAGCAGGCCTGGGCATGCTTGGAGTTTCGGTTTGCAACATCTGGAGGGCTACAGTTTTGAGATCACTGGTATAATGGTCTCCAATCTGTGCTCTTCCAGATGTTGCAAAACTACAACTCCCAGCCTGCTGAGACTGTCCAGGCATGCTGGGAGTTGTAGTTCTGCAACATCTGAAGGGCCAGATGTTAGAGAACTACAACTCCCAGCATGGCTGGGCAGGCTGAGATGTGAAGTTTTGCAACATCTGGAAGAGCCCAGATTGAAGACCATTATACAGTGGTCTTCAAACTGAGGCCCTCCAGATGTTGCAAAGCTACAACTCCCAGCCTGCCCAGACAGCCATAGGCTGCCTAGGCATGCTGGGAGTTGTAGTTTTCAAACTGTTAGCAGCAACAGGGAAGATCACCGGATCTTCACTGTTGCTACTAACAACGCCGCCGACGTCCACTTACCCACCAACGATCTGCTGCCGCAGCCGCTCCAGGTCCTCCGCTCCTCCGGTCCCTGCCACCACTGCTCCTTCAGAGATCCAGGTACCGCGGTCCCTCTGGTCCCCACTGCCATTTTCTTTCTTCCCCTGGTCTCCCCGCACGCCTAGGGGCGGGGAGACCAGGGGAAATTAACCCTGACCCCGGCCTGAGGCAGGCCATGCACAAGAGAACAGCCTATCACAGGTGATAGGAGCAGAGTGGCAGGGTGCCACCTTGCTCCTATCAGTTAGGATGATCGGGGTTGCTTATGACAACCCCGATCATCGCCATTTTCCGGGCTGGTCGGGTCACAATAGACCCCATTAGCCCGGAATAGCCTCAAATCACAGGTGCGATTTCACCTGGGATTTGTGGTGATCATCGACATGGGGGGGGGGGGGGGTCTCAGGATCCACCTCGGGGCTGTCAGGGAATGCCTGCTGAATGATTACAGCAGGCATTCCCCTCAGATCACTGCCAGGCGCCTCGGCAGTGATCTGTTTTTCCTAGGACGTTTGAGAACGTCCTCGGTCCTTAACTACTCTAGACCGAGGACGTTCTCAAACGTCCTATGTCCCCAACAGGTTAAAGGGGTACTCCGGTGAAAAACAATTTTTTTTTTTTTTTTTACTAAAGCGGGAATTCTTTTCTTTTTCAAACACAGAGCTGTCTGCTGACTTCATGAGCACAGTGCTCTCTGCTGACATCTCTGTCCATTTTAGGAAGTGTCCAGGGCAGCATATGTTTGCCATAGGGAATTTACAAATCTGTTTAACTTTCTGGCACCAGTTGATTAAAAAAAATAATAATAATTTTTCACCGGAGTACCCCTTTAATTGTTTTCCACCGAAACAGGCTGTGTCCTTAACCTCTTAACGACGAAAGACGTATATTAACGTCCTCTGCCGGCTCTCGCGATATGCCGCGGGGTCACGCCGTGTCCCCCCGGCATATCGGGTCGTCCCGGCGGCTATCAATGGCCGGGACCCGCGGCTAATACAGGACATCACCGATCGCGGTGATGCCCTGTATTAACCCTTCAGACGCAGCGATCAAAGCTGACCGCCGTGTCTGAAGTGAAAGTGAAAGTGACCCGGCTGCTCAGTCGGGCTGTTCGGGACCGGGAGGGCCCTTACCTGCCTCCTCGGTGTCTGATCGACGAATGACTGCTCCGTGCCTGAGATCCAGGCAGGAGCAGTCAAGTCTTGATAACACTGATCGCAGGCGTGTTAATACACGCCAGTGATCAGCATGAGAGATCAGTGTGTGCAGTGTTATAGATCCCTATGGGACCTATAACACTGCAAAAAAAGAGTTAAAAAAAAGTGTTAATAAAGGTCATTTAACCCCTTCCCTAATAAAAGTTTGAATAAACATGTGTGATATCACCGCTTGCGTAAATGTCCGAACTATAAAAATATATCTTTAACCCCTTAACGACGCAGGACGTATATTTCCGTCCTGCGCCGGCTCCCGCGATATGAAGCATCATATCGCGTCGGTCCCGGCGCTCATCAACGGCCGGGACCCGCGGCTAATACTACATATCGCCGATCGCGGCGATGTGTGGTATTAACCCTTTAGAAGCGGCGGTCAAAGCTGACCACCGCTTCTAAAGCGAAACTGAAAGTGACCCGGCTGCTCAGTCGCGCTGTTCGGGACCGCCGCGGTGAAATCGCGGCGTCCCGAACAGCTGACCGAACACCGGGAGGGCTCTTACCTGCCTCCTCGGTG
The DNA here is from genome assembly GCF_029499605.1 of Hyla sarda. Lineage (NCBI taxonomy): Eukaryota > Metazoa > Chordata > Amphibia > Anura > Hylidae > Hyla > Hyla sarda. Next base: position 207,318,384 of record NC_079194.1, on the reverse strand, counting down.
TCCGATCGGCGAATGACTGCTCCGTGCCTGAGATCCAGGCAGGAGCAGTCAAGCGCCGATAACACTGATCACAGGCGTGTTAATACACGCCTGTGATCTGTGTAGAAGATCAGTGTGTGCAGTGTTATAGGTCCCTATGGGACCTATAACACTGCAAAAAAAATGTAAAAAAAAAGTGTTAATAAAGGTCATTTAACCCATTCCCTAATAAAAGTTTGAATCACCCCCCTTTTCCCATAAAAAAATAAAACAGTGTAAAAAAATAAAATAAACATATGTGATATCGCCGCGTGTGTAAATGTCCGAACTATAAAAATATATCATTAATTAAACCGCACGGTCAATGGCGTGCGCGTAAAAAAATTCCAAAGTCCAAAAAAGCGTATTTTGGTCACTTTTTATACCATTAAAAAATGAATAAAAAGTGATCTAAAAGTCCGATCAAAACAAAAATCATACCGATAAAAACTTCAGATCACGGCGCAAAAAATGAGTCCTCATACCGCCCTGTACGTGGAAAAATAAAAAAGTTATAGGGGTCAGAAGATGACATTTTTAAACGTATAAATTTTCCTGCATGTAGTTATGATTTTTTCCAGAAGTGCGACAAAATCAAACCTATATAAGTAGGGTATCATTTTAACCGTATGGACCTACAGAATAATGATAAGGCGTAATTTTTACCGAAATATGCACTGCGTAGAAACGGAAGCCCCCAAAAGTTACAAAATGGCGTTTTTTCTTCGATTTTGTCGCACAATGATTTTTTTTCCACTTCGCCGTGCATTTTTGGGTAAAATTACTAATGTCACTGCAAAGTAGAATTGGCGACACAAAAAATAAGCCATAATATGTATTTTTAGGTGGAAAATTGAAAGGGTTATGATTTTTAAAAGGTAAGGAGGAAAAAACGAAAGTGCAAAAACTGAAAAACCCTGAGTCCTTAAGGGGTTAATTAAACCGCACGGTCAATGGCGTACGTGCAAAAAAATTCCAAAGTCCCAAAAAGCGTATTTTGGTCACTTTTTATACCAATCAAAAATTAATAAAAAGTGATCAAAAAGTCCAAACAAAACAATAATGATACCGATAAGAACTTCAGATCATGGCGCAAAAAATGAACCCTCATACTGCCCTGTACGTGGAAAAATAAAAAAGTTATAGGGGTCAGAAGATGACATTTTTAAATGTATACATTTTTCTGCATGTAGTTATGATTTTTTCCAGAAGTACTACAAAATGAAACCTATATAAGTAGGGTATCATTTTAACCGTATGGACCTACAGAATAATGATAAGGTGTCATTTTTACCGAAATATGCACAGCGTAGAAATGGAAGCCCCCCAAAAATTACAAAATGGCATTTTTTCGTCGATTTTGTCGCACAATTATTTTTCTTCCGTTTTGCCGTGAATTTTTGGGTGAAATGACTAATGTCCCTGCAAAGTAGAATTGGTGACGCCAAACATAAGCCATAATATGGATTGTTAGGTGGAAAATTGAAAGGGTTATGATTTTTAAGAGGTAAGAAGGAAAAAATGAAAGTGCAAAAACTGAAAAACCCTGTGTCCTTAAGGGGTTAAGGCAGTGTTTCCCAACCAGGGTGCCTCCAGGTTGCAAAATTACAACTCCCAGAATGCTTGGACAGACAAAAGCTACCAAAGGCTGTCCAGGTATGCTGGGAGTTGTAGTTTTGCAACATCTGGAGGCACCCTGCTTGGGAAACACTGCCTTAAGGGGTTAAGATTTTTTTTTCCAGTGAATTGTAAAGGAATCAGAATAATAGTTTCCTTAGTTTCTTCAATTTTGTAAACATTCCTACAGTTACTTGTTATCAAAAGAAAATATTTGCATTAGAAATATAAGATAATTGCTAATGATTCTGAACATAGTAATAAATAAAAAAATAAAAGAATGAGCTTTTACATAAAGATGACTGAATTAATCACTTTCTCTCTGTGAAAGATCAAGGACGAATACAGGAAGCTGAAAGCAGAACAGCTCTAAAGGTAAATAATTGCTGTAAAAATGATAGAACAAACTTTTTTTTTAAAGATTAAGGAATTTAAAGGAGTTCTGTAGTGAAAGATAACTTATGTCCTAGCCAAAGGACCCCCCACGACCCCGCACAGAGCGGAAGCTGACAGACCCCCTCCATGTATCCCATAGAGATACATGGAGGGGGCGTGTCGGCCGCGGCTTCCTGCAGAAGTTGGAACGGCCGCTTTGGGGCCCCCTTCAAGAGATCGAGGGGGGTCCCAGCGGTCGGACCCCCCACGATCTATAACTTATGCCCTATCCTTTGGATAGGGGGATAAGGTTTTTTTTCACTGCACTACTCCTTTATAAAATTAACGCAACTAAAACAGAACAGGGGAATTTTCATTTTATTGCCAGCGAGTAAGTAAGTATGGTAAAATTTGAGAAACATGGGATTTTTCTGCGTAAACTATGTACCATATTTATCGGGGTATACCACGCACCGGCCTATTACACGCACCCTCATTTTACCAAGGATATTTGGGTAATAAAAGTTTTTTACCCAAATATCCTTGGTAAAATGAGGGTGCGTGTGTGTGCATGCGTATACCCGGATACATCCCCAGGAAAGGCACGGGGAGAGAGGCCGTCGCTGCCTGCTTCTCTCCCCCTGCCTTTCCTGGGGTCTAGAGCCCTGCTGCCGGCCCTTCTCTCCCCCTGGCTATCTGCGCCGCTGCCCGTTCTCTCCCCCTGACTATCGGTGCAGCGGCGCCGATAGCCAGGGGGAGAGAAGGGGCAGCGGCACCCATTGCCGGCGCCGCTGCCCCATTGCCTCCCCCATCCCCGGTTGTATAATTACCTGTTGCAGGGGTTGGGTCCGCGCTGCTTCAGGCCTCCGGTGTGCGTCCCATGCGTCGTTGCTATGCACTGCATGGAGCGACGCAATGACGAGTGACATCATTGCGTCTCGCAGCGCATAGCAACGACGCAGGGGACGCACACCGGAGGCCTGAAGCAGCGCGGATCCGACCCCGGCAACAGGTAATTATACAACCGGGGATGGGTGAGGCAACGGGGCAGTGGCGCCGGCAATGGGTGCCGCTGCCCTTTCTCTCCCCCTGTCTGTCGGCACCGCTGCCCCATTGCCGGCACCGCTTCTCTCCCCCTGGCTATTGGTGCCAGCAATGGGGCAGCGGCACAGATAGTCAGGGGGAGAGAACGGGCAGCGGCACCGATAGCCAGGGGGAGAGAAGGGCCGGCAGCAGGGCTCTAGACCCCAGGACAGGCAGGGGCAGAGAAGCCGGCAGCGACGACAGGTCTCTGCACCTGCAAAGCCGCTGCAGTTCATTGATTTAAAGCACCCGCTTTAAATCATTGAACTGCAGCGGCTTATCAGCGTAAAACACGCAGGTAGACCTTAGGCTAAAAATTTTAGCCTAAAAAGTGCGTGTTATATGCCGATAAATACGGTGTTTCCTTTTCTCTGTTATATTTGCATTGTATGAATGCTGTGGTTGCTGTTGGGTTGTTCAAGATGTTGGTGAGGAATTTCTAGCCTCAGGCCATATTCACACAGCAAAAATTTTGTGGAATGGACATTCTGCAAATAGCCAGGGCCAGCAGAAAATGCCGGTGGTAGGAGCACTCGGATATGCGCTGTCTCCAGAGACGGCAATACATTTCCAGCATTAAAAAAAATTATAACATTTAAATTCTTTTGGCAGAGACTGGAATTAAGAATTATGCAGCAAATGTTTCCTCCAATACAGCCCACAGACAGGCTATGCTACTATCTATACATATAAAACTCAATGGCCCTGATTTACTAAAGTCCAATCAACTTTTTTTTCTCGGTTTCTGCGCTGATCCGTGTGGCTAATTATGTGCCCAAGTTTTACACCGGACAACCTACACTTTTGAAAACACTCCGAGTGTTTTTTTATTACAAAATGGGCGTGGTTAACCAAAAAATAGGCGTGTTCCCGAAAAAAAGCAGAAATTATTCAGAGTACTTCCAAAATCACTCCTGAAAAAGCATGAGTTTGGCTCACATAGTAACCGACAGCCAAGAGGATGTGTAAAACCACCAAAAGCGGGAGATTTTGGCAAAGGCACAGCTTAACATGGTGGGGAGTGCTTAAACTATTTTAATTTCTTTTTTTTTTTTCATTGTTTGACAGTTCTACACAAGGCTTTTTAGAATACGCAATGCATTTTAAACTTTAAAATATGCCTTTAATTGTATATATATATATATATATATATATATATATATATATACAGTCATGGGCGTAAATGTTGGCACCCCTGAAATTTTTCAAGAAAATTAAGCATTTCTCACAGAAAAGGATTGCAGGAACACATGTTTTGCTATACACATGTTTATTCCCTTTACGTGTATTGGAACTAAACCAAAAAAGGAGGAAAAAAAAACAAATTGGACGTAATGTCACACCAAACTCCAAAAATGGGCTGGACAAAATTATTGGCACCCTTTCAAAATTGTTGAAAAATAAGATTGTTTCAAGCATGTGATGCTCCTTCAAACTTCCGTTTTTGCACTTTGGTTTTTTCCTCCTTAACTTTTAAAAAATCATAAATCTTAAAATTTTGCACCTAAAACTCCATATGATTACTTATTTTTTGTGCCACCAATTCTACTTTGTAATGACATCAGTCATTTTACCCAAAAATCTACGGTGAAACGTAAAATAAAATCATTGTGCGACAAAATGGAAGAAAAAACTAAATGTTGTAATTTTTTGGGGCTTTTGTTTTTACGCAGTCCATTTTTCATAAAAAATGACACCTTATCTTTATTCTGTAGGTCCATACAATTAAAATGATACCCTACTTATATAGGTTTTAATATAGGTTTTAATTTTTATTACTTCAGAAAAAAATCATAACTACAGGAAAATTTATACATTTAAAATTGTCCTCTTCTGACCCCTATAACTTTTTTATTGTTCCATTTACGGGGCAGTACCTTTTTTGTTTTGATCTGACTTTTTGATCGCTTATTATAAATTTTTTTAATGTTATAAAAAGTGACCAAAATATTCTATTTGGACTTTGGAATTTTTTTGCACATATGCCATTGACCGTGCAGTTTAAATAATTATACATTTTTATAGTTCGGACATTTATGCACGCGGCGATACCACATATGTTTATTTAATATTTTTATTTACACAGTTTTTTTATGGGAAAAGGGGGGATTCAAACTTTTATTAGGGAAGGGGTTAAATGATTATTGACTTTTTTTGTTCACTTTTTTTTTGCAGTGTTATATCTCCCATAGGGGGCAATAACACTGCACACACTGATCTTTTACACAGATCACTGATAGACATAGCTTTGCATTGATCAGTGTTATCGGTGGTTGATTACTGAAGTCTGGATTTCAGTCTTGCAGCAATCAATCACCGTTCGGACATGCAGGAGGCAGGTAAGGCACTCTCCTGCTGCGTCGTAGCCGATTGGGACAATGCGATTTTATTGCGATGTCCCGATCAGCCCGACTGAGCTGCCGGGATGCTTTTACTTTCACTTTTAGACACGGCGATCAACTTTGATCACCGCATCAAAAGAGTTAATGCTGGTCATCTACAAGAATGGCGATGTCCGGCATTAGCTACAGGTCTTGGCTGCTGATTGAGACCGTGCGGCTCCTGAGCTCGCTTCATAACTCTCCCATGCCGCAGCACCGGGTATACCCGGCGTTCTGCGGCAAGGGGTTGAACTCACCTTGGGCAAGTAACAGGTGTGGGCAATAGAAAAATCACACCTGAAAGCAGATAAAAAGAAGTTCAGTAAGTCTTTGCATTGTTTGTCTGTGTGTGCCACACTAAGCATGGACAACAGAAAAAGGAGAAGAGGACTTGAGAACAGAAATTGTGGAAAAATATCAACAATCTCCAAGTCCATCTCAAGAGATCTAGATTTGCCTTTGTCAATGCGCAACATAATCAATAAGTTTATAACTCATGCCACTGTAGCTAATCTCCCTGGGCGTGGACGGAAGAGAAAATTTGATGAAAGGTGTCAACACAGGATAGTCCGGATGGTGGATAAGCAGCCGCAAACAAGTTCCAAAGATATTCAAGCTGTCCTGCAAGCTCAGGGAGCATCATTGTCAGCGTGAACTATCCATCGACATTTAAATTAAATGAAACGCTATGGCAGGAGACCCAGGAGGACCCAACTGCTGATACAGAGACATAAAAAATCAAGGCTACATTTTGCCAAAATGAAATTAAGTAAGCCAAAATCCTTCTGGGAAAACGTCTTGTGGACAGATGAGACCAAGATAGAGCTTTTTGGTAAAGCACATCATTCTACTGTTTACCGAAATCGGAATGAGGCCGGGGAAGGGGCAGAGGATGGAAACAGGCACCACTAAAGGGACATGCAGCAGCAGGCCTGTCCTCTGGTTCACAGCCTTCATCCTCTGCAACGCAGCCTTCCTCCTCCTCTTTTTTAGAGAACACCACATATGCTCTCAGGGAAAAGAGAATGTAACAGGAGATTACATTTTGAATCTCTCCCAGAGGATCTTAACTGAAACAGAAAAACAATTACTAAATAAAAGGTTGTCATTTTTACCAGTAGGCAAGTTTGATGTGTTCTTTTGGATCAATGATTTGCATTTATTTTTGGGAAAATTGCAATGGCATACTTTTTTCTGTATACAAGATGAAAAGGATCACGATAAGGTGACCTCATTGGGACGGACCCTACACTGACCTTACCAGCCTAATAACTGACTGCACAGAGGCATATTCACAGTGTAGGGTCCATCCCAATGAGGTCACCTTATCGTGATGGGATGGTCCACTATTTGGCCGCCAACTTGTGACCTAAGTACCCCAATTTTTGTATTTTTTTCATTTTTTGCATTGCAATATAGCAATTCATGTTTTATCTGTATCTTTGTGCTAGCAGTCTGCTGCTGTATTCTCCTGTTTTTGTATATTCAGCCTTGCAGCGTGCACCTGTATGCCAGGTCCATGCATTAGTTTGGTATCAGTAAGTGCTGGCCAACTTATTCTATATATATATATATATATATATATATATATATATATGCAAATCATAAAATGTTGCAGTATCTTGTAATACCTTTTTTATTGGACTAACAACATTTTGTAGAGACAAGCTTTCGGGTTCCTCCCTTTATCAAGTCCAAAGCAAATCTAAGCTCACAAGCAGAAGACACGGGTTACATCTCACAAATATGCAGGGGTTAAGACAATAGATGTGGATAATTCACACTAAGATGGGCCATAAATTGTCCATCTCTAGAACATAGACTAAATAGATAAGGATGAGAAAAAAGGGGGCGGGAGGAGGGGGGTCAGGGGAGAGACTGATAATTAAGCAGGACAAAGTGAGATGCAAAAGAGAATCCAGTACAGGTTATAAGAAATTTTGATAATGAGATAAGAAGCTCAAATCCACATTGAGTCCCCTGTTTTTCGAGTCAAAAAACAGTATCATTTTGGCTTCAAATGTCTTTCTCTCTTGTGTGTTTTTGAAGTTCCCTCTCAGTATCCTGATTGTAAGATCATGTATGGAGTGGCCTGATTGTGTAAAATGATGTCCAACTGGGGTTCAGTAGTCATTTTCTTTATAGTGGTTGATGGAATGTCTGTGTAGATTAATCCTTTCGTTGAGTTTCCGGCTGGTTTCCCCAATGTAGCATCCCATATCACACTTGGTGCATTGTATCATGTAGACCACATTTGGGGATGTGCAGGAGTATAGTCCCTTAATGTTAAATGTCTTGTTGTTGTGGGTGGCTTCCATCTTGGTGCAGATATGTTGGCAGAGTTTACAGCAAGGTTTGGTGCAGGGTTTGGTCCCATTGTCTGTGTCTGTTCTTTCTGTAGGAAATTTTCAGCTGACCAGCTTTTGTTTTAAATTGTGTGGTTGTCTAAAGGCCAAGATGGGAGGTTTAGGGAAGATTTCTTTTAGCATCTCATCTTCCGCCAATATCAGCTGCAGGTTGTTATGGGATTTGTGGGTATGAGTGTCTCTAATCCTTTCTGTGACTATTTTGTGAAGGATTCAATCAATTTCTTCAATTCCAGAGTGTATTCTTTGGTGGGGTCTTCTGTCAGTTTCTTGTTGTATGTAGTGTCTGACAATTGTCTGTTTCCCACTTTGATGTAATCCTCAGTGTTCATTATCACCACTGCTCCTCCCTTGTCTGCTGGTTTGATTTTTATGGTTTGATTATTCCTTAAGTTTTTGGTTTTATAATGGTGTTTTTTGACCAGGGATGCTGTTCTTAATCTGAAACTTGCAATGTAGCTGTCCAGTTTCCTGTTGCGTCCTGGTGATGGAGTAAAATCAGAATTCTTTTTCTTGATATTGTAATCCAGGATTGTTGTAGTACAGTCCTCTTTCTTATGAAAGTACTCTTTTAGTTGTAGTCTCCTAAAGAATACTTCCAAGTCTGAGTATAGTTTGATGTCATCCAGTTTAGTACTTGGACAGAATGATAGTCCTTTAGAGAGAACAGATCTCTCAGAGTTGGATAATTCATAATCTGAAATATTTATAATCCCTATGTTGTCTGTATTGTTGTCAGGAATAGTGGTCATATTGTTGTCAGGAGTAGTGGTCATATTGTTGTCAGGAGTAGTGGTCATATTGTTGTCAGGAGTGGTGGTGCACATATTGTAGTCAGGAGTAGTGGTGAGGTCATAAGTTGTTTCAGGTATTACATTGCTTGTAATGATCCTGGTTTCTCTCTCTGCCTGGTGTTGGTTGAAATTTTGAGAGAGTTTCCTGAGTTTCTTATTTTTCTTCATGAAGAGTTCTCTTTTCTGTTGTCTATTGAAGTATTGTATATCCTTTCCCACTTGTTCAGCCATATGTTGATGCATTTCCCATAGATCCTGAAGGAGGGATTGTTTTAAATGTTTGATGTCTTCTGTTTTCTTGTACAGTTGGTGGATTAATACAATACAAGAATATGGGTGCATTACTGTGGTAGATGTATACAATGACATTGGCTGTCCCTCAACACTGATGTTAAAATTGAGACATTCACCAGTATATCCTTATATGAAGGACATACCAGAGCCCGCACACCAATGACAAGGTTTCTCAAATGGCACGGGACTTAAACGCTAATCCTACCTGTGCGTGATAAGCAAAACAGAGGCCAGTGGGCAATTACGGCAGCATTCGGTCGACTCCCAGCTTCCTCCCAGGTACTCTCCAGCGTGGCTGAGCACACATACAATGGGAGGAGAGAGGCAGGCTGCAAGCCCCACCTAAGTTGGCTAATATGGGTGCATGGCCTCACAGGTGCTACCCTAATGCTGCCTGGAAGATATTCAAGGCGCATTATATATGGAGTTTACACACCTCCAAGCATAAAATTTAAAACAAACAACAAAAAACGTGGTCTCAAATGGCTGGAGGTGCTCAACCCCAAATGCGGTTGTGCATTTATACTGGGGGAGCAGATCCTGCCCTTGTAGTCTGTTGCTAAGGGCGATCCCAAGCATAAAAATGCATACAATGGAGGATGCCTGCAGTGGACTACAAGTGCCACAATAGAATCCTACACCAGATAGACGGTGTGGATGGGTAACAATTAGAATAATACAATACAAGGGCAGGATCGGCTCCCCCAGTATAAATGCCCAACCGCATTTGGGGTTGAGCACCTCCAGTCATTTGAGACCACGTTTTTTTTTGTTTGTTTTACAGTTGGTGGATTAGATGATTCCTCAGTTTTTCGCTGGTGCGTTTGCAGAAGTCTTCGGCATATTGTGAGTTATGCGTTGCTGCCACTGGATTTTTGATCATTAGTCCTTTAGACACTCATACCCTCAAATCCCATAACAGGGACATTCTACATGCTTCCAAAAATCCACAAAACTGGGAACCCAGGCAGACCAATAATAACAGGTATGGACACATTAACAGAACATATCTCTGGCTTAGTAGAAAACCTATTAAAGCAATATCCCTCACAGATATGGAATTGATGCCTGCTCCCTGTTCCTCTCATCCCAAACCCACAACCGAAAATACAGCCCTGGAGTCATCACTAAACTTATAGAATTCATCCTAACACACAACTACTTCAGTTTCAACAGTGACATATATCTACAAACGATGGGCACTGCAGTGGGGACCAGGATGGCAACACAATATGCCAACCTATTCATGGTTGACCTTGTACAACGATTTCTAGGCACACAACTTCACAAATCCTACAGATACTATCATTACATTGATGATATTTTCATCATTTGAACAGAAGGAAATGAAAAACTCAGAAAGTTTCATGACGCCTTCAACACATTCAATCCAACTATCAAACTCAAAATGGACTTCTCTACAGAAAGTGTGAACTTCTTGGACACTACTGTCACACTATAAACATCTGTACACAGAAAACCCACAGACCGATCCAGCTCTCTACATAAATCCAGTTTCCATTCTTAACACACAAATAAAGGCATCATATACAGCCAAGCTACCAGGTACCATTGCATCTGCTCCAACCAGGGCCATTTGAAGGAATTTGGGGGCCCCAAGCAAAATGGACATGGAGGCTCCCCCCTTGATGTTCATGCACGTCACGCTCTAGGGCCGGCCCTTGAATGCTGGGAGCGCGACGTGAGCGAACGTCTATACGAGGCCCCCACATTAGGTGCAGCACAGTTCCCCCAAGTTAGGTGCGGCACAGACCCCCCCCCCCCCCACGTTAGGTGCGGCACAGTTCCCCCCACGTTAGGTGTGGCACAGTTCCCCCCACGTGTTAGGTGCGGCAGAGTTCCCCCCACATTAGGTGCAGCAGAGTTCCCCCCACATTAGGCTAGCAGTGTTCCCCCACATTAGGTGCAGTATAGTTCTCCCACATTAGGCAGTATAGTTCCCCACAATTGGTGCAGTATAGTTCCTCACATTAGGTGCAGTATAGTTCCCCCACATTAGGCAGTATAGTTCCCCAAATTAGGTGCAGTATAGTTCCCCACATTAGGTGCAGTATGGTTCCCCACATTAGGTGCAGTATAGTTCCCCCACATTAGGCTGTAGTTCCCCCACATTAGGTGCAGTATAGTTCTCCACATTAGGTGCAGTATAGTTCCCCCACATTAGGTGCAGTATAGTTCCCCATATTAGGTGCAGTATAGTTCACCACATTAGATGCAGTATAGTTCTCCCCACATTAGGTGCAGTATAGTTCTCCCCACATTAGGTGCAGTATAGTTCTCCCCACATTAGATGCAGTATAGTTCTCCCCACATTAGGTGCAGTATAGTTTTCCCCACATTAGGTGCAGTATAGTTCTCCCCACATTAGATGCAGTATAGTTCTCCACATTAGGTGCAGTATAGTTCCCCACATTAGGTGCAGTATAGTTCTCCCCACATGTGTGTACATGTTTCAAATTAAAAAATGTGCAAATCTACAAGCACATGCGTTTATTATTATTTTTTCTGCAGAGGTGTGATATACATTTACGGATCTAGTGTATAGTTAATAAGCATATATCCTCATGTTCTCATATGATTCTATACATATTGAATGAGGTCATACTGTATATAAATCGCCAGGCATATACTAATAATAATAGTTTTTCATCGGTTGTACTATACGGAGTAACCTGTGTGTATATATATGATGGTCGGGATAGGAGGTCAGGATATGAGGATGTGATAGGAGGTCAGGATATGAGGTTGAGATAGGAGGACGGTAACTAAGGACGGGATATGAGGTCGGGATATGAGGACAGGATATGAGGTTGAGATATGAGGACGGGATATGGGGTCGGGCTATGAGGACAGGATATGAGGACGGGATAGAAGGTCGGGATTTGAGGACGGGATAGGAGGTCAGCATATGAGGACAGAATATGAGGTCGAGATAAGAGGATGGGATATGGGGTCGGGCTATGAGGACAGGATATGAGGACGTGGTGTAAGGAAGGCTCTAATACTACTGTATGAGACTGGTGTAAGAATTTTCGCATATGCGAAACTTTGCATATGCTAATTTTCGTATATGCGAATTTCTGTTTATGCTAATTTTCGTATATGCTAATTTTCGCATATGAAAATTTTCGCATATGCGCATTTTCGCATATGCGAAAATAAAACGAGAATATTACGAATATGCGAATATTCGCAAATATATGACGAATATTCATCCATATCTTCGCGAATATTCGTGAATTCGAATATGGCCTATGCCGCTCAACACTAATGAGGACCGGATATGAGAATGGGATATGAGGTTGAGATATGAGGATGGAATATGAGGACGGGGTATGAGGTTGAGATATGAGGATGGGATATCGGGTCGGGATATGGGGTTGGAATATGACAACAATATATGAGGACGGGATATGAAGTCGAAAGCTTCCTCCTTTGTTCATTTTCCTCCCCAACAAGGATTAGGAAGGAAAAACTGGGAAATGCCGGGTACTCAGCTAGTTTAGAATAAAAATCTACTATACAAGCTATTTAGAAAAATTAGTTTTGTGCACACTCCTGCACTATGATTATTTTTCTATATAATTTAAGGTAAACTTTAGTATATTTCTATGCAATAGTGAAATACAAAGATAAAGATAACTATAGGTAAAATAACAGTTCTCCTTGATATATAAAATAGGGAACAATCATGTTGCGGGGTTTAATATTTGCAGCAAATTCTCTATTCGTAAATCAATAGTGAAAATAAATTGAGCAAATTAGTATTATGATTGATATAACTACCCAAACAATTCTGCCTGGACTTAAGCACAATCGGGGATTTTTATCATTGTGTTCTATTGCTTAATGTCTTTTATTTTTGAGATAATTGCAGGTTTTTTTTGCATTTTTTTTTTTCAAAGTCCTTGACCTTTGGGTTTTACTAGACCATTTTTTGAAGTGACGGATGCAGTGGTCACGCATTTATTATCAACATGTTTTAGTTTTTTGTGTCAATTTTGCCTCAACTGACAAACCCCCCCCCCCCCCCCGCCACAAATCTAGACTAGCTCCTGACGAAGTCTAAAAAATATTACTCCTGTCTGTTTGCCAAAAATAAAAAATCATCAGCTGGAGTGAAAGAGAGGGAGAATGAGAGAGAGAGAGAGAGAGAGAGAGAGATCGAGCGATAATAAGGTAGAGAATAATAATGTTTAACCCCTTAACAACGCAGGACCTAAATGTACATCCTGGTGCAGTGGTACTTAATGCAGCAGGACATACATTTACATTCTGAACATGTCCGCGAGCATCGGAGCGATGCTCGGGTCATGCGCTGGAGGTCACGGCTGCTGTTAGCAGCCAGGGACCCGCTGGTAATGGCCGACATCCGCAGTCCACCATTAACCCCTCAGATGCCGTGATCGATACAGATCACTGCATCTGCGGGAGTGCGGTCACTAAAATGGATGATCGGATCGCCAGGAGCGCTGCCGTTGGGATCCGATCATACATAATGGAGGTCTCCTCACCTGTCTCCGTCCATCTCCCAGTGTATCTTGCTTTAGTCTGAGATCAAGCAGACCAGAGCAGAAGATCGCCGATAATACTGGTCAGTGCTTTGCCCTATGCATAGCTCTGTACAGTATTACAAATTATTGCTATAAACAGTCCCCTATGGGGACTATTCAAGTGTAAAAAAAAGTTTAAAAAAAAGAAAATTTAAAAATCCCCTCCCCCAATAAAAAAATTAAGTTGTCCCTTTTTCCCTATTTGACCCCCAAAAAGTGTACATTTTTTTTTAATAAACATATTTGGTATTGTCATGTGCGTAAATATCCAAAGTATTAAAATATAATGTTAAGTATCCTGTACGGTGAATGGTGTGATCGTATATAAAAAAAAAAAAAAAAGTACAAAATTCCTGCTTTTTTTTAGAACATTTTATTCCCCCCCAAAAATGATAAAAAAATTTATTAAAAGTTTTATATATGCAAATGTGGTATCAATAAAAAGTACAGATCACGGCGCAAAAAATGAGGCCCCATACCGCCGCTTATACAGAAAAATAAAAAAGTTATAGGTCATCAAAATAGAGGGATTTTAAATGAACTAATTTGGTTAAAAAGTTTGCGATTTTTTAAAAGCGGTATAATAATAGAAAAGTATGTAATCATGGGTATCATTTTAATTGTATTGGCACACAGAATAAAGAAAACATGTCTATTTTACCATAAAGTGTACAGCATGAAAACAAAACCTTCCAAAATTTGCTAAATTGCAGTTTTATTATCAATTTCCCCACACAAATATTAAGTATTTTTTTGGTTGTGCCATACATTTTTTGGCAAAATGAGTGTTATTATTACAAAGGGCGACTGGTCGCACGCAAAAAAAGCCCTAATACTAGTCTGTGGATGAAAATATAAAAGAGTTATGATTTTTTGAAGGCGAGGAGAAAAAACTAAAACGTAAAAATAAAATTGTCCTTAAGGCCCAGATGGGCTGAGTCCTTAAAGGAGTACTCTGCCCCTAGACATCTTATCCCCTATCCAAAGGATAGGGGATAAGATGTCAGATCGCCGGGGTCCCGCTGATGGGGACCCCCGCAATATAGCAAGCAGAACCCACCTGTAACTGCTTCCGGAAGCGCTGGAGGCTCTTAGGCTAATTCCTCCCGACCATGGGGACGGAAGATCGTTATGTCACGACTCCGCCCCCGTGTGACGTTACGCCCCACCCCCTCAATGCAAGTCTATGGGAGGGGGCGTGATGGCCGTCACGCCCCCTCCCGTAGACTTGCCTTGAGGGGGTGGGGCGTGATGTCACACAGGGGTGGAGTCGTAATGTCACAATGTTCCGTCCCCGTGGTCGGGAGGAATTAGCCTGAGAGCCTCCAGCGCTTCCGGAAGCAGTTACAGGTGGGTTCTGCTTGCTATATTGCGGGGGTCCCTAGCAGCAGGACCCCGGCGATCTGACATCTTATCCCCTATCCTTTGGATAGGGGATAAGATGTCTAGGGACCGAGTATCCCTTTAAGGAGTTAAATAAATAAAAAGTTAAAAATAAAAAAATGTGCAAAGGAAAAGTAAAGCAGTTGCCCATATGAAACAATCAGATATGTTTTAAGGTACAAAAAGGAATGGTAATGATATAAGAAACAATAAGATTATTAGCAACTGCCAGCATATCACAATTTCATGTGCCCAAGTTTAAAAAAATATCCGATGATGATAACATAATTAAAAAAAAAGTGAAAGGTAAAAAAATACCTGTTCAACTAAAACCTTCGTCTCTTGAACAATAAAGTTTTTTTTTTTTTCCTGGCCTGCGGAGAGGTAAACCACTATTCAAATGTGAGGGAGACTCTCTTTGCAGACTGTCTTTTAGACATTAATTTGCCTTAAAATTCAGACTAAAACAAATAAAGCCAAACACGCAGACAAACACGCTCCTCAGAAGCAGGGTGGACATGATCTGAAAGCGACGGTAGAAAATGATCTGGGTGCAGATCTGTGTGAAATTTATCATGGTAACTGCGACAATATGATAAATTTGGAGCAGCATCGCCAAAAAAAAAACGCATCTAGACAAATCACAAAAATGATCTAGCCAAGACCATTATTGATAAATAACCCCCATAGTATTGCTTTGACAACACATTGTTTTATATTTACTACTAGATAACAAAACACAGATGAATAAGACTGTTCTTTGTAAACCTGTAACAAATATACCACACTTTCCCTTGTAACAGCTATTTGTTGCTTGTCTGGTTAATTGCTCTTGAGCGCACAATAGAAAACACATGATAATATTCTGCACTTGTCAGATTAAACATGGTCGAAAAAGGTTATTTTTGAATGTAGGATTGTTTTTGTTGCACTCCAGGCTACATCACAAGTGTATTTACCTTCAAGGTAAAACAATGCATACATTTCTAGTAACCATGGATACGTTTGTTTACTCCATTCAGTGAATAGCTGTACAGATTGCTTTGTCCTTCATGATTTCTGCACTTACATGTCTATCAAAATAGAACACACTTACCAAAAATGTCATGGACTTGCCTGAGAGAGATACAAACATGTCCATATTTGAGGTATTTAAAAAATATGTTGTTGTAGCATTTAGAGATGAGCAAATTTTTAGTAAATTTGATTCGGCTGATTCTCCGAATTTCCCGAAGAAATTGCTATCAATAGGGGGTGTAGAACACTTTGCCTTGCTGTAACACGCATAGGGAGTGTGCTGTGTTAGTGATATAATATTGTTATTCAGTATGACATGCAGATTGTTTCGGAAATGTCCTTCATGCCATGAGAATGTAGTGACAAGAGTTACTTTCCATTCAGGACTTCTTATCTGGCTTTTATGTATCAAAATTATTTATTTAAATTCTATTAAATTTTATTTAAAATTTTACAAGTCTCTCTTCATCAATTATAAAATGAAAACGTCTTTAACCCCTTGAGGACTCAGCCCATTTTGGCCTTAAAGGGGAGCAAAAAAATGTCATATGCAAGAAAGTTAAAGGGGTTATCCGGGAAAAAACTTTTTTTTATATATCAACTGGCTCCAGAAAGTAAAACAGATTTGTAAATTATTCTATTAAAAAATCTTAATCCTTTCAGTACTTATGAGCTGCTGAAGTTAAGTTGTTCTTTTCTGTCTTAGTGCTCTCTGATGATACCTGTCTCAGGAACTGTCCAGAGTAGAAGCAAATGCCCATAGCAAACCTCTTATACTCTGTGCTGTTCCCGAGACAAGCAGAGATGTCAGCAGAGAGCACTGTTGCCAGACAGTAAAGAACAAGTCAACTTCAGCAGGAAGTTGGAAGGATTAAGATTTTTTAATAGAAGTAATTTACAAATCTGTTTAACTTTCTGGAACCAGTTGATATAAAACAAAAAAGTTTTTTCCTGGAATACCCCTTTAAACAGATTTGTAAATCACTTCTATTTAGAAATCCTAACCTTTCCAGTACATATCAGCTGCTGAATATTACAGATATAGTACAGAGAAATTTGTGAAGTTCTTTACTGCCTGATAACAGTGCTCTCTGCTGACACCTCTGTCCGAGGCAGAAACTGTCCAGAGAAGGAAAGGTTTTCTATAGGGATATGATTCTAATCTGGACATTTCCTGACACGGAAAGAGGTGTCAGTAGAGAGCACTGTTGTCAGGCAGAAATGAAATTCACACATTTTTCTGTTTTACACAGCAGCTAACAATTACTGGAAGTATTAAGATTTTTTAAGAGAAGTAATTTACAAATCTGTTTAACTTTCAGGCACCAGTTGATTTGAAAACATTTGTGTTTTATTTGTTTCCACCGGAGTTCCCCTTTAAGGACTTTTTTGCCTCCTCATAACCCTTTACTGCTCAAAAAATAAGGGAACGCAAAGATAACACATCCTAGATCTGAATGAATGAATGAATGAATGAACTAATCGTATGAAATACTTTTGTCTTTACATTGTTGAATTTGCTGACACCAAAATCACACAAAAATTATCAATTGAAATCAAATTTATCAACCCATGGAGGTCTGGATATGGAGTCACACTCAAAATCAAAGTGGAAAACCACACTACAGGCTGATCCAACTTTGATATAATGTCCTTAAAGGGGTACTCCGGTGAAAAACTTTTTTTTTTTAAATCAACTTGTACCAGAAAGTTAAACAGATTTGTAAATTACTTCTATTCAAAAATCTTAATCCTTCCTGTACTTATAAGCTGATGAATACTACCGTGGAAATTATTTTCCGTTTGAAACACAGAGCTGTCTGCTGACATCATGAGCACAGTGCTCTCTGCTGACATCTCTGTCCATTTTAGGAAATGTCCAGAGTAAAAGGAAATCCCCATAGCAAACATATGCTGTTCTGGACAGTTCCTAAAATGGACAGAGATGTGAGCAGAGAGCACTGTGCTCATGATGTCAGCAGACAGCTCTGTGTTTCAAAATAAAAAGAATTTCTGCTGTAGTATTCAGCAGCTAATAAGTACAGGAAGGATTAAGATTTTTTAATAGAAGTAATTTACAAATCTGTAAGTCCGCGTCCTTGATAGTATGAAGCTTGTCCAGTTGTATTTGCTGTTTCTGCTTGGAGTAGTTTACAGAAGTCCATGGTTCCAGTCAGCCTATTAGCCGGGAGATCTGCCCCGGCCGGTGGTGTCTGACCGGCTTGCTGTACTGTAAGTGGATTATGGAGTGCTGTGACCTAGCACTGCGAGTGACGTCACTACTACAGGGAGAGTGCACAGCCATTCCGCATTTCGGAAAGTAACGCTTTCCTTCATCAGAGATGAATCCATCCCACACCATTACTGACCCACTGCCAAAACAGCCATGCTGGAGGATGTTGCAGGCAGTAGAACGTTCCCCAGGGCGTCTCCAGACTCTGTCACGTCTGTCACATGTGCTCAGTGTGAACCTGCTTTCATCGGTGAAGAGCACAGGGCGCCAGTGGCGAATTTGCCAATCTTGGTGTTCTCTGCAAATGCCAAACATCCTGCAAGGGGTTGGGCTGTAAGCACAATCCCCAACTGTTTACATCGAGCCCTCATACCACCCTCATGGAGTCTGATTCTGACCGTTTGAGTGGACACATGCACATCTGTGGCCTGCTGGAGGTCAATCTGCAGGGCTCTGGCAGTGATCCTCCTGCTCCTCTTTGCACAAAGGCAGAGGTAGCGGTCCTGCTGCAGGGTTGTTGCCCTACTAGGGCCTCCTCCACGTCTCCTGATGTACTGGCCTGTCTCCTGGTAGCGCCTCCATGCTCTGGACACTATGCTGACAGACACTGTAAACCTTCTTGCCACAGCTCGCATTGATGTAACTTCCTGGATGAGCTGCAACACTTGAGCCACTTGTGTGGGTTGTAGACTCCGTCTCATGCTACCACTAGTGTCAAAGCACTGCCAGCATTCAAAAGTGACCAAAACATCAGCTAGGAAGCATAGGAACTGAGAAGTGGTCTGTGGTCACCACCTGTAGAACCACTCCTATATTGGGGGTGTCTTGCTAATTATTTCCACCTGTTGTCTGTTCCATTTGCACAACAGCATATGAAATTGATTGTCAATCAGTGTGGCTTCCTGAGTGGACAGTGTGATTTTACAGAAGTGTGATTGACTTTGAGTTACATTGTGTTGTTTAAGTGTTCCTTTTTTTTTTTGAGCAGTTTATTTTCATCCACAGACGAGTATGAGAGCTCGTTTTTTTGCGCGACCAGTTGTCCTTTGTAATTACATTACTCGTTTTACCATAAAATGTATGGCGCAACCAAAAAAATACTATTTGTGTGGGGAAATTGAAAAGAAAACCGCAATTTTGAAAATTTTTGAGGAGACCATATAGTGACTGAATGACACAGCGTGGAGGTGGCAGTAATATGAGGAGACCATATAGTGGATGAATGACATAGCCTGGAGGTGGCAGAAGCATGAGGAGACCATAAAGTGTCTGAATGACAGAGCGTGGAGGTGGCTGCAGTATGAGGAGACCCATATAGTGGCTAAATGACACAGCAAGGAGGTGGCAACAGCATGAAGAGACCATATAGTGGCTGAATGAATGACATAAGCAGTATCAAGAGTCCTGAAAGTGACCCGGTGACAGAGTGGGGTGGTGGGTGGCAACACCAGCACCCGGTAATGAAGGTAGGTGAAAGAAGGAGAACTTGGCATCAGATGTGTGGCATCAGGCCGGTGGCAGGATCAGAATAGTAGCTGAGGCAGGTAGGCAGAAGAAAAAGGTCTTTTTTGTCAAAGTTTTAGTGTGCACAAGTAAGTATTGAGAATATGCATTATGTAAAACTTAACTTTTTATGCTATTATTAGGATAAAATATATGGTCCCAATTTTTTTTAAATCTAACAAAGGAAAGGTGTGCAAAAAACACCATGTGCCACCTACACAACCAAGACTTGATGTGAAGCAAAGACCTCTAAAAGGTGGAAGGGAAGAACATATGGTCCATTGTAACCGGTGGGGTAAAAACTTTCCTGTAAGGCCCTACTCTTGCACTATTAATTCCTTTCTTGGCAATTGTTACTCGCCCTAAAAAGGGCAGCCCTACACAGCAACCTCTACCTATTTCCACCTAAAAACACTGCCCTTTCCTAGGTAATGATGTCGCGAACATAACATTTTTGGTTCACGAACGGCGAACGTGATCTTCCGCAAATGTCCGCGAACCGGCGCACCGGGCGAACCGCCATTGACTTCCATGGGCAGGCGAATTTTAAAACCCACTGGGACTCTTTCTGGCCACAATAGTGATTTAAAAGTTGTTTCAAGGGGACTAATACCTGGGCTGTGGTGTGCTGGAGGGGGATCTATGGTAAAACTCCCATGGAAAATTACATAGTTGATGCAGAGTCTGGTTTTAATCCATAAAGGGCATAAATCACCTAACAGTCCTAAATTCTTTGGAATAATGTGTTTTAGCCCCCTTTAGGCAGCACATAGACCGATCCCCCCTTTAGGCAGCACATAGGTAGAGCCTCCCTTTAGGCAGCACATAGGTAGATCCCCCCATGTTAGGCAGCACATAGTGGGATTTGAACCCAAGGCCCCAGCGCTACAAGGCAGCAGTGCTAACCTCGGAGCCACCATGCTACTCTTAGCATACATCTGATATGCACGGTTGCTAAAATGGACAGAGATGTCAGCAGAGAGTACCAAAAAAAATTAGGCATGTACACATGGCTCAAAAAGTTGGTATTGTTGCAGCCGCTTCGCAGGGCACGCTCCAGGAGGAAAAGAAATGGTATGATGTCGCTGATGGTGCCTTCGTTGCGACTGACTAGGTTTGTCACCTCCTCAAAAGGACGCACGAGCGTCCAGTAACGTGGAAAAAAAATTCCCAGCTCCGAAGATGATGTCCTAGCACCCCGGTCATACAAATATTCGTTAATGGCTTTTTCTTGTTGGAGCAGGTGGTCGAACATTAGGAGTGTTGAATTTCAACGTGTTGGGCTGTCGCAAATCAAGCGCCTCTCTGGCATGATGGACAGAGATGTCAGCAGAGAGTACCAGACAAATTAGGCATGTACACATAGCTGAAAAATTTGGTATTGTTGCAGCCGCTGCTTTAGCAGCAGCCAGAAAAATTTCTGTTTGTTTCCCAGCCAGAAAGTGCCCTAAAACATTGTGACTTGAACCATAGTTGGTGGCAGATAAGTCATGCAAGTCATACTTGGTCGCCACCTTACCCAGACGGAACGTGATTGGTCGCATTCCTCAAAAAAGAGTTGCCACCGATGCCTCTTAGAATTCTCCAAAGAGGAAATACACGTCTCATCCCTGATTGGTTGCTGCCCGGACCTGCCCAGCAGCGATTGGTCGAATTCTTCAAAAAAGATTTGCCACCGATGCCTCTAGGAATCCCCCAAAGAGGAATTATACGTCTTTAACCTGATTGGTCGCCGCCCGGACCTGCCCAGCAGTGATTGGCTGAAAGATTTGAAAGACATGCAAAAGATTTGCAACCTGAACTCATACGTCCCCTCTCTGATTGGCTCACTCGACATCCCAAACAGCCAATCAGAGTTAAGCCTACCATCCCCATGCCCATGTTTGGATGACATCCCCTCACCGACTTTTTCCTATGACAGCGTAACTGTACACAGCCATGTACATGTACATGTACAGTTCCTGATTGGTTGCCCCCATACCATCCAGCAGCGAGCGACCAATCAGCTTCAAGAGGCCCATCTTCATTCAAAATCCACCGCGGCAACCCTGCACAGCATCACCAGGTTTACCCAATACCCAGTGTAGGTGATATACCTGCCCTGACCATGCATTACAGACCAGGTATCAGTGGTCAGATGGGCCCTTGCCCCAGCACTGTGTGCCAGACATGCCATTACTTCCTGTTGCACAACCGAGTACCGGTTGGGGATTGCCTTTTGTGCAAAGAAATTTTGGACTGCGGTGTCCAAATAGCTAAAAAAAAAAATGTTAGCTTTTTTTTATTATTTATTTATTTATTTTTTTACATTTTTTTACATAATTTTTTTAAAAGCTGGCGGTCTATGAGTTCAGACAAGCCAGCTGTCAGACGCCGGGCTAGGGGGTGACCTTGTGACATTGGCATCTTACGCTCAAACATGTCCTTGTTAGACGTAGACGTAGAGTAGACGCTGTAGGCCTGACACACACGCTTGCAGACAACTAACTGTTATTCAATCTATTACAGTCAAAATCGTATTTTTTTTGTTAATTTTACACAACTGTCACACCACATATGATTTGCACTAGTTTGACAATGAGCCCAGCAGGCCCAAAAACTCCTAAGTGTGAAGTGAACTGACCGATTTTATTTCACAGCCAAAAAAGGTATTTTTTTTTTCAAATTTACACTATGGTCGGTCACCCCAAAGATGATTTGCACTAGTGTGACAATGAGCCCTAAGGGCCAAAAGACTTCCAAGTGTGAAGTGAAGTGACTGATTTTATTTCACAGCCAAAAAAGGTATTTTTTTTCTAATTTACACAACTATCGACCCACATATGATTTGCACTAGTGTGACAATGAGCCCAGCAGGCCCAAAAACTCCCAAGTATGACGTTAACTGACTGGTTTTACTTCACAGCCAAAAAAGGTCTTTTTTTTATTTGCACAAGTGTCACACCAAATGTAATTTGCACTAGAGTGACACAATTAGCCCTGCTGGCAAAAAAACTCACAACTGTGACGTGAACTGACTGGTTTTATTTCACAGACAAAAAAGGTATATATTTTTTTAATTTGCACAAGTATCACACCAAATGGGATTTGCACTAGGGTGCCACAATTAGCCCTGCAGGCAAAAAAACTCACAACTGTGACGTGAACTGACTGGTTTTATTTCACAGCCAAAAAAGGTATTTTTTTATTTTTTATTTGAACAACTGTCACATCAAATGTGATTTGCACTAGTGTGACAATGAGCAAAAAAGGTTGCCAGCGGAGTTCCCCTTTTAAGCAGAGGTCCCAACCAGGGTGCCTCCAGCAGTTGCAAGACACACGGACTGAACTTATAGCCCTTTTAACCCCTTAAGGACCAAGGGCGTATGAGTACGTCCTTGGTCCCGCTCCCGTGATATAACGCGGGGACCCAAGGTGACCCCGCATCATATCACGGCGGGCCCGGCGTCATAGTGAAGCCGGGACCTGGCCACTAATAGCGCATGGCACTGATCGCGGTACCGTGTGCTATTAACACTTTAGCCACGCGCTCAAAGCTGAGCCACGCGGCTAAAAGTGAAAGTAAAAACTGCCGGTTAGCTCAGTGGGCTGTTCGGGATAGCCGCTGCGAAATCTCGGCATCCCAAACAGCTTACAGGACAGCCGGAGGGTCCCTACCTGCCTCCTCGCTGTCCGATCGCCGAATGACTGCTCAGTGCCTGAGATCCAGGCATGAGCAGTCAAGCGGCAGAATCAACGATCACTGGTTTCCTATGAGAAACCAATGATCAATGTGAAAGATCAGTGTGTGCAGTGTTATAGGTCCCTATGGGAGCTATAACACTGCAAAAAAAAAAGTGAAAAAAAAAGTGAGTAAAGATCATTTAACCCCTCCCCTATTAAAAAAAACACAGTGTAAATAAAAAATAAACATATATGGAATCACTGCGTGCGGAAATGTCCAAATTATAAAAAATATATCGTTAATTAAACCGCACGGTCAATGGCGTACGCGCAAAAAAATTCCAAAGTACAAAATAGTGCATTTTTGGTCACTTTTTATATCATGAAAAAATGAATAAAAAGCAATCAATAAGTCCTATCAATGCAAAAATGGTACAGTTAAAAACTTCAGATCACGGCGCAAAAAATGAGCCCTCATACCACCCCATATGAGGAAAAATAAAAAAGTTATAGGGGTCAGAAGATGACAATTTAAAATGTATTACTTTTCCTGCATGAAGTTATGATTTTTTCCAGAAGTACAACAAAATCAAACCTATATAATTAGGGTATCATTTTAATCGCATGGACCTACAGAATAAAGATAAGGTGTCATTTTTACCAGAAAATGTACTACGTAGAAACGGAAGCCCCCAAAAGTTGCAAAACTGTTTTGTTTTTTTTTTCAATTTTGTCGCACAATGATTTTTTTTTCCGTTTCACCGTAGATTTTTGGGCAAAATGACTGACATCATTACAAAGTAGAATTGGTGGCACAAAAAATAAGCAATCATATGGATTTTTAGGTGCAAAATTGAAAGAGTTATGATTTTTTAAAGGCAAGGAGCAAAAAACGAAAGTGCAAAAACGGAAAAAAAACCCGGTACTTAAGGGGTTAATACTGTAGTTAGTTGCTTGAAGGAAATTAAGTTTTACACCGGAGTACCCCTTTTAACCAGCGGTTCTCCCCCAACCAGGGTGCCTCCAGCTGTTGCAAGACATACGGACTGAACTTATAGCCCTTTTAATACTGTAGTTAGATGCTTGAAGGAACTTAAGTTTTACACTGGAGTAACCCTTTTAACCAGCGGTTCCCTCCCAACCAGGGTGCCTCCAGCTGTTGCAAGATACATGGACTGAACTTATAGCCCTTTTAATACTGTAGTTCAGGGGCGGACATATCACTTGTTCAGCCGGTTCGGCTGCACAGGGGCCCAGCGTGTTAGGGGGCCCCCTAGTAGCCCAGGTCACAGCCTGGGCCTCACAGTCTGGGCCCCTGCAGGGCCCCCTGCCAGTACTTCATACTAAATGCTGCAGCAACAGGTCCCGGACCTGCCGCTCACAGCAGTAATTTACCTCGGCCGGGCGAGAGGACAGGCCAGGGGCTGATGGGAACAGACGTGCCCCGCGCAGACACGCACGTCTGTTCCAAGCCCCTGACGTCACGTGTCATGGCCTCTGATTCCGGCAGAAGCGACAGGAGCAGCAAACCCTCCCGCCTCACACGGCCGCATCGCTGAGCAGATAAGGTGAGGAGAGTGACGGTCGGGTGCAGGGCGGTGGGTGGGGGGAGGGGATTGTAATGATGATGAAGAGGACAGGACGGGTGTTGAAGAGGTTGGTGGTGTAATGATAAGAAAGATTGGGGGTCTGGGAGAGCGTAGTGTTGATAAGGAGGACCAGAGGGGGGGTCAGGGGGGTAGTGATTAGGGGGTTTAATGTTGATGAGAAGGACTGGGGTGGGGGGTGTCAGCTGTGTAATACTGATGAGGTGCTTAAGGTATATGGGATGATGAGGAGACTGAGGATGGAGTGCATGGGGTGATGAGGAGACTGAGGATGGAGTGCATGGGGTGATGAGGAGACTGAGGATGGAGTGCATGGGGTGATGAGGAGACTGAGGATGGAGTGCATGGGGTGATGAGGAGACTGAGGATAGAGTGCATGGGGTGATGAGGAGACTGAGGATGGAGTGCATGGGGTGATGAGGAGACTGAGGATGGAGTGCATGGGGTGATGAGGAGACTGAGGATGGAGTGCATGGGGTGATGAGGAGACTGAGGATGGAGTGCATGGGGTGTATGGGGTGATGAGGAGACTGAGGATGGAGTGCATGGGGTGATGAGGAGACTGAGGATGGAGTGCATGGGGTGATGAGGAGACTGAGGATGGGGTGCGTGGGGTGTATGGGGTGATGAGGAGACTGAGGATGGAGTGCGTGGGGTGATGAGGAGACTGAGGATGGAGTGCATGGTGTGATGAGGAGACTGAGGATGGGGTGCGTGGGGTGATGAGGAGACTGAGGATGGAGTGCGTGGGGTGATGAGGAGACTGAGGATGGAGTGCATGGGGTGATGAGGAGACTGAGGATGGAGTGCATGGGGTGATGAGGAGACTGAGGATGGGGTGCGTGGGGTGTATGGGGTGATGAGGAGACTGAGGATGGGGTGATGAGGAGACTGAGGATGGAGTGCATGGGGTGATGAGGAGACTGAGGATGGAGTGCGTGGGGTGATGAGGAGACTGAGGATGGAGTGCATGGGGTGATGAGGAGACTGAGGATGGAGTGCATGGGGTGATGAGGAGACTGAGGATGGGGTGCGTGGGGTGAATGGGGTGATGAGGAGACTGAGGATGGAGTGCGTGGGGCGATGAGGAGACTGAGGATGGGGTGATGAGGAGACTGAGGATGGAGTGCATGGGGGGATGAGGAGACTGAGGATGGGGTGCGTGGGGTGATGAGGAGACTGAGGATGGAGTGCGTGGGGTGTATGGGGTGATGAGGAGACTGAGGATGGAGTGCATGGGGTGATGAGGAGACTGAGGATGGGGTGTATGCGGTGATGAGGAGACTGAGGATGGAGTGCATGGGGTGATGAGGAGACTGAGGATGGAGTGCATGGGGTGATGAGGAGACTGAGGATGGGGTGTATGCGGTGATGAGGAGACTGAGGATGGAGTGCATGGGGTGATGAGGAGACTGAGGATGGAGTGCGTGGGGTGATGAGGAGACTGAGGATGGAGTGCGTGGGGTGATGAGGAGACTGAGGATGGAGTGCATGGGGTGATGAGGAGACTGAGGATGGAGTGCATGGGGTGATGAGGAGACTGAGGATGGGGTGCGTGGGGTGTATGGGGTGATGAGGAGACTGAAGATGGGGTGTGTGGGGTGTATGGGGTGATGAGGAGACTGAGGATGGGTTGTGTGGGGTGTATGGGGTGATGAGACTGAAGATGGGGTGCATGGGGTGTATGGGGGTGATGAGGAGACTGAGGATGGGGTATATGGGGGTGATGAGGAGACCGAGGATGGGTTGTGTGGGGTGTATGGGGTGATGAGACTGAGGATGGGGTGCGTGGGGTGATGATTAGACTGAGAATGGGTTGTGTTGGGTGTATGGGGGGATGAGACTGAGGATGGGGTGCGTGGGGTGTATGGGGTGATGAGGAGACTGAGGATGGAGTGTATGGGGTGATGAGGAGACTGAGGATGGAGTGTATGGGGTGATTCAGTGGTGTATCGTGGTTGGCAGTATTATTTTGATAGAGTACAGTGGTGGGCAGTATTATATTCAGGGGTACAGTGGTTGGCAGTATTATATTCAGGGGTACAGTATTTGGCAGTATTATATTCAGGGGTACAGTGGTTGGCAGTATTTAGGGAGTACAGTGGTTGGCAGTATTATATTCAGGGATACAGTGGTTGGCAGTATTCAGGGGGTACAGTGGTTGGCAGTATTATATTCAGGGGTACAGTGGTTGGCAGTATTATATTCAGGGGTACAGTGGTTGGCAGTATTATATTCAGGGGTACAGTGGTTGGCAGTATTATATTCAGGGGTACAGTGGTTGGCAGTATTATATTCAGGGGGTACAGGGGTTGGCAGTATTATATTCAGGGATACAGTGGTTGGCAGTATTCAGGGGGTACAGTGGTTGGCAGTATTATATTCAGGGGTACAGTGGTTGGCAGTATTCAGGGGGTACAGTGGTTGGTAGTATTATATTCAGGGGTACAGTGGTTGGCAGTATTATATTCAGGGGGTACAGTGGTTGGCAGTATTCAGGGGGTACAGTGGTTGGCAGTATTATATTCAGGGGTACAGTGGTTGGCAGTATTCAGGGGGTACAGTGGTTGGCAGTATTATATTCAGGGGTACAGTGGTTGGCAGTATTACATTCAGGGGGTACAGTGGTTGGCAGTATTATATTCAGGGGTACAGTGGTTGGCAGTATTATATTCATGGAGTACAGTGGTTGGCAGTATTATATTCAGGGGGTACAGTGGTTGGCAGTATTATATTCGGGGGTACAGTGGTTGGCAGTATTATATTCAGGGGTACAGTGGTTGGCAGTATTCAGGGGGTACAGTGGTTGGCAGTATTATATTCAGGGGGTACAGTGGTTGGCAGTATTCAGGGGGTACAGTGGTTGGCAGTATTATATTCAGGGGGTACAGTGGTTGGCAGTATTCAGGGGGTACAGTGGTTGGCAGTATTATATTCGGGGTACAGTGGTTGGCAGTATTATATTCAGGGGTACAGTGGTTGGCAGTATTATATTCATGGAGTACAGTGGTTGGCAGTATTATATTCAGGGGTACAGTGGTTGGCAGTATTATATTCGGAGGTACAGTGGTTGGCAGTATTATATTCAGGGGTACAGTGGTTGGCAGTATTCCGGGGGTACAGTGGTTGGCAGTATTATATTCAGGGGGTACAGTATTTGGCAAGGTTATAATGATTATTGTCATCATACAGAGGATGAGGATCTACTGACAAATTAAGGAACCAATGATGTCCAGGTGTCAGACTCTGCAGAGAAGATGGAAGAAATCCTGGTGTCTGGACCAGATGAAGAAGAAAAGTAAAGACAACAGAGAAGACGTCACTCAGGTCAGTGATATCATTGTGTATTTTCCTAACTGTCCCATCAGAGCTTTAGTCACTGATATCATTGTGTAGTCTCCTGACTGTCCCATCAGCTGTAGTCACTTCAGACATGATGGGAGTTGCAGCTTTCCAACATCTCGGGAGCCACTTGAACCAAGGTGATTGGTGGGGGTCCCATGAGTCAGACCCCCACCATTAAAATGGACTGTTTATTTTAAAATGCCTGGGCCTATTTTTGGTCCCAGTCTGGCCCTGCCTGTAAGTCACTTCTATCATTAAGGATAAGAAGCCAAGGAACAAGGGGGTGCCAAGGGGTGTCGTGCTAAGTCCAGGGGTGCGAATGTAAAGGGGAGCACTGCCCTCTGCCTCCCAGCTAGATACGGGTCAGGCTGACCTGGGGGAGTACTCACTGGGCCGCACACTGAGAGGGACAGGGGCCACCCGGAGCCCACCTCAGGAGTCGTTCCATCCACCTGTGGTGGACAAGGCAAGTGGCGACACTACACGCGCGGGGTAAGTGGAGGCCCCCCCGGTGGGGTCTAGGTACATGAGGGGGCACAGTGCTGGGGGGGGGCCCAGGCACATTCTTTGCACAGGGGCCCTCTGCTGTCTGTGTCCGCCCCTGCTGTAGTTAGTTGCTTGAAGGAACTTAAGTTTTACACTGGAGTAACCCTTTTAACCAGCGGTTCCCTCCCAACCAGGGTGCCTCCAGCTGTTGTAAGACACACGGACTGATATTTGAGCCCTAAAAAGGGCTTTTTTGGGTACTGTCCTTAAAGAAGATGTTAGACTAGTGCTTTAAGAGTAAAGTGGACCCTGAATACACCACCTAGCAGCAACCTAGCTATCGCTTTCCCTATTACAGCAGGGGCAGCTTTTCTGTCCCTCCACTTTCTAAGCCTGCAGCATGCCGAATGAAGGTAAAGTTCCCCCCCATTACAATGGATTGTTGTTCCCTTCTGCCTTTTAGAGGTCTTTGCATCACATTAATACTTGGTGGTGTAGGTGGCACATGGTGTTTTTACACACCTTTCCTTTTTTTAGATATAAAAAATGTTTGGGTCCATATATTTTATCCTAAGAAAAGTTAAGTTTTACCTTCTGCATATCCTCAATACTTACTTGTGGTCTGATGCGGAGGAATTTCTGTAACTGGGGAGAAGCACCTTAAATATGTTTTGCACTATCCATATTTGTGAAGTGTTGGTATGGCACCATGGTCAATCTACTCTGATGCATCAGGCATTGGTGGGTGAAAATCCTGATTGATCCATGTCAGATTCATCTTGACAAAGGTCAGTCTCTCCACATTTTTGGAAAAAGGTTTTACGAAGGCCCCCATGGCACTAAACAGCCGCTCTGATGACACAAACTCTGCTAGCTGCAGCCACAAATCAAGTTTGGCTGGACATGGCAGGGTCATGGCAAGGTATGCCACTACCGACTTGTTCAGGTCCTGCTCCAGGTTTAGCTGCTGCTGATGAGTTGCTTCACTATGTTGGTGAAGAAAGCTACTCATCAGCAACTGTAGGCTCAGGCTGCTGTTGATGGAGCTGGTACTGCTCCTGCCACCCCACCCCTCTCCAGCAGTCATGGCAGTGGAATGTGAGCGCAGAGGGCCCCCCGAGTCAGACCTGCAAGAGGATGACGATGGTGCAGATAGGCATCGGCCAACTTACTACGTAGGATATCTCTGTAGTAGGTCAGTTTGTCCTCCCTCTCAGTGGGTGTAACAAAAGGCACCCATTTTGTGCCGGTAGCGAGGATCCAACAAGGTGGAGAGCCAGAAGTCATCCCGCTGCCGAATGGTGACAATTCGACAGTCACTACGCAAGTAAGGGAGCATGCATTGTGCCTTTGTGCAAGTGACTCAGAGGGACTACCTGCCTCCACCTCCACTGCATACTGCTATGGTGTGTCTGGGTCCTCTGTCTCGTCTTCCTTATCACCCTGTAGCTCCACAGCCTGCTCCTCCTCTCCTTTCAGATGGCTATAAAAACTACCCATTTTGTGAAACCTTGCCTGTGCTCCACTGTCCCCCTCCCTCTCCTCCTCCTCTTCCAGTTCAGCCCCCACAGGGCCCATGTGGCCGTGAGATGAAGGCACCACATCTCCAGTGCCCTGACCAGCCATTGTTTTCAACATGTGTTGTAGGAAATGAAACAGTGGAATGAGGTTGTTCATCCCATAATCCTGGTGATTGACTAATAATGTGGCTTCCTCAAAGTGCCTGAGCAAACTGCAGGTGTCAAGTATGAGCTGCCACTGGTTGACATTGAAGTTACACAGACGAGTTCCTCTATCTACATAAATCATCAAGAAACCATGTAGTCGGTCCAATATATGGAGGGGGGAATTCCAATATGTGGAAACATTTCAAATCAGACTATGTTGGGGGATGCCATTCTGACGCTGCAGCTCAAGGAGGGTGGGCTTTGCGGTGTACAAGTAGCTGAAGTGCATGCAAAGTTTCCTTCCCATTGTTAGGATGTCTTGCAGATGGGGGTACACTTCAGGAACCGCTTGACAGACTTCCTTGATGCAGCGCAGACAATATGTTCTTCCTCTTGTCGGTCACCATGGTTCACATTTTCAGTTTTTGTGGAGTAAGCCATGATTTGATTTCTTGATGAATGACTTTTAGCAGTTCCTCCCCTGTGTGACTCCGTTCGCCAAGGGAAATCATGTGAAGAACAGCGTGACACCGCTGTGCCCTGCAAACATGGTATGCTGGAGGGGCACTGAGACTTGTTCATGCAGTGGAGGCCGAGGACATGGTGGAGGTTGAGGAGGTGGAGTCACACACTGTCACAGGACCAACAGCCTGAGTGTGTGGAGGCGGAAGCAGGGTGACCCGTCCAAGTTGCTGTTGTTGCTGTGCAGGAACCACATTCACCCAGTGGGCCATAAAGGACCTGTGTTGTCCACATGTCGGCGCTGCCATGCACTTTGGTTCACACTGACAGGCTCAAGGAATGGCCCACCTTCTGTTCCACAAAATTGTGCAGGCCAGGTACTGCCTTTTTCACAAAGAAATTACGGTTTGGTACTCTCCACCTCGGCTCGGCACAAACCATCAGTTCTCTGAAAGGTGCAAAGTCCACCACTTGAAAAGGTTAGGATTGCAGCACCAGCAATTTGGACAGGAGCACATTCAGCTTCTGCGCCGTTGGATGAGTGAGCACATACTGTTGTCTCTTGGACATGGCTCCTCTGATGGATTGCTTGAGGATTGACTGACTGGAAGTAGAAGGAGCAGGAGCATCTGGACCAACAGAAGATGGGTATGACCGACAGCTCCCTTCGGCTGAGGTGGTGGAGCCTCGGCTGGCTGAAACAGGGAGCGGCGTGCCACTGGGTGATGCAGCAGCCTGGACCACCACATCAGAGCCACGGTTCTCACAGGCCACTTTATGGTGACGCTTCATATGTTGACACAGGGCCGTGGTGCCAACATTGGGACCCTGGCCACGCTTCCCTTTCTGATGACACATCTTGCATGTAGCCAGGTTATCATTCTCCGGATGTTTGATGAAAAACTGCCACACTGCTGAGTATCTGATGTTCCCCCCCAATAATCCACACTGATTGATGGCTACTGCCGCTGACTCCAGGAACCCCTGTTCCAATACCTCCCAGGAAGGTAGGCTGCTGCAAAGCAGGTGCTACCACCCTGCTGGCTCAGCTGCTGCCTCACGGGCAAACTGCAACCTTCTTCTCCTGATGATGATGAAGCCCCTTCTGCACCCAGCTCCCAAATGCAATCGGCTTCATCATCATCGAGTTGTGTCTGCACGTCACTTATGTCCTCCTCTGATTCCTTAACAGTGTCTGCTTCAGGAGCCTGAACGCTCACAACAGCACCTCCCACGCCACTCTCCTCATCACTACTTGCCCCCCTAGCAGAGGAAGTGATGAATTTCTCCTCCACTTGTTGGCTGGGCAGTAGCTGCTGACTGTCCTCTAGTAGATTGTCCTCACTAAATAGTGGAGTTAAACCCACAACATACAATACTTCTGTAGGGGAGGGAACATCATACAGTTGGACAGAGGCAATTGGAGGACAGGGACTGCTCCCGGGCCATGCCATCTAAGGGTTGTGTCTGAGGAACCCACCGACTGTTGACTGGGGGTGTCAGATGTCACTTGTGATGAAGTGGATGACCAAGTTAACCAATCAATGACGGCAGATGGGTTGCTTGTCGAGACACGACTCCTAGCAGATACTGGGAGCTCAGGCCTCTTGCTGTGACTCCTGCTGCCACTCGCCCCTAGTCTGCTGTGACCTCTGCTGATAACTTTATGTATCTGCCACTCTTCTGTGCACATCCTGGCACTTCTCTGTTTGACATAATTATACACCAGCTGAGTACGCATATGTTACACTTATGAGAGGAGGATAATACGCTCCCCTACGCTTAAAACTGTATTTGGCTACAAAAGGAGGTGTGTAGTTTTGGCTGGCCTTTCAGAGTAACTAGGCCCTCATGACTTTAACTGGAAGAAAATCGTACACCACGTAGGTGTACGTACAGTGTACACTCATGAGAGGAGGACAATACGCTCCACT
The DNA here is from genome assembly GCF_029499605.1 of Hyla sarda. Taxonomy (NCBI): domain Eukaryota; kingdom Metazoa; phylum Chordata; class Amphibia; order Anura; family Hylidae; genus Hyla; species Hyla sarda. The sequence continues at coordinate 207,285,582 of NC_079194.1, read as the reverse complement.
ATACTTAAAACTGTATTATACAACAGAAACAAGTGTGTAGCTTTGACTGTCCTTTCACAGTAACTAGGCCCAAATTAGTTTAACAGGAAAAATATAAAGGACACCACGTAGGTGTACGTACAGTTTACACTTATGAGAAGAGGACTATATTTTCTGCTACAAACTGTATAAGGCTACAAAAACAAGTGTGTAGCTTTGGCTGGCATTTCACAGTAACTGGGCCCAAATGAGTTTATCAGGAAAAATATAAAGGACACCACGTAGGTGGTACGTAGTGGAGCACATAGAGGAGGACTATGTGCTCCACTACATTTAAAACTGTATTAGACTACAGAAACGAGTGTGTAGCTTTGGTTGTCCTTTTACAGTAAGTAGGGCCAAATTAGTTTGACAGGAAAAAAAAAAACACGTACACCACCTATGTACACCTTATGTGATGCATCGGGCCACACTGCAACCCTCGTTTTGTATGCTGTAAAAAATAACAAAGATCACATAAGAATTACGAGACCACCATCAAACAAAAAGGGCAAACACTATATTATGAACTATACTAACTTTACAGCCCCTGTAGCATAGTCAAATAAAAAAAATATCCTGCAATACCCCTTTAAAATGCACCACTGGTTGATATACTTGGCCATCCACTTGGGAGGCTAAGGGAGCTCCTCTGCATGTGTAGGCTAAATGTGAGTAATAGGAGTGTGGTTGTGGGTGTCTAACTCACCCTGCCCTCTAAGAATGTAAAATAGGTTGCAGTGTATACAATGTACATATTGAAACTTAGTATTGTACAGGAGCATGGAGTCCAACGGTAAACAGAAATTGGCATGGTCAAGAACAGGCAGCGCATGGATGGCAATAAAATTATGCCCCCTCCTGGAAAATTTTCTCCGGATGCTCATGTCGACATACTGTATTTTTATGAATGTCCTTGCAGAGTTTGCAACTACATGCAGCTGCAGGAGGGGAGAGCCAGCTGTTAGAGACAGCTGGACTCTTCAGGGAGAAGGTAGACCTGGTTTCTTACCATTCCTGAAATCCCAATTGCTGTATGCACAGCTCTCAATGACAATTCTGCAAATAGTTCAGAAAACAGCTATAATGATTCCTGCTCGCAGTGCTAACATTCACATGATCTTACCAGATGCAGGTCAGTTCTACAATGTGAGTTAGACATGTGCATGAAATCTTTAACTGGGACTCACTTTCTGGGGAATTCATCAATAAAATAAAACACCATGATGTTAAAAATAGAGATTAGTGAGCTCAGAACTTTGCCTCAAATGATGTTCAGCAAACATAAGAACTTTGCCAGGTCCGCTTTGCGCAAGCCTAGTAACAGCTTTTATAGGAGAAGGAATAAGGAGCACATGATGCCATTTCAGCATAGGAAGAGGAAGTAGAAACACTGAGATGACATCAGGATAGCCCAGAATACTTTGCACCTAGCAGCAAAATGACATGACCGCAGGTTAGCCACTCACTGCTTGTATACAGCTCCCAGGCCAATCAGGAGACAGCATAGGGGTGGGTTTAAAAAAGCTGAGCAATGCTAGCTGAGTTTGAAAAAAAAAATGAGCATTTCTTCCTGTGAGAGTGAATGTTGACTAGGTAATTTGCATCACTTCCCTCTATTTTCTGGGTGTAACAAAACAAAGAGCATTTTTAGCTGGGTTTAACAAGATAAACACCATTTCTAGCTGTGAGAGTGAATGTTGGCTAGTCCTTTTTTGACACTTAACCTATATTTTCTAGGTTTAACAAAACATAGAATTTTTTGCTGAGTGTACCAAAAACAGCATTTCTAGCTGTCAGAGTAAGAAATTACGGGGCCTTATGCAATACTTTACCTATATTTTCTAGGTTTAACAAAAACAGAGCATTTCTACCTGGGTTTGAAAAAAACTGAGCATTTCTAGCTGGGTTAACAAAAACTGAGCATTTCTAGCTGGGTTTAATAAAAACAGAGCATTTCTAACTATAAGAGTGACTGGCAGTTTCTCTGCCACTTGACTAGCTGGAGAGTGACAAATCACATAAAAAAAATGCAAAATAAAATAAATTATGGTAAAGCAATGGTTGGATGAGGACAGGGTGAAGAAAAGTGCACCCTTCTATTTCCTCTGCCAGTAAGCATGTTGATGTTAGTACCAGCATTGTGGTCACCACCCATTTGTCCAGGCCCAGTAGAGGTAGCAGTCAGGTGAATGGGGGTAGTAGTAGCAGAAGCATCAGCAAGAAAAATTGGTCTTTTTCTTTCAGGGGTTGTATTGTTTCGGAGGATAATGTAGCCATTGTGGACTTGTTAGATTGTTCTTTTCTTTTTTTCCAAATCTTTATTTTGGTTTTCAAGTATGCATAACAGTAATAGTATTAACATAGACACGTACACGAACAAAGGCAGTGTCCAGGCCGGGGATCCGACCAAACAACAATGGCCTAAACAATCCAGGGGATGACAACCTACTCAAGGAAAGCCGTTCAAACCATAAAGACGGGTAACCGTCTGAGTTACAAAAGTATGCAATAGAACATAATGCTGATGCAGTAGGTCATCTGCGCATGAATGGCTAGTAGTACTTATGATATGAGACACTGAATCAATGAATGCTAATCAGTGTCTTGGCCATAAAACACAACTAAGTAAAGACAACCGATGAACGAGATGTATAAGAAGAATGTAAAGAGAACACAGTAGACAGGTAAGGTAAAGGAAAAGAGGTTGGAGGAGAGGAGAGAGACATAATAGGAAGTCTAAAGAGGGGAAACAAGTAGAGGTGGGGAAAAGGAAAAGGAAGGGGGGGAAGTAGGGGGGGAGAGGGGAAGAGAGGGTGTGGTAGAGAGGAGGGAAGGGGAGGAAAGGTAGGAAAATGGAGGCGGAGGAAGGAGGACAGAGGACGCCATGGCTGGGCAAGGGTTTAAGTGGGAGAGAAGTAGAGGTAGGCTGGAAGGGAGGGAGGGCCGAGGGGGGGGGGAGTACGAATACAATGAAAAGTGGTGGTAGTGGGGCGAGTAGGGGAGCAAATTCAGAGTAAAGGTCTAATACCATCAGCTGGGGGGGGCGGGCCAAGAATGAGGTTAAGGAATTAGGGGGTCAACAGGTTAGGTGGGCACAGCAAATCGGTAGGGGACCAAATGAGGGTCACCAGGGAACTAAACGGTATAATTACATGGAATTGGGTACTCTTTCCTTGTATGCCAACCAGGGTCACCACGTTTTGTAGTATTTATCATAGGACCTGGTGCTCCAGCTGGAAAGTTCCTCCATTCTACAGAGATGTGCTACTTTAAGAAGCCATTGTGAGCTTGAGGGTGGGGCAGTCTGCAACCAGTGCAGGGGAACTAGAGCTTTTGCCGCTGAGAGCAGATGTTTCAACAGGGAGTGTCTGGGGAGTGTGACACCAACGCCAGGTAAGCCCAGTAGGACCAGTGTGGGCATTAGGCGAATGTCGGAGCCAAGTATAGTTCCCATGAGCCTCTCCACCTCCGTCCAGTATGGTTTAATCACAGGGCAGAACCACAATATGTGAGAAAGGGAACCAATGTGGCTTTTGCAACGCTAACAGCTTGCTGAGTTGGATAGGCCCCAATGATACAGAAGTTCTGGAGTCCTGTACCATCGGGCCAGGAGCTTGTAGTGGTTCTCCTGCAACCTCACACAGCTGGAGAAGCCATAGGAGTTACGAAGTATAGTGGCTATTTCCGTGTCTGTGAAACTGACGCCCAGTTCTTTCTCCCAAGATATAGATATATATAGAGAGATATATATATCCAAATTTTGATACTGCATACATGGTGGGATATGATATTGGACAAAGACCATCTCATGTTTGTTATTGATCTTTATCATGATTGGGATTAGACAGTAATCACATTGATAATAATTTTTTTGCACTCATGTTATTATTAATTTTATTATATTTTATATTTTCTATTCACCTTTTCACCTTGCACATATACTAATACACATGTGTGTGTGTGGGGTTTCTTTACACACACACACATGTGTATAGTCTTTGGTATGAATTAATTTGATACCTTTGCACTTATTCAAACTAATGATCACACATGGGTTATATGCTTATTCACTTTTTTATTCATACATACATTATTCATAATAAACTATATATACATTATTTGTTTCCTATCTTCTAATATATATACAGAAATGCTGCCCTTCTTCTTCATATAATTTAATGTATACATATACACTTATCGTGTATTATTTATTTATTAGTTACCATTTTTCATTCATTACATACGTATTATTCTTCACATATTATCCATATATATATGTATATTGTTTATTCCCAATTATTTATATTTACATATATATTTTTCTATATATTATGTTTATCATGTGACGGTCTAATGCATCTACCACCTACTTGCATGTACATTACCGTTCTATTATTGAGCTCTAAATGTGTCAAATACATTGCTATGTACTCACCTGGTGTCCTGACATAAGGGGTGCGCATGCGCTAAGGCACAACAAAGTTTTTAACAACATGTGATCACATGACGCCTCACGTGACCTTCCGGTCACGTGGGACGCACTTATTCCCGGACACGGCACTACTGCGCATGACAGCAAACATCTAGGAGAAGAGATCATGTGACCACTTGGTGGTCACATGATCTGCACTTCTCGTGACGCACGCATAGCGGAAGTGGGTGGCGGAGGCGGAAGTTCACGCCGGCTCCACTACACACAGCGTGACGGACCCTCAATGGCCTCACCTGACAGGTATTATCCAACATATTATGCTGATATAAAAGACCCCAAGGGCAGGTGGACTACAACACCCCTGAGGAAGTCACAAACGGTGACGGAACGCGTGGGGCTTTAGGGGTCCCGTCCCGCTTTCTATCATTTCGGCTCCTTTGTTCTGTGGTTGCTGTGCACTGGTGATATGCATTTATATATCTTCTCTTTGTACATCGTGTATTCCTTTTTCATTTGATGTTAGGATTATTTATTCGGTTACATAGTTTGATGCTGCATGTGTATTATCTCATTAGTTAGCACCACTGCTTGAGCCATTGTATTGCATTACAGAGGGACGGGACTTTGGTGAGAAGGGGGTTCATGGCCCCTCTCCCATGTTGTAGAGGTTGCTCGATTAAGAGCCTTTTAACTGATTTTAGCCCTTTCTGTCTTTTTTGCATCTTTATATGATATTTAATAAAATAAAATATGTTACTTATATGAATATTGATCCTGTGGTGTGCACTCTTTACAGTAAATCCTTACCCTTGTATAGAAAGTTCTTTGCTTACTGAGTAGTAGCACCCACTGTATGATTTGGTGAGCCCCCCTATTTTTGTACCTTTCTCCCAAGATAGCAAGAACCCAGGAGTTGAAGCATTACCCTCGTCCAGCAGGTGCGAGCGAAAGACACATAACCTCGATCTGTGTTGACATGATGTTTGCACAATACGTTCCAACCAGCTCAGGTTGGGGGCAATGACACACACCCTAAGCATTTCAATGCACGTCCTTCTAATAAGGTATGATTGGAGAAAGTTCAGTGGGTAAGAGGGTAGTAGAGACTGTATATGGTCAGGTGAGGGAGGTTGTCTGTCTTTACACAGGTCAAGGAGTGGTATACCGTCCGGTTTAGTCCAGATATTGTCAGGTTGCGTCAGGGTAGGGAGCAGTAGGTAAGGTGTCAATGACGAGGGAATGTTGGGAGGGACAGGGTGAGGGTGAGTCGTCCCCGGGATCCCCCCAGCCCGGACGTCCTGTCTGAGCTTGATCAGCAACGTGCCATGGAGAGTAGGATTAGTCACTACCGATATGCTCCCAGTCGTAGGAAGCCATATGTTTCTTGTGTCTCCATTACAATAACATAGAGGCTCGGGGAAAGGGGGCACCCCTGTCGTGCCGTTTCGGATTGGAAAAGAGGGGGAGAGGGTGCCATTGATCCGAATCTGTGCACTGGGTGAATCGTAGAGAGTCATTATTGCTGTAATAAAGCTAGCTGGGAAGCCAAATTTGGATAGGACAGCCACCATATAGTCCCACGCCACTCTGTCGAATGCCTTCTTGGCATCGGTGGCGAGAAGGATTAGTGGTGTGTTAGACGTGTGAGCGTAGTGGACTGCATGGAGCACCCTCAAAGCATTGTGGCGTCCCTCCCTGCCCTTGACAAATCCCGTTTGGTCAGGGTTAATAATCTTAGGCAAAAGATCACCCATCCGCAAAGAAAGCAATTTGGCCCAGATCTTGACGTCGAAATTTAACAGGGATATTGGTCTGTAGCTCGAGCAGAGCACAGGCTCCTTGCCATCTTTTGGGAGTATGGTGATGTGGGCACCAAGAGCCTGAGGTGGGATCTGGGAACCCCCCATAAGGGAATTGCACCACCTGGTGAGGTGTGGCAACAAAACAGTAGACAGTTTTCTGTAATAAAAAAGGCTCAGGCCATCTGGGCCTGGGCTTTTGCCCACGGTGAAGGATTTGATGACATCTAAAATTTCCTCTACAGTGCACGGTCTGAGCAGGTCATTCCCCTCCTCTGGCGATATGGTGGGCAAGTTCAGTGAGTGTAGGAAAGTCTGGATCGCAGCTGTCCATGTAGTGTCAGTAGGTGTCTCAGGAGTCAGGTTATAGAGAGCATTATAGAATGTCTGGAATGCTCTCGCTACATCAGGAGTATTGGTACAGGAGGGCCAGTGCCGTCCACCACTTTGTGGATGAATGCCTTCTCCCTCCTCTTTTTTATCATGAGCCTACCCCCCTTGTCCCCGTGCATGAAGAGCTTCTGCTTGAAGCGGATTACATTGTCCGCATGTTTTTTGTTGAGGACATCTTTCAGTCTATCCCTGTAAGAGAGTAACTCTGTCTCATCAAAGCCAGACCTTCCCAATAATTGCGTACGCTCCAGTTCCGTGATTTTGGCCAGTAGGTCCGAGAACAGTTTGGAGCGGTCCCTCTTGACTTTGGTCCCAGAGCTATTAGGTGCCCCCTTATTAAAGCTTTGTGAGGCTCCCATACAATTGGCACGGAAACGTCCGGAGTGGAGTTGATTTCAAAGTAGGATTGTAGGTGAGAGGTCAGGGAAGCCAGGTCAAGGTCATTCGTCAATAGCGACTCGTTGAGCCGCCATGTCCAGTCTTTCCTAGTGAGATGTGTCAAGTAGAAGTCAGCCGTCACAGGTGAGTGGTCAGACAGTGTTCTAGCCCCAATGTCGGCTGAAGTAGCTGCCGGTAGAAGACTGTAGTGACAGAGTAGATAGTCAAGTCGGTGGGGCGTGCGGTGTGGGGTAGAGTAGAATGTGTAGGTTCTGTCACCTGGATGAAGAGTGTGCCACATGTCAACCAGACCCAGCTCGTGTAGCTTGTTTCTCAGAGTCCTAAGGGCAAGAGGATCCCCTGCCGGAGGTGTCCCATTCAGGGTCTAACACTAAATTCAGGTCAGCTCCAATAATAATGGGGCCCTCGGAAAACGAGCGCAGCTTTTCCAAAGTTTGAAGAAGCCATGCAACCTGTTCCTTATTGGGAGCATACAGCGTAGCCAGGGTGTGTGTCACCCCCCCCCCCCCAACCTACCTTTCACAAATAGGGCCTTGCCGTCTACACCGTCATAGCTGGACAGGGGTGCAAATGGGACATCCTGATGCAGTGCTATCGAGACACCTCTGGACGATGAGTTAGAGCTGCCACTGTGGAACCAATGGAAAAAATAGTTAGTAGGAAGGGAAGGTATCCTGCCGTCTTTAAAATGCGTCTCTTGTAAAAACAGGATGGACGCCTTGTCTCTTCTCAGTAGAGAAAGTATGCCATGCCGCTTTTTGGGTGAATTAAAACCTTTCACATTATACGTCAAGAATTTGAGAGTGGTCATGTTTGCAGGGGCGGGATATACCGCGACTAGAGTGTGGGGTGTTGGGAACGTACTCTGCCCTGTACACCGGCAGGATCAGAGCCGGAATTAAGGGAGCTGGTAGATGGGGTGAAAACCCAGGTAGACTGTTGCCTTTGGGCGGCTTTGCGCTGCTGTTTTGGAGATTTAACTTTTTCCACTTTAGACCATGGGGCCACCTTGGGCAAAGGTGGGAGAAAGTGAGACAGCTGGACCTAGAGCCAGAACAGGATGTCCATAGGTTCAATGCCGAGAAAGCGACAAGCTTTTTTCAGGTCTGAAGTGTCCCTGATTGCGAATCTCTTGCCGTTTTTCAGTATGGACAGGCCGAAGGGGTATAGCCACGTATAGGGTAGGCACAGTTCGCGGAGCCGCTGTAGCAGTGGGTTCAAGATTCTGTGTTTGGCGAGGGTGGATGGGGCAATGTCCTGATATAATTGGACCGGGACCCCCTCAAAGATCAGTTGGTCCGACTCTCTATTAGCCTTAAGGACCGCTGCAGTGTCCACAAAACTAAGAAGCCCACAGATTATATCTTTAGGGGGTTCCGTGGCCGAGGGCTTGGGTCTAACCGCTCTGTGGACCCTTTCGATCACAATCTTTCCTGCCCTCTCATCCCCCAAAAGTGTAGAAAAGATTTGTGTAGTTACCGCATGGAGGGATTCGGGTGCGTAGGACTCCGGAACCCCCTTCAGGCGAATATTCTTCCTCCTGCTCCTATTCTCCTGATCCTCCAGGAGCAGGAAAGCGTGGTTCAGTTGGGTCTCTTGTGCCTGCATCTGGTGGGCCGCTGAGTCACAAAAGGAGACGGTCTCGGTGATTGAGGTTTTTAGTTGTTCAGTGCGGTGCCCCACATGGCGTATATCTGCCTTAATCTCTGCTAACTCCTGGAGCACCGGAGTGAATGCAGCTTGCAGTGATTTTGAGATGGCTTGTTGCACCACCTTTCTAATAAATGCCCTGGTAAAGGATAGTCTGGTGTCTTCAGACCCCCGGCTGCCAGGTATGCTGTCTGCATCAGAGTCCTCGGCATGGTCGGCGTCACTAGTCTGCGAGGAGGCCGGCGCCATCTTGGCCGAGCGTGCTGGGCTCTGTGTTTGCTTCTTCCGTGGGAATTTGGACATGTCAGATTGACTTTTCTGCATCTTATGTTGCCCTGGGGCTTCCCCCACTTGATTCCGGTCCGGTTTGCCCATTTTCATAAGGTAAAAGTGTCGATAATAGCAGCTGTGGAATCAGGCAGTGGGGAGCAGCACTTCTATGCAGCCATCCAGCACGACGGTCAGGCTCCGCCCCCGTTGGATTGTTCTTGATATGAAATTGTACCAGGTGTCAGTGGATTACTGATCATCAGAAGGATAGCATTGGCCACTAGGATAAGTTCTGTGAGGACAGTCAGTCTTTTGATTGTGTTGCAAAGTTAATTGAGCTAGAAGCAGTGGCGAGGCATAGTGGTCACCCAGTTATCCTATTGTAGTGCAGCTTAATTCACACCTGGCCAAGTTGCTGTGCAAGCCAACCATGGTGGTGAAAGCTGTACCATCTCGTTAACTTTATGGCCCTTAGGCCATGATTTTGCCTAAAGGCTGTCCCTGTTTTTGACAATTGTGTGGTGAAGAGGGTGGGCAACTCCATGCAGTTGTTGCTGTGCAGCACAGGGCCACAGTGGATACTTAGAGTAAAAGCTATGGTCTGGGCCAAGACATGTCTTTTATGGCCCACTGGGTCATCAGGCCAGGAAATAGTGACACCTCCATGATTGCATGAACCGGTTAAACTTCTTTTTTTTATCAATTAAGTTTTTATTAGTTTAAGAACAAAGAATAGGTACAAACAAGCCTCGGTGGAGGCCAACAGAAAAACAAGGATATTAAAACATCTGCACATTGTATATGTACTTGACACATCCAAGTCCTTTTCCATGGACATCTTGCATCCTTCATAGTGCTAAGTGCAGCATACCCACCTCCCTCCTTTCATTGGTGCTAAGTCAAGCACTGCCACAGAGTAAAGCAGAGTTGCTGCTGTTTCTGCAGAAAGTTTTGCATTGGCTCTCTGCTTATAATCTTAGATTGGGAAGCATGGTGGCAGATGACAACACAAACATTGTGGCTGCGCTGTGTCTAGGTTACATGACACACTCTCCCTGTATGGCAGGCACATGTGCTAAATCTTGTGGTGAAATGTTTCTTGAAAAATTATGTTAGGTTCAGTGATGTGCTAGCTATGTGCAGGAAAGTTTGTGTTTGGTTAAGCCATTCTTTTGCCTTTAAAAATGTCCCTACTAGACCTACAGCCCCAAAATGGTCTACCTCAACACTGTTATATTTGGATGTAACACAATGGAACTAAACATTACACATGTTGGACTGCCTTTACCTGCAGCACAAAGTGGCGACAGATTACTTAAGGAAGCAGACAGCTTTTGGAGCCAACATGACTTTCAGCTGAGGCATTGGCAGATAATTAGAGACAGATGTCACATCCTCAGGCCTTTGGAAGAAACAACAATATTTGTCAACAAGGAAAACAGTGGAATTACTGATGTTATGCAGCTGATATTCCTTCTGGAGCAAACGCTTCCGCAGTGAAAGGCATAGGTATATGCAATACAAAAGACTCCAGGGTGGCACCACTAACAAATATGCCAGTTAACAAATACTAGCCTTGGAAGCTTGCTTCACAGGTGTTGGGGGAAGATCCATTTACTGGAGTGGTCCAGGGGTGCTAGGACAATGGTAAATCATAGACTCAATACAAGCAGAAGCTGAAATCCGAAATGCACCGCTCAAACCGTGACTCTACGCTCCAACCATGGAGAAAACTGGAGGACCGGACTGCCTCTGAGCGCCACACACAGTTCTATTAGTCCTGTCCTCCGTTTTTCTCCATGGTTGGAGTAAAGTCACAGTTTGAGCGCTGAGTGCAGGATGCATTTCAGATTTCAGTTTCTACAGGCATATTATGTGCTACATTGCACTCTAGATCTTGCTCTATTCCTACTCCATATTCAATTAACCCCTTAACGACAATGGACGTAAATGTACGTCATGGTGACGTGGTACTTAGCGCACCATGACATACATTTACGTGCCGACTGACATCCGCCATTAGCCCCTCCGATGCCGTGATCAATACAGATCACGGCATCTGCAGCATTGCGGTAGTTTGAATAGACGATCGGATCTCCCGCAGCGCTGCTGCGGGGATCCGATCATCCAGCATGGCGGCCGGAGGTCCCCTCACCTTGCTCCGGCCATCTCCCGGGGTCTTCTGCTCTGGTCTGAGATCGAGCAGACCAGAGCAGAAGATCACCGATAATACAGAGCAGTGCTGTGTCCAATACATAGCACTGCACAGTATTAGCAATCAACTGATTGCAATGAATAGTCCCCTATGGGGACATAAAAAGTGCAAAAAGAAAAGTTTAAAAATGTAAAATAAAAAAAGTAAAAAAATGTGAAAAATCCCCTCCCCCAATAAAAAGTAAAACGTCTGTTTTTCCCCATTTTACCCCCAAAAAAGCGTAAAAAAATTATTAATACACATATTTGGTATTTTTTTGTCACATTTTATTCAAAATTTTTTTTATAAAAAATGAATAAAAAGTAAAACCTAAGCAAAAGTGGTACTGATAAAAACTACAGATCATGGCGCAAAAAATGAGCCCTCATATCGCCCCATATACGGAAAAATTAGAAAGTTATAGGTGGTCAAAATAGAGCAATTTCAAACATACTAATTTAGTTAAAATGGTTTGAGATTTTTTTTAAGCAGTACAATTATAGAAAAGCATATAATCATGGGTATCATTTTAATAGTATTGACCCACAGAATAGAGAAAACATGTCATTTTTACCGGAAAGTGTACAGCGTGAAAACAAAACCTTCCAAAATTTGCTAAATTGCGGTTTTCTTTTCAATTTTCCCACATAAATAATATTTGTTTGGTTGCACCATACATTTTAAGGTAAAATAAGTGATGTCATTACAAATTACAATTGGTGACGGAAAAAACAAGCCCTCGTATGGGTCTGTGGATGGAAATATAAGAGAGTTATGATTTTTAGAAGGCGAGGAGGAAAAAACTAAAATGCAAAAATAAAATTGGTCTGGTCCTTAAGGCCAAAATGGGCTTGGTCCTTAAGGGGTTAATTACCAGGTAAACAAGGGTTTTGTTTGTTTTTTTATTTTTTATTTTTTAATCCACTACTAGGGAGCCTTGATATTAAGTAACTCACTGGCTTCAGTTAGTTAAGAAGTAACTAAGTGTGTGAGTAGGAGGTTCAAGTAATCTCTGTACCATCTACATACAATAGCAGCATGAAGAAATACATTGTGAAACACAATCAGCATAGAAAAGGATTACCTATACAAAAGGTCAGCAAACTATTCACAATTATATGGCATATGGCTCTGACATAGCCTTTCATAGCCTAGTCTTTCCCTCTGCCAAACACGAAAACAAAGTGGAAACTTTTCAATCTTCCTTTCTATCTATCTGTCTATAGAATGGACCGCAGCACACAAGACTTCATCCAAATAAAGTGTGTTTATTGCATCCTCAGCACAACAAAGTGTGACGATTCTGCGGTCTCTCACCGCCTTTATCAAGCATAACAAGTGACACACATAAGGGGTTTAAATAATCCCAAATGAAAGGTGCAATTAATACATGTCACACAATCAATTCAATTACATGTAAACAAACGTAATAAAGTGCATTAAAGAGCTGAGTTCATACGGTGTACATCTTCTTCCATCTTAAGTGCATTAATGCATGTGCAAAATTGTATAACATACTATTGATGGATGCGCAGATTCAAAAATTACAGTAAAAATGCTTAATTAGGGGTGGACACTCACCACAGAGGTAGGCGTGATTACAGTATACACATGAGAGGGTTAGGGAATAAACACTGCGCAGGCGCAGGCAAAAGAGGTAGTCGGACCCTGTCAGAAAAATGAAAACCAATCATCTATTAGCGAGAGCGTAACCATGGAGACCACGTCCCTCACAGCCCTTGCATACGCACAGATGATGGTGAAGATCACTGTGGCCATATTAGTAAGGGGAAGACAAACAAAAGTATAGCAAATGCAGAAAATCACAAATATGTATATCATCTCCAGCACCTCCAATGTCCACATTATAAGTAAGTAACCAACTGTGACAATCTGCGCTCCGGCCGTGAGTGCAGTGTCTCTGTGTCCCCGTCTGCCAGCATGCGAATCCCAGCCAGTCACTCACCACGCTCTGCTGCCGCCTCTTCCGCTGTGTCACAGCTATGAGACGGGAACGTGCGTGCCGGAGCTCTGAAATTTAGAAGGCCAGTGCGCCCATAATTAGTTGTTGCACCTGACACTACATTTAAAAGTCCCTGCACCTCCCTCACTTCCCTGCCGGATCTTCAGTCCCCCTAGCCTGAGATTAAGCATTCCATATTGCCTGTTTGGCTTACCCGTGTATCCAGACCTTCCCACTACGTTATTTGACTTTGCATCTTTGCCGCCTGCCTTGACCTTCTGCCACGTTTGACTATGCTACTGCCTTATCCTTCGGTACCTCGCCTTGCCAAGCTACCTGTGTGGTCAAGCCGTGTTGGGGGTAGCAACCTGGGTGTTGCCTGCTGCAGCAAGCCCATCCTGCCTTGCAGCGGGCTCTGGTGAAGACCAGCTGCACCTTAGACTCCGCTCCCCGATGCAGTCCGACTCATCAGCCACACAGGTTAGAGGATCCACATCCAGCTCCGTAACAGCAAGATCCGGCCATGGATCCTGCTGGGGTTCCTCTGCCAGATAATCCGGATCTCGCTTCTATCGTGGCGCTCCAGTCACAGCAGTTGGCCCTGCAGGTACAGCAGTTGAGCCAGTTATCCGCCATGATGCAGCATTTTCTAACTGCTCAGCAGCAACCGCCACAACCACAGTCTCCTCCTGTTCCAGTGCTGACTCCCGCTGCTGCAGTCTCCTCCTGAACGAAACTCTGCTTGTCTCTTCCTGAGAAATATGAGGGGGATCCCAAGTACTGTCATGGTTTCTTGACGCAGTGCTCCATGCATATTGAACAGTTCCCTACGTAACGAGCAAAGTGATGCTCTCACAACCAATCCCCAGGCTTTCCTCGCTGAATATCTGGGTGTCTTTGAGGAACCAGCCCGAGCCTCCTCCACTGAGATGGTATTGCTGAGTCTTTTGCAAGGCAACTCCTCTGTGGGCGAGTATGCCATTCAGTTTCGTACCCTGGCATCAGAGTTATCATGGAACAATGAAGCTCTTTGCACCACCTTCAAGTGAGGACTTTCTAGTTACATCAAGGATGCCCTTGCCCGGGAATTGCCAACTTATACACTTCAGAAAATCAATTAGTTGATGAATCAACTAGGTACCAGTCCTCAAGGTATATGTAAGAAAAAGTTGGTGAAATATAGAGAATAGAAGAAGATCCAGATATGAAATGAAATAATATAATATATTTATTAAAGGTGATGATGTTCGCTGGTATCTAGTGTCCCTGCAGGGCCCTTGCATGGGACAAAAAGCACAGCATAAAATAGTAAAAATGTATAAAATCAATGGATTAATAATTAAATAAAAAGAAAATAAAACTTGCATCTATAATTCATTCAATGTTAAAATCAATAATGATCAGTTATCAGTGTGCTTGCACTGCTCAGTCTCTTATAAGCACGAAGTGATGCCTGTAGCTGAATACACTATATCAAATAGCAGATTGCTGTAACAGTTGCAGTATCCAGTCTCAATAAACAATGTATTAGCCGTTGGTAGTACAGTATAACAAACTGTCTCACAGATTCACTTGATGAAATGTGAAGAATATGAAGAATAACAGAGTCCGGTGCACAGCACCACTCACCACCCTTGCGACCGCTGGTATTGCTGGTATCGGCAGAGGAGCTGTTTAAGTTATGCGGCACGGAGGTGTCAGGCCTCCGGCAGTAACGGTCTATATCTCCTGTGTCCGGCAACGTTATGGGTAGCGCTGGAGATGTCTTCTTTGTAGAATGGATGGCACCGGCCTCGCAGGTAAGCCGAAGGTCCTTGGTTGGTGGAATAAAGCGGTGTGTTCAGGGCAGCAGTGGGAGTGTGTGCAGCGTGCCTCATGTAGTTGAGCGCTTATACGCACGTAGAGTGGCAGTGAAGCCGCAGTGGTCCCAATACTGGGGGCTTCCAGCAGTTTCAAATGAAGTTCGATAACAAGCTGGAATACAGAGATGAATATAGATAGATGCAAGTAGAATACACAATTCTAGACGCATTTCAAGGCCTCGGGCCTTTTCTTCAGTAGAGGTATATAGCACTATAGAGCTATACCTCTACTGAAGAAAAGGCCCGAGGCCCCCTGATTCACAGGTGACGTATTTTCTGATCGGAGTTGTTTACTTTTCCTTTTCTTCATCATCCGATCATCCAACCTAGACTGTGGAATTTCTCCCACAAGACTTATCTTCCCAGAACCAGTCTAGCAAACATTTTAGTTTTTTTCTCTCCAGCACAATAGCCACCTCTTTACAAACTCCCCATGTGTATTGCCCCACACAGTAATAGTGCCCGCTTTGTGTCACCATAGAGTAGTTAGGCTCTCTCTGTGCCCCGAAATATAGTTGTAGGCCCCCATACTCACCTGCTTTGGTGCTCCACTCCTCCTCCTGTATGGGGACCAATTGCTATGGCTCAATACCTCTACATATAGTTGTAGGCCCCATACTGCCCTGTTTTGGTGCTCCACTGCTCCTCTGGTCTGGATACCTATTGCTATGGCTCACTGCAGTAGGTCCCTGGTCTGCAGGAGTAGTGGAGCACCCAAGCTGATGGTAGTTACTGCCCAGAGCAGGCCGATGCCTGCACCTCTCCTCTGTGGTTGTTCTTCTGCTCCACTTCTCACTGCAGTGATGGCAGCCTACCATTTCTTTTAAAAGTAAGTTTAAAAGTGGCTTTGGCCAGTGACCAGTGACTGCGGTCTCCATTCATTATTTTTTTCAAGTACCCCCTGGAGAACTGCACCCCAGGTAATTGTAATTGTACCCCAGGTTTGGAATCACTGGTCTAGTAGTAAGATGTCACTAGTTTATCTGACTAGTGGTATTTTCCTGGCAACATTTTTTGACAACCTATCCTCAGGGTAGGTCATCAATATCAGATTATTGGTGTGCCAACACCTAACACTGCTTATCGCTATGATGCGGCACAGCCATACACAGTGAAACAGAACAGGAAGGTTATGTCCCATAAAGTGTGTAGTGGCCATTCTGGGTTACTGCAGCTCTCGCTTCAATGGCAGCTGAGCTGCAGTAACTCAGCACCTCCATTACACAATGTACAGAGTTGTCTACTTCCTCACATGTTTAAAGGGTAGCTCCCACCATCATGCTTTTTTTTTTCTGTCCCTGCCTATTGCCCTTCTATCCCTAACACCCTCCCTGCCTTTATTTTAATTTTTTTACTATTTTAAAAATGGCATTTAGTTTGCCTGGTAGTGTGCTCACTACCAGGCAGACTTCCCCAGCAGGCACCACATCACTGATGCCTGCTGGGGGCCAACTTCCGCCCTTAGTTCTCCTAACAGGGTGCCTTCAGCTGTTTCCCCACTACAACTCCCAGCATGCCCTGACATCTACTGGCTGTCAGGGCATGCTGGGAGTTGTAGTGGGGAAACAACTGGAGGCACACCGTGATGGCCGCACATTCAGCTCCCTGCCGCGCAGCCCGCAACCCCCCCCCCCCTCGGCCCCATCACGCCACTCAACTCCCTCCCCCCCCCCTTAGTTCACCTACTCAGTGTCCTTCCAGCTGTTTCCCAACTATAACTCCCAGCTTGTCCTGACATCTATTGGCTGTCAGGGCATGCTGGGAGTTGTAGTGGGGAAACAACTGGAAGCACACCGTGATGGCCCATCCCACTCCCGCCAGGCAGCCCGCAACCCCCCTGGCCCCGCTGCGCCGGACAACCCACTACCCTCCCCTCTCCTCCCCCCGCAAAAACATTCAGTAACAGACACAACATAGATAATCTTACCTGTCGCCGGGGCCTGCCAGGGAGCCTGCGCGCGTCCTCTTCATTCAAAGCGCTCGCTCCTGCCTGTCTGATTGACAGACGGGAGCGAGCACCACAGTGAATCAATTCCGACTCGTTGCCAGGCTTCAACGAGTCGAAATTCATTAGTGACGTCACTGCCCAATGCATACGGCCACTAGGAGGGCGACCCCTAGTGGCCGAATTTAAAAGTGATTTTAAACTGTTTTAAAATCACTTTTTTTTATTAAAGTATATTAGAGATATGTTGTAGTAATTAAGTACTACAACATATCAATTTTTTTATTTCATGACAGTGCCCATTTAATTTCAAGGCTAGATTCACACTGCAGAATTTCCAGCCAGAAATCAGAATAGGAAATTTAGAAATTCAGAATAATCCCATTGCTGGCAATAAGATTCAGCTGCACAATGCACACAATGAAATTTTAGAGACGTCCACGCCAAAGATATTGCCGTCAATTAGGACTGATTCAGTTGATGCTTGACCAACCCGGAATCTCCCGATGGAATGTTTCCGTCCGAAGCATTCTCAGTGTGAACCTAGCCTTATTAGTGAATAGAAAAGGTGCAGCACCTTTAATCAGAGAATGGATAGAGGTATGGAGTCTAATCCATACTGGTCCAATATAGATGACCTATGCCTTGAAGTCACCATCAATTTTAAAGCCCAGGAAAACATCTTATAGTGTTTATTTTGCAGACCTGCAACCCTATGAAGAACAGCATTTATTACAATAACAATGGCAAATGTTCTCAATGGCAAACTTAGCTCTACTACAACTATACATATTAAATCAATTTATTTTCCTTTCAGTAATGTTTTGTTTTCCTTTGGCTTAAAATGTTACTGAAGGTAAACCTAGTCAATGCATCTGTGGACTGTAACAATCAAGCATGAGACCACCAAATCTATCAAAAGAAAACGGCTGCCAATAAAATCCCATATTTAACTGGTGTTTAGGAAACCTGCCCTTGAGAGAGATTGATTTTCAACTTACAATTCTCAGCTGTGCCGTGAAAAGAAATGCTATTCTGATTTTAAATTATTTATAAAATGTTTAAACATCTCCCCTTAACCTTGAATGGGAAATTATTCACACAGTTCTATAATTCCCGGCAGTGTCCTTGCCCTAGTGTTGTATTTGTTATGACATCAGATACAAGATTCATTATTTGAAGAGATTCTTTTCAATGTATTATTTTGGATCTTATCACAAACCCAAGTCATGTTGCATGAGATTTTCTAGCAGTAAGAATATTAAGGAAAACATTATTCATTTAACAGCTTGGTTACTAGAGAAGATATAATCTTAAAGGAGTTGTAAGGGATTAGAAAAGGAATAATTTTTACTTTACTGTTTTATTTTCTCGCCAGCAAAGCCCTTAGTGTCCATAGCCTACATCTGTTATTGCAACTTTGAACCATTTAATTGAATACTAGACATCACCTATGGTCAAGAGTAGAAACTTTGTCTTGGAAAAACAAAAGCCCATATAAAATCTCATGCAACCCCAAAACATCGAGCATACATGTATGCCATGGATTGTCGATGAGTGCAGGAGCTGAGCACTGCTTATGAAGGGCAGCAGTGATCCCATAATTAACCCTTTATATATCATGATCAATGCTGGTTAGCTCAGGGTGCCTATTGGACCCCTGTCACGTGATCGCGGGGGTCCGATGAGCTAAAATGTCAGCGAAGGGTTGCTTCATCTGCCTCTGACTACCAGATCGACTTTCTAAGTCTCACTGTTTAATGCTATCCTGGGGGGATTAAAAATAAAAAAATAAATGTTTTAAAATGATATAAAATGATTTCCCAAATATAAAAGTAAAATAAATAAAAAAATGAAATGAATAAATAAACATATTTGGTATTGCTGCATACAGAATTGTGCAAACTGTTAAAATATAATGTGTATGATCTCACATTATACAGTGAGGAGATTTTGCAGGTTTTCCTACTTACAAAGCATGTGTAGGTCTGTAATTTTTTATCATAGATACTCTTCAACTGTGAAAGAAGAATTCTAAAACAAAAATCCAGAAAATCCAGAATTGTATGATTTAAAAAAAAAATGTATTTGCATTTTATTGCATGACATTTATTACAGACATCAAACATTTCTGGTAATTCTTGACTTGGTTTGCACACGCTGCAGCAGGGATTTTGACCCACCCCTCCATACAGACCTTCTCCAAATCCTTCAGGTTTCGGGGCTGTCAATGGGCAATACGAACTTTCAGCTCCCTACAAAGATTTTCTATTGGGTTCAGGTTTGGAGACTAGCTAGGCCATCCCAGGACCTTGAGATGCTTCTTGCAGAGCCACTCCTTAGTTGCCCTGGTTGTGTGTTTCTTCAATGCTCTTACTGAGGGAAGGAGGTTGTTGGCCAAAATCTCGTGATACGTGGCCCCTTTTATCCTCTTTTCAATAAGGAGAGGAGGAAAAATTAAAAAAGACAAAAGCTTTTTAAGGCTCTTAAGGCCAAAATGGGCTTGGTCCGGGGTTAAAATGCATGTGTAAATGTTACCATATGTATATATGAAATCAAAGAAATTCTAATATTAAACCACTTCTGACCTGTCTGTTTTAATAAATACAATGAAAACTCTAAGGAAGATTATGTCTCATCTAGACCAGTTAATTTCTGTGACTGATTATTCTCTCAATAAAGTCTATGGACGACTACACCCTTAGTCGCCCACTTTTTGAGCAAATTTTTCAGCTGGAACCCCTTTAAAAGGATCAAATTTTGGACTTAGATGGGAGCTGAATAATCTCATCTGAATTATCTTGATCCAGATCTACACTGCACAGCATCACTAAACTGGAGCAAGAAGGATGTAGACATAAAGAGAGAAATACTGCCAGCATTGTGCCACATCATTGTAACCTATAAAGAAGGAGGAGGAACATTTCCAGCACCAGCAGGTGCCATTGAATGGATAGACAAAAGCTAGGCAAGAAAGCACGGACCTCCAGCTGCTCCACTTGTATGAAAGGAAAAGGTGCATAAAACTTGACTTTTAATCCATCAGGTTAAAAATATCGGATATCCATAGACATAAGACACAAAAAGGAAAGGCAACCAACGCGTTTCAAGCCAAATCTGGCTCTTATTGCCACGACTAAGAGCCAGATTCGGCTCAAAACGCATCAGTTGCCTTTCCTTTTTGTGTCTTTTGTCTATGGACATCCGATGTTTTTAACCTGATGGATTAAAAGTCAAGTTTTATGCACCTTTTCCTTTCATACAAGTGGAGCAGCTGGAGGTCCGTGCTTTCTTGCCTACCTTTTGTCTATTTGATTCCGGGACCCGGCCCGCTGTTTGCCTGCCCTGCTCTCCGCACCATATGGGACTTCTGTTCATCCAGTACCGCATAGTGGTGAGCTGAATTAGTTTTTTTCCTTTTTTTCTGCCATTGAATGGAGCCTTGCCGTGGGTTGAGATTGGGATAGGGAGAAATTATGTGAACCAGGAATGAGTTACAGAGCTATGTTGCAATATCAAAAATTACCATAGGTAGTAACTAGTTGCCAGTCTTTTGCCATTAATAAATTTATAAGAATTCCAGGACAGGGCCAATTTGCTTTGGCCTTAGCAACCATACTCTTCTGAATTGGTCTTTATAAGGTATCAGTTTGCTTCTGCTTAGTGCTTGTGATTACAGCTCATACTGTGTCTTTAGCTTTCTTTCTGCTTTTGCCTCATAAATGTTTTTGACCGCCTGCCTGTTTATTGAGCATTCTTTTTCCTGTCCGTCTGTGCCTTGTTGTCCGTCAGGTTAGACCCTGGTTTGTATTTGAGTTTCCTTTTTGGAAGTTTTGACTCTGTCCTGTTTGACTCCACTTTGTCTATCTGGCTGCATTGTGCTCTCTGTTTTGTGCTTTGGGGAATTAATTGTGTCCGGATCTGATCCAGCACCTCTGTACTGTGTTTTGTTTATTGTTTTGACTTGCATTGCACCAGTGCTTTATACAGTACAGGTACTGCCTCCAAGTTGTGGATCCGCTGTCTAGGATGGATATGCAATTAGGCAGGGAATGTGGTCTTGGTGAGAGCAGGGCCTCCCTATTCTCTGACTAACATGACACAAAATTATAAGAATTTGACTAACTGACTAACGTGAAGAAAAATTATAATTATGCTAAATGTTTTCTGTCAATATGATTGTTTTATGCTCACCCTTGTTCAAAGCCCATACATCCAGAAACAGTGTAATGTTGTGAATGCTATGTGCTTTGTACACGAAAGCATAAAACACATGCAAATCAGTCTTTTAGCTTTTAGGATGTAATTTTCTTTGATATCCAGTATAATTAAACTCGAAAGCTTTCTATTTTTTTCTCATAAACAACAAAGAGTTTTGGTTAAAAATGTATTTTAAGAGTTTGCAATAAAAATGTAATATGTGTGTCAGCTGTGTCAAAACAAATGCTCTAGCTGTATGTGCAATATATAATGCTGAGTATATACTGTATCATCACAGTGAACTTTTCCTAACAGAAAAGATAATGCTAGATATTATTCAACTACACTATCAAAAAGCTAATAATACTTTAACTCTTAATAGTACACGGACGCTTGCAAAATATTACAAAGCAATCCTGGGGCTAATCCACATTTCAAGGAAATGTCAACAGTACAGTCACCGAAATGTATTGAACTTGTCTTTCATTGCAAGCATGCAAGCGCATAACTTGATTTAAGCTGGCGAGAAAAGAAAAAACTTGTGACATAGAGTTTTAGATTTAATCTGTCATTTGAGCGTGCCCTTGAGTACTCAGAAAGATAAGTAACAACCGTTGCTTTGAAAGGTGAGTGTGGCGCAAATATAATAGCTTGCGCTGTAGTAATTCTTACAGTACATAGTGATATGGTCATACTTAAGTTAAGTTCTGGAAGGCAATATCAGAATTCTAATTACTTCTATTTACACAATTCTCATTGTTATGGCTTGGCTGACCCAAAAAAAATAAAACATTTCCTTTGTAAGGGATGTGTTTGTTCACCTAGTTGAGAGTTTTCTTCAATTAGGCATTAGTGAAATGGTTGTTAATTTTGTTAATTTATTTTTTTTTGTTTTGTACAATTGACCCTCAAAGAAACACCCTTTTGCCTATACATGCACACTCCCAAAAAGGAGTCCTACAGCACCATTTGTTTTATTCCAGCAACTTGTTCATGTGATCTGACTTTTCAAACCTTCCAGTGTTTAATGTTTCTGAGCAAGATACATTTGGATTAGCTGACTTCCTGTGAACTACAGGATGATCCTATAACCTACGAGATCCCTCCCAGCGATTCACAGACACCTTCCCTCCCAGCTCTCTGCACACCCAGACTCCTCTTCCTCCCCAGGTTTCTCTGTCCTCCTTATTCTCCAGAACCCCTCTGTTCTTCTCATTCTTCAGACTCCTATGTTCACAGTACATAGGCAGCACGGTGCTGCACCTTGAGGCATGGCAGGCTACATAGTTACTGGCAGCGGGGGTGAGTAACTCTGAAGCTGCAGCTTCTGCAAGTCCTGCAAGAGCACCCAGGGCAGGGACATGTCTGTGACATCAGGAGCATGCCTCCGCAAAGCACTTCTGTTACCAGACACGCTGCTTTAAAAGTGTCAGTGTCCTTGCCCCAGCTGATTGCACAAGGGGCCGGGGGACCAGCATAGAGTGTGAAGACCCCTCCAGCAACCAAGCTGGAGACACAGGCTGAGGCAAACACAAAGCAGCAGAGGATTTATTTTTAATGTGTCTTGGGTAGGTGGGCAGCTCAGGGTAAACCTCAAACCCCGGGCAAATGCTTGGTGTATCCAATGGCCAGTCTGGCATGTGGTAGATATACACCTCCCCTGAGGCTGTGTTCACACATTGCATTTTTTACTGCATTTTTTATGTTTTTATTGTAATTTTCCCACAATCCTGCTATTTATGTGCAAGGTACAAATTGCTTTTAACAGCCATTGAACACTGTTTAACAATCTTATAATAATAATAATAATAATTTTATTTATATAGCGTCTACAGATTCCGCAATCTAAAAGAGTACCTTTCATCAAAAAACTTTTGATAATTGAATGCTTACTGAACAACTTTTAAATAGCTTGTCTTTAAAAAGATTTTCCCTTTATTTCTTTTTGCAGTTTGCAGTTTGCAGTCCATGCTGCGAGCCTTTTGTATAGATTTCGGTCTCATGCCGGCCTGGTGCATGAGTCTGAAAGACTGCAGGCTGTTCACGTGGCAAGCTCAGCGAAGCTCACCTCCTGTCAATCCCCACGCTGTGCTTGTACCACAGCAGGGCGCGCTCTTGCCTCGGCAGCCAGCCGCGTCTTCAGGCTCCGCCCCCCCCCCAACACGGAGAGTTGGAGCATGCTGGCCCTGAGTCAGTGGATCTGCTAGTAGTAAAGTTCGGGTCTGCCATAGAGGAAGAAGGGCAGTAGTTAGCCCTGGCAGGCATCAGATGACTTTGCACCGGCTGGGCCATGCCCACTTCCTCCCCTCGCACATGGCAGGAAACTGAGCTGCCGAACAAGGTAGAAAAAAGGTATTCCTAGGGGGTTTTGTGTGAAGATATTTACAGGGATTGAGTTAGTGAGAGTCAGGGACAGATTGGGAAGGTGGATAAGGGAGCGTTTAGATGATGTCAGGTACTCTTAAAGAGCAATACATTTAAAGTAGCACAAGGAGACTGAGTCCTATAAGACAGTTTGATGCTCTAAAGTATAGAAGCATCAAGCTCGTAGAGCATTGAGTGTTGGATGAGGAAGACCACACTAGATCATTTATGCAGCCCATTGCTGCCATCAGCCGTCATCCTCACATCCGCTATTACATGCAGAAATGTGTGGCTGACAATCTATGATTTTTTGATGGATCCATATGCCTTGATCAGCTGACAATTGAGCTGATAATCCCCCAAAGTAATAGGGATATTCCTGTCTGGCCTGTCCATCTTCCTCCACCACACGTCTTCATTTTTTCATGTCCGAATGTGGGCAGGACGTCGGTGCCTGATTGACAGTTCAGGCATGTGTTGCTGTGGTGATGTCAACCTGACGCTTGCTTGAACGTGTGCGCTCAGTAGGGGATATTTGAGAAGTGCCTCATCTTACCTCATGACAAGTATGGTAAGTGTGGCTGCCTCAAACATCAAAGTTGTCCACACAAAACATAATTAAACACAAAAGTAATAAAGTGCACCAAACATTCACCACATACATAATAAAAAGAACAATAAGAGAAAATTGTGTAGAGAGCCATTTTGCGTGAAAAGGGTGCTACATAAATACTATATATATATATATATATATATATATATATATATATATATATATATATATATATTTATTTAAAGCAAATAGCACAGTAGGCTTTGGTGACCTACGTTAATACTATTGGTCATTATTCTATTTGTACTCTAAATAGCATCCTTTTCAAGCAGCATGTCTCCCTATGCTATTTGCATAGGGAGACCTGTTGCATAAAGGGTGCTATGCAAATAGAGTAGGGTGCTTTGTTGTTTAGGGAGATATGTTGCTTACAGCATAGACATAGACAAGACAGACCCCTATTTTTAATACAGTATTAAGGGACTCTATAGTGACAGGGACTGTTCCCCAGAACTGGCACATGGCAAATGTGGTGCCAATATTTAAAAAGGGGTCAAAAGGTGACCCCGGGAATTATAGGCCTGTTAGTTTAACCTCTGTTGTATGTAAATTGTTTGAGAGTTTCCTAAGGGATGCTATTTTGGAGTATCTTGATAAAAATAAATGTATGACCCCATATCAGCATGGATTTATGAGGATTCGGTTCTGTCAAACTAACCTGATCTGCTTTTATGAGGAGATGAGCTCCAGACAGGACCTTATATGTGGATTTTTCCAAAGCATTGGATGCGGTGCCACATAAAAGGTTGGTGCATAAAATGAGAAGGATTGGGCTTGGGGAGAATGTGTGCAAATGGGTAAGAAACTGGCTCAGTGATAGGAAACAGAGGGTGGTTATTAATGGTACTTATTCTGATTGGTCGACTACTATTAGTGGGGTACCACAAGGGTCAGTCTTGGGTCCTGTTCTATTTAATATATTCATTAATGACCTTGTAGAGGAGTTGAATAGTAAAGTAGCAATCTTTGCAGATGATACTAAACTCTGTAAAGCGGTAATCACCATAGAGGACTGTGCACTATTACAAATGGATCTGGATAGGTTGGAGGTTTGGGCTGGGAAGTGGCAGATGAGGTTCAACACTGATAAATGTCAGGTTATGCACATGGGAAGAAAAATCTGGGCTGGGATTATATATTAAATGGGATCACACTTGGGATGACTGATGTAGAAAAGGACTTAGGGGTCTTAGTTATCAGTAAATTTAGCTGTAGTGACCAGTGTCGGGCAGCTGCTGCCAAGGCAAATCAAATCATGGAGTGCATCAATAGTTGCATAGATGCCCATGACAAGGAAATAATTCTACCACTGTACAAATCACTAGTCACACCACACATGGAATACTGTGTACAGTACTGGTCACCAGTGTACAAGAAAGATATAAGGGAGCTGGAGAGGGTTCAAAGACGGGCAACCAGAGTAATACGGGGAATGGGAGGACTACAGTACCCAGAAAGATTATCAGATTTGGGGTTATTTAGTTTAGAAAAAAGAAGGCTTAGGGCCGACCTAATAACTATCTATAAATATATCAGGGGGCAGTACAGAGATCTTTCATATGACCTATTTATACCCAGGACTGTATCTATAACAATGGGCATCTTCTATGTCTTGAGGAAAGAAGGTTTCTACACCAGCACAGACGGGGGTTCTTTACTGTAAGAGCAGTGAGACTATGGAACTCTCTGCCAGAGGAGGTGGTCATGGTGAACTCTGTAAAAGAGTTCAAAAGGAGTCTGGATGCATTTTTGGAGATTAATAACATTGCTGGTTATGTATACTAGATTTATAGCGACAGAACGTTGATCCGGGGATTTATTCTTACTGCCATATTTGAAGTCAGGAAGGAATTTTTAGCATGAGGGTTTTTTGCCTTCCTCTGGATCAACTTTGTAGGGACTCATTAGGGATATAGGTTGAACTGATGGACTCTCGTCTTTTTTCAACCATATAAACTATGTTACTATGTTACTATAGTGCCTCAGTTACTATAGTGCCTCAATTTGCATAAAGTAAGTGACCCAGTAGATGGGGCCAAAGCTCCAGATCTAAGTTAATGGTGCACCAGGCAGGGCAGGTGGGAATTAGGGGCACAGCCAGGTGGCAGTGAAGCTTTAAAGAGGAGGGCACAGGGATTGGTGTGGTTCTACTGCAGAAGTGAAGATCTATGGATGGAGACAGATGGCATCCCCCAGCAGGATTAGCTCAATAGGAATGGGGGATGCCATGATGTACTCATGGGGGAGGGGTGTGTGGCATTCTGCGACTGGGATTTCCTTATAAGTAGAAGAGCCAGCCTTTTCCCCTGTGACAGCTGCAGGCGTACTGTGCATGCCCTGGAGCTATTTCATAGAAGTCTATAGTGGCAAGATGTGGATGTGGTCGGTAGCTAACGCATATGCCGTAAATGCCTGGTCCATTACAGACCAGATCAGAAGCGGGGGAGTGCTCAAGTGTGTTAAGCACTGTAGGAATGCAGTGGTGGACGCATCCCTAGCCAACAAGCAATTAACAATGAAAATGAGAAAATCAATAACAATGAGGACAATAACATTGTGGAAATCATGTGAAAGTTAGAAGAACGGTCGAATTTGACTAAAGTAGGAAGCAACATTTGGCCTCAGCGTCCACAGCCTTTTCAGGTGGGATATAAATTCTTATCCACCTTTAACTCTTTTGCCTGTGTTTGAGTTCTTTCTGCACTAGTTCTTGTATTACTCCTTGCTTGACCATTCCTGTGTATTTTCACCCTTGGGTAAGTGACCCGGTACAGGAAATAAAAAAGGTTGGATGGGAGTATGGATCAGGGTATGAAAGGAATGAGCCATATGAAAACAGCAGTAGTACACAAACTCGAGTGAATATGTAAGGCAACAAATTCAAAAGCAATAGTACACATCAAGTCCTTCCAGTCTGCAGGTTTGACTATACATGGGACACTTCCTAAGGGGAAGGGTCCCCGATTACAATACACTCCACCAGTAACAATTGCATCAACAGAAATCAAAAAGGAGGCCAAGAAAAAGGAACACTGCCAAATACTTAAACATAGGAGAGAGAAAGAAGTACACAGGAGCACAAATAGGGAATAAAAAACAGAAAGAGGAAGAGGGGAGGAAGGGAGGAAGGGAAAGGGGGGCGACCACCACCAAGATCACCTAGGGAGGGACAGGATGGGGACAGGGAATGGAGAGCAAAGGCAATAGTCGCACAGTTAGGGCGACAGAGAAAGCACACGGTACACAGGGGAGTCAGCGAATTGCGACCAAGGCAACCAACGGACAAGAGACCGCTCATAGTTACCAGTCTATTCTGCCACACATTCCTCCATAGTATGGATAAAGTGCACCTATCTGAACCAGTCAGTTACTGTTGGGGGAAGCACCGACTTTGTCTGGGTATCACTCCACGGGCAGCCACTAGCAGGATACATACCAGACCCTTCTATAATGTTTTAACCAAGCACTATAGCATGGAGAGCAAGAATACCTGAGCAGTACAAGATAGAGAGAACCCTGCGACCCTAGCAAATGACATCCAGGACCCCAGGCCAAAAGGAGAGTAGGCCCGGACAATCCAACCATATATAGGACACATATAGGAGCGGAACCACACCTCCAGCAAACCTCCGAAACTGCCGGAAAAAATCGATGCAGTAAGGCTGGCACCCGATACCAACGGGATAGAATTTTGAGATTAGTCTTTTGCAATTGTACAGAGACCGAAGTCTTATGACATAAGAGAGCAGCTTTCTCCCAATTTAGTTGCTCAAAGGTGCAGTGCAGCTCCCGAGACCACCCCACCCAGTAAGCCGGTGGAGAGGAAGAAGCACTACCGAGGAGAAGAGGATTGTCACGATTCGGCTTCCAGGTAGTGGATCCTCTGTGTCAGCGAGGGATTGGCGTGGACCGTGCTAGTGGACCGGTTCTAAGAGGCTACTGGTTTTCACCAGAGCCCGCCGCAAAGCGGGATGGTCTTGCTGCGGCAGTAGCAACCAGGTCGTATCCACTAGCAACGGCTCTACCTCGCTGACTGCTGAGAAGGCGTGGGACAGAAGGACTAGGCAGAGGCAAGGTCAGACGTAGCAGAAGGTCGGGGGCAGGCGGCAAGGTTCGTAGTCAGGATGGGTAGCAGAAGTTCAGGTACACAGGCTTTGGACACACTAAACGCTTTCACTGGCACAAGGCAACAAGATCCGGCAAGGGAGTGCATGGGAGGAGGTCAGATATAGTCAGGGAGCAGGTGGAAGCCAATTAAGCTAATTGGGCCAGGCACCAATCATTGGTGCACTGGCCCTTTAAGTCTCAGAGAGCTGGCGCGCGCGCGCCCTAGAGAGCGGAGCCGCGCGCGCCAGCACATGACAGCAGGGGACCGGGACGGGTAAGTGACCTGGGATGCGATTCGCGAGCGGGCGCGTCCCGCTGTGCGAATCGCATCCCCAACGGCCAAGACAGTGCAGCGCTCCCGGTCAGCGGGACTGACCGGGGCGCTGCAGGGAGAAAGACGCCGTGAGCGCTCCGGGGAGGAGCGGGGACCCGGAGCGCTAGGCGTAACAGTACCCCCCCCCTTAGGTCTCCCCTTCTCTTTGTCCGGTAACTGCCTCCCCTGGGATGAGGACACCGGGAAAGAATGGAGGGTTTCCTCAACGGCAGGCAGTACAGCAGGAGTGGGAATGGGGAGGGAGGGCAGAGGGCGAGGCCTGGCACGGGGCAGTGTGACACCAGGACGGGGGCCATGGGGAGGCACAGAGGCTTGCCTGACGGGACTGGGAGGGGGGGAGAGGCACTTCCTGTGGCAGGCAGAGTCCCAGTTCCTGATCTCCCCGGTGGTCCAATCAATGGTGGGGGAATGAAGCCGGAGCCAAGGCAGACCGAGGAGGACCTCAGAGGTACAGTTGGGGAGAATGAAGAACTCAATCCTCTCAAGGTGGGGTCCAATAGACATGAGGAGGGGCTCTGTGCGGTAACGCACGGTGCAGTCCAATCTGGCTCCGTTGACCGCGGAAATGTAGAGCGGCTTGACGAGACGGGTCACCGGGATGCTGAATTTATTAACAAACGCCTCCAAAATAAAATTTCCAGAGGCACCGGAGTCCAAGCAGGCCACGGCTGAGAGGGAGGAGTTGGCTGAAGAAGAAATCCGCACGGGCACCGTGAGACGTGGAGGAGCAGACTTGGAACCAAGAGACGCCACACCCACGTGAGCTGGGTGCGTGCGTGCGTTTCCCAGGCGTGGAGGACGGATAGGGCAATCCACCAAGAAATGCTCGGTACTGGCACAGTAAAGACAGAGATTTTCTTCCCTACGGCGATTCCTCTCTTCCTGGGTCAGGCGAGACTTATCCACTTGCATGGCCTCCTCGGCGGGAGGCCCAGGCGTAGATTGCAACGGATACTGTGGGAGAGGTGCCCAGAGATCTAAGTCTTTTTCCTGGCGGAGCTCTTGGTGTCGCTCAGAAAAACGCATGTCAATGCGGGTAGCTAGATGGATGAGTTCTTGCAGGTTGGCAGGAATCTCTCGTGCGGCCAGCACATCCTTGATGCGACTGGATAGGCCTTTTTTAAAGGTCGCGCAGAGAGCCTCATTATTCCAGGATAGTTCAGAAGCAAAAGTACGGAATTGTATGGCGTACTCGCCAACGGAAGAATTACCCTGGACCAGGTTCAACAGGGCAGTCTCGGCAGAAGAAGCTCGGGCTGGCTCCTCGAAGACACTCCGGAGTTCAGCGAAGAAGGCCTGGACTGTGGCTGTGGCAGGATCATTGCGGTCCCAGAGCGGTGTGGCCCAAGACAAGGCCTTTCCTGAAAGAAGGCTTACTACGAACGCCACCTTAGACCGTTCTGAAGGA
Source organism: Hyla sarda (assembly GCF_029499605.1). Taxonomy (NCBI): domain Eukaryota; kingdom Metazoa; phylum Chordata; class Amphibia; order Anura; family Hylidae; genus Hyla; species Hyla sarda. Next base: position 207,255,628 of record NC_079194.1, on the reverse strand, counting down.
AACAAGTCCGACAACATCTCCATATGCAGGGAACACTGAGACAAAAATCCACGGCAGAGTTTAGAGTCCCCATCAAATTTGTCCGGCAGGGACAAGCGTAGGTTAGGAGCGGCCACTCGCTGCGGAGGAGGTGCAGGAGCTGGCGGAGGAGATGGTTGCTGCTGTAGCAGAGGCAGAAGTTGCTGTAACATGGCGGTCAACTGCGACAGCTGCTGTCCTTGTTGGGCAATCTGCTGCGATTGCTGAGCGACCACCGTGGGAAGATCAGCGAGACTTGGCAGCGGCACCTCAGCGGGATCCATGGCCGGATCTACTGTCACGATTCGGCTTCCAGGTAGTGGATCCTCTGTGTCAGCGAGGGATTGGCGTGGACCGTGCTAGTGGACCGGTTCTAAGAGGCTACTGGTTTTCACCAGAGCCCGCCGCAAAGCGGGATGGTCTTGCTGCGGCAGTAGCAACCAGGTCGTATCCACTAGCAACGGCTCTACCTCGCTGACTGCTGAGAAGGCGTGGGACAGAAGGACTAGGCAGAGGCAAGGTCAGACGTAGCAGAAGGTCGGGGGCAGGCGGCAAGGTTCGTAGTCAGGATGGGTAGCAGAAGTTCAGGTACACAGGCTTTGGACACACTAAACGCTTTCACTGGCACAAGGCAACAAGATCCGGCAAGGGAGTGCATGGGAGGAGGTCAGATATAGTCAGGGAGCAGGTGGAAGCCAATTAAGCTAATTGGGCCAGGCACCAATCATTGGTGCACTGGCCCTTTAAGTCTCAGAGAGCTGGCGCGCGCGCGCCCTAGAGAGCGGAGCCGCGCGCGCCAGCACATGACAGCAGGGGACCGGGACGGGTAAGTGACCTGGGATGCGATTCGCGAGCGGGCGCGTCCCGCTGTGCGAATCGCATCCCCAACGGCCAAGACAGTGCAGCGCTCCCGGTCAGCGGGACTGACCGGGGCGCTGCAGGGAGAAAGACGCCGTGAGCGCTCCGGGGAGGAGCGGGGACCCGGAGCGCTAGGCGTAACAAGGATAAAGGATAAATGAGGCAATACAAAGGCTCTCAAAAGGGAGGGGCTCCCTGAGGACTGTCGCCAAGTATGATTGAAGTGGGATAACTGATTATATTGCCAAGACTGCACCGCCAGCGGAGATGAGCCCCCCAGAATCTTCACCAGAGACTTGAGGGATTGAAAGTGGAGGACATGAGAAAACACAAACGTCTCCGCAGAAAAGAGCCAGAGAGGCAGCCGGGTGAAAATTCAGGGTTATCTCGTATCGGAACGAGGGGCCCACCAGATTACACCAGTTCGGCCTTAATAAGGTAAGGATGGCACACTCGGAGCACCACTCGTGCACCCCAGGGAAGACGCAAACAATGTGCTGCTGTCCAATAAGACTGTCTAGTCCAGGGGAGGGCAGTGAGGGGCAGTGGGGATAAGAGATTCTCGAGACAGACCCACAGCTTAGATCGAGAATTATGAAACCAATCTAGTATTTGGAAAGACACAGCAGCTAGATAATAAAGATAGGGATCTGGCATTGCCAGACCACCGTCCTTTTAAGACCTAATAAGAGTCAAGTGTGCCAGCCTGTGTCCCGAGGATTCCCAAACATACTAGTCGGGTCAGTCGGGTAAAGAGTTAGGTCAGAGTTTGGAAGAAAGTCCTAGGGAGAAAAAATAGGGAGTGTCTGAAAGAGATAGAGCAAGTGGGGAAACAGGTTAATTTTTAGGATGTTCACCCACCCTGTCCAGGAAAAGTCCCTGTGGTCCCATTTACTGATGTCAGGAAGGAAAGTAGAGAGGAGGGGAACAAAGTTCAGGTCAAAGGTGCACGTGAGGTTACTTGGGACACGAACCCTCAAGTATTTTAAAGAAGTAGCCACCCACTGAAAGGAGAATTTTCTACAGAGTAAGGAAATAAGGAAATTCCCGAGGACCCCAATGAAACGTCAAGAGACACACTTTTGGTAAGATTGAGCTTGTAATTACTAAATCTACTATACTCAGCGATGAGAGACAGCAGCAAAGCCAGGAGGGAAGTGTTTGGGCTAGTAATATAGAGGAGAAGGTCATCTGCAAAAGTTGCACACTTCACATGAGTGTCCCCTATCAGAACTTCCCTCACTTCCTCACAGGACCAAATCACCTGTAACAGGTGTTTCATAACTAGAACATATAGGAGGGGGGACAAGGGACACCCCTATCTGTTACCATTTTGAATGGTCAGGGGTGATGACAGGGCACCATTCACTCGAACATGAGCCAGCGGGGAATCACACAGGGCAAAGATAGATTGCAGCATAACGGGGCCCAGTCCCAGGTGAGAGAGGACCCCCCTCAGGAAGACCCAGCTCACCCAGTCAAAAGCCTTTTTGGCATCGAGAGATAACAAAATGCAGGGCTCTCGAGTAGATTGGACATGATGAATGAGATAAAAGGTCTTCAGGGTATTATCCCTAGCCTCTCTAGCAGGAGCAAAACCCACATGATCCGGGTGAACCAGGGTCTACAGCAAGGGGGTTAATCTCAGGGCCAGCAAATTAGCATAAATCTTGTTGTCAACATTAATCAAGGAGATTGGGTAATAACTCTGACACAGGTTTGGGTCCTTGCCTTCCTTAAGAATAACAGATATAGAGGCCTGTAGAAAGGAAGGGGGGAAAGGGGACACAGCTGAGACAGCATTAAAGGCCCTTTAAGAGGCCTCAATGAGCACCTGGACTTCCCTGTGCACTTTCAGCAGGTCCCGAAGGACAGTTTTTGACAAGGACGATTTATGGAGAGTCTCCAACGAGTGCAACTGCTGGAGCAAGACTTGTAATTTGTGAGCTGCCGCCTTTTTAGGGCGAGCCCCATGTTTAATTAAAGTACCATGGAGCACGCATTTCAGTGCTTCCCAATGACATTGAGGAGAAGAGCGGTCAATCGCATGGTGCAGGAAAAAATTGAAGATTGCTTTCTTAAGGTCCGCATATTAGAAAGAAGTGATTCATTCAGTCTCCAGGCAAACTACTTCTTAGCACCACTAGGGAGCGACAGCTCACAAAAGATTGGGGCATGATCCGAAAAGACATAGAACCTATTGAGGTAGAAAGTACGCTGGGAAGAAGACAGTGACTGACAAAAACATAATCCAACCTTGTATATACCTTGTGAGCATGATAGTAAAATGTATAGTCACGTGTGTCCGGGTGAGTCAGTCTCCAAGGGCCAGACTGGAGGGAAAAAGGAGGCGTTGAATCCTGTTCAGTTGCGAGAAGGACAGGGCTGAAGCACCCAAGGAGCTATCTAAGGAAGGAAGCAAAGTCAAGTTAAAGTCACCACATACTATTAGAAGTCCCTGGAAGAACACAGTCAGAGTATCAATCATCTCCCTCAGGAAGGTCAGTTGTCCATGGTTAGGGGCATAGACATTAGCTATGGTGTAAATTCCCCCCTGCATGAGACATTTGATAAACACATAGCAACCCTCCCCATCCCGTTTAGTATCTAGGATCTGGACCAACAGGGATTTGTGAAAGAGGATCGCAACCCCCTTCACCTTCTGGGACAGGCAGCTACTATGATACCAGACTGGGTAGTACATATTATGAAGCACTTAGGCCTGGTCCTGGAGAAAATGAGTTTCCTGCAGGTAAACTATGTAAGCTCACTGTCTATGCATAGACTCTCTTCTCAGGGATATTCAAGCCTTGGATATTCAGAGATGCAATTTTAAGTGAGGCCATGAGGCAGACTTTGCACTTTGAGGTAGAATACAAGAGAAAAACAGGGGAGAAGGACCAAGGGGGAAGAAGCCGGAGAGAGGAAAAAACTAAAGAAAAAAATCACCCCAATCGGGCACTATGAGCCCTAAGGGCGTAAACTAAAGGTTGGAGACTCGTGATAACCAAGTATGGGGAAAAAAATTCACCAGCACACCCACCCCCCAGTGACCAATATGACCCACCAACAGGGGGAAGGAGGGCGCACCCCTAAACTTACTGAATGTCCTAGGGGGCGCAATGCAGGGGCAGGAAACATCCCTCTACTCAACATAAAGAACCAGTGGAGGACAAGCAGTCATCAATGTTTCATGGAGCCCTGAGGATCATCACCAGAACCAGAAATGCTGCGTCGTCGTCGTGATCATTGGGGTTGAGAAGAAGGGCAATCCAGAGGAGGCTGTCTCTGTCGGACCACTGGCATCTGGAGAGAGGAAAACGGGTCTGCCAACAGTTCTGCCCAGCTGGGAAGAGGACACGATTCCAAGCCAGAGGTCTGCAGGAAGAGGTCCTCCATGGAACGCAATGTGGACGAAATTACCTGGTGATGGGCATGGAGTGCAAAGTTACTCTCTCGGAGAAGGCAAGCCTTTTTTATAATGTCCTCCTTGAGGGAGTAATAATGGATGTGGCATATCACATCCCTGGGTCTTGCGGGGTCAGAGCTGGGGGTGGGGGGTCGAAGAGCTCTGTGAGTCCTATCAATTTCAATCGGAGATTGGGCCGCTCTGTCCAGGATGGAGTTGAAAATATGAATTACCGTAGGCAGGAGGTCCTCAGCTCGGGTGGCCTCAGGAAGGCCCCTAATGCAGATGTTGTTCCTGCAGTTTCGATTTTCTTGGTCATCCATATGAGAATGCAGGAGTTGTTGAAGTGAAGCATGCAACACCCCCGTAGAGCGAAGATCATCTACTGATTTCTGCACTGAAGAACAGAAGAATTCAAGAGAGTACACCTTAGATGACAGGGACTCAACTTCCGATTGGACCACTTGAATATCTTGGCGCCAAGCTGAATGGAGGTCCTCAGTAAGGGACGTCAGATCTTGCTTTGTAGGAAGAAAAGACAGCAGCGTTTTTAGTTCTGGGTGAGATTGCAGGATTTGAGCAGCATCAGCATGAGGGAGAAGAGAGCTGGGAGGAATGCATTGGAGGTCCGCACTAGGACAAGGGCGGCAGGGAGGCTTGGAAAGAAGGTTCCAAATCCCTGGGAGCAAAAGCTGATGGGCCCGGAGCAGGTGGAGTCAGGTGCCAGGGGCTATTTGCATTGGAGCCCCAGGAAGGGTCAGTTGGAGGTGGGGGGGGGGACACACAAGAAGCCGGAGACTGTGGGTCTCTCAATGGCAACTGGGGAGCATCCAAGGAGGAGGGGAGAGGCAGGTGTCTAAGGCTTACTTATAATGTCACTGTCCAGTTGTGTGCCAACAGGGGTAATTTTAGGGGAGAGGGACTCAGCTGCCCACGGTGTCCCTGATGAGGGGAGGGAACCCGACAATATGGCTGTGGCTGCAGAGGAGCTGGGAGAGTCCTCACAGGGGGTAGCTGAGCTGGAGAAAGGCAGGCTGTATAACAGGTCAGCTGCCGGATCCTATCCTCCTCCACTGGCAGGTCTAGTAGGAGCGGGAAGACCTGAGGGGGGACTGTCTCGGTGGTTGACCTCCCTGTAGCACATGCTGTATCCCGCTTCCTGGGCTCTGGCCCGCAGACTGCTGTTGGCTCCCCGTGCGCTTCACTGCGGGGGGCAGAGTCAGAAGCCGTGATGAAGAAGCCGAGGAAAATGGTGCCAGCCAGGGGGAGCCAGGGTCTGGAGGCTCCGGCACCCCCCCAGCGGCGCAAAGAAGTTAGAGATGGGCACACCGGGTGCCTGGGAGGGAGAGGTGCGCTTGTTGCCCTTCTTGGAGCGGCGGGTCCCAATAGTGGTAGCGGGAATGGTTCTGGTTGGCGGTCCGGCGGCGGAGCTCTGCAAATATGCATCCAACCAGCGCGCATGGTAAGCCCCCCCCCCCATTCTTCTGTTTAGCACTCTAGGTTTGGATTCGGCCCATCTGAATACTCTTCACTGTTTGTCTGTTTATCCGGTGTTTTGTTCCTTCCTCTATGCTTGTTAGCCCATTCTGCCCTTACCTGCTTCCTTGACTTCTGTACAGTGTTTGTTTATTGTACTGGATTTTACTACACATTGCACTGTGGTAAAGTAGGGTCTGGCGCAGTGATTGGGGCTATCTTATTGAGGAGCTAGGCACCCTAAAAGGCGGGGACAGTGGTCTGGGTGAGCTCAGGACTGCACTTTATCCTGCTCAACATGACAACCACATAATACGATGAATATGTATTTAGCTTGTAACACCTACTAGTCGTGCTTGACCAATTTAAGTGAACACTGTACAGCGCTGCAGAATCTGTGTGTGCTATAAAAATAAAGAATTAATAAAGAGCAATATTGTGTGAAAACAAGGGATTTAAAGAACTGATGTTGTAAGCTGTTGTGCATTTCATCACTCTTATTGGAAAAGCACTTTTTGATTCAGCTAATTCAATTACTTCTCCAAAAACACATAACCAGTGCGCTTTCTCTCAGCTATATGATCATGAAGCCCTCTGTATGGCATTTTGCAATCACTGATATTCCCCAAAGAGTTTATCATTTAATTTTGATGTATGAGGTTCAGAAAGATGATGTCATAAGGGTCACTATGCATTAAAAGGTTTGCTGCATTTCAAAAACATTAACCCCACCAAGGGGGCACTCATTCTTTTTTTATGTGAATCTGATTTGTTTATTTGACCTTGCAGAAAAAAAATAAAAATAAAAAATAAAATTGATGGAGAGAAATAAAACGGAAAGAACGGTAGCTTGATGTCCCAGGAGCTTATGATGATGCACCTGAAAATAATAATTTAAAGCTGCTAATGAAGGGAGAATTTGGGTCGAAGCAAATAAAGCAAATATAAAGAAGAGAGGTAAAAACCGAGGAATATTCATTTTGTCTCCTTTGGCTTTCAGCTAGCACAGCCAGCATACACTGCATGACATTTGTTATTTGGTTAATGTAGAGAATGCTCCAAACCGAAGCAGTTGACCTTTTAGTTTTTTCTCACAGGCTTGCTCCAAGTCACTTATAGGCGGTTTTATTCACTAATTAATGTTTTGCCCGAGCTTCTTTTACCTCCCAGGTATCTTGATAAGCTCTATGATAGCAGCTCAAGTCAGTCTTTACTTTGGAGCATACAGCTCTTATTAAGACTGGGTTTAAAACCTTCTTTATTCATGCATTAAAAAGATAGTTATACAAGAAGAATGATACTGTATGCAGGTGCTATAAAGAGATGAGAAGAAGCACTAGTTGTGGAGATCTCATGTTGAATCTCATTTTGGATAAGAAAATATATCCAGTGGGGGCCCCATTATGGAGTTCATTATTATTGTGTCTGAGTAATTCAGATAGGAATGCCGATGCTGCCAAAATCTATGCCGACACATAGGAAGAGGGATACAGACTCACGGAATAACGCCAGTGGATCAAGGCGGTGCACCATCAGCTAGAGGGTAAGTGTCCCAATCAAATGTAGCCAGAAAGGAATGAGAATACTGCAGCACTCATCAGCGATCCAATACAACTTTATTGACAGCAGGTGTGCTGCACCCGCTGTCAATAAAGTTCTGTTTGATCGCTGACGAGTCCGGCTGCATTATTGTGTCTGATTTCCCCCCCCCCTTCCCCCCAGGATACAAAGGTCTGGTGTTTATTCCCCTCATACCCCGGATCCAGAGTCTAGTCTCAGACGGTGGTCAGAGTTTCATGTGGTGGTCAACACGCCCCATCCCATAGACATTGCTTTGAGGGGAAATGGAATGAGGTCACATGGGGTGTGGCCCTGAGGTCACGACCCCCGCAACCCACACCCAGCGTTCGGAACAAAATGTTTTGAATGCTGGGGCAGTGGAGTACCCCTTTAAGTATGCAACATAAGTCCCCCACATTTAGTATGCAGCATAGTTCCCCCAAATTAGGTAGGCAGTATAGTTCTCCCAAATTAGGTAGGAGGCATAGTGGCCCCATATTAGGTTGGCAGAATAGTTCCCCCACATTAGGTAGGCAGTATAGTTCCCCCACATTAGGATGGCAGTACAGTTCCCCCACATTTGGAAGCATAGTTCCCCACGTTAGGTTGGCAGCATAGTACCCCCACATTAGGTGGGCAGTATAGTTCCCCCCACATTAGGTTGGCAGCTAGTTCCCCCACATTAGGTATGCAGCACAGTCCCCCCAAAACTGCCCCATTACCCCCCCTGGATCCACCACTGCTATAGCCCCCTCTGCCCCACACCTTAGCTTTCAATAAACTTTAGACCACCAACCATATCGCTTTAATTGGTGGCAGTTCAGTTCCCTAAGGAGCTTAGTCCTGAACAGTTTTCTATTAGTAGCTAATGGGGACCAACCAGTACTGGGCCCCCTCTCTTTTAGGGCCCCATAGCAGTTGCAGTCTGTCTTTATGAAGCGTACAAACCTTGAAAAAATCCAATATTTGTATTGTGCAAAGATGAGAAAAAGAGTTGCAATGATCTTGTCAGACTTTAACCATCTGTCGAGTTAACTGTAACATTCCAATGCTTAAACTGTGTAACTGTCAGCAACTGTGGGGTTAAACAATTCTGACAGCTCGTTCTCTGTTTTGTTTTGCCTTGGGGTATGCCCAGCTGTCTGGACTGGTCAGCTGACCTTGTTGTGAGCACCTGGTCTGGGCCTATTTAGGCTGGCAGTCTACTTCCAATCATTGCCTGCTAAAGAACTCAGTTTGAACTCCTAGCTAGCTTTATACTGTATCTGTTACATCTGGTATTTTGACCCTTTGGCTCCGCTCTATGACTCTTCTCTGGTATTAGCGATTTTGTACTTTGACTACTCCTGGTTTAGGGGAAGATTTAGAGTAGCTAGTGCTACCATAAAAAATGTTTAGGTCCAGACTCAGGCCCAGCAGCATAAATAAACCATATACTGGCTGAATGGAACAGCCTGGAGTTGGCAGCAGAATATGTAGATACCAGTGCTTCACAATCCCTAAGAATAAAAGATGAATTTTGAAATTTAAATAGAAGATTTAGGGTAGCTAGTGCTACCATAAAAATGTCTAGGCCCACAACCAGCAGCATCAGTAAACCCTATATTGGCTGAATGACACAGCCTGGAGTTGGCTGAAACATGAGGAGACCATATAGTGTCTGCATGGTACAGCCTGGAGTTGGCAGTAGCATGAGTAGACACCAGGGCTTCACAATCCCTAAGAATAAAATATGAATTTTGAAATTTAAATTGAAGATTTAGGGTAGCTAGTGCTACCATAAATTTTTTTTAGGCTCAAGCCCAGCAGCATCAGTAAACATATATTGGCTGAATGACACAACCTGGAGTTGGCTGAAGCATGAGGAGACCATATAGTGGCTTAATGACACATATATTAAATGAATGGCACAGGCTGCAGGTGGCTAAAGCATCAGTAAAACATATATTGGATGAATGGCACAGCCTGGAGGTAGCTGAAGCATGAGAATACCATATAGTGGCTGAATGAGGCAGCCTGGAGGTGGCATCAGGAGTTCTGAAAGTGACCCTAATTCAAGGAATTTCTGAAACTGGGGACCAGCACCGTAATTTTGTTTTACAGTATCCATGGCAGCACAATGAGAGAGCCTGGAGGTGACAGCATCAACATGAGGAGACCATAGAGCAGCAGAATGAGAGAGGCTGGAAGTGGCAGCATCAGCATGAGGAGAACATAGAGCAGCACAATTAGGGAGCCTGGAGGTGGCAGCATCAGCATGAGGAGACCATATAGTGGCACAATGACAGAGCCTGGAGGTGGCAGCATCAGTATAAGGAGACCATAGATCAGCACAATGACAGAGCCTGGAGGTGGTAGCATTAGCATAAGGAGACAATAGAGCAGCACAATGACAGAGCCTGAAGGTGGCAGCAGCAGCATGAGGGCCATGCCAACTGAGGGTTGAGTCTAAGGAACCCACCAACTGTTGACTGGGGGTGTCGGATGTCACTTGGGATGAAGTGGATGACCGAGTGAACCTCACTTGGGATAAAGTGGATGACCGAGTGAACCGATCAATCACGGCTGCTGGGTTGCTGGTCGCCACACGACTGCTAGCTTACACCGGGAGCTCAGACCTCTCGCTGCGACTCCGGCTGCCACACACCCCTACTCAGCTGCGATCTCTGCCTGCGCCTGATGATTTTAGGCCTCTGCCACTCCTCTGTGAACATCCTGGCACTACTCTTCCTGACATACTTATTGCGTATATGAGGGGAGTACAATACGCTTCATTACGCTTAAAACAGTATTTGTCTAGAACAGCAGCAGGTGTGTACTATTGGCTGTCCTTTCAGAGTATCTAGGCCTTTGACAGATTAATAAGTACAAAATAGTACACTACTTAGATGTAGGCATGTGGTATGAACTTATGATGGCAGAAAAATGCGCTACTGTACACTTAATAAACGTATTGGAGTAAAACACCAGCCGGTGATAACTTTTGGCGGTCCTTTCACAGTATGTAGGCCCTTGACAGATTAACAGATACAAAATATTACACTACTTAGATGTACATATGTGGTATGCACTTATGAGGGCAGAAAAATGCGGTATAGTACGCTTAAAAAAACATATTTTAGTAAAACACCAGCTGGTGATTACTTTGGCCTGTCCTTTCATAGTATCTAGGCCCTTGACAGATTAAGAGGTACAAAATATTACACTACTTAGATGTAGGTATGTGGTATACACTTCTGAGGGCTGAAAAATGCTCTACAGTACGCTTAATAAACATATTGGAGTTAAACACCAGCCGGTGATTCGTTTTGGCTGTCCTTTCACAATATGTAGGCCCTTGACAGATTAACAGGTACAAAATAGTACACTACTTAGATGTAGGTATGTGGTATGCAGTTATGAGGGCAGAAAAATGCGCTACAGTACGCTTAATAAACGTATTGGAGTAAAACACCAGCCGGTGATTACTTTTGGCTGTCCTTTCACAATATATAGGCCCTTGACAGATTATCAGGCACAAAATAGTATGCCACTTAGATGTAGGTATGTGGTATGCACTTATGAGGGCTGAAAAATGCGGTACAGTACGCTTAAAAAAAGTATTTTAGTAAAACACCAGCTGGTCATGACTTTGGCCTGGACTTTTAGAGTATCTAGGCCATTGACATATTAACAAGTACAAATTAATACACTTCTTAAATGTAGGTATGTGGTATACACTTATGAGGGCATAAAAATGTGCTACTGTACGCTTAATAAACGTATTGGAGTAAAACACCAGCTGGTGATTACTTTTGGCTGTCCTTTCACAGTATGTAGGTCCTTGACGGATTAAAGGGGTACTCCGCTCCGCAGCATCCGCAAAATTCCCCCTCACACTGGAACATTGAGTTCCTGAACGCTGTGTGCGGGCTTCCGTGTTCAGGCCCACCCCCTCTTGACGTCACGGCCTGCCCCATCAATGAAAGTCCATGGGAAGGTGGCACGATGGCCGTCATGCCCCCTCCCATAGACTTGCATTGAGGGGGCGGGGCGTGATGTCACATGATGTAACGAGGGGGCGGGCGTGAACACGGAAGCCCCCACACAGCGTTCAGGAACTCAATGTTCCGGACACTGGGAAGCGAAGTAACACGCTGGGGAGCGGAGTAACCCTTTAACAGGCACAAAATAGTACACCACTTAGATGTAGGTATGTGGTATGCACTTATGAGGGCATTCGTACAGTACGCTTAAAAAAAAAACTTATTTTAGTAAAACACCAGCTCGTGATTACTTTTGCCTGGACTTTTACAGTATATAGGCCCTTGACAGATTAACAGGTACAAAATAGTACACTATTTAGATGTATGTATATGTTATGCACTTATGAGGGCAGAAAAATGCGGTACAGTACGCTTAAAAAAAACATATTTTTGCACAACACCAGCAGAACACAACAGTGCTGTAGCACAAAAAGGGGTGACTGGCTGCTGATAGGCTGCATCCTGCATGTGATTCAGGGTCATCCCATCTACTTCCCTTCCTGCCTTGCCCTCCCGCCTTCCCAGCGTTCCTTGCCACATGTACTGACATGTGGATCTGCCATTTTAGATGCCCTGGAGCCTGGACCACAGGAAATGGAGTTTAATGAAGCGATTTGCGCAATAGAATCCCGGCGATGTTCGCATTCATTGCAAATCGAATATTTAATGAAATTCGTAACGAATTTGGGTTCGTCAGCTTCGCTCATCTCTAGTACTGTGAGTACAGGGTCTCCTGTACATACTATGCATGGGCAATTCTGGAAACTACCCATTTTGAAATGAATCTGACCAAATTCACCAAATTAGACAAATCTCAGTATATTTCCTTATTTTTATGGAAAATATAAAATATGTTGAACAAGTTTGTTAACCTATTGTAATCCAACCGATGTGCCATTAGGAAACTGTTAGTCTGAGTTGGTGCAAGTTTTTTTTTTCTACATAGGCAAAGCTGCTTTTTGCTGCACAGCCACCCCTGCTCTTCCAGCACAGTAATATGTTGGCATTCCAGCATGCAGTTAAATCTCTGAACCCCTTGCCATTGAGTGGCTGAGGATTCAGATTCCTCCCCCCACCCATGGCTCAGCAGAATCAGTGGCCCTAAGGCAGCCACCTTGTCTGCATTATGGTAACATCAGCCTTACTGCACCTTGATCCCATTGATTGTATTACCTTTGTTTATTTGTCTCATGTGTAAGGCCACTTTTTTAATGATATTTATGAGTTCTCACAAAGATTGAAGGAGATCCTACAGTAAATAAATGCCTAACATCTTTACATTCAGTGTGCCATGCCAAAACCATGTAATTCTTACCTCTGTCTCTTGGTTCCAGTTCTCTGTGGCTGTCAGTGCAGTGAAACATCTAAATTGATCTCATTTTAGTGAATATAGTCTGGGCCAGACAAATTCTGTTAAAAAAGATCAGGTAAGATGGCTGCTCTCCTAATAATGTACATAAAATGAAATAAAGAAAATGGAAATATCAGTATCTGGATCTTATCAGTCATATGATTGATTAGCAATATGATTGTTTAGGTTCTTGATCTGTCCAAAGGAGTTTGCTTGAAAAATCTTGATATTGACCTAGATAGTTTTCTGGCCAATACCTTTTGTCTGCTGCCTACCCCCATCTTCTACTAGTACAGCATGTAAAACGAATGTCACCTATCCAGATCCTTTGCTTGGATACCATCTTGAAAGGACTCTGTCTGCCCTTATATCTATCTGTTCAATGAAGATTTTCATCAGTTGTCTTGGTGCCATAAAGCAATGTCTTTTACTGTTTTTAATGGAGACTATTCTGGAGTCTTCAGATGTTATATAAACAGTATTAACTTGAGTTGCTGAATCAGTCTAGTCTACTCTAATTTTTGAAGGTTATGGTAGTTCAATGACTAAAGATGCCCACGCATTACTGCATGCAGTAATTTTTCCGCCACAATGTCCCGTCACTTTATAACCTCCGTAATAAATTACGGGCATATACGGGTGCAAACGGGCAGTTACAAAATCCCATAGGTTGCAATGCGATTTAGTCTCGGCCGTCAGGAGTTTTGTAACGGCCGGGTTTCGCCGAAAATCGTGAAGGAACATGCGACGGAACTTCAATAACGGAGAAATCACTAGTGTGAAAGGAGCATTAGAGGGAGTAAAAAATCAAGCATGTTGGATTTCAGTATTACCAATCTTTTGTTCCTGTGTGAGATAAACCACCTCTAGAGTTGTCTTATTTGACTCTCCTCATTATAGATACATGCTCACTTTGCCCAGCTTAAGATCCAAAAACTGTTTGTATGTTGTTACTGATAAAAATTTAAGACCATTTGTAATATAGATGTTTAAAAATTTTGAATATTTAATAATGAAAACAGCTCTTGAAAATCCCACCACTATGGGTCCCCATACCTACTGGGGCACTAAGCAGTCCTGCAGCAGCATCATGCATGGACAAGAGATGACTCATGGACAAGGCAGACACACCAATCAGTTCCCACCACCACACCGGAGGGACACACCCCCTTCACCTGAGAGGATTTCTATCACTGTGAGCTAATGAAAAGAGGTATTTTTTTATAATAAATATAGGTGATAGGGGCATGAAAATTGATGTACGTGGTCATGATTAGGTACTGAGTAACATACTAATTTACTGACAGGTACACTTTAAAGGAGTATTTCAGTGCAGGAAAATATATCACCTATCCAAAGGATATTTTAGATTGTAGGGAGTTCTACTGCTGGGACCCCCTGCGATCTCCTGCACTGCAGCCTGACAGTCCCCAGGAAGGGAGTGTGTTGCCCCCCCCCCCGCACAAAGTGGTGGCCGACATGCCCCCTCCAGGTATCTCTATGGGAAAGCCGTAAATACCCAAACATAGTACCCAAACGAGCAGAGATCTATAATTCAAGGCAAATGGGGCCAGAAGAGGCCACCGGGACCACCCTAATGACTCTTGGTTCAGGCAGCAAGTAATGACAGGTTCCTTTTAACATGCACATGTACACTATTAGTTGAGAGTAAGAGATATTGAACAAATGAGTGTTCCGCTTATAGCTCTTGCGTGTGTTTGGAAAGCTTAAAAGATCTCAGGCACAAAGAACAATGTAGTGATTACTAAGGTATGATTGCACAATTACCCTCAAAGTGGAATCAATAAGTTAGGACATTTCAATATTTCTCTTAGTTTAATGGGTTACTCTTTACATAATCATTAGTTAACAGCTTTCTAACTATTTTCCTCAATTATGTCTATTACTTTTATTTTTCCCTTCATTAATAGCGTGATGTTACAACCATTGTTTTTTTGTCATCTAAAATAAAACAATGTTTTTCTATATATTGCTTGGTACTCATTATGTTAAACTTTTTTTCTTTAAACAATATGTTTGAGAAACAGAACCAAGGCTAACACTTTCAATTGTTTTTGCATTAAGTTTAAAGAATATGAACAATAAAAATACTAAAGCCTGCAGCTCTAAGCTTGTTCTTCCGAATTATTTAAAAATACTGTAAGTAATGTAGGGTATTTACAATTCTACTCTATTACAAAAATTCTATTAGATTAATTTCTTAATATTTTTTTTTGTTAGAAACACCACAAAACAATCTATACTAAAATACATATTGAAATAAATCACTCTAGAAAAAATTTTGAGCAGTAAACTAATGACTTCTCAGCTGGACTGATTCTTAGTATGTGTCACATAGTTACAGTAAGGTTGAAAAAACACATGTCCATCAAGTTCAACAGTGATAGGGAGGGGTATGGGTTAATATTCCTTTTATTATAATCATTGCTGCTTTTTGATATTCAGTTTCAAGGATCATTATGACTAAATATAGCATGAAACCAATAGTTATGAGTTGTTATGAATATTGTTCATACTGCTGAATCATTCAGAAATGCATAATTTAGCACTTTAATATTAATGAATAATTATGGGATATTACTAAGGTTATGACACTTTACTTATATTCATCCTTTATGTCTGAAAATTACGTAGTCACTTTCCTGTGCTTTGCCCAGTCCTGGCTCCTGTGCCATGCCCATCTTCTGCTGTACACTCTTTGGGGCATCTTTTAGTTGTCAGGGGACTGAACGCCATGTGGGTTTGCACTGCCCGTCTTTGTGATGGGAAGGTAGCCAATAAGGAGGCTTGGACAACTGACCAATCAGAGCCAGCACCAGTGTGTATATATATATATATATATATATATGTATAGTGTGTGTATATAAATGGGTGTTTGATGGCCACAGATGCCACATATATAAACCCCTTCTTCAGTGGTGTATGATACAACACTGAAGAAGGGGTTTATATTTGTGCTCTGATACCCCGAAACGCGTCTGGTGACTTGATTAGAGACTTTGACCATCAGTGCCAGTTCACACTACATTTGCGGCTAAAAAGCGTCTTTTGGACTCTTGCACCTGGAGAGACCAAATCCACTTCTGCATTACCTATTTATCATATGGAACTATGTATTGCTGCTAACTGATGCTAACCAGCTAAGACCAGCATACAATCCTTCTCCGTGGGAGCATTAATTCAAAAGGTTGGAGTTCCACTTTATCAGGACGCTACTGAACATGTGCACCTACGGCATTAAGCGCTCACCATACCATCTAGTGTGGTCCACGCCACCAAACGTCCATTCGGCTCCCGTACCTGGTCAGCTGACTTGCTGTCAGCTGACTCTGACGTCAGACGCCAAGTCGGAGCTCCCCGGTGAAAAGCGTCCGCACACCGTGCGTACAACACGCAACTGACTACGATCCATCGGTCCCCATCAGCAGTGCGGTGAGTGGCACAACAGTGCCAAGACATTATATCTGTATCTTTATTTACAGAAAGAGTCAGTGTGGAGTGGACTAACAGGTGCTTTTAAATTTGGGCTACTACCATTGCCGACATAAACGGCCCGTACAAATTGGAACATATACCTATACTATAAGGCTTTCTACCCGTTTAGGATAAACTGCATTTCCTTCACCAGGACATTTGCAAAATATTTTTTCCACAGGACTAACTTCACTGATAAGACTGTTACCATTTAGAGGACATTGTTTTCCTTTTTTCTTACAGGACATACATTGTATTTCTTTTACAGGTGATATCCAAAGATACACTTTCTTTATATAGGATCTGTTACTAAGAAGTGTAGCAATATATGCTCCTATTGATCTAGGTGTTCTAGCATTAGCTATATTTATGGTTCTAGCAGTAGATATTGAAATACCGCTCTGTAGTGTCATGCTGACTTGTTCCTATATATTTTTATATCACACTGCGCTACTGTAGGGCCCTGCGGGAAACGCTTCATTTTTATAAGTCTGTTATAAATATAATATATGCTATTGTGGAATAAACATATATTTACTATATTAATTTGCCTTTTTCCTTGGGGAACACAGACACCCACCCAGATACTATATTTTTTTTAGGGGCGTGCTGAGGACTGAATCCATATTATTTATCCATTTAGTATTTTTGTTCTCATAGGGTGAGAACCTTCAGTTAACCTCGCACTACCGACTCTGTGAGCTGCACAATATCTAAATACATATTTTTACAATAATTTACAAATCTGTTTAACTTTCTGGAACCAGAGTTCCACCGGAGTACCCCTTTAAGGTTGATCATCCAAATAGGTAGGCATAGTGGTTGGGATGAGAACAGGGCTTCACTGTTCCCTACCTATTGTGACACTATATTTTATACTATATTTATAATTCAAAATAATAAATAAAGAGATCAGAAACCAATCTGGTCTGGTCTTTTGTATACAATATTTACTGGAATGGCCTAGTGATGACCCACCTACCAAAATATAGTGATCTTTAGACCTCACTAGTGGCCAAATGCTGTAATTAAAATGTCTCTAAATAAATGTCTCCTAAACCCAATATATAAGAAAACACACACATAGGGTTTCATTTACTAAGAGTGTTGGGTTATTACTAGTGTGAAATGTTGTTTCAGATTTATATGATTCCTCTATATTTACTATGGGGATTCACAGATTTACAAGTCGGAAACATTTTCTTAACTGTTATTTCTAGGTGGAAATTTTCATCCATTTATTCACTGGATTTTCTGGGAATTCAAAAGTAAATAGGTTGAGTTGTGAAACCTCCTTTTCGGACCAACCACGCCCCCTTTGCGAAAGACCACACCCTTTTTAGGCTTTTCACAATGCAATGTCGGTTTTGTTGGATTTTCCTGGTGCACACTGTCGCACACTGGCCCTTATTTACTAAGAGTGTTGTGTAGGTTTCTTTGCGGGTTTTAATTCCCTACAATTTATTTTCCACGGTATTTACTAAGGTTTCCCTACATTTTCCACTTTCCCTACACTTTGCTTTTTTTTACACATGTTCTGATCTGTCTGGTTTTCCTCAGCTCAAATCCACCACATTTTATATGGAAACCTTAGTAAATATGTTGTTTTTGTGAAAATGTCGGGAACACGCCCATTTTCGGAGACCACGCCCCCTTTTCCCAGTTACCACGCCCCTTTTCGGCTTTTCTTAGCAAAATGGAGAGTTAGTCTGGTTTTTTTTTCAATTCTGGCGCAAAAATCTGGCACAGACAGATTTTCTGGCATAATGCGACAGAATCTGGCGCACAACCTGACAAAACATGTCGGGTTTGCAGTAGTAAATGAGGGCCACTGTCTGAGACATGTCTCAGACACTATGCTCCAAAATAACTTGGAAAACCCCTACAAAAACTAGTCAATTTTAGCTGTCATAAAACAGTATATTGGACATTAAAAGAATGGTCAACAATGTAATGCAAGGACAGTTTGAGGTAGTGGGTATTTCTTCTCACTCAAAATACGGGGTCCCAAACTGTACACACCCTCTACGATGGATATATGTATATATATATATATATATATATATATATATATATATTATATTTTTAAAGTTATTTAAATTACTTCCCATTATTATGTACAAATACAATTTTAAAAATATTCAAGGTATCATAAGATTTTTAGATTCTATATTGGGAAAGCTCTACTTTAATGTGTGGTCAGAACTCAGAATTCATGTGTTGGGACAAGTTCAACAAAATATCACTATAGATTTCTATCTTTCTTACTCACTCATCCATTGATCAATGGATGGAAATGCCAAACTTTCATCAAGGTTGCAGAGTTTGCTTGCCCAGTGGAGCTTTGACTGTTACATATTGCATACACCAACAAATGTCACAATGGACAAGAGTAAAAAGCGAAATATGTCAAACCCATTGTCAGATGAACAGGCCTACAAATTAAGGGTCAGATTGGCATTCTCTATTCATCATGTTTGATTGACATATAGTATAAATCTTATGTTAGGGAAAAGAGTAGGACTGAAAGATGCCCCAGGATGTTGCTTAATATGGGATCAGCTGGTGACATTAATGTTTCAATCAACAAGGTTCGCTAGTTTTACCTTCATGTTGTCCATAGGTTCACACCTTAGGACACAGTCATAATGGAATCTCTCAGCGAGGAGTCACATACCCAATTAGAAGATGGGCGACTAATCAGTGTCTTCCCTTTGATTGTAAAGTTTACCTGTCTAAACAAATAAGATAAAAGCCGGAAAGGTTTTATTTGCTGCTAATGTGAACAATGTGCTAATGCTAAGTAAGCTGGTGTGTTACTTTTTCTGGAATTAAAACTAGAAAAGGCAGAACTTTAACAACTGCCAAATATTCCTTTGAATATTGTGGTGACTGACATTTAACTATAAAACAAGATGCATCTGCCATTAAAAAAAAAAAAAAACACTGACATTTATTCATGAAAATGACTGTGGAGTCTGAAAATGGGAAACAGGATTTAGAGAAAGGAAACAAGTAACGCCATACAATACATCACACTCACAAATGTCTTCATGCAGTTTTCCATTAAAGAGTATTTTTTTGCAACCAATATATTAAAATTCAGACTATAATTCTGACCCAAGTAGAAGTCATTCTGCAAAGATACATTCACACTACAGATTTTGAAAGAATCATATGTCCGCCGAAAGAATGTCCACGGGTCCAGAGTCAAATATCTGTGGCTGTATTGTCTGCCTTGAGAATTTTGCAGTGTGAACAGTGCAGCATAATCCTATTGAAAACAATGGGAGGCTGCTGCACCGGAATTTCTGAGCAGAATTACATAGTGTGAAGTGTATACATGCCACTTACGCATATGCCACTTAAACATTTATTAAATAACTTAAATAGGGGTCATACCCTTGAAGTTAATATTTTTCCTTCAAACAGACCACTTAACCCTTTGGGGACGGAGCCGGGAGCATTTTTTGCAAATCTGACCACTGTCACTTTAAGCATTAATAACTCTGGGATGGTTTTACTTATAAATTTGATTCCAAGATAGTTTTTTTCTAACATTCTACTTTAATGTTAGTGGTAAATTTTCGTCGATACTTGCATCATTTCTTGGTGAAAAATTCAAAAATTTCATGAAAAATTTGAAATTTTTTGCATTTTTCTAGCTTTGAAGCTCTCTGCTTGTAAGGAAAATAGACATTCCAAATAAATTATATATTGATTCACATATACAATATGTCTACTTTATGTTTACATCATAAAGTTGACATGTTTTTACTTTTGGAAAGCATCAGAGGGCTTCAAAGTTCAGCAGCATTTTTCCAATTTTTCGCAAAACTTTCAAAATCGGAATTTTTCAGGGACCAGTTCAGGTTTGAAGTGGATTTGAAGGGTCTTCTGGTTAGAAATACCCCATAAATGACCCCATTATAAAAACTACACCCCTCAAAGTATTCAAAATGACATTCAGTAAGTGTGTTAACCTTTTAGGTGTTTCACAGTAATAGCAGCAAAGTGAAGGAGAAAATTCAAAATCTTCATTTTTTACACTGGCATGTTCTTGTAGACCCAGTTTTTGAATTTTTACAAGGGGTAAAAGGAAAAAAATCCTCTCAAAATTTGTAACCCAATTTCTCTCGAGTAAGAAAATACCTCATATGTGTATGTCAAGTGTTCGGCGGGTGCACTAGAGGGCTCAGGATGGAAGGAGCGACAAGGGGATTTTGGAAGAGTGAGTTTTTCTGAAATGGTTTTTGGGGGGCATGTCCCATTTAGGAAGCCCCTATTGTGCCAGGACAGCAAAACACCCCCACATTGCACACTATTATGGAAACTACCCCCCTCAAGGAACGTAACAAGGGGTACAGTGAGCCTTAACACCCCATAGGTGTTTGACAACTTTTTGTTAAAGTCGGATGTGTAAATGAAAAAAACATTTTTTTCACAAAAATGCATTTTTTTCCCCAAATTTTACTTTTTTACAAGGGGTAATAGGAGAAAATGCCCCCCAAAATTTGTAACCCCATTTCTTCTGAGTATGGAAATACCCCATGTTTGGACGTCAAGTGCACTGCGAGCGAACTACAATGCTCAGAAGAGAAGGAGCGTCATTGAGCTTTTAGAGAGATCATTTGTTTGGAATGGAAGTCGGGGGCCATGTGCATTTACAAAGCCCCCCGTGGTGCCAGAACAGTGGACCCCCCCACATGTGACCCCATTTTGGAAACTAAAACCCTCACGGAATGTAATAAGGGGTACAGTGAGCATTTACACCCTACTGGCGTTTGACAGATCTTTGGAACAGTGGGCTGTGCAAACAAAAAAATAAAATTTTTCATTTTCACTGACCACTGTTCCAAAAATCTGTCAGACACCTATGGGGCGTAAATGCTCACTGTACCCCTTGTTACATTCCGTGAGGGGTGTAGTTTCCAAAATGGGGTCACATGTGGGTATTTATTTTTTGGGGTTTATGTCAGAACAGCTGTAAAATCAGCCACCCCTGCGCAAATCACCAATTTAGGCCTCAAATGTAGATAGTGCACTCTCACTCCTGAGCCTTGTTGAGCGCTGGCAGAGCATTTTACGCCCACATATGGGGTATTTCCGTACTCAGGAGAACTTGCGTTACTAATTTTGGGGGTCTTTTTTTCCTTTTACCTCTTGTGAAAATAAAAAGTAAAGGGCAACACTAGCATGTTAGTGTAAAAAAATTTTTTTTTACACTAAAAGGCTGGTGTAGAACCCAACTTTTCCTTTTCATAAGGGGTAAAAGGAGAAAAAGCCCCCCAAAATTTGTAATGCAATTTCTCTCGAGTACAGAAATACCCCATATGTGGCCCTAAGCTGTTTCCTTGAAATACGACAGGGCTCCGAAGTGAGAGAGCACCATGCGCATTTGAGGACTAAATTAGGGATTGCATAGGGGTGGACATAGGGGTATTCTACACCAGTGATTCCCAAACAGGGTGCCTCCAGCTGTTGCTAAACTCCCAGCATGCCTGGACAGTCAGTGGCTGTCCAGAAATGCGTGGAGTTGTTGTTTTGCAACAGCTGGGGGCTCCGTTTTGGAAACACTGCCGTACAATACGTTTTTCATTTTTATTGGGGGGGACAGTGTAAGGGGGTGTATATGTAGTGTTTTACTATTTATTATGTGTTAGTGTAGTGTAGTGTTTTTAGGGTACATTCGCACTGGCGGGTTATGGTGAGTTTCCCGCTAGGAATTTGCGTTGCGGCGAAAAAGTTGCCGTAGTTCATACTTGAAGCAGGAAACTTACTGTAAACCCGCCCGTGTGAATGTACCCTGTACGTTCACATTGGGGGGGGGCAAACCTCCGGCTGTTTCAAAACTACAACTCCCAGCATGTACTGACAGACCGTGCATGCTGGGAGTTGTAGTTTTGCAACAGTTGGAGACAAACTGGTTGGAAAACCTTCAGTTAGGTTCTGTTACCTAACTCAGTATTTTCCAACCAGTGTGCCTCCAGCTGTTGCAAAACTACAACTCCCAGCGTGCACGGTCTGTCAGTACATGCTGGGAGTTGTAGTTTTGCAACAGCTGGAGGCACACTGGTTGGAAGACCTTCAGTTAGGTTCTGTTATCTAACTCAGTATTTTCCAACCAGTGTGCCTCCAGCTGTTGCAAAACTACAATTCCCAGCATGTACTGATCACAGAAGGGCATGCTGGGAGATGTAGTTATGCAACAGCTGGAGGTAGGCAACTACAACTCCCAGCATGCCGAGACAGCTGTTTGCTCTTTGGGCCTGCTGCGATTTGCAGTTTTGCAACATCTGGAGTGCTACAATTTAGAAACCACTGAACAGTTATCTCCTAACTGTGGACCTCCAGATGTTGCAAAACTACAACTCCCAGCAAACAGCTGTGTGGGCATGCTGGGAGTTGTAGTTTTGCAACATCTGGAGGGCTACAGTCTAGAGACCACTATAGTGGTCTCAGACTGTAGCCCTCTAGATGTTGCTAGGTAACTCACCGGCTTCCGTCGCATCCAGGGAGCCATCCTCTTCTGCCGCACGTCGCCTGCAGATCTCCGTCGCCGCCCACCGATCACCGTCGTTCCGCTGCCTCTGGACTGATAAGTGATCTTCGGCGCCGCTCCTCTTCATTTTCCCCATTCTGGCCCGCCTATTATGGGTGGGCAGGATGGGGAAAACAAAAGTAAACCCCCCACCCCCGATCTGCTATTGGTGGTCGCGTCTAGACCACCAATAGCA
This sequence comes from Hyla sarda, assembly GCF_029499605.1. NCBI lineage: Eukaryota > Metazoa > Chordata > Amphibia > Anura > Hylidae > Hyla > Hyla sarda. The sequence continues at coordinate 207,232,699 of NC_079194.1, read as the reverse complement.
GGGATAGGAGGGGTGGCACCCGTGCCACCTCACTCCTATCGCTTCAGGGGGATCATGGGTGTCTTAGACACCCGCGATCCCCCTTATATTCATACATAGACCCGTAATGACCCGGAATCGGCGCAAATCGCAAGTGTGAATTCACTTGCGATTTGCGCCGTTCGCCGACATGGGGGGGTCTAATCACCCCCCTGGGCATTTGCACGGGGTGCCTGCTGATAGATATCAGCAGTCACCCCGGTCCGGTCCCCACCCGGCGCGCGGTGGGGACCAAAATTCCCACGGGCGTATGGATACACCCTTCGTCCTTAAGTACCAGGATGCAAGGGCGTATGCCCTTCGTCCCCAACAGGTTAAAGTACAAAACAAATAAAGTATATAAAAAATAAACCTCTACTGACCTCCAGTGCTCCCGCATGCCTCCGGTGTCCTGCTTCAGTCCACAGTGCGGTCTTCTTCTTGCTTCTGGGGGCTGACATACAGCAATGCAGCTCAGCTACTGGTCAGCTGCAGTGATGTCCTGCTTCGGCCGGTAATTTGCGAAGTTGCAGTGTGACATATTGGGCCCGGGCACCAGGAAGAAGGCCAAACTGGAGAAGGACACCAGAGGCATCACTGGAGTGCTGGAGGTGAGTAGAGGTTATTTTTTTATCTGCTCCGAGATGGGCTTACTTAAAAAAAAAAAAAACTTTTATTATCAACTTTAAATGTATTTCTCCAGTTGGCGCATAACTCAGAACTAATGACATGACAGAACTTCTTTAACTTTAACCCCTTAAGGACCAAGGACGTACCGGTACGTCCTGGGTCCTTTCCCTTTCTATAACATGGGGCCACAGCATCATAGCGGTTCGGGCCCGGCCTCTAACAACGGGCGAAACCCGTGGCTAATAGTGCGCGGCACTGATCGTGGTGTCAAGCGCTATTAACCCTTTAGACGCGGCGTTCAAAGTTGAATGCCGCGTCTAATGTGAAAGTAAACCAATGCCGGTTAGCTCAGGGAGCTGTTTGGGATCACCGCGGTGAAATCCCGGCATCCTAAACAGCTGTAGGACAGCAGGAGGGTCCCCTTACCTGCCTCCTGTTGTCCGATTGCCGAATGAGTGCTCAGTGCCTGAGATCCTGGCATGAGCAGTCAAGCGACAGAATCATTGATCAATGGTTTACTATGAGAAACCATTGATCAATGTAAAAGGTCAGTGTGTGCAGTGTTATAGTCCCCTATGGAAGCTATAACATTGCAAAAATAAAGTGAAAAAAAAACAAAACAGTGTAAATAAAAATAAAAATAAACATATGTGGCTTTGCCGCATGCAGAAATGTCCAAATTATAAAAATATATCATTAATTAAACCTCACGGTCAATGGCTTATGCCCCAAAAAATTCCAAATTCCAAAATAGCGTATTTTTGTCACTTTTTATATCATGAAAAAATGAATAAAAAGCGATCAAAAGTCCCACCCCGTACGAGAAGAAATAAAAAAGTTATAGAGGTCAGAAGATGACAATTTTAAACGTATTAATTTTCCTGCATGCAGTTATGATTTTTTCCAGAAGTACAGCAAAATTAAACCTATATAAGTAGGGTATCGTTTTAACCCTTAACCCCTTAAGGACTCAGCGTTTTTCCGTTTTTGCATTTTTGTTTTTTCCTTCTTACCTTTAAAAAATCATAACTCTTTAAATTTTGCACCTAAAAATCCATATGCTGGCTTATTTTTTGCGCCACCAATTCTACTTTGTAATTACATCAGTCATTTTACCCAAAAATCTATGGCGAAACTGAAAAAAAAATATTGTGAGACAAAATTGAAAAAAAAACACCATTTTGTAAATTTTGGGGGCTTACGTTTCTACGCAGTACATTTTTTGGTAAAAATGACACCTTATCTTTATTCTGTAGGTCCATACGATTAAAATGATCCCCTACTTATATAGGTTTGATTTTGTCGTACTTCTGGAAAAAATCATAACTACATGCAGGGAAATTTATACGTTTAAAATTGTCCTCTTCTGACCCCTATAACATTTTTATTTTTCTGCGTATGGGACGGTATCTGAAGTTTTTAGCAATACCATTTTTGCATTGATAGGAATTATTGATCGCTTTTTATTCATTTTTTATTGACATAAAAAGTGACCAAAAATGCACTATTTTGGACTTTGGAATTGTTTCCGCACGCGGCAATACCACATATGTTTATTTTTATTTACACTTTTTTTTTTTTATGGGAAAAGGGGGGTGATTCAAACTTTTAATATGGAAGGGGTTAAATTATCTTTATTCACTTTGTTTTTTCACTTTTTTTTTTTTAGCAGTGTTATAGCTCCCATAAGGACCTATAACACTGCACACAGTGATCTTTCACATTGATCACTGGTTTCTCATAGGAAACCAGTGATCGATGATTCTCCCGCTTGCCTGCTCATGCCTGGATCTCAGGCACTGAGCAGTCATTCGGCGATCGGACAGCGAGGAGGCAGGTAGGGACCCTCCGGCTGTCCTGTAAGCTGTTCGGGATGCCGCGATTTCACTGCGGCTCTCCCGAACAGCTCCCTGAGCTAAACGGTATGCTTTCACTTTCACTTTAGATGTGGCGTTCAACTTTGAACGCCGCGTCTAAAGGGTAATAGCGCGTGGCAGCATGATCAATGCCGTGCGCTATTAGGTGCCGGTCGTTGTTAGAGCCGTGGACCGACCTGCTATGGCCCCGCGTTATAGATCGGCAGTGGACTCATGACGTACCGGTACGTCATGAGTCCTTATGGGGTTAAAGATGGGTAAACATGTTATTTCCAGGACTTTTTTTTTTGTGTGTCATAAATTTACAGGCAGTATTTTAGCCACTGTGATGACTCGCTCTTGCAGACAGGTGCGGTTGCAGCATAGAAGCACGGAAACAGGACTTTTCAAATCAAAGTTCAGTGTTTTATTCACACTTGACAAACAGCAAACAGTCTTTAAATGCAGAACAAAGGAAAAAGTAACAACAGTCCACCTGTATTCCTTAGGTGTTTAGTCCATGCCATGCGGCATCAAGCAAGTCTTTTCTAAGCCTCCGGGCAGACTGCTCACCAGCTTCCAAACTCTCAGGGAAGATCTTTACACTCAGCTCTCTGGCAGTGTGAGCTGCAACTAGCAAATCCTCTCCCAGCTGGTGAAGCAAGCTGCCTTTAAGGCCAGCAAAAGGCAGCCTGGATTGTGGACTCAACACTTGACTATTCCCAGTAAGAGCCATCCCGGATTAGCTTTGCAGCTATGCTACAATCTGCAACATGCAGTACGGACACTGGAAAAACTACCGGCTCTCACTTTACCAAGGCCAGGAACCTCGGTGACACATATCAACCGTCTACTATTATCCCTTTCACCTTTTCTCACCACACAAAAACAGAAATGAGAAGGTCTGCAGGCAGCAGGCTTTTTATCCATATTGAGCACTAGTTCCACCCCCAGCACACCCTGGAGTAAACCCATATTTTTATATATATATATATATATATATATATATATATATATATTGTGGCAGTGTGGCATGGAAAGGGTGTATTTCCTTGGCTCACCCTGCAGAAGCTCTCACCTGCTTCTTAAGTAATGAGGCAGGAGGGAAGGGAGGTGTGTATATAAGATGGAGAGTCAGTCTAATGTGGGCTCTTCCTAGGAGACAGCATGTGGGCTGTAGGGAAGAGACAGAGCCTGCTGAGGGGTACACAGCCCGAGCTATGAGTGGCTCAAAGAGAGTGACATGAACTGTGAGTAGAAGGTTGCAGGGGACATATGTTTAACCGGCTGAGGCAAGCTCAGTGGTTGTTAGTCAGGACAAGCTGATCTGTTAAGTCAGTGACCAGACGGTCTAGGATTTTGTTTTGTTCCTGCTTTTTGTTTATTTCTTTCCCTGCAACCTGTCTAATAAAACTGGAAAGGTGCCAGATTTGCATTATAAGCGTTTGTTTGCTGGTTTATTGAGAAGAAACGCATCCTGTGGCGTGGTCTAGGACGATCCCAGAGCTAATCCCCAAGACGGATCGTCATAATATATATTGTGTACAACAAAAATTATATATTGCATCAAATGAGCAATAGCTCCTGATTGCAGATGTGATCTTCAGTGTAATAACAGTAATTTCACCCTGGCCTTATGTGTATAGCATAAAGTGAGGTGTAATACAAAAGCCAAAGCTAGTCAGCACAACCAAACAAGGGAATGTACAGGCGCACTCTGCTAAATAAAGACACACACAAAAATACACAGCAACATACCTAAACAATAAACAATAATTATATGACTTACGTTGCAGTACATTACTCTGTATTAATTGCCATACCCTTGAGGACACAGCCAATTTAAATTTTTGCACTTTCATTATTTCCTTCTCACGTTTTATTCCTTCATTCTCAGACCCATATGAGGATTTGTTTTTGTGCTACCAATTGTACTTGACACCTCTAATTTTACGATAGGTTTGCAGGTAAAAGCAAAGCTTGCTTTATTAAAGTCTTGGACAGATGTCACATACAGAGAATATGTCTGACTTGTTTCGCACATAGGTGCTTAATCGAAGACTGACATATAATACAAACCACACTTGTTAAAATACGTGAGAGAAAGGTCACATGACCCATTACATCATTGGTTAAGATACAAAGGCAGTACAAAAACCCGGGGTGGAGATGTTGTTTGCGTCTTCCAGAGTAGCTGTTCACATTCATATCAAAGATGGTTACCGCAATGGAAATATCATTATCTGATAACTCCGTTACTACAGACCCTACAAGCGCTACAACCTGCAAGTCGCAACATCCATATCCACCTAACCGTCAAGTAGATACATTAGAATGGCAATTTCTTTTCTTTTCTGAAAGGAGAAATATAGTAAAAGTAAAATGAAGGCTACAGAAACCCCCAAAAACATGCCCCATTATTCTAACCAATGTTGCCATATTATTCAGGAAAGAACATTAGGGACATATCTTGATCAAATCCAACCTCCTACTGAAACCCTGCGGGTGTCTCGTTTCAAGGAAGAACATCCAAAATGTTTCTCTGTTGTACAGTTTCCTCCTTAAATCCCCTCCTCTTGGGCCTAATCTAACCTTTTCGACACCAGACAACCTCAGAGGTTGAATGTCCCCTGCATGAGTGTCCCTAAAGTGCTTCGATAACATTGATATGCCAACCCCATTGTTCTTGCTATTCGCAATGTGTTTCCTAAAGTGTGTCTTTAGCAAAGTGCTTGTGCAACCCATATACCGTAGTTTACATGTCACATAGGTGGCTACATAAACTATTGATCTTGAATTATTATTGTATTCCCGTGTTGGGTAGCTATTGCCTGTGTGATATAAAAGTATTCTCCTAGTAAGGTCCATGAAATCACATGTCATGCATCAAGTATGCCCACATTTCCAATTTCCTACCGTATCCAACCAATTCTGCTTTCTTTCTTTATTTGTATTTAGTGTTGAGCGGCATAAGCCATATTCGAATTCGCGATATTTGGCAAATATATGGACGAATATTCGTCATATATTCGCATAGTCGAAATATTCGCGTTTATTTTCGCATATACGAAAATTCGCGTATGTGAAAATTAGCATAGGCGAAAATTTGCATAACCAATAATTCGCATATGCTAATTTTTGCATATGCGAAAATTCGCACGCCAGTCTCACACAGTAGTATTAGAGCCTTCTTTACACCACACGAGCTGGAAGCAGAGAGGAATGATCACTGTGATGTGTACTGTGATAAAAAAAATTAAAAAAACGAATATTCGTAATTACGAATATATAGTGCTATATTCGCGAATAAAATTTGAATTGCGAATATTCGCAAGCAACACTATTTTTATTACCCATGCTCGAAAATAGGCTGGGAGATAGGGTGGAGCCCAAGGAGACGGTTGCTATGCCTTCTGAGACTATTTCTTTAAGAATGGGGTCTGTTTCCAACACAGGGGTATACTTTTTTTATAATCTGTTTGATTTGGTTCAATTGTATACTATACGGAGTGACAAAGAAGGGCTTTCTCTTTCTGCCTTTACTGTTATTATCCTGTAATTGTCCCCCTCTTCTGTGTCTCCTGGAATATGCTCAGCTCTCAAAATATCAGCTCACTTCGATCTATTTTCTCTACCCCGTTACATGGTTTTGTAAAAACGTCCTCTGTGTAACCCCTGGCTTTAAACCTATTGGAGAGTTTATTAGCTGCCATTATAAAATGCTCCTCACTTCTCACTTGAGCAATTTCTTTTTATCCGGAACATCTCTCCAAAGGGAATATTGTGTAACATGTGTTTCGGGTGGCATGAGGAGGCCAATAACACCAAATTTGTACTTGTTTCTTTTCCAATAGAGAGCAATCTCAATCTTGGTTCCACTACTGCATAAATCAATGTAAAAAAATGTTACTGAGGTCCCACTAAAGATGGACGTGAAACCCAGATTGAGATCATTCTCACTAATATACTGCACAAACTGAAAAAACGCATCTCCGACACTTCAATGTTATCAACAGATCGTCAATAAATCGGCCGATCTAGTTAATGTCTTCAAAAAAGGGGTTATCTGGAGTGAAAATAAATTGCTGCTCCCAATGAAACGTAAATATGTTTGCAAATGAAGGGGAGTACTTAGCTCAAATGGAAGCTCCCCTGGTCTAAAGAAAAAAATCCCCATCAAACATAAAATATTTGTGATGTAACAGAAATTCCATAGCCATGAAGATAAATTCCTTAAGACCAGGGGAGTAGTTGCTGAACCAATCCAAAAGAAGAGAGAGAGCTTCAAGCCCTTTAGACCATGGTATGGAGGTGTAGAGTCCTATTACATCGCAGGTAGCTCACGAGAATTCATCCCTCCATGTCATGTTGCCCATAATGTTAATTACATGCTTGCAGAAATGTAGGGATTATTTTAGTGAGGAGTTGTAGGTAGTGGTCCACCCACTCCCCAAGGCGCTCCACAAGGGACCCTATCCAAGCCACTATGGGTCTGAGGGGAGGTGGAAAAATACCCTTTTGAACCTTTGGGAGTGAGTGGAACACTGGTATGATGGGGTTGGACACGTGCAGAAATCCTTCCACCTTTCAACTTCCAATAGTCTCTAATGCAACACCTTACTTCAAAATTTTTTCAAGTTGTTTTGAAAGGCCCTAGTAGGGTCTCCTCTTAATCTACAGTAATTTGCATTGTCTGACAGAATATCATTATTTATTTATTTTCTGTACAACCCCGAATCTAATACAATAATGTCCCCCCCCCCCTTATCTGAATTCTGAATAGTAATGTAATCTTTATCACATACCTCTTTCAGTGCAGTTCTCTCACCTTTATTCAGATTATTGTAACCCTTGGTAGCAGTAAATTTCTCCTGTAATTTAATTAGATCCCTTTCTACCAACTCCTGGAATCTATCCAGGGCCTCCGAACGGGAGGCCACAGGATAGAATCCAGGGTTGGTGGAACGGCACGGGAACTGTAACACATCACAAAAGGCTTTATTTTCTTTTTGTAGACTAGAATCACAAAAGGCTTTATTTTCTTTTTGTAGACAAGAAAGCTGTAATGATGTATTCTGATCTCTAAAATTAGTACAAGCAATGTCCACATGACTTTCATCCCTATGAGTCCCGGGCACAGAGTCCCTGTGGCTAATGCCTCACTTGTTGTTAAGAAATGTTTCTGTAGTGTTAAACCATGTGCCAAATTATTGACGTCCAATAAAGTATTAAATAGATTGAACTTACATGTCGGCACAAAGTTGAGTCCTTTGCTCAAAAGGGTAGTCAGTGCAGGAGAAAGTAGACATGCTGATAGGTTGGTCACTGGGCTTATCTAGGAGTCAGCAGGGACCACAGTGGATACCTCCTTTCTCCCATGTCGACGGCCTGCTCACCTGATCCTTTTGCTTTTCTTTTGGGGCCCTGTTGTTTTTTTTCGAATCACTCCCTTACTTGATGGAGCATTGTTGGAGGCTTTTTTTCGTATCTCTGGGAGCTGCATCTTGACGAGCCTGTGCTTTCTCCTCCCTCCTGGGTGATTTAGACTTGGAGTTGTGTCTGCATCTATATTTGGTGTGGGGGGTTTCTTAAAATGGAGCGGGGCATGTCAGGATCACTTTCTCTATTCTGGTACCAGGTGAACACCTGATCTTTATTATAGTCCATAGTGTCCAGTTGGAATTTTACTTTTTTTTATGTTCATGATTCTGTTCTCAACGACATCTAGTTTATCCAACACCAGTTTCTCCAAACGAATGAACTCCTCATGATCTTTAAACTTGGCCTGCACTGAAAGAGTTATGTGATAATAATTACATTAATATTCGGAATTCAGATAAGGGGGGGCATTATTGTATTGCATTCAGGGTTGCACAAAAATTTTTATAATGATATCTTGTCAGACCATGCAACTTACGGTAGATTAAGAGAAGACCCTACTAGGGCCTTTCAAAACAACTTGAAAAAACTATTGAAGGAAGGCATTTCATTAGAAGCTATTGACAACAAGTTGGAAGAATTTCTGCACGTGTCCAACCCCATCATACCAGTGTTCCACTCACTCCCGAAGGTCCACAAGGGTATTTTTCCACCATAGTGGCTGGGATAGGGTCCCTTGTGGAGCACCTTGGGGAGTGGGTGGACCACTACCTACAACCCCTAAGATAAACCCTACATTTTTGCATGACACCAAACATGTAATTAACATTCTGGACAACATGACATGGAGGGATGAATTCTCATGGGCTACCTACTATGTAATAGGACTCTACCCATCCATACAATGGTCTAAAGGGATTGAAGCTCTCTCTCTCTTCTTTTGGATTGGTTCAGCAACTACTCCCCTGGTCTTAAGGAATTTATCGTCATGGCTACGGAATTTGTTACATCACAATTATTTTATGTTTGATGGCGATGTTTTTCTTCAGACCAGGGGAGCTTCCATGGGAGCTAAGCAATCCCCTTCATTTGCAAACATATTTATGTTTCATTGGGAGCAGCAATTTATTTTCACTCCAGATAACCCTTTTTTTGAAGACATCCACTAGATCGGCCGATTTATCGAAGATCTGTTAATAATATGGAAGGTGTCGGAGTTGCATTTTTTTTTTAGTTCATGCAGTATATTAGTGAGAATGATCTCAATCTGGGTTTCATATCCCACTTTGGTGGGACCTCAGTAAATTTTCTTGACATTACTTTATGCAGTAGTAGAACCCAGATTAAGATCACTCCATATTAGAAAAGAAACAACTACAATTTCAGTGTTATTGGCCTCCTCGTGCCACTCAAAACACTTGTTACACAATATTCCCTAAAGAAATAGCTCGAGTGACGAGCGCTTTAAAATGGCAGCTAATGAACTCTCCAATAGGTTTAAAGCCAGGGGTTAAACAGAGGACATTTTAACAAAAGCATGTAACAGGGTAGAGAAAATAGATCGAAGTGAGCTGATAGCATATTCCAGGAGATGCAGTGGAGGGGGACAATTACAGGATAATACAGGAGAAAGCCCTTCTTTGTCACTCTGTATAGTATACAATTTAACCAAATCAAACAGATTATAAAAAAGTATACCCCTGTGTTGAAACAGACCCCATTCTTAAAGAAATAGTCTCAGAATGCATAGCAACTGTCTCTAAATGGGGTCCCTCCTTGGCTACACCCTATCTCCCAGCCTATTTTTCGAGCAATGGTAATACAAATAAAGAAAGAAAGCGGAATTGGATGGATACGGTAAGAAATTGGAAATGTAGGCATTTTAGATGCATGACATGTGATTTCATTGACCTTACTAGGAGAATAGTTTCATGTCACACAGGCAATAGCTACCCAACACGGGAATACATTAATTTTAATTCAAGATCAATAGTATATGTAGCCACCTGTGTGACTTATAAACTACAGTACATGGGTTGCACAAGCAATTCACTAAAGACACGCTTTAGGAAACACATTGCGGATGGGAACAATGGGGTTGGCATATCCATGTTATCAATAGTGTTGAGCGGCATAGGCCATATTCGAATTCGCGAATATTCGCGAATATATGGACGAATATTCGTCATATATTCGCGAATATTCGCGTTTTATTTTCGCATATGCAAATATTCGCGTATGCGAAAATGTACATATGCGAAAATTCGCATATATGGAAACCTGTGCAAGTAAAATTCGTATATGCGAAATTAGTGTATGCAAATTTTCACATATGCGAAAATTCGCATACACAAATTTTCGTATATGCGAAAATTTGCACGCTAGTCTCACACAGTAGTATTAGAGCCTTCTTTACACCACACAAGCTGGAAGCAGAGAGGGATGATCACTGTGATGTGAACTGTGAAAAAAAATAAAAATAAAAATATTCGTAATTATGAATATATAGTGCTATATTCGCGAGTATTCGCGAATTCGCGAATATGCGATATTCGCGAATAAAATTCGTATTGCGAATATTCGCGAGCAACACTAGTTATCAAAGCACTTTGGGGACACTCATGCAAGGGACGTTCAATCTCTGAGGGTGTCTGGTGTCAAAGATTAAATTAGGCCTAAGAGGAGGTGATTTAAGGAGGAAACTGTACAACAGAGAAACATTTTGGATGTTTCTCCTTGAAACGAGACACCCGCAGGGTTTCCGTAGGAGGTTGGATTTGATCATGACATGCCCCTAATGTTCTTTCCTGAATAATATGGCAACATTGGTTAGAATCATGGGACATGTTTTGGGGGGTTTCTGTAGCCTTAATTTTACTTTTACTATATTTCTCCTTTTAGAAAAGAAAAGAAATAACCATCTTTGATATGAATGTGAACAGCTACCCTGGAGCCGCAAACAACATCTTCATCCCAGGTTTTTTTACTGCCTTTGTATCTTAACCAATGATGTAATGGGTCATGTGACCTTTCTCTCACATATTTTAACAATTGTGGTTTGTATTATATGTCAGTCTACGATTAAGCACCTAGGTGCGAAATACGTCACACATATTCTCTGTATGTGACATCTGTCCGAGACTTTAATAAAGCAAGATTTAGTTTAACCTGCAAACCTTGAGTGCCGGACGTACTTCTTCACACGTTTTTACTAAGTCGACGGCAGGACCAGCGTGTCGGTGCACAGGTGGGTCGGAACATTGTAGCACGAGTGAGCGGCTACACGTATACTTTATAGAATGTACAATGTAATGAAAAATTTATTATTTGTGGCAGTGAGCTAAAAAGAAAACCCCAATTTTGCTACTTTTTTTTGTTTTTGCTTTTACACACTGCACATTACAGTGAATTGTTCTCTTTATTCTGTGGGTGAATACAAATGAAATGATACCCATGTTTACATAGCTTTTCTATCATTGTATCACTTTTAAAAAAAGCTTATCTTGTTAAAAAAGTATGTTCAAAATTGTCTTCTTCTGACCCCCTATAGTGTAGGAGGCCCCATTTTTTATCGGTAAACTTTTTACGTATATGTGACTTTTTGATCACTTTTAATTGTGTTTTTTCTGGGATGTGATGTAACCAAAAATCTGCATGATGTGCTATTTATTTTATGCTTACGTTGTTAGGTTCATTAACCCCTCAACGGCGCAGGACCTAAATGTATGTGCTGGTGAGCTGGTACTTAACGCACCAGGACGTACATTTATGTCCTATGCATAACCGCGAGCATCGGAGCGATGCTCGCGTCATGAGCGGCAGGTCCTGGCTACTGGGACCTGCCCGTAATGGCGGACATCCGCGATCGTGCGGATGTCCGCCATTAACGCCTCAGATGCCGTGATCAATACATATCACGGAATCTTCAGCATCGCGGCACTTTGAATGGATGATCGGATTGCCCGCAGCGCTGCTGCGGCTATCCGATCAGCCGGCATTGCAGCCGGAGGTCCTCTCACCTGCCTCCGCTGCCTTCCATGGGTCTTCTGCTCTGGTCTGCGATCAAGCAGACCAGAGCAGAAGATGACCGATGATACTGATCAGTGCTATGTCCTATGCATAGTACTGAACAGTATTAGCAATCAAATGATTGCTATAAATAGTCCCTTATGGGGACTATTAAAGGGTAAAAATAAAAGCAAAAAAAAGTAAAAAAATTTGAAAAACCCCCTCCCCAATAAAAAACGTAAATTGTCCCATTTTACCTATTCCACCCCCAAAAAGTGTAAAAAAAAAATTTTATATACATATTTGGTATCACCGCGTGCGTAAATATCCCAACTATTAAAATAAAATGTTCATGATACCGTACGGTGAACGGCGTGAACGTAAAAAAAAGTCTAAAATAGCTGCTTTTTTATAACATTTTATTCCAAAATAAATTAATAAAAAAAGTATTCAAAGTTTTATATAAGCAAATATGGTATCAATAAAAAATACAGATCACGGCGCAAAAAATGAGCCCTCATACTGCTGCTTATACGGAAAAATGAAAAAGTTATAGGTCTACAAAATAGGGGGATTTTAAACGTACTAATTTGGTTAAACAGTTTGCGATTTTTTTTTTTAAGCACAACAGTAATAAAAAAGTTTGTTATCATGGGTATCATTTTTAATCATAATGAGGGACATTTATCAATGTTTGCTTATGTATTCTTTTTTTTTAGTAATTTTTTCCTTACTTTTATTTTTCTTATGTGTGACTTATTTATCAACTGGTTTCAGCCTGTTGATAATTTTCTTTCATGTAAGCAATTTTTCCTTTTTTACTTTGGTAGTAGCTTTTTCTGCTCCATGTTTGAGCTGGAGTAAATTTAGTCAATTTTTAACCTTGTTGTGACTTTTTTTTTTTTGCGCAGTTGCGACTGTCGCAGTTGATAAATACCCGACTAAAGCAAATCTATTTTGAAAAATTTACCACGTAAGCAATTTTGAATTTTCTTGCTTTTCTTGTTCTTCATGCAAATTGTCGCACGAAAACAAACGTAGTCACAGTAGCAACAATTTTGCGACAATTATAGTAAAGAAAACCTGACTAAACCCGTTGATAAATGTCCATCATTGACCCAAAGAATAAAGAACACGTGTCATTTTTACTGTAAATTGTACAGCGTGAAAACGAAACCTTGCAATATAGCGGTTTTCTTTTTAATTTCACCACACAAATAGTATTTTTTTGGTTGCTCCATACATTTTATGGTAAAGTGAGTGATGGCATTACAATGGACAACTTGTTGAGCAAAAAACAAGCCCTCATACTAGTCTGTGGATGAAAATATAAAAGAGTTATGATTTTTTTGAAAGCGAGGAGGAAAAAACGCAAACGTAAAAATATCCTTAAGGTCCTTAAGGCACAAAGGGGCTGAGTCCTTAAAGGGGTATTCCAGGAAAAAACTTTTTTTATATATATCAACTGGCTTCAGAAAGTTAAACAGATTTGTAAATTACTTTTATTAAAAAATCTTAATCGTTTCAGTACTTATGAGCTTCTGAAGTTAAGGTTGTTCTTTCTGATGACACCTGTCTCGGGAAACGCCCAGTTTAGAACAGGTTTGCTATGGGGATTTGCTACTAAACTGGGCGTTTCCCGAGACAGGTGTTATCAGAGAGGACTTAGACAGAAAAGAACAACCTTAACTTCAGAAGCTCATAAGTACTGAAAGGATTAAGATTTTTTAATAAAAGTAATTTACAAATCTGTTTAACTTTCTGGAGCCAGTTGATATATAAAAAAAAGTTTTTTCCTGGATAACCCCTTTAAGGGATTAACATGCGGTGATACCAAATATGTTTACAAATTTTTTTTATTTATTTTTTACATTTTGTAAAATGGAAAAAAAAGGGTGATTCATGAAGAAGGCATTCCATAGAAGATTGGAGCCTCCCCATGGGACAGATGAGCGGAGCTCTGATCGCCATCCTTACTCATCTGACCCCTGCAATCGCTCTGTAAGTGGTTCGATGAGTTCACCCGAGCCCCGCACATACTTTAGATGCTGTGATCAGTATTGACCACCGCATCTGAAGGATAAATGTTGGACATCAGCTTGATCGCTGATGTCTGCCCTTTTCCATGAGATGGCTTGCTTGTTTTGGTAACCGTTCAGGGAGACATCACTGTGCGCTAAGCACCAGGGCCCAGTGACTTACATGTATGTCGCATGTCCTCAAAGTGCTATACATATACAGGTACTCAACAGGAGCCCATCTGCCCCATAAAGGTGACATTACTAAGAGTAACAACAATAAAGAGTAACCCCTTAAAGGGGTACTCCACCCCTAGACATTTCATCCCCTATCTAGGAGGTAGGGGATAAGACGCCTGATCGTGGGGGTCCCAGCAGCCAATCTCCACTTTGGGCAGACATGGGTGGATGTAACGCCCCCTCCATTCCTGTCTATGGGAAGGCGAGTGACGGCTGTGGTTGCTCAACCACACAATTACATGGTGGTTTACTAAGGAAATAAAAGCTCAATGTAAATAAAATAAAAGCTCAATGTGAGGATTAAAGACCAAACTGATTACATAGTACACTTAGCTTGTCATAGTCTTTGGTACCCTAAATTGGGTGTGTTTTATTGAGTATTTTTCATAGGGGGGATACAGTTGTCTTCTTACCTTGGGTATCCATCCTATATCACAAGTTATTTATGTGAACTGTCCATCTTATCACCTTTATTTTATCTTGTGGCGTCCTGAAAGTAGTTCAGAACTAAGACTCTAGAAATAGTTCATATTACAGTTTCATAGCCATAGTGAATTTGATATTGATCACAACACCCTGCTGAAACTGCATTATAAGACTTAATCTTCAATTATAGTCTACAAAGGGCAATAAAAACGGTCAAGACAACATTTGCCAAAATGTCAAACACATCTGTCTACAACCTACACAACTGAATAGATACTATTGGTTGTGACACAATGGCATGCTGTGTGCTGCTCAAATTCAATCTTATAAAGAAATCACATGTTGCAGGAGATACTTTCAGACATTGCTTTGAAAACGTGAATTGTGCTGCTCTGCTTTTCAGCTGTCTTTTTTATTTATTAATTTATTTTTTATTTATTTTTTATTATTTTAAAATGTTAAAGTATTGCTTTGTTTCTCTTCCAATTTCAACCCAATCATTCTTTAAATGTCTACTAACATAGCTTTCGGATCAATGTACAATCTATCACCAATTTAAACCTTTAAATGGCTTTTTTTTACATTGTAGAATTTACATTTTCACAAAAACATGTTTGTACAATTGAGCATAAAAAGTCAGTATTTCAGGAAATTAATGTATACTATTAATGTCTAGGGAAAAGTATCTGTCATTGTTATTTAAAGGGGTTGTGCGCTGCCCTGCCTTTCGGAGCTCCGCACGCAGCGTCCGGAAGTTCATTACTCCGAACACTGTGTGCGGGCTTCCGTGTTCGCGGCCGCCAGACGTGACATCACGCCCGCCCCCTCTACCAAAGTCTATGAGAAGGGAGCGCGACCGCTGTCACGCCCCCTTCCCATAGACTTTTGTTGAGGGGGCGGGCATGACATCACGAGGGGGCTGGGCGTGATGTCACGTCCGGCGGCCGCGAACACCGAAGCCCGCACACAGCGTTTGGAGTAATGAACTTCCGGACGCTGCGTGCAGAGCTCCGAAAGGCAGGGCAGCGCATAACCCCTTTAATGAGAAATAATGGTAAAAAAAAAACTAATCTAAATATGTGAAATAACTGGTATATATTTCTGCAACTTTACTCACATTTTTTAAAGCTATAAATATGATCAAAAATACAGTGTGTGAACATAGCCAAAGCTGAAATTCTATTTCATAAAAATCTGCAGTTTTTTTATATCTGAAAATTGCTTCGAGTGAGAACATAGGAAAAGATTCATCAAGACCTGTGCTGAGGAAAAGTTGACCAGTTAACTTTTTAATCACTCTATTATAATTTTTTTAATAAAATGTGGGGAAAAAAAGCAGCAATTTTGGACTTTCCTTTTTTTTTTTTTTTACGTTTATGTTGCACATATGCTAAAAGTATGGTCAATAATTCCAATGTGCGAAGGGAGCGGGCTGAGTGAAACCAGAAGTATTTTTATTGAACATTTTTCCTGCAATGGCAAATCATAGCCTTTCAGTCTGGTGGACAGGATAGTAACAGCATATTCTGTCCGGCCAGGAACTGAAGGTACGTCATTTAAGTTCCCCCCTGCTATTTGCAGTACTATGTCATTCAGGCTTTAAACACTCTGCTGCCATCTACTGGTGATTTAGTAGAATTGCAATGGATTTAACTTTCCTATTATGACAGCTATACTCCTAGATGGCTGAAGCTGGACATTTAATAAATATGTATTAGTTTATTTTTAGGAGGTGCCTGTTTTTGTCATACCTTTCCCTCTCCCCCACAAAATTTGATGTCGTCCCCGACACACGCAGACTTTAGTATGAGACCCACATTCTCGTGCTCATCTTCCAATTACCATAGGGAGCCAAGTTTGAGTAGAAATATCATTACTTGAGGAACTGTCCTCCCTGTAACATCTACTTCCAGATATGTCACAGTTGTCCACCTGGCACATAGCGCTATGAAGCCTGGTGGAATATTGCGGCCTCTAGCCAACTAGTAAAACCCCTTTAACACAATTTTGTGTACGTTATTGTGAAGACAAGAGTTAATGAAAAACTATGAGACACATTATTTCTGTCCTTTTTTTTTTTTTTTCTCTTTTAACAAGGTGCAATACCCATCGTACATTATTAACCCCTTAAGGACCGAGGGTTTTTCCGTTTTTGCATTTTTGTTTTTTCCTCTTTGCCTTTAAAAAATAATAACTTTTTCAATTTTGCACCTAAAAATCCATATGATGGCTTATTTTTTGCGCCATCAACTCTACTTTGTAATGACTTCAGTCATTTTGCCCAAAAATTTACGGCGAAACGGAAAAAAAAATCATTGTGAGACAAAATTGAAAAAAATTTTGGGGGCTCCCGTTTCTACGTAGTACATTTTTCGGTAAAAATGACACCTTATCTTTATTCTGTAGGTCCATACAATTAAAATGATACCCTACTTATATAGGTTTAATTTTGTCGTACTTCTGGAAAAAAATCATAACTACATGCAGGAAAATTAATACGTTTAAAATTGTCATCTTCTGACCCCTAGAACTTTTTATTTTTGCACCGTGATCTGAAGTTTTTACCGGTACCATTTTTGCATTGATAGGATTATTGATCGCTTTTTATAAATTTTTTCATGATATAAAAAGTGACGAAAAATGCACTATTTTGGACTTTGGAATTTTTTGACCGTGCCATTGACCGTGCGGTTTAATTAACTATATATTTTTATAATTTGGACATTTCCACACGCGGCGATACCATATATGTTTATTTTTATTTACACTGTGTTTTTTTTATGGGAAAAGGGGGGTGATTCAAACTTTTAATAGGGAAGGGGTTAAATGATCTTTATTAACTTTTTTTTTTCACTTTTTTTTTTCAGTGTTATAGCTCCCATAGGGACCTATAACACTGCACACACTGATCTATTACATTGATCACTGGTTTCTCATAGGAAACCAGTGATCGATGATTCTGCCGCTTGACTGCTCATGCCTGGATCTCAGGCACTGAGCAGTCATTCGGCGATCGGACAGCGAGGAGGCAGGAAGGGATCCTCCAGCTGTCTTGTAAGCAGTTCGGGATGCTGCAATTTCGGCTATCCCGAACAGCTCCCTGAGCTAAACGGCATGCTTTCACTTTCCCTTTAGACGCGGGGTTCAACTTTGAATGCCGCGTCTAAAGGGTTAATAGCGTGCGGCACCGCGATCAATGACGCGCTATTAACAACGGCCGGGCCCGACCCGCTATGATGCGGGTCACGCCGTGGCCCCGCGTTATAGATCAGGAGCAGACTCATGACGTACCGGTACGTCATCTGTCCTTAAGGAGTTAATGCAATACAGCATAACCAACTATTATTCTTAGTAGTATTATTAGTCGTCGGCCGACTTTCCCTTCTACCTACTTCCATCACTCAAAGTTATTTTACCTGGAATGTCTGCAATACGAGTGAAAGAAATTTCTTTTTGATAACCACAGAACATAACATCTAACATTTTCAACATAAGTAGTCATTAATAAACAATAGCATTATAGGCCTGGATATGGTTACCAACTTTTAGAGTCCTCAGTAAAATAGTCTGAACTTAGGAACCAAATAGAGCAAACTGGTGGTGTATCAACATCATCTATTATCTGTACTGCTGCACTCCTGGCAAGACAACTGGGTTGACCCAAAGTGTCATAAGTCAGAACTTTTGGTTGTCTCCTGTTCCTGCTGGGCTGTATTCTGCGTAGCACAAAAGCATATGAAGCGTCTTCAAACTCGCCTTCGTCACTGTCAACTGTCTTTGTGGATTTTTCTGGTGAGGAGATTTCTTCTTCTGTGTTCTCTGATGGACATGTAGTGTGTTCCAGTGGAATCACAGATGCGTCCTCAGTAGTTTCCACTGTAGTTTATATAGTTCCTCTATATATTTTTCACTTGTTTCCATCAGGCGAGGGGAGAACTCTGCTACTTCCGGATTCAGTTCTATCTCTTCCCTAGTGTGATCTGTTTGGGTATTAGTGTTGAGCGGCATAGGCCATATTCGAATTCGCGAATATTCGCGAATATATGGACGAATATTCGTCATATATTCGCGAATATTCGCATATTCGTAATATTCTCGCTTTATTTTCGCAAATGCGAAATATTCGCGTATGCGAAAATTAACATATGTAAATGTTCGCATATGCGAAAATTTGCACGCCAGTCTCACACAGTAGTATTAGAGCCTTCTTTACACCACACAAGCTGGAAGCAGAGAGGGGTGATCACTGTGATGTGTAATGGGAAAAAAAAAAAAATGAATATTCGTAATTACGAATATATAGCGCTATATTCGCGAAATTCACGAATTCGCGAATATGCGATATTCGCGAATAATATTCGAATTGCGAATATTCGCGAGCAACACAATTGGGTATAGGGATGAATGATCTCCATTGCTCTTGTTCAAGGTCCAATTCGCCTTCTGATATTCCCTCTGATATCTGTGTCACTGGTTGAGGAGTCTTAAAACCTGGACCATGTCTTCTGGCATAGGGTATGTCAGGTATCTGCTTACCTTGGTTGGCGGGTAAGAATTTGCAGGGCAACAACAAATTGCGGTTTAGAATTCTGGTTTGGCCTTTTCCAGTTTCTGGCTTTATCTCGTACACTGGGCTATCTTCACATTTTTTTCTCAGGACCATATGTACAGTGTCTTCCCAGAATAATCTCTGTTTTCCTGGTCCTCCTCTTGCAGTATCTTACAAGGACTCTACTGCCAGGTGAGAGTTCTACCCCATGATTTTTTCTGTAATAGTGTTCTTTTCCTCTTTGCACAGCTTGGGTAGCTACTTTTGAAGCGACCTGATAGGCTTCAATCATCCTATATGTCCTCGTTTTACATACTCAGAGTGATTCTTATATTTTTCCGTTACTGGGGTGTCAAACATACTGCCTATTGGTAGTCTTGGAGATCTCCGAACAGTAGGAAAAATGGAGAATACCCCGTAGCTTCACTTTTGGTGCAGTTTTATGCATGTATTACCTGGGCAAGTGAGTTCTTCCAGTCTTTGTTGTCTGTGCTTTGTACCCTGTCGCCAGATTTCAAGAGAGTCCGATTAAATCTTTTGCATTGCCCATTACCTTCTGGATGATATAGGTCATATGGGAGTTCTGAATGTTGCAATGTTTTCCTAAGGCCAAAAATAACATGGTGAATTCTGGTAGTAAATCCAAATTTCAAGACAAAGTCACTGAATATCTTTTCGGCAGCAGTTTTTGCTGACTTGTTTTTGGTTGCATGGGCCTGAGCAAATCTGGTGAAGTGGTCTATTACGACTAGTATGTAGTATGTGGACATACTCTCTCATATGTCACTAAGTCCTGAACAATACATGCATACATGCAACAGTGTTCACAAGAAGTCGACCCCAAAGTCATCAATTGCATAACTCAAGCACTTCAAGTATGACAGAAAGAAGAAACACCTTGGCTGTGTCTCATTACCATAGTTAATACCACATCAACAATAGTTGGTACCCAAAAGAAGGTAGCCCAAATACCTAAAGAGACCATCAGGGCCGTTCGCCATACGGGATAATTAACATTATGTTTTGATAGTTTGGACATTTACACATGCAACAAATCCAAATATGTTTAGTAATTTTTTTGGGGGGGATAAAATAGGAAAAATGGGCCATTTAAATTGTTATGGGGGGGGGCTTTTTCACATTTAAAAAAAATTCTATTCTTTTTACACTTTAAAAGTCCCCATAGGGGACTATTTATAGCAATCATTGGACTGCATATACTGAACAGTGCTATGCATATGCATAGCACTGAACAGTGTTATCGGTGATCTTCTGCTCTGGTCTGCTCAATGTCACACCAGAGCAGAAGACCCCTGGAGACGGCCAGAGGCAGGTAAGGGGACCTCCGGCCGCCATGTTGACTGATCGGATCTACGCAACTGGGCCGCGAGCGATCTGACCATCCATTTAACCCTATTAGGACATGCGGCGCTGCATAGCATCACTTATCGCACAGCGCCATACATTCATGGCACGGCTGTGACACGAGCGCAGGAGCTGCGCTCGCTTCATTCCCGGCAGATCCCGGCGGCTGTCAGCATACCCTCCGGTAATGGTGTACATCAGCGATTGTGCTGATGTCTGCCATTAACCCCTCAGGTGCCGTGATCAATATAGGCACTGCCACGGGAATCAGATCAGCAAAGATGGCGGACGAAGGTCCCCTCACCTGCCTCCGTCTGTCTCCTAATGTCTTCTGCACTGTTCTGCCGTCCAGCAGACCAGAGCAGAAGATCGCCGATAATACTGACCAGTGCTATGCCCTATGCATAGCACTGAACAGTATTAGCAATCTAATGATTGCTATAAATAGTCCCCTATGGTGACAAAAAAGTGTAAAATAAATAAAAAAAGTTAAAAAAAATAGCAAAAAAATGTGAAAAAGTCTCTCCCCCATTAACGTTTTAAATCACCCCTTTTGCTCATCTTAATACAAAAAAAGCGTAAACAACGATAAATAATAAACATATTTGATACCATTGCATGCGTAAATGTCCGAACTATAAAAATATAATGTTGATGATCCCCTATGGAGAACAGCGTAAGTGTAAAAAAAAAAAAAGTTAAACATTTCAAGAAAAATTTTAAAAACTATGAAAAAGTCACATATACGCAAACGTGTTATATACGTGGCGCAAAAAATGAGCCCTCGAACATACCTGAATACGGAAAATTAAGAAAGTTAGGGATGGTCAAAATAGGGCAATTTTAAACATACTGATTTTGTAAAAAAAAAGTTTGAGATTTTTAAAAAGCAGTACAGTAATAGAAATGTATGTAACCATAGGTATCATTTTAATCGTATTGACCATGAGAATAAAGAAAACATGTAATTTTTATCGTAAAGTATACAGCGCGAAAACGAAACCCCAAAATTAGCAAAATTATGATTTTCTTTAAATTTCCTTACACAAATTTTTTTTTTTTGGGGGGGTGTACCATACATTTTTGGGTAAAATGAGTGATGTAATTACAAAGTACAACTGGTCACGCAAAAAACAAGCCATCATATGGGTCTGGAAATGGAAACATAAAAGAGTTATGAATTTTAGAAGGCGAGGAGGAAAAAACAAAAACACAAAAATAAAATTGGCTGTGTCCTTAAGGTGAAAATGGTCTGAGTCCTTAAGGGGTTAAACATCCGCATTACTGCAGATGCCATGATCTGTATTCATCATAGCATCTGAGGGGTTAATGACGGACATCCGCGCGATCGCTGATGTCCGCCATTACCGGTGGCTCCCTGGCTGCTAACAGCAGCCGGGACCTGCCACGCATTATGCGAGCACCGGTCCGGTGCTCGCGTCATGTATATGACATAAATGTAAGTCATGGTGTATTAAGTCCCACCACATGATGACGTACATTTACATCCATTGTCGTTAAGGGGTTACGTTTTGTTGCTTTAGTTCATGCTATTATTTCTGTATAGAATCCAGGTCTAGTTCCTACAACAGCTTTTCTGCATAGCCTATTACCAAGCTCCAAGGGATGGAACAAACTCTTACTGCACAAGGCAGGCATTTCAGAAGGCACTGTTCATCTCTAAAGTAAATCATAATAGATACTAAATGGGCCATCACCAATTTCATTGCTCCAGTTGCCTACTTTTACATCAAGAACATTTCCCCCATTTATTTCATTCATTAATCTCAATACCCACGAAGAAGGTCGCTCATCTTGCATTCTACTCATCCTGGGTCAGCCTAGCTTCACCCTGACTTTCATACCCATAACTAAACAAAAATTCAAAGGCTTAAAGGAGTAGTCCAGTGGTGATTCAGTGGTGAGCAACTTATCCCCTATCCTAAGGATAGGGGATAAGTTGCAGATCGCGGGGGGTCCGACCGCTGGGGCCCCCTGCGATCTCCTGTACGGAGCCCCGACAGCCCGCGGTAAGGGGGCGTGTCGACCTCCGCACGAGGCGGCGTCCGACACGCCCCCTCAATACATCTCTATGGCGGAGCCGAAGCGCTGCCTTCGGCAATCTCCGGCTCTGCCATAGAGATGTATTGAGGGGGCGTGTCGGCCGCCGCCTCGTGCGGGGGTCGACACCCGCTATCTCGGCGGAGAGCCGGGGCCCCGTACAGAGAGATCGCAGGGGGCCCCAGCGGTCGGACCCCCCGCGATCTCAAACTTATCCCCTATCCCCTATCCATGGGACTACCCCTTTAAAGGTTGGGTTTTTCTTCTTTAGTTTTAAGATGAGATCATTTGCTCGCATAATGGGAACCTTTTTTTTTTCTCATCTTCTAAGAGTGATAACCATAATGTTTTTCCATATGATGGCTTGTTTTTTGAGACACAAGATGTCATTATTTTTGTGGGGTGTGACTAAAAATAAAATGAATTTTGGAGGGTGGGCATTTTATTTATTTTTTACTCATATAGCAAATAGAAGGAATATACATACCATTACAGTGGAAGACAGAGCACAGTAATACAGTACATCAACAGGGTCTACAGTAAATGAACAAAGTAGGAGACTTACACGTGCAATTCGTCCAAAGCTGCTATGACAATGGGGGTTTAATGATCGAGATTGGAGTTATTGTTCATATCAGCCACTGATAGTTATAGCATCTAGCACCCACTATGCATAGAACAGCTCCTAAACCAGCTCCCAGCATATACCTGCCATATTCTGACTGAGAACCAAAGGTTATGGCTTAGTATCATTACCCAACCCAAATGTGCTCTAAACTCAGCTATGTTCTTAATTTGAACATTGTTACAGAAAATTGTTCAATAACCACATAAAGATATGATGATACAGATCAGGGGCGTAGCTATGGAGGATGCAGAGGTAGCAGTTGCACCAGGGCCCTGGTGCCTAAGGGCTCCCCAAAGCACATCTCCCCCATGAGAGACCAGTATTATAATTGGCATACAGGGGCCCTGTTGCAGATTTTGCATCGTGCCCAGAAGCTACAAGCCACGCCTCTGGTGCAAGCCCATATATTACTAGCCCTGTTGTACATATACAATAAATAGTCTCTTCTGTGTTTATACTACAAATTACCGTATGTTTACAAAATGTGTTATAAATTCAATGTTTTAATCCTATGAGAAGGGTGACAATTCTAAATCTCTGCAATGAGCTTGCAGTTCTCACTTTTCTAATTTAAACACTGAAAATGTCAACTTGCTTACTAATAAAAACTGTCTGTCTAAGGCCCATCCTGTACATTTATGCATAAGGATCTTTGTGTAGGTTTATATTACCCAGTGACTTTGGTTTTTACATATGAGAGGGGAGGGAAAAATAAAAGGAATAAACAACCATTAAAAGGGCTAGTAATGTTTCTCTATGTTTCACAAAATTGACATAAATCCCATTGACTTTCATAGAAGTTGCATAAACAGTGTAGCTCCATAACTCTTGGAGATTTTTAGACAGCATTGCTATGTTATGAAAACATTGTAGCTCGTAGTTAGAGATGAGCGAATGGAAGTGGACAAACCCGAATTCGTAACGAATTTCATGAAAAATTTGATTCGCAATGAATACGAATATTGCCGCGATTCTATTGCGCGAATTGCTTAATTAAACTCCATTTTACAGCGTTTCAGGCTATTGGGGACCTAAGATGGCGGATCCACATGTGAGTATATGGGGCAGGGGATTATGGGAGGGCGGGAAACAGCGGCGGGAATGAAGGTAGGCGGGCTGACCCTGAATCACATGTGAGATGCAGCCTTTCAGTGTTCACTGACCCCTGTGATGTCACAGCCCCTATATAATCGGCGGCCATCTTGCCTCTCTTCATTTCATCTATGCACTCAGATGGAGAGGACGGGACTGTGTGTGTGTGAATAGCTCATACCACAGCTTTACACTGCAACTGCTAGTCACATCAGCATTAGGGAAAGGCAGGAGTGCAGAGTACTTTGCTGTAACACTGAGAAGGATCATTGATTGCTAAACCTCCTATTCACATTATTGAGCATTGCAGCAGAGAGGGGCAGATAGCTGTCAGCTGCCTCATACAGATCTCCAAGCTGCCTGAACTTTCTGAAGCATCTTATCTCCTCATTGTTCAGCCCAATTGAGTTTATTTTTATTTGCTCCACAAAACTTCTGCTGCTCAGAATTGTGTGAAAGAGTGCAATTTAGGGTTTAATCCCTGGATTTTTTTTGTGGTGCTGCACTGTTGGGTCCTGCTGCTGTTCAGAAATACGTGATTGTTCAGTGGACTGTAGTGCATTTGTACCATTTTGTACCTGTTAATCTGTCAAGGGGCTGGCTACATTCTGCGCAAGTCCAAACAATACTATTCACCGGCTGTTTTGTTTTTTTAAACAGTTTCTTCTGCGTATAGCTACCCATATATAACTGCCCTCATCAGTGCATACCGCATAGGTACATGCAAGTATTGTACTATTTAGTACCTGTTAAGCTGTCAAGGTGCTCCATACCGTCAAAGTCCAAACCATAGTATCAACCAGCTGGTGTTTTACAAAAATACAGAGTTTTTTCTGCTAATAGTTAGGCATATTACTGCCCTCATCAGTGCATACCACATATGTACATCCAAGTATTGTACCATTTAGTAGCTGTCAAGGTGCTCCAAACCGTCAAAGTCCAAACAATAGTATCCACAGGCTGGTGTTTTAGAAAAATACAGAGTTTTTTCTGCTAATAGGCCCTCATCAGTGCATACCGCATATGTACATCCAAGTATTGTACCATTTAGTACCTGTTAAGCTGTCAAGGTGCTCCATACCGTCAAAGTCCAAACAATAGTATCCACGGGCTGGTGTTTTACAAAAATACAGAGTTTTTTTCTGCTAATAGTTAGGCATATTACTGCCCTCATCAGTGCATACCGCATAGGTACATCCAAGTATTATACCATTTAGTAGCTGTCAATGTGCTCCAAACCGTCAAAGTCCAAAAAATAGTATCCACCGGCTGGTGTTTTACAAAAATACAGAGTTTTTTCCGCTAATAGTTAGGTATATTACTGTCCTCATCAGTGCATACCGCATACGTACATCCAAGTATTGTACCATTTAGTAGCTGTCAAGGTGCTCCAAACCGTCAAAGTCCAAACAATAGTATCCACCGGCTGGTGTTTTACAAAAATACAGTTGTTTCTGCTAAATACAGAGTTGTTCCGCATACGTACATCCAAGTATTGTGCCATTTAGTACCTGTTAAGCTGTCAAGGTGCTCCATAACGTCAAAGTCCAAACAATAGTATCCACCGGCTGATGTTTTACAAAAATACAGAGTTTGTTTCTGCTAATAGTTAGGCATATTACTTCCCTCATCAGTGCATACCGCATAGGTACATCCAAGTATTGTACCATTTAGTACCTGTTAAGCTGTCAAGGTGCTCCATAACGTCAAAGTCCAAACAATAGTATCCACCGGCTGATGTTTTACAAAAATACAGAGTTTTTTTCTGCTAATAGTTAGGCATATTACTGCCCTCATCAATGTATACCGCATAGGTACATCCAAGTATTGTACCATTTAGTAGCTGTCAATGTGCTCCAAACCGTCAAAGTCCAAACAATAGTATCCACCGGCTGGTGTTTTACAAAAATACAGAGTTTTTTCTGCTAATAAGCCCTCATCAGTGCATACCGCATACGTACATCCAAGTATTGTACCATTTAGTAGCTGTCAAGGTGCTCCAAACCGTCAAAGTCCAAACAATAGTATCCACTGGCTGGTGTATTACAGAGTTTACAGAGTTTTTTCTGCTAATAGTTAGGCATATTACTTCCCTCATCAGTGCATACTGCATACGTACATCCAAGTATTGTACCATTTAGTATGTGTTAATCTGTCAAGATGCTCCAAACCATCAAAGCCCAAACAATAGTATCCACCGGCTGGTGTTTTGCAAAAATACCATCTAGTACCTGTTAATCTGTCAAGGGCCTACATACTGTTCAAGGACAGCTGTAAGTAATCACCTGCTGCTGTTCTAGACAAATACTGTATAAAGAGTAGTGTAGCATATTGTAATACCCTCATAAACGCACTAAGTATGTCAGGCAGAGAAGTGCCAGGACGTGCACAGAGGAGTGGCAGATGCCTAAATACTTCAGGCAGAGTTGGCAGCAGACTTGGGACGAGTGGCAGCAGGAGTCGCAGAGAGAGGCCTGATCTCCCATTATCAGCCAGCGGTCGTGTCTCCACCAGCAACCCATCTGCCGTCGTCGATTGGTTAACACGCTCATCCACATCATCACAAGTGACATCTGACACCCCCAGTCAACAGTCGGTGGGTTCCTCAGACACAACCCTCAGTTGGCATGGCCCGGGAGCAGTCTGTGTCCTCCCATTGCCTTCGTCCTAAGCTGTTCCCTCTCCTAAAGAAGTATCTTATGCTGTGGGTTCAGCTCCACTATTTACTGAGGACGATCCAATAAAGGACAGTCAGCAGCTACTGGCCAGCCAAGAAGGGGAGGAGACATGCGCCGCTTGCTCCGCTAGGCGGCCAAGTAGTGATGCGGAGAGTCACGTGGGAGGCGGTGTTGCAAGTGCTCAGGGTCCTGAAGCAGACACTGTTGGGGAACCTGAGGAGGACATCAGTGACGTGCACACAACTGTTGATGATGATGAAGCCGATCCCAATTGGAAGTCGGGTGCAGAAGGGGCTTCATCATCATCATCATCATCATCAGAAGAAGAGAGTTGCAGGTTGCCCTTGAGCCAGCAAGGCGGTAGCAAGGTTGGCAGTCAGCGTGGTGGCAGTAGTGGAAATTCAGGAGCCAAATGTGCCCAGGGGAGACCACCTGCTTCGCGGTAGCCTACCTTTCCGGGAGGTAGTGGAACAGGGGTTCCTGGAGACGGCGCCAGTAGCAGTCAATTAGTGCGGACTGCGGATGGGAAAATCAGCTACTCGGCGGTGTGCAAATTTTTCATAAGGCATCCGGAGGAAGTTCACGTAGCCACATGCAATATCTGTCGGCAGAAGGTGAAGCGTGGCCAGGGTCCCAATGTCGGCACCCGCGAAGCCATATCCAAGAAACAACAGTATATGCCCACTCATCCAACGGCGCAGAAGTTGAATGTGCTCCTGTCCAAGTTGCTGGTGTTGCAGTTCCTCCCTTTTCGAGTGGTCTACTCTGCACCTTTCAGAGAATTGATGGCTTGTGCCGAGCCGAGGTGGAGAGTCCCAAGCCGTCATTTCTTTGCGAAGAAGGCAGTACCAGCCCTGCATAAGTTTGTACAAGAGAAGGTGGGCCAGTCTTTGAGCCTGTTGGTGTGTTCAAAAGTGCACGGCAGTGCCGACGTGTGGAGCTGTAACTATGGGCAGGGACAATACTTGTCTTTTACAGCTCACTGGATAAATGTGGTTCCTGCACAGCCACAACAGCAACTTGGACAGGTCACACCGCTTCCTCCCCCACGCTCTCGCTCCCAGGCAGTTGGTACTGTTACAGTGTGCGACGCTGCCTCCTCATGCTCAACCTTGTCCTCGGCCTCCACTGCACGTCCAAATCTCGGTGGCCATTCATCGTACCATGTGTGTAGGGCACGGCGGTGTCAAGCTGTACTTCACATGGTTTGCCTTGGCAAACGGAGTCACACAGGGGAGGAACTGCTAAAGTTCATTCGTAAAGAAATCCGAGTATGGCTTACTCCACGAAATCTGGAAATGGGAACCATGGTGACAGACAACGGGAAGAACATCGTGTCCGCTCTGCGACAAGGAAATGTGAAACATGCGCCCTGCATGGCACACGTGTTGTATCTTGTTGTCAAGCACTTCCTCAAATCTTCACCCCATTTGCAAAACATCCTGAAAATGGCAAGGAAACTGTGCATGCACTTCAGTCACTCGTACACCGCCAAGCACACCTTCCTTGAGCTGCAGCATCAGAACGGTATCCCACAACATAGTCTTATTTGTGACGTTGCCACACATTGGAATTCCACCATATGTTGGACAGACAATACGAACATAGAAAAGCCATCACCGATTTCTTGATGATCCAAGCAGATAGGAGTACTCCCCTGTGTAACTTCAATGTGAACCAGTGGCAGCTCACACGTGATACCTGCCATTTGCTGAGGCCCTTTGAGGAAGCCACATTATTTGTGAGTCGCCTGGATTACGCCATGAACGACGTAATTCCACTCCTACATTTCCTACAACAACTGATGGCTGGTCACGGCAATGGAGACGTTGCGCCTACATCTCAAGGCTACATGAGCCCTGTGGTTGCTGAACTTGAGGAGGAGGATGATGAGGGGCAGAGCGGAGCACAGTTTAGGTTGGATGAGATGGCTGGTGTTTCTAGTCTTCGGACAGGAGAGGAGGAGAAGGAGCAGCCAGAGGAGCTGGAAGATTTTGAGGAAGTTGAGACAGAGGACCCAGACACACCGTGGCAGTATTCAGTGGAGATGGAGGCAGGTAGTTCCTCCGAGTCACTGGTGCAAATGGCACGATGCATGCTCAGTTGCTTGCGTAGTGACCCTCGAATTGTCAAAATTCGTCAGCGGGATGACTTCTGGATCTCCACCTTATTAGTCCCTCGCTACCGTCCCAAAATGTGGGACGTTTTTACACTCACTGAGAGAGAGGACAAACTGACCAACTACAGAGAGATTCTACGTAGTCAGTTGGCTGATGCCTATCGGCCACATGGTCCATCCACTCACAGGTCTGACTCGGGGGGCCCACTGCGCTCACCTTCCACTGCCATGGCTGCTGGGGAGGGGAGGGGTGGGAGGAGCAATACCAGCTCAATCAGCAGCAGCCTGAGTCTACAGTCGCTGATGAGTAGCTTTCTTCACCCGCATAGTGAAGCAACTCATCAGCAGCAGGTAGACATGGAGCAGGACCTGAACCAGCAGATGGTGGCATACCTTGACATGGCCATGCCAACAACCATTGAAGATCTGCTGGACTTCTGGGCAGCCAAACTTCATTTATGGCCACAACTAGCAGAGTTTGCCCTGGAAAAGCTGTCCTGCCCGGCCAGTAGCGTGCCATCAGAGCGGGTGTTTAGTGCGGCCGGGGCCATAGTCACCCCAAGGCGAACTCGTCTGTCCACTAAAAATGTGGAGAGACTGACGTTTGTCAAGATGAATCAGGGATGGATCAGCCATTTATTTATTTTATGGTTGGTTATGAAACCCTCTGGGGCAGACCTGGGCATTGTACGGCCCGCTTGCCACATACGGCCCTTTGATTGGCTCTGAATGGCCCGCGCTGACTGGGGGACAACTATGCTGCCTAATCTGGGGGACAACTATGCTCCTAATCTGGGGGAAACTATGCTCCTAATCTGGGGGACATCTATGCTGCCTAATCTGGGGGACATCTATGCTTCCTAATCTGGGGGACAATTATGCTCCTAATCTGGGGGAAATCTATGCTGCCTAATCTGGGGGACAATTATGCTCCTAATCTGGGGGACATCTATGCTGCCTAATCTGGGGGACATCTATGCACCTAATTTGGGGGACAACTATGCTCCTAATATGGGGGAAACGGATGCTTCTGGCCTTGGGCCTGTAATTTTTTGAAGTTTAGCAGTAGCTAAATACATGCTTAATGCAAATGTAAACATTGATCTTTAAATGTAAGGGGTTATGAAACGCTCTTGGGTACTGCGAATGATTGCTACAGACTCATTCTGTGTCTTTCACAAACTACTTGTCTCACTGGTGCCTCAGGCCTTGGGCCTATAATTTTTTGAAGTTTAGCAGTAGCTAAATACATGCTTAATGCAAATGTAAACATTGATCTTTAAATGTAAGGGGTTATGAAACCCTCTTGGGTACTGCGAATGACTGCTACAGACTCATTCTGTGTCTTTCACAAACATCTTGCCTCCCTGGTGCCTCTGGCCTTAGGCCTTACTTTTTGGATGTTTAGCAGTAGCTAAATACATGTTTAATGCAAATGTAAACATTGATCTTTAAATGCAAGAGGTTATGAAACGCTCTTGGGTACTGCGAATGACTGCTCCAGACTCATTCTGTGTCTTTCACAAACTACTTGCCTCCCTGGTGCCTCTGGCCTTGGGCCTTAAATTTTTGGATGTTTAGCAGTTGCTAAATACATGCTTAATGCAAATTTCAACAATGATCGTAAAATTCTCGGCGCTCTGCCAGGGTCTTCTCCTACCCCGCCTGGGCCGATCCGAGGACCTCACTAACCAATACAATCGATTGTAGCAACAGGCGGTGTGTACAAAGGGCAGGGACTTAATCAACGCAAGCTTATGACCCTCACTTACTGGTAATTCCTCGTTTTAATGGTAAATAATTGCAATCCCAGATCCCTAACATGAACTGGTTTCAGCGTGTAACACGCACCTTGAAAGATAGAGACACGCTAATCCGTTCAGTGGAGCGCTAGTGCGGCCCAGGACATCTGAGGCCATAACAAACCTGTTATTGCTCGATCTCGCAATTTTTCGGGCAAGGTAAGGGGTTATTAAAGCCTCTTGGGTACTGCTGAGGCCTACTCCTAACTGTTCCTGGTGCAATGTATGGGGTAATTAAACACTCTTGGATAGTGTTATTGTTAAATTTACTGATAATTTTATCAGTAATAAAATTGAAATTTGCAGAATGCTAACCGTTACACAACGGAACGCTTGTTGCGTGTGATTTTTTAATGAAAATAAAAAAAAAAATAATCCCGAGAGGGATTAACTCTGTTTAATCATTTTTGGCGAAAAAAATCCTTTGGTGATCTGATCGTTTGGAGACAGATGCGCTTACACACATATGTAATAATTTTTTTAAAAATAATTTCAAACATTGTGTGGTTTATTAGTCTTCTGAAATTCTTACACAAATGTATAATTTTTTTTTTTTTATTTATACAATTTTGTTGATTTTGGGGCGGATTGTGAAGCCCTGTTTGTACTGGTGCATCAGCTAACTCCAGGCTGTGTCCTTCAGGCAATATATGGGTTCCTGATGCCGCAGAGGTGGGGCCTGGGTCTGGGAATTTAAAATTTTTGGATAGCGGGTGCTACCTATGAGATATCTTTGTCAAACATTTCTCATTTTGTGTTGTTTTTTGGGGGGGATTGTGAAGCCCTGGGGTGTAGTGTCCTCGTACATCAGCCAACTCCACACTGTGCCATTCAGCCACTATATGGTGTCCTCATGCTGCCAACACCTCCACGCTGTGACATTCAGTTGATGGTTGACAACATTTATTTACATTCCCTTAACGCTGTTACTAAGACCTGGGGTAATGGTTTTCTGCTGTGAAATCTGGATGGTCTTGGTAATGCTTATGGATGGGGACCATTGAGCCATGGCGGAGTTAATAGTGATGGCCGGTGCGCTCCTTTTAAGGCTTATATTTTCCCGGGCGTCCATCAATTTTGGCGGTTTTACTGCAAAACCCACCTGCTGCTTTTTAGAATTCAGCATCTCTCGGGCATCTTGCACTTTACCATTTATTCTGAAACGTGCATCTTTGGCGACCATTTTCTCACGGGCATCCTTCATGCCTAGCTTCAGACGGGCATCTGTCACGCCAATCTTCTGATGGGCATCAAACGTTCTCTGGAAACTTTTTTGCAGGGATGCACGTTTCAGAATAAAGGGTAACGTGCAAGATGTCATTGCAAGCCAGCTTGTCCTGGTATGGTATAGTAAGTTTTATCTTCCGAGGATGTCGTACATTTGGGGAAACAGGGTAATAAATTTGAAATTTGAAAGGATAACCATTACACAACGGAACGCTTGTTGCGTGTGATTTCTTACGTAAAATTTTACTAAAAAAATACAAAGAGGGATTCATTCTGCTTCTTCATCCTTTTTGGGTGAAAATTATGATTTTTGGTGATCCACCATCCTTAATTTTGGGGCCTCATCAACTTGTTCATTTGAGATTGTTTTTATGAAAAAAAATTTAAAAATCTTTGTCAAAAAATTTGCATTATATTGTTCTTGGGGGGGAGTTGTGAAGCCTTGGTGTGTACTCTTGCATCAGCCAACTCCAGGCTGTGTCCTTCATGCAATATATGGGTTACTGATGCCGCAGAGGTGGAGACTGGGTCTGTGAATTTTAAAATTTGGGATAGCGGGTGCAACCTATTAGAAATCTTTGTGAAACATTTCTCAAGGTCTTGATTTTTGGGGGGGATTGTGAAGCCCTGGTGTGTACTGGTGCATCAGCCAACTCCAGGCTGTGTCCTTGAGCCAATATATGGGTTACTAATGCCGCTGTGGTGGGGCCTGGGTCTGTGAATTTCTATTTTTTTGGATAGCGGGTGCTACCTATGAGAAATCTTGGTCATAAATTTCTAATTGTGTTGTTTTTTGGTGGGGATTGTGAATCCCTGGTGTGTACTCTTGCATCAGACAACTCCAGGCGGTGTCATTCAGGCAATATATGGGTTACTGATGCTGCAGGGGTGGGGCCTGGTTCTGGAAATTTCAAATTTTTGGATAGCGGGTGCTACCAATGAGAAATCTTGGACAAAAATCTTTTTGGAGGGGGGATTGTGAAGCCCTGGTGTGTACTGGTGCATCAGCCAACTCCAGGCTGTGTCCTTCAGGCAATATATGGGTTACTGATGCCGCAGAAGTGGGACCTGGGTCTGTGAATTTCAAAATTTTGGGTAGCGGGTGCTACCTATGAGAAATCTTTGTGAAAAATTTCTCAATGTGTTCTTTTTGGAGGGGGGATTGTGAAGCCCTGGTGTGTACTGGTGCATCAGCCAACTCCAGGCTGTGTCCTTCAGGCAATATATGGGTTACTGATGCCGCTGTGGTGGGGCCTGGGTCTGTGAATTTAAATTTTTTTGGATAGCGGGTGCTACCTATGAGAAATCTTGGTCATAAATTTCTAATTGTGTTGTTTTTTGGGAAGGATTGTGAAGCCTTGGTGTATACTGGTGCATCAGCCAACTCCAGGCTGTGTCCTTCAGGCAATATATGGGTTACTGATGCCACAGAGGTGGGGCCTGGGTCTGGGAATTTCAAATTTTTGTATAGCGGGTGCTACCTATGAGAAATCTTTGTGAAAAATGTCTCATATTGTGTTTTATTTTTTTTTTGGGGGGGGGGGGGTTTGTGAAGCCCTGGTGTGTAGTGTACTAGTGCATCAGCCAACTCCACGCTGTGCCATTCAGCCACTAAATGGTATCCTCTTGCTGACAACATGTCCACGCTGTGTCATTCAGCCACTATATGGTGTCCTCATGCTGCCAACACCTCCACGCTGTGCCATTTAGCCACTATATGGTGTCCTCATGCTGCCAACACCTCCACACTGTGTATTTCTGCCACTATATGGTCTCCTCATGCTGCCAACACCTCCACGCTGTGTCATTCTGCCACTATATGGTGTTCTCATACTGCCAACATCTCCACGCTATGTTATTCAGTCACTATATGGTCTCCTGACACTGATGCCACCACCAGGCTCTGTCATTGTGCTGCTGTGCGGCAGTGATTCTAAGAGCGATGCCGGTAATCTGCATGCTATTCTGAATAACAATATTATTTCACTACCCCAGCACACTCCATATGCATTTTAGGACACAGCAAAGTGTTCTATAGAGGCTGAATGTAGGCTAGAAATAGCCTTTTTTAATATAGATTCGCCGCGAAAAAATTTGGATCGAAACAAACTTTTCCGGAAAATTCGGCGAATCGGCCGAATCGAATTTTTGAAAAGTTCGCTCATCTCTACTCGTAGTGCTAAACAGATTTGTAAATTTGGTCTATTTTAGAATCATAATCCTTCCAGTACTTATCAGCTGCTGTATACTACAGAGGAAGTTGTATTTCTTTCTGGAGTTCTTTTCAGTCTGACCACAGTGCTCTCTGCTGACACCTCTGTCTGTACCAGGAACTGTTCAGAGCAGGAGAGGTTTGCTATGGGAATTTGCTCCTACTCTTGACAATTCCTGCATAGCCAGAGGTGTCAGCAGAGAGGACTGTGGTCAGACTGAAAATAAATTCAAAAAGAAAAGGACTTTCTGTAGTATACAGCAGCTGATAAGTACTGGAAGTATTACAATTTTTAAATAGAAGTCATTTACAAATCTGTATAACTTTCTGGCACCAGTTGATTTGAAAAAAATAGTTTTCCAACGGAGTATCCCTGTAAAGTCAATGGGATTTACGCAAGTTGTGTATAAATGCTGACTTGGCTGTTTAAAGCTTCTGAACCACCTCCAGCTGTCCTGTCATGTAATGGAGAACTAGTTGTATGGCTTGCAGTTCGTGATGCTGCTGCAATGCAATAAATGATACCAAAGAAACAGGTTATGCTATTATTCTCCTAATGTAGTAAGTATATTCAGATGCCAGTAGCTAGAATGCATGTGGCTCCTGTGCTCCTGGTTGGAGGATTACTATTCTACATAATCAGTTATTGTCAAGCATAATCAGTTATTGTCAGATTGTTTCAGGATTATTGATAAATGTGGATATTCTTTTCCAAAATCCAATGACTAGGACTTGGTTAATGTTTTTCTCTTTGCAGCACATGACTAGTCAACTACTGTACATGGGTGGTATATGGCTAAATGGCTGATGAGTGGCTTGTGAATAACATACTTTAACGTTATGACTCTTAAAGAATTAGAATCATGTTAAAGTTATTGTTGTTAATTACAACATGGCAATGCCTCTGCTGAACTAGATAGAAGTTACAGGGTGGCAATTAAGTGTTATGACTTCTGTGTGTGTAAATTGATACAATTTTATTTGTTCTTACCTACCAGAGAACCAAAAATGAATGAGAATCTTTGTCTCCTGGAAATATCCAGGTATACAATCTATTTGTCTTTAAAGTGGTACTGCTGCCCCAGCGTTTGGAACATTTTGTGACGTCACGCCACACTGCCTCAATGCAAGTCTATGGCAGGGGGCGTGGCGGCAACCACGCCCTTTCCCATAGACTTGCATTGAGGGGGCGTAGCATGACATCACAAGGGGCGTGGTCGTGACATCACGACTCCCACCGCCGGCACCCAGCATTCTAAAGAAATGCCAGGTGCTGCACAGAGATCATGGGGATCCCAGCTGCGGGACCCCCGCATCCAGACATCTTATCCTTTGGATAGAGGATAAGTTGTCCACAGCCGGAGTACCCCTTTAATGTCTTCTGTAGATGTTTCCGATGTATCTCTCTAATAGGTTTTCTATTAATAAACTAACTTTGAAGATATAGCATAATATTTTCATATGGAACTTGTTGCCCCTGTTACATTTCCATGAAGCCAAGATTGTTGCTGATGCTAAAACATATAACATGAAATCAGTTCACATACCTGGATTTAGCAACAGCAAGATGCAGCCCTTATATATGAAAAAATCACAGTCATACATTGTAAACCCTTGGGACAGAACTTTACTTTCAACCTCCACCTGTCTGTCGCCTAAAAAGTTCTCCAACACTTCACATAAAGTAGAACTTTGCAGGTACAGGATGAGCAAGGAGCCCATGTGGGTCATCTAGAAGGAATGTTGCTGTTTCTTCATTTGGTGGTTGATGGATTGTATTTCATATTTTTTTATGGTTCCTCTGCAGCCTTTGGTGATGGTGTACTCCCCTTTTGCAAGAGCCTTTTCCAGCCTATATTTGCTAATAATAAATATAATCACAATAAAGTAAACATTGTTAGAGCATTGAAGCCTATAGTAAAGGTTCCATTCCTTTCCTGGGCATATATACACTTGGAAATTATATCTCACACAATCTTACACCTGTTCTTTTCTAGATTGAAACATAAAAGTATGTTTAAGGAAAACTGTCAGCCTGTTCACTTACCGTAAACCCAATACACTGGGTTATGGTTTGAGTTAACAGAAGTTCAATGAGGGATCATTTACATAGTTACATAGTTACATAGTTAGTATGGTTGAAAAAAGACATACGTCCATCAAGTCCAACGAGGGGTGTCACGATTCGGCTGGCAGGAAGTGGATCCTCTGTGCCAGAGAGGGATTGGCGTGGACCGTGCTAGTGGACCGGTTCTAAGCTACTACTGGTATTCACCAGAGCCCGCCGCAAAGCGGGATGGTCTTGCAGCGGCGGTAGTAACCAGGTCGTATCCACTAGCAACGGCTCAACCTCTCTGACTGCTGAAGATAGGCGCGGTACAAGGGAGTAGACAAGAGCAAGGTCGGACGTAGCAGAAGGTCGGGGCAGGCAGCAAGGATCGTAGTCAGGGGCAACGGCAGGAGGTCTGGAACACAGGTTAGGAACACACTAGGAAACGCTTTCACTGGCACAATGGCAACAAGATCCGGCGAGGGAGTGCAGGGGAAGTGAGGTATACATAGGGAGTGCACAGGTGAACACACTAATTAGACCAACTGCGCCAATCAGTGGCGCAGTGGCCCTTTAAATCGCAGAGACCCGGCGCGCGCGCGCCCTAGGGAGCGGGGCCGCGCGCGCCGGGACAAGACCGACGGAGAGCGAGTCAGGTACGGGAGCCGGGGTGCGCATCGCGAGCGGGCGCCACCCGCATTGCGAATCGCATCCCGAATCGCATCCCGGCTGGGGGCGGTATCGCAGCGCACCCGGTCAGTAGATCTGACCGGGGCGCTGCAGTAGCGAGGATGTTGCGAGCGCTCCGGGGAGGAGCGGGGACCCGGAGCGCTCGGCGTAACAGTACCCCCCCCCTTGGGTCTCCCCCTCTTCTTGGAGCCTGAGAACCTGAGGACCAGACTTTTGTCTAGGATGTTGTCCTCAGGTTCCCAGGATCTCTCTTCAGGACCACAGCCCTCACAATCAACCCAAAAATTTTTTTTCCCTCTGACCGTCTTGGAGGCCAGTATCTCCTTCACGGAGAAGATGTCAGAAGAACCGGAAACAGGAGTGGGAGAAACAAGTTTGGGAGAGAAACGGTTGATGATGAGTGGTTTAAGGAGAGAGACATGAAAGGCATTGGGAATACGAAGAGAAGGAGGAAGAAGAAGTTTGTAAGAGACAGGATTAATTTGGCAAAAGATTTTGAAAGGACCAAGATAGCGTGGTCCCAGTTTGTAACTGGGGACACGGAAGGGGACATATTTAGCGGAGAGCCATACCTTGTCTCCGGGAGCAAAAATGGGGGAAGCTCTTCTTTTCTTATCGGCAAACTTTTTCATGCGAGATGAAGCCTGTAAAAGAGAATTTTGGGTCTCTTTCCATATGGTGGAAAGATCACGAGTCACTTCATCCACAGCGGGCAAACCAGAGGGCAAGGGAGTAGGGAGGGGGGGAAGAGGGTGACGGCCGTACACCACGAAAAATGGGGATTTAGCAGAAGATTCAGAGACTCTGAAGTTGTACGAGAATTCGGCCCATGGTAGAAGATCTGCCCAGTCATCCTGGCGGGAGGAAACAAAATGCCATAAATAGTCACCCAGGACCTGGTTAATTCTTTCTACTTGCCCATTGGATTGAGGATGATAAGCAGAAGAGAAGTTTAGTTTAATCTTGAGTTGTTTACAGAGAGCCCTCCAGAATTTTGACACGAATTGGACGCCTCTATCCGAGACGATCTGCGTGGGCAAACCGTGAAGACGAAAAATGTGTACAAAAAATTGTTTTGCCAACTGAGGCGCTGAAGGAAGACCAGGAAGAGGAATAAAATGTGCCAT
Source organism: Hyla sarda (assembly GCF_029499605.1). Lineage (NCBI taxonomy): Eukaryota > Metazoa > Chordata > Amphibia > Anura > Hylidae > Hyla > Hyla sarda. Next base: position 207,194,524 of record NC_079194.1, on the reverse strand, counting down.
CTTGGAAAATCGATCAACGACCACCCAAACAACAGTGTTGCCACGGGATGGGGGTAAGTCTGTAATAAAGTCCATACCAATCAGAGACCAAGGCTGTTCGGGGACAGGCAGAGGATGAAGGAGACCAGCAGGCTTCTGGCGAGGAGTCTTATCCCGGGCACAGACAATACAGGCCCGCACAAAATCAACAACATCCGTCTCCAGAGTCGGCCACCAATAGAAACGAGAGATGAGTTGCAAGGACTTTTTGATGCCCGCATGGCCTGCGAGGTGGGAGGAGTGACCCCATTTGAGAATCCCGAGACGTTGGCGTGGAGAAACGAAGGTCTTCCCTGGAGGAGTTTGCCTGATGGAGACTGGAGAAGTGGAGATCAGACAGTCAGGAGGAATGATGTGTTGCGGAGAGAGCTCTACTTCCGAGGCATCCGAGGAACGAGAGAGAGCATCGGCCCTAATGTTCTTGTCGGCAGGGCGAAAATGAATTTCAAAGTTAAAACGGGCAAAGAACAACGACCACCTGGCCTGGCGAGGATTCAGCCGTTGGGCAGACTGGAGATAGGAGAGATTCTTGTGATCGGTGTAAATGATAACTGGAAATTTTGATCCCTCCAGCAGATGCCTCCATTCCTCAAGTGCCAATTTAATGGCCAGTAGTTCTCGATCCCCGATGGAGTAGTTCCTCTCCGCCGGAGAGAAGGTCCTAGAAAAAAAACCACAAGTAACAGCATGCCCGGAAGAATTTTTTTGTAGAAGGACCGCTCCAGCTCCCACAGAGGAGGCATCAACCTCCAATAGGAAGGGTTTAGATGGGTCAGGTCTGGAGAGCACGGGAGCAGAAGAAAAGGCAGACTTGAGCCGTTTAAATGCGTCTTCCGCTTGGGGAGACCAGGACTTAGGATTGGCATTCTTCTTGGTTAAAGCCACGATAGGAGCCACAATAGTGGAAAAATGTGGAATAAATTGTCTGTAATAATTGGCGAACCCCAAAAAACGTTGGATAGCACGGAGTCCGGAGGGGCGTGGCCAATCTAAGACGGCAGAGAGTTTATCTGGATCCATTTGAAGTCCCTGGCCAGAGACCAAGTATCCTAGGAAAGGAAGAGATTGACATTCAAACAGACATTTCTCCATTTTGGCATAAAGTTGATTGTCTCGAAGTCTCTGAAGAACCATGCGGACATGCTGGCGATGTTCTTCTAAGTTGGCAGAAAAAATCAGAATATCGTCCAGATACACAACAACACAGGAATTTAAGAGATCACAAAAAATTTCATTAACAAAGTCTTGGAAGACGGCAGGGGCGTTGCACAGGCCAAAGGGCATGACTAGATACTCAAAGTGTCCATCTCTGGTGTTAAATGCAGTTTTCCATTCGTCCCCCTCCCTGATGCGGATGAGATTATAAGCACCTCTTAAGTCCAGTTTGGTAAAGATGTGGGCACCTTGAAGGCGATCAAAGAGTTCTGAGATAAGAGGTAGGGGGTAGCGGTTCTTTACCGTGATTTTATTAAGTCCGCGGTAATCAATGCAAGGACGTAGGGAGCCATCTTTTTTGGACACAAAGAAAAATCCGGCTCCGGCAGGAGAGGAGGATTTGCGGATAAACCCCTTTTTTAAATTTTCCTGGATGTATTCAGACATAGCAAGAGTCTCTGGGGCGGACAGAGGATAAATTCTGCCCCGGGGTGGAGTAGTGCCCGGGAGGAGGTCAATAGGACAGTCATAAGGCCTGTGAGGAGGTAAAGTCTCAGCTTGTTTTTTGCAAAATACGTCAGCATAGTCCATATAAGCCTTAGGGAGACCGGTTACAGGGGGACCCACAGGGTCACGGCAGGGAGTACTGGAAACCGGTTTAAGACAGTCCTTGAAACAAGAAGTACCCCAGCTCTTGATCTCTCCTGTGGACCAATCAAGGGTTGGGGAATGGCGTTGAAGCCACGGTAGTCCAAGGAGAATTTCGGAAGTGCAATTGGAGATGACCAAAAACTCAATTTTTTCGTGATGAGGTCCGATGCACATTAGGAGGGGCTCCGTGCGGTAACGCACGGTACAGTCCAATCTTTCATTGTTAACACAATTGATGTAGAGGGGTCTGGCGAGACTGGTCACCGGGATGTTGAACCTGTTGATGAGAGAGGCCAAAATAAAATTTCCTGCAGATCCGGAATCCAAGAAGGCCATAGTAGAGAAGGAGAAGGTAGAGGCAGATATCCGCACAGGCACAGTAAGGCGTGGAGAAGCAGAGTTGACATCAAGAACTGTCTCACCCTTGTGCGGAGTCAGCGTACGTCTTTCCAGGCGGGGAGGACGGATAGGACAATCCTTCAGGAAGTGTTCGGTACCGGCACAGTACAGGCAAAGATTCTCCATGCGGCGTCGTGTCCTCTCTTGAGGTGTCAAGCGAGACCGGTCAACTTGCATAGCCTCCACGGCGGGAGGCACAGGAACGGATTGCAGAGGACCAGAGGAGAGAGGAGCCGGGGAGAAAAAACGCCTCGTGCGAACAAAGTCCATTTCCTGGCGGAGCTCCTTACGCCTTTCGGAAAAACGCATGTCAATGCGAGTGGCTAGATGAATGAGTTCATGCAGGTTAGCAGGAATTTCTCGTGCGGCCAGAACATCTTTAATGTTGCTGGATAGGCCTTTTTTAAAGGTCGCGCAGAGGGCCTCATTATTCCAGGATAATTCGGAAGCAAGGGTACGGAATTGGATGGCGTACTTGCCAACGGAAGAATTACCCTGGACCAGGTTCAGCAGGGCAGTCTCAGCAGAAGAGGCTCGGGCAGGTTCCTCAAAGACACTTCGAATTTCCGAGAAGAAGGAGTGTACAGAGGCAGTGACGGGGTCATTGCGGTCCCAGAGCGGTGTGGCCCATGACAGAGCTTTCCCAGACAGAAGGCTGACTACGAAAGCCACCTTAGACCTTTCAGTAGGAAACTGGTCCGACATCATCTCCAAGTGCAGGGAACATTGCGAAAGAAAGCCACGGCAAAACTTAGAGTCCCCATCAAATTTATCCGGCAAGGATAGTCGTAGGCCGGAAGCGGCCACTCGCTGCGGAGGAGGTGCAGGAGCTGGCGGAGGAGATGATTGCTGAAGCTGTGGTAGTAGCTGTTGTAGCATCACGGTCAGTTGAGACAGCTGGTGGCCTTGTTGCGCTATCTGTTGCGACTGCTGGGCGACCACCGTGGTGAGGTCGGCGACAACTGGCAGTGGAACTTCAGCGGGATCCATGGCCGGATCTACTGTCACGATTCGGCTGGCAGGAGGTGGATCCTCTGTGCCAGAGAGGGATTGGCGTAGACCGTGCTAGTGGACCGGTTCTAAGCTACTACTGGTATTAACCAGAGCCCTCCGCAAAGCGGGATGGTCTTGCAGCGGCGGTAGTAACCAGGTCGTATCCACTAGCAATGGCTCAACCTCTCTGACTGCTGAAGATAGGCGCGGTACAAGGGAGTAGACAAGAGCAAGGTCGGACGTAGCAGAAGGCCGGGGCAGGCAGCAAGGATCGTAGTCAGGGGCAACGGCAGGAGGTCTGGAACACAGGCTAGGAACACACTAGGAAACGCTTTCACTGGCACAATGGCAACAAGATCCGGCGAGGGAGTGCAGGGGAAGTGAGGTATACATAGGGAGTGCACAGGTGAACAAACTAATTAGACCAACTGCGCCAATCAGTGGCGCAGTGGCCCTTTAAATCGCAGAGACCCGGCGCGCGCGCGCCCTAGGGAGCGGGGCCGCGCGCGCCGGGACATGACCGACGGAGAGCGAGTCAGGTACGGGAGCCGGGGTGCGCATCGCGAGCGGGCGCCACCCGCATCGCGAATCGCATCCCGGCTGGGGGCGGTATCGCAGCGCACCCGGTCAGTAGATCTGACCGGGGCGCTGCAGTAGCGAGGATGTTGCGAGCGCTCCGGGGAGGAGCGGGGACCCGGAGCGCTCGGCGTAACAAGGGGATTGAAGGGAAGGGTGTAAGGGGATAAGGGAAAGGGATGTAGTTTTATAATTCTGCATAAGCATTAATGTTATTTTGTTCCAGTAATGTATCTGTTACGCCGAGCGCTCCGGGTCCCCGTTCCTCCCCGGAGCGCTCGCCTCATCCTCGTTACTGCAGCGCCCCGGTCAGATCCACTGACCGGGTGCGCTGCGATACTGCCTCCAGCCGGGATGCGATTCGCGATGCGGGTGGCGCCCGCTCGTGATGCGCACCCCGGCTCCCGTACCTGACTCGCTCTCCGTCGGTCCTGTCCCGACGCGCGCGGCCCCACTCCATAGGGCGCGCGCGCGCCGGGTCTCTGCGATTTAAAGGGCCACTGCGCCGCTGATTGGCGCAGTGGTTCTAATCAGTGTGTTCACCTGTGCACTCCCTATGTATACCTCACTTCCCCTGCACTCCCTCGCCGGATCTTGTTGCCCTTGTGCCTAGTGAAAGCGTTCCCTTGTTTGTTCCTAGCCTGTGTTCCAGACCTCCTGCCGTTGCCCCTGACTACGATCCTTGCTGCCTGCCCCGACCTTCTGCTACGTCCGACCTTGCTTCTGTCTACTCCCTTGTACCGCGCCTATATTCAGCAGTCAGAGAGGTTGAGCCGTTGCTAGTGGATACGACCTGGTCACTACCGCCGCAGCAAGACCATCCCGCTTTGCGGCGGGCTCTGGTGAAAACCAGTAGTGACTTAGAACCGGTCCACTAGCACGGTCCACGCCAATCCCTCTCTGGCACAGAGGATCCACCTCCTGCCAGCCGGCATCGTGACAGTAGATCCGGCCATGGATTCCGCTGAGGTGCCGCTGTCAAGTCTTGCCGACATTTCCACAATGATCACCCAACAAAATCACCAGCTGGCATACTTGTCCTCCGTGACACAGCAACTGAAGTCACAGTTACAGCAGATGCTGTCACTGACATAGCAGCGGCAACTACAACAACCATCTCCTCCGCCGGCTCCTGCAACTCCTCCGCAGCGTCCGGCCGCTCCTAACCCCTGCTTGTCCCTGCCGGACAAATTTGATGGGGACTCTAGACTCTGCCGTGGTCTCCTTTCTGGAAAGGCCTTGTCTTGGCCACACCGCTCTGCGACCACAATGATCCTGCCACAGTCACAGTCCAGTGCTTCTTCGTTGAGGTCCGTAGTGTCTTCGAGGAGCCTGCCCGAGCTTCTTCTGCCGAGACTGCCCTGCTGAACCTGGCCCAGGGTGTTTCTTCCGTTGGCGAGTACGCCATTCAGTTCCGTGCTCTTGCTTCCGAGTTGTCCTGGAATAGTGAGGTCCTCTGCGCGACCTTTAAAAAGGGCCTATCCAGCAACATTAAAGATGTTCTGGCCGCACGAGAAACTCCTGCTAACCTACATGAACTCATTCATCTTGCCACTCGCATTGACATGCGTTCTTCCGGATGGCGTCTGGAGCTCCGCCTGGATATGGACTTTGTTCGCACAAGGCGTTTTTTCCCCCCGGCTCCTCTCTCCTCTGGTCCTCTGCAATCCGTTCCTGTGCCTCCCGCCGTGGAGGCTATGCAAGTTGACCGGTCTCGCTTGACACCTCAAGAGAGGACACGACGCCGCATGGAGAATCTTTGCCTGTACTATGCCGGTACCGAACACTTCCTGAAGGATTGTCCTATCCGTTCTCCCCGCCTGGAAAGACGTACGCTGACTCCGCACAAAGGTGACACAGTTCTTGATGTCAACTCTGCTTCTCCACGTCTTACTGTGCCTGTGCGGATATCTTCCTCTACCTTCTCCTTCTCTACTATGGCCTTCTTGGATTCCGGATCTGCAGGAAATTTTTTTTTGGCCTCTCTTATCTACAGGTTCAACGTCCCTGTGATCAGTCTCGCCAGACCCCTCTACATCAATTGTGTTAACAATGAAAGATTGGACTGTGCCGTGCGTTACCGCACGGAACCCCTCCTAATGTGCATCGGACCTCATCACGAAAAAATTGAGTTTTTGGTCCTCAGGTTCTTTGGCCCCAAGAAGAGGGGGAGACCCAAGGGGGGGGGGTACTGTTACGCCGAGCGCTCCGGGTCCCCGTTCCTCCCCGGAGCGCTCGCCTCATCCTCGTTACTGCAGCGCCCCGGTCAGATCCACTGACCGGGTGCGCTGCGATACTGCCTCCAGCCGGGATGCGATTCGCGATGCGGGTGGCGCCCGCTCGTGATGCGCACCCCGGCTCCCGTACCTGACTCGCTCTCCGTCGGTCCTGTCCCGGCGCGCGCGGCCCCGCTCCCTAGGGCGCGCGCGCGCCGGGTCTCTGCGAGTTAAAGGGCCACTGCGCCGCTGATTGGCGCAGTGGTTCTAATCAGTGTGTTCACCTGTGCACTCCCTATGTATACCTCACTTCCCCTGCACTCCCTCGCCGGATCTTGTTGCCCTTGTGCCTAGTGAAAGCGTTCCCTTGTTTGTTCCTAGCCTGTGTTCCAGACCTCCTGCCGTTGCCCCTGACTACGATCCTTGCTGCCTGCCCCAACCTTCTGCTACGTCCGACCTTGCTTCTGTCTACTCCCTTGTACCGCGCCTATCTTCAGCAGTCAGAGAGGTTGAGCCGTTGCTAGTGGATACGACCTGGTCACTACCGCCGCAGCAAGACCATCCCGCTTTGCGGCGGGCTCTGGTGAAAACCAGTAGTGACTTAGAACCGGTCCACTAGCACGGTCCACGCCAATCCCTCTCTGGCACAGAGGATCCACCTCCTGCCAGCCAGCATTGTGACAGTATCTAACCCTGTTTTAAAGCTGTTAATTGTTCCTGCTGTGACCAGTTCCTGAGGTAGACCGTTCCATAAATTCACAGTCCTCACGGTAAAGAAGGCGTGTCGCCCCTTTAGACTAAACCTTTTCTTGTCCAGGCGGAGGGAGTGCCCCCTCGTCCTTTGGGGGGTTTAACCTGGAACAGTTTTTCTCCATATTTTTTGTATGGGCCATTTATATACTTATATACGTTTATCATTTCCCCCCTTAAACGTCTCTTCTCAAGACTAAACAATTGTAACTCCTTTAATCGCTCCTCATAGCTAAGATGTTCCATGCCCCATATTAGTTTAGTTGCGCGTCTCTGCACCCTTTCCAACTCCGCAGTGTCCCTTTTATGAACAGGTGCCCAAAACTGAACAGCATATTCCAGGTGAGGCCGTACCAATGCTTTATAAAGGGGGAGTATTATGTCCCTGTCCCTTGAGTCCATGCCTCTTTTGATACATGACAATATCCTGCCGGCATTGCATGCTATTCTGTAGTCTGTGATCTACAAGTACACCCAGATCCTTCTCTACCAGTGACTCTTCCAGTTTAATCCCCCCTAAAACATACGACGCATGCAGGTTATTAGTACCCAGATGCATAACTTTACATTTATCCACATTGAACCTCATTTGCCAAGTGGATGCCCAGACACTTAGTCTATCCAAGTCATCTTGTAACTTATGCACATCCTCTATAGACTGTACTGTGCTACAAAGCTTGGTGTAATCTGCAAAGATAGAAACAGAGCTGTTAATACCATCCTCTATATCATTGATAAATAAATTAAACAGCAGCGGGCCCAGTACTGAACCTTGGGGTACAGCACTAATAACCGGGGACCAATCAGAGTACGAATCATTGACCACCACTCTCTGGGTACGATCCATGAGCCAGTGTTCAATCCAGTTACAAACTAAAGTTTCCAAGCCCAAGGACCTTAACTTACCTGTCAGACATCTGTGAGGGACAGTATCAAACGCTTTGGCAAAATCCAGAAACACTATATCCACAGCCATTCCTCTGTTAAGGCTTCTACTCACCTCTTCACAAAAGCAAATTAGATTGGTTTGACAACTTCTATCCTTAGTAAACCCATGCTGGCTATCACTTATAATACTATTATCCCCTATGTATTCCTGTATGTACTCCCTTATAAGTCCTTCAAACAATTTACCCACAATGCACGTTAGACTTACCGGTCTATAATTGCCTGGCGAAGACCTAGAGCCCTTCTTGAAGATTGGTACCACATTAGCCTTGCGCCAGTCCCTTGGCACAATACCAGACACCAGAGAATCTCTAAATATCATGAACAAGGGTACAGATATTACTGAACTTACATCTCTAAGAACTCTTGGGTGTAGTCCATCCGGCCCTGGAGATTTGCTTACATTTACTTTACTTAACTTACCTTGTACCATCTCTACATTAAGCCAGTTCAATACATTATATGATGTGTTACCAGCACTGACCTGGCCAATGTCAGCTCCTTCTTCCATAGTATATACAGAACTAAAGAACCCATTCAGTAGCTCCGCCTTCTCTTGACCGCCCGTGACAACCTCCCCATTATCATTATTAAGGGGTCCTACATGCTCTGTCCTTGGTTGTTTTGTATTTATATATCTAAAAAAATATTTAGGATTAGTTTTGCTTTCTTTGGCCACCTGTCTCTCATTTTGAATTTTTGCTGTTTTTATTACATTTTTACAGATTTTATTAAGCTCCTTGTACTGTTTAAATGTTATAGCTGACCCATCAGATTTGTATTTTTTTGAAGGCTATTTTTTGTTGATTATTGCTCTTTTAACATCATGTGTCAGCCATGTAGGATTTAGTTTTAATCGTTTATATTTGTTCCCCTTTGGTATATATTTAGCTGTATAGTTATTTAGAGTTGATTTAAAGATGTCCCATTTACCTTCTGTATCAGTATTTGAGAACACCTCCCCCCAGTCTATGTCCTGTAGTGCAGCCCTCAGCCCAGGGAAGTTTGCCTTTTTAAAGTTATATGTTTTTGCTTTTCCCGTCTGTCTTTGTTTTCTACATTTTAAGTCAAAAGTAACTATATTGTGGTCGCTATTACCAAGGTTTTCCCTCACAGTTACATTACCAACCAGCTCTGCGTTGTTGGAAATGATCAGATCCAACAAGGCATCACTTCTTGTTGGGTCCTCCACAAACTGGCCCATAAAATTATCCTGCAATAAATTTAGGAATTTTCTCCCCTTTGTAGTTTTAGCCAACCCCCGGCCCCAATCTATATCTGGATAGTTAAAATCTCCCATTATTACCACTGTACCTGCCCGGGCGGCCCTCTCTATTTGTTTATACAGCCGACCTTCTATCTCTTCAGTGATATTAGGGGGTCTGTAGATTACACCAAATATTATTTTTTCAGTATTTCCCTCCTTTTGTAATTCTCCCCACAGTGATTCCACATCCTCAGAATCATCACACACTATGGCATCGTTCACACTGACTTTCATACCACTTCTTACATACAGACAGACTCCACCACCTTTTCTGTTCATTCTATCCTTTCAAAACAATGTAAACCCCTGCAGATTAACAACCCAGTCATGCGAGGAGTCCAGCCATGTCTCAGTGACCCCAACTATATCAATATGTTCCTCCAGTATCAAGGCCTCAAGCTCCCCCATTTTATTTGCTAGGCTTCTGGCATTTGTGAACATACACTTTACATTTCCATTAAGTTTTACACATATAGTCTCACTAATGGGATTTTCAGAGTTATTGGGGTTAATGTTATTATTTGAGTTATAAGGGCTAATTGTACTATTTAAGTTATTGGGGCTAATGGGATTTTTTGAGTTATTGGGTCTAACGTTATTATTTAAGTTATTGGGGCTAATGGGATTTTTTGCGTTATTGCGTCTAACGTTGTTATTTAAGTTATTGGGGCTAACGGTATTTTTTGAGTTAATGGGGCTTATTGTAGTTATTGAGTTATTGGGGCTAATAGAATTTTTTGAATTATTGGGATTATAATTTTTCGGGCTACATTTATTTTTACAGCTGGTTTGTAACGCATGAATCTCCTTATCCACTGCTCTTAACCTCCCCCCACAGGACTCCTCTCCACCCACTATTATGTCCTGACCCCTCTCTAACCTATCCATCCCACTGTCTGCTTTCTTTGCTTTATTATCCTCCCCCCACTCACCTAGTTTAAATACTCAGCCACCCCTTCCAGGATTCTCTCCCCCAGCACAGCAGACGACCCCCTTCCATTCAGGTGCAAATTATTCGTAGAATAGAGTTTGTACCCCAATGAAAAGTCAGCCCAGTGCTCTAAAAACCCAAACCCTTCCCCCTCACACCACGACTTAAGCCATGCATTTAACTCCCTAAGCTCCCGCTGTCTTTCCTGCGATGTGCATGGCACAGGAAGTATTCCAGAGAACACAACCTTAGAGGTCCTTCCCTTCAGCTTGGCACCTAGTTCCTTGTAATTATTCTTCAAGGACCTCCACCTACCATGTATTCTGTCGTTGGTTCCCACATGGGCCACGACAGCTGGGTCATCCCCAGCCCCCCCTAGTAATTTGTCCACCCTTTCCACCACATGCCGAACCCTGGCACCAGGGAGACAGCAAACCATTCGGTGGAGGTGGTCTTGGCGACAAATTATTCTATCCGTCTTCCTGATTATAGAATCCCCTACCACAACTAACTGCCTTGGCCTACCTGCGTTACCATCCCCCACACTACTAGTTGAGCTGTTCCCCCGGCTGTTAGGGAGACCAGTATCCACTAGGGTTGCCATCTCTGATACTGAGGCCCTCGCATCATCGCCCAACTTGGCAATTTTACTTGGGAGATCAGAAGCAGAAGTGACCTTCCTTTTCCTTGCCCCCTTTCCAGTCCCTCTAACTACATTAACCCAGCTCCCTACTTGGGCCTCCTGGCTAGTTTCTCCAACCTCCATTTCTACCCCACTAACTGCTTGCTCTGTAAGATTGTCAATCGCCCTCAATGTTGCATTTTGCTCCTCTAGATCTCTAATACGAGCTTCCAGGTGGGCAACATGCTCACATTTGTCACAGCGGTATTCACCCTGAAGCTGCTGCTCCAGAGATGTATACATGTGGCACAATGTGCACTGAAGAAAACCTCCAATCCTGCTGTCCATATCCTTGGTGACAAACAGCTGTTATTAACTATTAAGAAAAACTACTTTTATCAAGGGAGTGTAATACTTACAGTTACAGTGGGTCCTGCTTACAACTCCTGCTTTTTAAACTTCTGCTTATAAAACTTCTCAAATGTAACACTTAATAATACAACACTTTAGAATACAGACCCAGCTTCAGCTAGACTCAGTCAGAGCTAAAATAAGTCTTTTCTGATATATAAATAAATATAAACGAATATTTGAAAAGGGGAATACTTACTGATACCCGCATGTCTGGGGTATGTGCTCTCGCCAATCTGGTTAGAATATCTTGTAGATTTGAATGTATTTACTTATTTTATTTAAAAAAAAATTTGCAGGACTTTATAGTTTTTCACATTACTTGATTTGCACATATATACTTTTGTGGCTGACACATGCATGTGTCATTACAATCTGAGCATATCTAGAAAACATCAGCAATGCATTTAAATAAAATCCCATTTAAACACATTCACTTTTATAACATTTACTTTTGAGATTTTAGCAAATCCATCCTCTAGTAAGCAATGGAGTCTCAAAGGCTGTTTCCTAATCCATTCACAAGTTGTATGCACAGATATAGCCAACATGACAATGGTGGACTGGTGAAAGGAGTCCCTTGATCAACTTGCTGAACAGTAAACCAGAGATGACTAATGCATCCCTGTCCTACTGTTAGTAAATTCTGTGGGCTAGGCACTCTGTGCCCAACTCAGGGAATTTCTGTCACATTTCACCTTCTTTTTTTGCCCTTAAAACCAGGTAGGAAGGTAGTAGCCTGTAGGTGCATTGATCCTACCCACCCACAAAGCATATTCAAGTGGCACCTATATACCTACAGGGCCTGTCAACACAGTAGTGCACATAATAGATTTCTGCAAACACCTCCCATATGCATTGTGCTATCATCTCTGCCACACAAAAAGCGTATGGAAGTTACACGTATCTAGCCTGTAGTGTTATACGGTTCTGGTGCATTTAATATTGTTCCGCAAACACCTTTAGTACTCAGGTGAATAGAATAAATAAATTATTTATCTCCATATTGAAGTAACAGCCTTAGGATATTGTGAGACTTCATTCTAACTGTAAAAGAAACAAGACTCATAATCTATATCAGGGCATTCCACAGGAAAAAATTGTTTCAAGTTAAAACTTAAAATCCATAGCAAAGCAAAGATCATATATCTTTGTGCTATTTATCTATCTTAATGTTTTACCAAATAGTCTGGAAGGTGTGAAGGGGTGTTGGGGGCATCGGATGGGAGGGTTTGGATCCAGGTGGCTGCTGGGGATTTTGAGATGGGAGCGGTAGGTTGGGGAGAAAGTTGGGGTCAGAAGGGATTGGGGATCAGGTGGACCTACCTACCTATTAGCCAAACTACCTACCTACCAGCTAAACTACCTACTAGCCAAACTACCTACCTACCAAAGTACCTACCCACCAATCAAACTACCTACCTACCAGCCAAACTACCTGCCTACCTACTGGTAAAACTGCCTACCAACTGCCTACCTACCTACAGGCCCGTCGCAACAGGACAGGCAAACCAAGCAATTGCTTGGGGCCCCGAGCTGGCCCGGGGCCCCCGAGCAGAGCCGGTGTTTGCCTGTCCTCTTGCGCTATCCCGTTCGGCAGGCAGCTCGCCCTTTCGGCCTGCCGGGCCAGCAGTGCGAGAGCCTGCCTGGAGAGGGAGGCAGAGACTGGAAGTCGCTGCCTCCGGCTACTTTTTGTGCCCCCTCCGGCTTACCGTCCGTCGGCCCGGGCCTCCTATGTGCACGCGGCTCACCATGTCACCTGACATCACGCTGAGTCCCAGAATTCAGGGGCCGGCGTCCTGACGCCAGCCCTAGAGCGTGACGTGACAGTGGGCGGTGCACGAATTGCCGACATTACTGCGCGCAGCGTTAGGTGTGCAAGTAAGTGCAACTTCTCTGACAGTGAGTGAAAGTGAAGGTTTTGCACTCAATTCCTAGGGGTACTAGTACGACTATCTACCTGCCTACTGGGTCTGGGGGGAGGGGAGGTGGTTAATCTGGGGGTACTACCTTCCTATTGAGGGGGGAGAGGGGGTTAATCTGCCCCCCCCCCCCAGTAGGCAGGTAGTACCTCCAGATTAACCCCCTCTTCCCCCCCAGTAGGTAGGTAATATCCCCAGATTAACCCCCTCTTCTGGGGGTACTGCCTACTGGGGGGAGGGGGTTAAATCTGTGGGTACTACCTTCCTACTAGGGGGGAGAGGGGGTTAATCTGAGGGCACTACCTTCCTACTGGGGGGGTGAAGGGGTTTATCTGGGGGTACGTCATGCCTACTGGGGGGGAGGGGGTTAATCTGGGGTACTACCTGCCTACCATGGGGGTGGGGTTATGGGGCTACTACCTGTCTACTGGAGGGGGGTAATCTGGGGGTACTACCTGCCTACTGGGGGGAGGGGGTCAATCTGAAGGTACCACCTGCCTACTGGGGATCTAATTTGGGGGTACTTCCTGTCTACTGGGTTGGGGGGGGGTGTTAACATGGGGGGAGAATTTGACATGGGGGGGGAAGAAATGAAATGGGGAGAATGTGATTAGGGGGGATAGAAATTAAACAGGGAAGATGTGAAATGAGTGGTGCATATAAAATGGGGGAATAGATGTAAAATGGGGGGGAAATTGGACATGAAATGGGAGGATTTCACTATTTGTTTATAATATTGAAATTGCAATATTTAGGTCCATAATCGCAATCGCACGGTTTCCCCTTATCGTGCAGCCCTACTAGCTATGTACCTGGCTACCTAACTACCTACATCAGTGTTTCCCAACCAGGGTGCAAAGCTATGACTCCCAGCATGCCCGGAAAGCCAGAGGTCGTCTGGGCGCTGTAGTTTTGCAACAGCTGGAGGCACCATGGTTGGGGACTTTTGGGCACCATGCTCTCTTACTGAGTGGGACACCAAGGGGGGCATTATTACAGGCCTATAGATGAGGAGATTGTGTAGTGTTAAAGGGGTACTCCGTTTAACAACTGCTGCCAGAAAGTTAAACAGATTTGTAAATTACTTCTATTAAAAAAAATCTTAATCCTTCCTGTACTTATTAGCTGCTGAATACTACAGTGGGAATTCTTTTCCGTTTGAAACACAGAGGTGTCTGCTAACATCATGAGCACAGCGCTCTCTGCTGACATCTCTGTCCATTTTAGGAGCTGCCAGAGTAAAAGGAAATCCCCATAGCAAACATATGCTGTTCTGGACAGTTCCTAAAATGGACAGAGATGTCAGCAGAGAGCACTGTGCTCATGATGTCAGCAGAGAACACTGTGTTCCAAAAATAAAATTATTTCCACTGTAGTATTCAGCAGCTAATAAGTACAGGAAGGATTAAGATTTTTTAATAGAAGTCATTTACAAATCTGTTTAACTTTCTGGCACCAGTTGATTTATAAAAAAAAAAAAAAAAAGTTTTTCACCGGAGTACCCCTTTAAAGAGAGCACTGGAAAAATGCAGAGTCTAAGATGTTTGTTCTGCAGATGAAGAGAGATGAAGTTTTGGCTGGAAGAAGACATCATGGCGGTCTAAGTCAGAAGGGGAAGAAAAGGAAAAAGGACGACGCTGATCAGAAAAGACGTGACCTGTGAGTTCCTTCATGTAGCTGTAAACACTTATATGGGGTATATATCCTGTGTACAGCTGGTATATAATATCTATATGGTCCCGTATATATAATCTTTTTTGCGTGCGTAAGGTGGGGAGGGGGCCTCCATTTCTATTTTGCTTGGGGCCCCCAAATTCCTTCAAACGGCCCTGCCTACCTACCATTTAAAATAACTACCAACCAGCCAAACTACCTACCAATGAGTCAAACTACCTATCTAGCAACAAAACAACATACCAAACTTACTACCTACCTACCAAACTACCTACCTACCAACCATACTTCCTACTTACTAACCAAACTACCTACCAAATTTCCTACCAAACTACCAACCAATTCTTATCTACCAAATTTCCTAACCACACTGCCTACCTATGCACCTGCAAAACTTACTTACTATCTACCTACCAAACTTTCTATCTAGAATCAAAATTACTGTTTATCTACCTAACAATCAAACATACTACCTATCTACCTATGACAAGCTTCCTCCAAGGTGGTCCTACCTACCTACCTCGGACACTCTTCCTACAAACGGGTCCTACCTATCTAAGAACCAACTTCCAATGTACCTATTTGGGACAATCTTCCTACAAAACACTTGCAAAACTACAACTCTCAGCATGCCTGGTAAGCCAATGGCCAATGGCTAGCTTACATTCAATAGTTATTAATTAAAAGGTTTTTACAAAAATGACATACAGTACAAACATTGGGCCTAACAGGTCCATAAATGTCAACAAAGAAACAACATCCTTAGGACAACAATGGTGGTATATAGAAACAGTATCCATCCCTAGAATTAAACAGCATTTAATATTCAACTGCGAGGAACATAGAAATGATGTCCAACTCTGTCGTACAAATAATGCGTTCTAAAAGAACTAGTATGGCAATATAAGTAGTTATACGGTCTCTTGCCCAGTAAGGTTACTGGGATGGGTGAGGATTCAAGGTGCGTGGGGAGTCAATCCAATGCTGCCACTTCCTTCTGAAGGACAGCACTTGCTTCCTTCTGAAGGAAGAGTAGGTGCCTGAACCAGAAGCCAATATTTTCTCGAAAGCAAAGGTGTTATTAGTTTTCTGTATAACCTGTGAGATATGTGGAATATTGGTAGTTTTCCAGTTACTTGTCAACAGGTTCTTAGCAATGATACATATGATGCAAAAAATGGCTCGCATAGGGGGTGGGGCCAATGGCCAGTTTAAAGATGTAAAATGGAGTTGAAGTTTTGCAAAAACTGGAGGCATACTGGTTTGGAAACACTGTCCTAAGTCTTCAAACTGTGGACCTTAAGCTGTTGCATAACTACAACTACCAGAATGCCCAGACAGCCATCATGCTGGGAGTTGTAGTTTTGCAACAGCCTCTTCTATACGGGAAAACATTTTGCTATTATTTACAGATGCTCTTTATACATTATTTGGCCAAATAGCATTAAAGTATGGGCATAGAAAATAGCTATAGGAGCATATTAATATGGATAGAGCAATTTGGTATGGGATATATTGGAGCGGGCATGGCATACGAAGGAGCTTGGCTCCCCCTCAGTAGGTTTAGCCAGGGAGGGCAAATGTATTGTTACCCCACTATACAAATAATTTCTATTTTATTCATTACTGCAAAACCATGCTCAGTTTTCATATTGAGAAACATTACAAACTACAAAGGTGTATGTTATTCGCATTTGGTGGAATAATGAGATACATTTTTACAAAATTTCAAAGAAAATCACAGGGCCATGTGTCAATTCTAGCATCTTAATAAAAAATAAAAAATAAAATAAAAAAAAGAGTGGGGAAGGGGTAAATACACTTAAACAATACAAAACCCCAGTCACCCAAAGGTGATGGGGTATAGAACCCCTATAACAAAAAATCCCCCTCTTATTAAATTCCTATAAGTCTATTAAAATGTCACCTTTATTTTTACTGTTTAAAAGGTTCAAAAGTAAAGTGCTTAAAAACACCAGCACAGTCCCTATATAAGCAAGTACAGTTCCTTTATGGAATATTGTTTGTGTCTCGACGTCTGCAGCACGTCTGGTTAGGAACTGATTGCTGTTATTAAAACCACAAATACTATGTCTCCCCTACATGTTTCGTGGTACCAACCACGTCTTCAGGGGCTCTGAGACATACTAGCACGTGCAAGATCGGGGGATAGTTCACATGATCATTACATGACAATAACAGGAAGCAGATAATAATATAGCGCTGGAGCTAAGTCATATACCAGTGCCGGAACTAATAGCTTGACATAGTGACCTCTGTACAAGGTAAGTCCTTATTGGACAGTGCTACCTACACTATTGTTAAACAGCATAGGACTGGTAAATTATCAAGGGGAGGGCCTCCAGAACGTGATAAAAGGAGCTTCCCCTTCCAGCACGTGCTAGTATGTCTCAGAGCCCCTGAAGACATGGTTGGTACATCGAAACATGTAGGGTAGACATAGTATTTGCGGTTTTAATAACAGCAATCAGTCCCTAACCAGACGTGCTGCAGACGTCGAGACACAAACAATATTCCATAAAGGAACTGTACTTGCTTATATAGGGACTGTGCTGGTGTTTTTAAGCACTTTACTTTTGAACCTTTTAAACAGTAAAAATAAAGGTGATGTTTTAATACACTTATAGGAATTTAATAAGAGGGGGATTTTTTTGTTATAGGGGTTCTATACCCCATCACCTTCAGGTGACTGGGGTTTGGTATTGCTTCTAGCATCTTGTCACAGCCTTGGTGTGATTACAGTTTTTTGTCTAATTTTGTACCTTGAATTGTGTAATTTTGTAATTCTTGCACTCACATTATTTTGTTCATAAAACTTACTTTAGATATAATTTGTTTTATGCTATTTTACGTCTAATAGGCATATAGCCATAGCAGGCATGAGCTTTTGGCTAGGCCCTAGGTGTTATGGTAATGACTCACTCAGTCAAACCCCCTGATCTCAGCACGTAAGCAGTTAAGTGTGGGATAGGGGTTATCCAGGCCATTAAAGTGTAAGATGGGTGGTATATTACTGCTAACATCTGATGGTGGTGACCTGCTCAGGAAGAGGTTACTGTTTTTATACATTAAAGCACACTGAGCTGATTATCAACTGAGTGAATGCTGAAGCATGTTGTATTATCAAAAACAAGACTTATGTCTCTGCATGACCGAATCCGAATGTTTATCCATAAAATGTCCACAGGCAGATTTACTTTAAGTCTGTATATGAGTATTATTTATATAAATGGGCTGACATGGTCATGTAGCTCATACACATATGCAGGTGCAAGATTATATGATGCAAGACATGTGCCCTTTAAAAAAAAAATGAAATTTCAGGTATGAAAGCGGGCAGAATGTGAAAGGTCTTCTATTGTAATATTCAGGTATAATGTCCATCCCACTTTCCAAGTTGCATTAACATTAAATGACCCAAGTCAAATATTTGCTTTCTGTTAGTACGTTCATTCCTCCTATTTGATATGTTCAAAGCAAAACTGACATCTCATCAACTTGCAATATGTGTTCTGCATCCAGTTCATCACAGGGTGGCATTTTCACGAAGAATTGTGGAAACAATTGTATTTTTTCTGGTCACATTCAGTGATGTCAACCTGACCTTTATTCTGGAGTTCTAGAACTATGCTGAGTTTTAGCTTTATAATCCATCTCTGAACAAAGAAACTGAGAAATGATGTTGGTCTATCTATATATCTATCCATATTTCACTATCTATCCATATTTCATTATTAAGGTGCAAGCAGTCATAGGAGTCTTGGTTAAAGGGGTTCTCCGGTGTTTACACATCCTTATCCCCTATCCAAAGGATAGGGGATAAGATGCCTGATCGCGGGAGTCCCGCCGCTGGGGACGCCCGTGATCATGCACGCGGCACCCCATTTGTAATCAGTCCCCGGAGCGTGTTCGCTCCGGGTCTGATTATGGACGACTACAGGGCCGGCGGCGTGTGACGTCACGCTCCACCCCTCAATGCAAGCCGACATAGGCTTGCATTGAGGGGCAGAGTGTGACGTCACACGGGGGCAGAGGCGTGACGTCACTGTAGTCCCTGTAGTCGCCCGTAATCAGACCCGGAGCTAACACGCTCCGGGGACTGTTTACAAACGGGGTGCCGCGTGCAAGATCACGGGCGTCCCCAGCTGCGGGACTCCCGCGATCAGGCATCTTATCCCCTATCCTTTGGATAGGGGATAAGATGTGTAAGCACCAGAGAACCCCTTTAAGGACCCCACTTTCAATAAAAGGAGAAAGAACCACAGCACACAGAGAATCTGTTACCTTATGCGCTCCGGCTGCACACACTGGCTGTAAGCGCATAGTCCCGTTACCTGATGCTGCCAGCGGGGCTGGGACTCGCATCGCGGGATGCGGTCGCATACGAGCCCCAGTCCGTCATTCACCTTGTGCTTCTCCTGCCCCAGCCTCTGCCTCAATGCTCCAGCGCGTGCCCCCGTCCGCTAGGGCGCGCGCACACCGGAGCTTTAAGATTTAAAGGGCCAGTGCGCTCATTAGTGTAAATCATCTGTGGTTTGTTTATATATTCCTCCACCCTCCTCACTCCCCTGCCGGATCTTTGTTGCCTTGAGCCTGAGAGAAAGCATTCCTGTTTCTGCCTTGCCGTGTATCTGATCCTTCGCTTTGTGATCTTGCTTCTCTGCCGCCTGCCTATTGACCTCCTGCTACGTCCTGACTACACAACCGTGCTGCCAGCCCTAACCTTCTGCTATCCAGACTATGAGCTGCCTTATCCCTCCTGTGCCTTGCATCTCCTCAGCCACCTGTGTGGTCGAGCCGTGCCAGGGGTAGCGACCTGGGTGCCACCTGCCGCAGCAAGTCCATCCTGCTTTGAAAACCAGCGGCGCCTTAGACTCTGCTCCCTGGTACTGTCCCAGTCATCTGCCACACAGGTCCAGCAGATCCACATCCACCAGGGTTCCTGTCTTCTGAAACATGAGTGTTACAGAATTTTTAGTGAAAAAAACTGTTATTTATTCCATCTTCAGCAAGAAATACAAAAACGTGCAATATTTCGGTAGTCTCATACCACCAGCCTGAAGATGGGGGTGTGAGATTACTGAAACATTGCACTGAAGATTTTTTGTGTGCTGAGGGCCTATCCATCTATCGTGGTCCCTCAAGTAACAATATTACCTTGTTCCGGGATTACCATTCTAAGTTGATGCAAACAAAAAGAGCATAAAGGAATTTATCGATTCTTAACACGAGGAAACTAGCATAAAAAGGGTTTTATTGTTGCTATCATTCCTGTGTCTCCGCCTCTACCATAAAGATGAATGGGAGGGGGGGGGCATGTTTCGACCAGCTGGCGTGCTGGGTACGAAATGAGCATTAGCAGAATGTACATTAACTTGACTAGCAAGATACAACAAATTTCTCACACAGATTGAATTATTGTGATACAAGTGGCAACATTTATGTTTAAATTTAGAACAGTTGGGGGAATTCATTAAAACCTATGCAGAGGAAAGGTTGACCAGTTGCCCATAGCAACCAATAAGATTGCTTCTTTCATTTTTAAAAGGGCCTATGAAAAATGGAAGAAGCAATCTGATTGGTTGATATAGCCAACTGGGCTATTTCCTCTACACAAGTTTTCAGAAATCTCCCCCCATTATTTATAAATCTGCCCCAAAATTTCTGAAACTTTTACCACCTTATCTAAATACAAATAACACATTTGTGTCACTAATGGCACTCACCTGTGAGCATTATCTTTGTTGAGCAGTCAGGTCTTAAAGAAGAAATCTGGCATAAACTAATACACTATCCATAGGATAGGGGATAAGTACCATATATACTCGAGTATAAGCCGACCCGAATATAAGCCGAGGATCCTAATTTCACCCCAAAAACCTAGGAAAACTTATTGACCTGAGTATAAGCCTAGGGTGGGAAATACATCCTCCCCCCCTTCCCGTCATTATCTCCCCTGTCATCATCCAGACCTCCCCCTGTCATCATCACCCCATCATCATCACCCCCGTCATTATCACCCCCATCATCATCACCCCCTGTCAATCCAACAGTCATCATCCAGACCCCCCTTTTGTTTTCTACTCACCTCCTCAGTTGTTGCTTTCTCGGTGGGGAGGGTGAGCTGGTCCGGGCCATCCTTCTTCACCGGGAGGCCTCCTTCTCTGCTCCGGGATAGCCCCGGACTAGTGATGCTGCATTGACACCGCCGCGCAGGGACGGCCGTGCGCAGAAGACATCCGTGACATCAGGGACGTCCCTGTGCACGGACGTCTGCTGCGCACGGTGTCCCTGTGCTGCAGTGTCAATGCAGCATCACAAGTCCAGGGCCAGCCCAGAGTGGAGAAGAGGGCCTCCCAGTCAAGATCGACAACCCAGATCGCCCTCCCAACACATGGTCACTGCAGCGTAGATGGGCGAAGATGGACGGCCTGGCCTATCCCCCCACAGGTATGCCTGAAGTTTTTATTTTTGTTCACTAGAGTATAAGCCGAGGGGGGTGTTTTCAGCACGAAAAATCATGCTGAAAAACTCGTTTTATACTCGAGTATATACGGTAGCTGATTGTGGGGGGTCAGGATGCTGGGCCTCAGCGCTCAGTGAGAATGGCGTGCTGCAGCCGGCACGTGCTCCATTCATTCTATAGGAGAACTGAACTCGGGAATCATCAGTGCTCTCATAGAAATGAATGGAGGGCATGCCAACTACCAGTAGAACCCTTTCGGGGGAAAACCCTTAATGAGAATCCCTGTAAAAACTATTAGTCCTTATTTTTATTTCTTAAAAGTAGATCCCCAAAAACAGTTTTGTTTTAACCAAACTAAGATCACCACTTAAAGGGGTGCTCCTGGGAAGTACACATAAAAAAAAAGCTTCAAAGCAAACCACACTTCCTATGTTCCCTTAGAAATGATCCTGCCTGATTTGCATGGCTCCTCTGTTGTCTTCTCTGACTGCTTTATATTCTTTGCCAACCTTCCATTCTACATTTCCCAACTACATTTCCCAGCAGCTATTGCAGCACTGTTCTCACTATCGTACAACTCTTCACAGCTTCCTCTCTGAGAGCAACCCCCCACCCTCCTACTTTATGAGCAGAGAAATATAGTGTCTGATTGGCTAAGTCTGCACAAACCTCCCAGCTAAAGGGAGCATGAGCAATCAGTGCAGAGCAAAAACGATGTGGTCTGTGTCTCTCAGTAGGGTGGGGACTTGGACAGAGACATAGAAAATGGCTGGCTGACGAATTTTCCTCCCTGCATGAAAGTGACAGCTAAAAGAGGGGAAACAGCCTTTTATAGCTAATGAATGATATTTAGACAATTAAAGGGGTACTCCGGTACGACAGTTTTATGGTTATCTAGCGTTTTTGTAGCGAGTTTAGCACTTTTGTAATTCACATGTTATACATCTGTCCATAGCATATATGTTTTTTACTGACCTCTTTTCTGTGAGGGAAGTTCAGTAGTTTTTCTGGTTGCTTTTGATTGTCGTCCACACCTGCGGCCATGTTTGTTCACTGTTGTGGACAAGATGTCAGTGCTGCAGGCGTTACTGTTTTTTTTCTCTCCTGCAATGGTTTTGCCCTTTTTCCACCCTCCTGTAATGAATAGTCATTAAATTGTTGTGGGAGGATGGATGTCTCCTCCCGCTGTCAGCCAGCCCTGCGCCCGGCTCGCAATGTACTGAATACTCTGTATCAGCACTGCGGCTGACACGTAACCCCTTCCCCACCATGGGGATCGTGAATCAGGGGAATCGGCTATCATGATTCCTCCCGCGGGCGCAAGGTCCTCATTGCGGGGGAATTAGTAACATGTCAGTTGCAGCGCTATCATGCAGTCCCCACATCAGGGAATGAATGAATTGTCCCCACATCAGGGAACTAATCATATGTGACCCGCGGGTGCTGCTCTGCTTCCTGCACTTACAACCCCCTCTCCCCCCCCCCCAAAGTGATGTCCCCGCAAGGGTTAAAGGACATCTGTACTGATGAATTTTACATATTCCTGTGCCCTGGCTCCTTACATGAAAGTGCGCTCAGCCTATCACCGGCCGAGGCGGGACATCGCTGTGGCTGGTGATACACTGATCGCTCTGTGACGTTCCCGTTCCCAAGAAGCAGCATGAGGATCGAAGCAACGGGGAAACGCAGGAAGGCGAGCCAAGGTTTGTTTTGTTTATATTTGCAGCCCAGGCACATGAATATGTAAAATTAATCAGTACAGACCCTTGCAGGGACATCTCTTTGGGGGGGGAGGGGTCAGGCGGGGAAGGGCAGGAAGCAGAGCAGAGCCCGGGGGTCACATATGATTGGTTCCCTAATGTGGGGATAGTGCGCTGCGGATAACAATTCTTTGGGGGGGGGGGGGAGAAGCAGAGCAGTGCCTGTGGGTCACATATGATCAGTTCCCCCTGCTCACAATTCATTCATTCCCTGATGTGGGGACTGTGGGGTGAGAAGCTGACAGTGAGGGTGGGATGAGTATACTAATGAGCAGGGCGGAGAAAGGGAGTGATAAACGGGGGGGGGGGGGGGGAAGGGGGGAGAGCCACATGGGTGAGAGGTCATTCAGACAGTGTTTTGTGTATTGCATTTTATTGGGGGGTCTAGCTGTTTGCTTTTTTGAAGTCCTGCACTCTGGTCCCATCATATAATCAAACAGATAAGGGGCCAGGAAGAGAGAAGACCCCTGGTGGGGATCAGAGGGGACGAGGGAATGGAGTTTCCCTCCAAAGAAAGCAGATATGATATTTAAACAATGCTAGACTAAAAGTTGGTTGTTAAAAGCTGGGCCACAAGCTGACAAGACCATTCTAAGAACAGCTCTTTATCTAAGGGTTAATTTGGGGACTTGCTGGGACTGGCTACCCAGAGGTCTGGCGGCTTTAACCCTTGCACCATCACACTCTCTCTAGCGTCTTAGCTGGACCGATAGGGTGTGATCGTGACAACTGGTGGCAGCGTCGGGATATATTTAGAGATTTTTAGTGTTTGCTGGATTTTACCTGTAAGGAAATCTTAGCACTAAAAAGAAATTGCATACATATTCTTGTGTGTAAATTTCAAAGACAGAGCTCAGTGCTGGTTTAAAAGACATACAAAAAGAGTGCAAGACAGTTCTGTCCTCCCCATCTCCTGTTTTACCTCCTCTGTCTCATCTCGGAAATATGGAGGCATATCGCAAGCAGTCCAAGCCTGCACTGGAGCTAATGTGCCAAGAAAAGGACATCCCTACTGCAGGAAAGAACAAGGAACAACTTATTGCTGATCTTGTGGAGTATGATGCCCGTGCGGAAGAGCTGAGTGACATGAGACAAAGTCCTACAGCTGGAACTGCCATCCAAGGACTGATATCTCCTGGGGAATACAACATTACTCCCCATCAGGACAGTACTTCACATGAGGCCTTGGACTCTTATATGTGGACTGCCTTACAACACCTTGGGAATGTGGATGCCAATATGAAACTCCAACTGCTTCTCCAGTACCAAACTGCAGAGAGAGAGGCACAGATACGAGCTGCAGAGAGAGAGGCCGCAGAAAGAGAGGCCCAACGAAGGCATGAACTGGAGGTTCTGAGGCTGAGAGGGGATGCTTCATCTGCACGGAGTGATGTGCAGGATCAAGGAAACCACAAACCCTGCTTGGAACATTTCCCCATGTTGGAGAAAGATGGTGATCTGGATGTGTTCCTGAGGGGATTTGAAAAGGTTTGCCGGCAGTTCCATCTACCTAAGGAACAGTGGGGACGATATCTAACCCCACGGTTGCGAGGGAAAGCTCTGGATGTGTTTTCTTCTCTTTCCTCTGAGAGTGACCAGGACTATGAGGCAATAAAATCTGCCCTGCTAAAAAGTTTTAATCTGACTCCAGAGGCTTATCGGAAAAAGTTTCGGACTTTGCAACAAAGTGCCACAGAAAGCTGCACTCAACATGCAGGTCAGCTAAGGACTGCATTCAAGCAATGGACTGGGGGCCTACAAGTCACTACCTATGAGGCCCTGGAGGACTTGATGGTCCTGGATCAGTTTCTCCAAACACGGAGCATTGAAGCCAGAGAGTGGATTTTGAATGGCAAGTCCAAGACAGCCATGGAAGCAGCAGAACTAGGAGATGACTTTGTCAACAACCGGGCGCCAGCAGCAAAGCGTGGATCTGCACAAGCTGGAGCAAGCACCTGGAGGGGAGCCACACAACCACAAAGCACCACCAGGTCAGCCGGGA
Organism: Hyla sarda; assembly: GCF_029499605.1. Classification (NCBI taxonomy): domain Eukaryota; kingdom Metazoa; phylum Chordata; class Amphibia; order Anura; family Hylidae; genus Hyla; species Hyla sarda. The sequence goes on along the minus strand of NC_079194.1, from coordinate 207,169,721 downwards.
AATTCTTGCCATCATTCCCAAAAGCAACAGGAGCCACATTGGGTCAGGGGGTACACCTGCCGATGTTAAGGATGCAACAATATTGGGCACCTGAGTGCCACTTGCCCGAACAAAAAGAACTCTCCACCAGTAGCTGGAGGACACACAGCCGTTCTTCTGGTGTCCGGAGCGGTGGAGAAAAGAGCGGATAACCTGCAGAGTGTAACTGTGGGTGACCGGGTAACAGTGGGTTTGTGAGATTCTGCAGCCTCCTTTACCTTGGTGCGGCCTGAAGTGGTGGATACAGAGGACATCATCCCTGGAAGAACCATGGCTTTAAAAGGAATTGGAGGTGTGCGGCCTGCTGTGCCCATGGCCCGTGTGTACCTGGATTGGGGTACAGGCAAAGGTTTGTGGGAGGTGGGGGTCTCTGAGGACATCCCTGTTAATGTTCTGCTGGGGAATGATTTGGGTCGGATGTTCTGTCATTATGCTCCAGAGGACACTACCTGCACACCGGAAGGGCTAGGAGAGAGCCCTGTTCATTCTGAGGTACTGTACGAGACTTTGGGAGACACTGCGAGATGTGGAAACTGGGAGGGAGTGCAGGGGATTGATCATTGTTTACCTGTAACTGAACCAGTAATGTTTTCCAAAAGTGAAATGGGGTGTATTGTAAAATGTGGGGACAATGCATTGCCAATGCCAAAACCTAGTGGAGATGAGCTAGGGGGAGGGGTTGGTGTGCCCCTGGTGACATGTAAGGATGAGGGACCAGCAGGGAGTGATATGTCCCAATCCTGTAGGCCTAAGGAGGAGGAGGGAAATGAGCATTTCCGGGAAGCTCTGCGCAGTGCCCCTTCCCTTGAAGGGCTGGGACAATGTGCTAAACATACAGGTGTTGACACAGATGGGCATCAGGTATATTGGGAAAATTATATCTTGTACTGGGAGTCCCTTTCCAAAGGCATGCTAGGGGCCCAGGAGGGAGAAAGGCAGTTAGTGGTTCCTAGGCAGTACAGGAAAGAGCTGCTGAGGTTGGCCCATGAGACCCCCCTGGCAGGACATTTGGGAGTGGCCTATGTGGTCATAGAGAAGGAATGTCTAGCTGTGGTCTGGGCTTTGCAAAAATTACAGCCATACCTGTATGGCAGGGATTTTACTGTCATAACTGATCACAACCCTCTACATTGGTTGGACAGAGTGTCCGGTAACAATGGCACCTTGAAACAAATGCTAAAAACATTTGTAGAATCAGAGGGCAGAGACTGGGAAAAGTATTTACCCCATCTGTTATTCGCTTACAGGGAGGTACCCCAAGAATCTACAGGTTTTCGCCCTTTGAATTATTATATGGTCACAAAGTGCGGGGACCCCGATATTTAGTTAGGGAAGAATGGGAAGTGGGGCTACCTGCCCCTGAGACTTCTGTGGTGGAGTATGTTCTGAGATTCAGGGACAAGAGGCAGGCATTGACTGGGCTGGTACATGACAACCTCACAGCAGCACAGTCCAGGTGGAAGTACTGGTATGATCGCAATGCAAGGGACCGGGTCTATGAAGTGGGACAGAAGGGAATGGTTCTGAACCCCATCAGGCAGAATAAGTTGCAGGCTGCCTGGGAGGGTCCCTTCCCCATTCTGCAGCGCCCACATATGTAGTTGCCCTTGATGAGAAATGTCAGAGGCAGAGACAGTACCACATTAATATGGCATACTATGACCCTGAGAAGGTGGTACTCAGTGTATGTAGTGCACCAGAAGAAGGGCTGGGTAGTGATCCCCTACTAGACCTAGTGGAGGAAGCTAAGAGCCAGGGATCCCTTCAGGATGTGGAGATCAATCCACAGCTCTCAGATAAAAGGAGGAGGCAGCTTAATCAGGTACTAGGCCCCTTCAGTGCCATCTTTGCCTGGGAATGCCGGGCCTGTGGTGTCAAGAAAATAAATAGACGGTTAATGGAGACAGATCTATCAGCCTGGCAGGCAAGATCTCTCTGTCCCCATCTTAAGGGGGAGGTGTCAGGCCCAAGGCCTGATTATTAAAATCCTATATGTGTATTTTAATTGTAACTGTGTAATGTCTTATCCAAGACATGGGTGAGAGGTCATTCAGACTGTGTTTTGTGTATTGCATTTTATTGGGGGGTCTGGCTGTTTGTTTACATCTCCTTTGAAGTCAAAGGCTTTTTTGAAGTCCTGCACTCTGGTCCCATCATATAATCAAACAGATAAGGGGCCAGGAAGAGATCAGAGGGGAGGGGGGAATGGAGTTTCCCTTCAAAGAAAGCAGATATGATATTTAAACAATGCTAGACTAAAAGTTGGTTGTTAAAAGCTGGGCCACAAGCAGACAAGACCATCCTAAGAACAGCTCTCTCATGGACTGCTATATCATCATGCTGTAAGAACTTAATCTTTTGTTTTCTGAACTTGCCTTGCTAAACTCTTTTATACATTTTTGTAACTGTATGTCATTTGTTTCTGTATTTTTATATAGTCAACACTGTGATACCTTTAATCAGGTTAAATGTTTAATTAATCAGCTCTGGTCTTTGATCTCTAAATATGAGCTCTGGTAAAACATGTTTATCTAAGGGTTTATCTGGTGACTTGCTGGGACTTGTAGTGGATACCCAGAGGTCTGGCGGCTTTAACCCTTGCACCATCACACTCTAGCGTCTTAGCTGGACCGATAGGGTGTGATCGTGACGGGGGGGGGGGGGGAAACCACCCACAAACAGGGCTGGGCAGCAACACAAAACAAGTTTGGCAGGGCACTGAAAGAGGAGACAGGCTACAAGGCATGCTGGGAGCTGTAGTTTCTAAAACAAAGGCAAAACAGAAAAAGATGCTACACTACATGGACACACTTGTGCAAAGAAAGGCAAACAAAGAGCAAGCATGAGACGAGAGATAACAAGAAAACTCACCTGCAGGGGTAAGTAAAAACGGAAAAAACACATTGGCCACCGGAGTACCCTTTTAAATAGGTTGGTAAGAGGGAAATGATGGGCTATGGTTTAAGTTCCCCGGAGTATCCCTTTAATCCTATAATGGTTTAAGTCCTGTTCAGTAGAGCTGTTGGAGGTCAAGATGGTATCTGCAAAAGGACCTTAGAAGTATAAGGAACTTAAAAAAAAAAACATCCTGGCACCAATCACAGAGAAAACTTGCTTTAAAATATTAGACCTTAAAAAATCTGGTTAAATATCCTGTTGTCCAAATGTCATAGAATGAACATACTTGTACGAAAAAGGAAAAATATAGTAAAGGTCAAAGGGAAAGATTACATAAAAGGAAAACAAGCAATAAATGTGAAAGTACATAATTGTGCATAATTAATGAATCATTGCAGAGGCTGCAGCACAAAGCTCGAAGAGTTACACGGGAAATGTGTAAATGACAAATGGAGATAATTCTGCCGACATAATGGCTTTCCTATTTAAATTTCACGAGGCTTTAATCAGTTAGGCACAGCTGTGCAGGATGCACCATAAACTATCTTGAAAAATAAGTCGACATGTACATTTTTCTGCCGCAAATTAAGTTCACTTAGAGGTGGTCTTAATGGGGCACGTAGCAATCATTACTAACATAAATTTAAAACTGTCTGTTTGCAGTGATTCTACTCATGAAAAAAATGAAGACTCATCCCTTTTTGTTCTTTGTTATAAATGAAAGTAACCTTAATTTTCTAAGCACTAATAACCCAACAATCTCTCACTCTATACCCGACATAATGTATAATGCAGGCTGGCATTTTTATAAGCTTGTAGAATCTGTTTCCTAACATTCCAGGGTAAATCATCTTAGCCCTGTGTCATTAATGCAATTAGTGTTCTAATTATGACATCATTCATTGTCGTAAACTAGTGTATCCTAGAAGATATAATTTCTTCCTTCATATTACAGAATGGAAACTGTTCTTCAATGCCTTGAACTGTTAGAGAAATGTTTGTTTGAATTGATCAGTTCACCACCTGAGTCATCAAGTTCAGTCATTAAAGGGATACTCTACCCCTAGACCCTATCCAAAGTAGGATTCAAAGGGGATTAGATGTCTGATCGTGGGGGGTCCAACCAAAGCCAATAATGTTGCTAAACAAAAGAAAATGTCAAAACTTCCACCTAGATACTTGATAAGAGTCTGATCACTGGGGATTCCAGGAAACAGAGGACCCATATCTGTTTTAATAAAGTGGCGGTCAAATATAAGCATTGCTAGACCATTCAAAATCAATTAGACTAATGGAGATAGCCAAGTACACTGATTGTCTATCATTCTTTTAGACTATAAACTTTCTTGCATAGTCATTGGCTTGAACTTCTGTCAAAATGTTCTGTGTGTCTTGTGGAACAACAACCCCCCCCCCCCCCCCTTTGGCAAATATAATGCTTGTCCCCAAGAGGTTAAATTTGGCCACCATGCGGAAATGAATAATAGAAGGCCCATTACTGGCAATTCCTATAATGGGGGAGGGCATGCTTATGGAACTATCCATAATGACTTAATTAATTTAATAACAGTGATGCAAAAAAGTGAGTAGTATTCCAAAGCATTGCATTGTTTTTTTTTTTTTTTTTTTAAAGGTTTATTTAAAACAATGCAGTGTACTGCTCTGATGAAGAGAACGTTGAGATTCTAGAATAGCATTGTCTTAAATAAACTTCTGCAAGAACATATCCCAGTACAGCGCTCCTGTATACAGATCACCTTTTTGCCTCAATACATGTTGTATCAGCAGATGCTAAGTTAGAAGCAGCCTCCCTATCTCCCAAAATGGGATTCCATATTGAGCATTTTGCAAGCATTGTGTCTAGAATTTACTCCCAGAAAGCAGGCAGGCACCCTACCCCACCCCAGCTTTGACTCTGTCTGGAAAATTTTAACTACTGTATATACTCGAGTATAAGCCGACCCGAATATAAGCCGAGGCCCCTAATTTCACCCCAAAAACCCAGGAAAAGATTTTTACTCGACTATAAGCCTAGGGTGGGAAATACATCATCCCCCCCCATGTCATCATCCAGACCCCCCTCATTAACACCCCCGTCATCACCCCCCCTTCATCATTCCCCCCTGTCATCATCCAGACCCCCGTCATTAACACCCCCTCATCATCACCCTGTTATTATCACCCCCGTCATCATCACCCTGTCATCATCACCCTGTCATCATCCCCCCATGTCATCATCCCCCCCTATCATCATCCCCCCTGTCATCATCCCCCCTGTCATCATCCAGACCCCCATCATTAACACCCCCCCTCATTTCCGGTGCAGCATTTGGTATACTCTTATTGTCTGTTGGGAGCTGTTTATTTGTAGGTACCAATATAGGTATATGTGATTTGCATAGCACTTTATTGTTGTTATTTGACATAGCTGCTGATTTATTATCTGTTGCACTTTATCTTCAGTGCAATATATTTTGTTGTGCAATACAATCATAGACTGTGCAGTTTTGCCTATAAGCCTTTGGGGATAGTGCAATACATATAGCTGTCCTGTATATGCACTTTATGTATAGTGCAATATCATATTTGTTTACATGCCATGTATATTAAATAATTGATTATGTAGCTCCTTTATTTTGTATATATACACATCTATTACTTTAACTGATTGGTTATCTATTTATGTATGATGTATTATGTATGTGTATCTGCACTGTACCCCTCCATCCTATAGAAAATATTTTAATGGACTTATGTGTATGTGTTTTTATGGGGGAACATTGGGTTAAACTTTATGTTAAAATAAAAATACATTTTTCATAATAAATTGTGTTGCAAATCATTTTGACTTATTCTGTAGCATATATGTTTGATATATAAGTCTTGTTTAACTTTGAGGTGTATTAACCTACTTTTTTTTAGGTATACTGGAAAAAATGTATTGTTCAAGAGATGGAGGTTTTAGTTGAAAAGGTATTTATTTAATTTTTTTAGTAATTTTTTTTACCTTTCACCTTTTTAAAAAAAAAATGATGTTATCACTTTGTCGAATATTTTTTTAAACTTGGTCACATAAAATTGTGAGATGTTGGACATTGCTAACAATCTTATTATTTCTTACGTCTTTACCATTTCTTTTTTGTACCTTTAAAATATATCTGATTGTTTCATATGGACAACTGCTTTACTTTTCCTTTGCACATTTTTTGAATTTTTAACTTTTTATGTCTTTAAACATTCTTATTCTCTACCTTATTCTCTCGCTCCCTCTCTTTCACTCTGGCTGATGATTATTTTTTTTTTGGCAGACAGGAGTAGTAATCTTTTTTAGACCTGGTTGGAAGGTGGTCTAGATTTGTGTTTTTTTTGTGCCAGTTTTGGCAAAATTTGCATCAAAAACAAGCAGATAATAAATTGGTGACCACTGTATCCGTGACTTAAAAAATGGTCTGGCAACACCAAAAGGTCAAAATTAGGGATTTTAGAAGTTTAGTGCAATTAGTGCAAAAAGAAAATACATTTGCAAATGTAGACCAAAATAAAGCAATAGAACACAATGATAAATAATCCCCACTGTACTCCACCAAACCAGGCACCAGAAAAATATCACTATAGGCTGGCAGACATAATGGCAACCATTTATTTATACAATGTACAATTTTTCTCGGTGTCTGTTTTGACTAATGCTTATTAAGTATGTGTGAATTTGCTTAGCTCAAGAAGTTAACGTTAAAGTTAAAATGATAGCAAATGCAATAATACATATTTGTATTTGACAGAACAGAATAGGACTTTTAAACTATTTGCAAATGTTGTATTACTTATACTTTCTTTCTTTTCTGACAAACCCTAGTAGTCGGTCAATACCATAAAAATGATACGAATGTTTACATATTTCTTCTATTATTGTGCCACTTTTAAAAAAGTCAAACTTTTTTTTTAACACAATAAGTTTTTTTCTGTATTTGGCACTGAATGAGGGCTCATTTTGTGTGCCATGATTTGTAGTTACCACTTTTGTGCATATGTCTTTTTGATCACTTTTATTCTATTTTATCCATCTACAGACCCATATGAGGGTTTGTATTATTCACAGATATTTATGCATATAATTCAGATGTTTGTGTGTGTTGTTTTAGGGGGAATATTTTCTAAACCTGTGAAGAGGAAAAGTTGACCAGTTGCCCATAGCAACAAATCAGATTGCTTATTTTATGTTTATAAAGGCCTCTGGAAGACAAAAGAAGCAATCAGATTGGTTGCTATGGGCAACTGGTCAACTTTTCCTCTGAACAGGTTTGGATAAATTTCTCTGCATAGTGCATAGGTCCACAAGTTTGTTTTAAGTAAAATCGGTATTTCTCATCAAGGAACAATACTGAAGTATGTTTTCTTAGTACTCTTAGGCTAGGATTCCACTGAGATTTTTGCCCTGCGATTTTTTTGGCTTAAAAACGCCAGAAAAATTGCCAGAAAAAAAAGGATGCAGTAGGGATGTAAATTTTTTTTTAACTAAGTGTATTTTTTTGTAACAAAATTTTTATAAATAATAAGAAGTGTGTGTTTAACTTTTTTTATCATTTTTCCTTTTTAAATTTTTTAGGTAGTACTACTACTCCCAGCATGGAACACACTGTTCCATGATGGGAGTAGTAGTACCTGTACTAATAGACAAATCGCCCCGGGAGTCACTACTGACACCCGATGCGATCGCCCATAATATAGCAGAGATGTGGAGCGGCTGTATACAGCGCTCTCCATATCTGCACTATACTCCGGCCAGTGATGTGAATAGAACATCGCTGATTCATATTTCCCACCCTGAGTGGGGATTGGCCGGATGGTTGCAGCCAATCACTGCTCTCAGAGGGAAATATGACTCAGCGATGTTCTATTCACATCACTGGCCGAAGTACAGAGCAGAGATGGGGAGTGACTGTATACAGAGCAGAGTGTGCTCCATGTTGGGAGTAGTAGTACTTGTAGTTAAGAAAACATCACAATGGGTATCACTACTGACACCCGCTGTGATCCTCCGGTATAATGTATAGATGCGGCCGCTCTCCTATGGTCCCCTGCCCTGCCATATATATACACCTGTTCATATTTTCCACAGAGAGCTGTGATTGGCTGGAACCATCTGGCCAATCACAGCCCTCTGCGGGAAATATGAATAAGTGTATATATATGGCAGTGCAGGGGACCATAGAAGAGCGTCTGACCACATCTATAAATTATACAGGAGGATCGCAACAGACGATCTGCCTATTAGTACAGGTACTACTACTCCCATCATGGAACAGTGTGTTCCATGCTGGGAGTAGAAGTACTACCTAAAAAATGTAAAAAAAAATGTGAAAAACACACACGCACACATTACATTTTTATTATTGTCGGCTACATTTTTTGTGCTTTACCCGCCCACATAAATTGATCCCTGTTTAAAAATTAATAAAAATTTTGAAAATAAAAAGTTAAATTTCGTTAGATACAATTTTTTCCATCTCTACTGTATCTTTTATATATATATATTTTAATTGTACCCTGCAAAATTTTAATAAAAAAGGTATCTCCATCACTTTTTTGGATCGCTAAAGTCCAAAAAAGAATAATAACCGCCTGCAAAACGCAAAAGTTAAAACCAACATGGGGTTTTTCTTGGCGTTTTTGCTCTCCCATAGACTTCTATGGGAGGAAAATGCCACGATTTCAGGTAAAAAAAACGCCAAACTAGGTCTTGTCGGTCGCTTTGAAAATCCAGCCTCTGAGTCCGAAATTGCTGAAAAACGAGAAAAAGGATTAAAAAAAAAAAAACACCATGCGGGAAAATTGGCGTTTTTTTACAGCATTTTTGAAAAAAAAAACTCAGTGGAATTCCAGCCCTGCTTATCCTCAGTGATTGACAGGCGGGGAGATGCGCTGAGCTGGTCACATGCTCAGCCAGCGCTCTGCGATTTCAGACTCACTGCCAGGCCGGTGTGAGTACGAAATCAATGCAAAAGCTTGCGACCAGGGAATCCTAGGGAAAAACCCTAGTGACCATATTTTCAAAATGAAAATACACCTAAAAGGAAGCATTTTTTAAAAATAAAATCCTATTAAAAAGTGTTTCTATATACAATCAGCTATAACATATCAAAACATTTTTTTTGATGAAAGGTACTATTTAAGAACATGTGACATTCCATTCTCTATGTATTCTTTAAAGGGGTAGTCCACTGAAAAAAATTTGCAAAATCAACTGTAAATTAATTCTATTTGTAAATTAATTCTATTAAAAAATCTTAACCCTTCCAGTACTTATCAGCTGCTGTGTGACCACAGTGCTCTCTGTTGACACATCTGCCCATGTTAAGAACTTAAGTGCTGCTGGTTAGGACGTAAGGGAGATGTTTGCTATGGGGATTTGCTCCTACTCTGGACAGTTCCTAAAATGGACAGAGGTGTCAGCAGAGAGCACTGTGGTCAGACAGACAGGAAATTCAAAAAGAAAAGAACTTCCTGTGGAGCATACTACAGCTGATAAGTACTGGAAGGATTAAGATTTTTAATTAGAAGTACCGTATATACTCGAGTATAAGCCGACCCGAGTATAAGCCGAGACCCCTAATTTTAACCCAAAATCCCAGGAAAAGTTATTGACTCGAGTATAAGCCTAGGGTGGGAAATACCTCATCCCCCCCTGTCATCATCCAGACCCGTCATTAACATCCTCATCATCATCCCCTTGTCATCATCCCACACATCCCCCCTTCATCATCCCCTTATCATCCCACACATCCCCCCTTCATCATCCCCTTATCATCCCACACATCCCCCCTTCATCATCCCCTTATCATCCCACACATCCCCCCTTCATCATCCCCTTATCATCCCACACATCCCCTCTTCATCATCCCCTTATCATCCCACACATCCCCCCTTCATCATCCCCTTATCATCCCACACATCCCCCCTTCATCATCCCTTTATCATCCCACACCCCCCCCCCCTTCATCATCCCCACACCCCCCCTTCATCATCCTCTTCTCATCATTCGCCCTCAGTGGTCTTCAACCTGCGGACCTCCAGAGGTTTCAAAACTACAACTCCCAGCAAGCCCGGGCAGCCATCGGCTGTCCGGGCTTGCTGGGAGTTGTAGTTTTGAAACCTCCGGAGGTCCGCAGGTTGAAGACCACTGCGGCCTTCAACATCATC